>NW_027266265.1:35146666-35807500 GCF_022045235.1 Haliotis cracherodii
GACCCCCAGCCGACTAGTCCTTGTTTTTAGGCCCTTTAATGCCGAGCGCAAGACAGGGTAACAACAAGTGCCATTTTTAAACGTCTTTTGGTATGACTCGGCAGGTTTGATCGAACCCCGGACCTCCCGCTCTCTGGGCGGAGGCTCTACCACTAGACCACGGAGGCGGTCCCCTTGCGTTTATAGGGTCAGAGACGATATCGGTATATGGGCTCAGGTAAGTTGTAAGGAGGGACATGATGTTTCTTTGACATATTTTGCATTGTAATTGTTACAAAAAGCCAGAATGAAGAATATTAATTATTCTCATTCCCATGATGTCATGTTTTTTTATTTGCATGTAATCTTTCATGGGAATATTTGTTTGTTTACGAACGCCATGGCGCTGTTGTATATAGCCTTGTGTGTTCGGCAGAAGGGGCGATGTAGCATGGTGAGATTACAATTTATCGTCAATGTGATTAGTTGTTAAGATGTTAAGAATGAAAATCAGACGCTTAGTTATCTGAATAGAAATCAACCCACGGGGTTTCTTTTACCGACGGTGATCCAAACTCCGTGACAAATCCCTGCAAATTCCCGACAAACAAACGCTTGGCGTTATTGGACACCTACAGCCACAGTAAACTTACGTAATAATGAAGGCATGAGCTAAGCTCCCTGCCACAGACCTAATACGTTCTGTTTGACACGCAGTCAGCCGCCGGCACTAACGACGTAACTTCTGTCTGTCTTACATAATAGACGTCAAACAAAGAGCTAACGTGGCCCGGCAACCGCTGATCAATTGCTGCATGATTTATTGACGTAACACTAACCACAGGCAAATTCTGTAATTCTCTCTCTAATAGAAATGTGGCGACCTCCAATGCAGAAAGTAATTTGACCGTACTCAAGAAGACTACATAATGTGGTCAACTCTTAGTAAACTTTCAGTTCAGTATTTCATATCTAATAACACTTTTATTTAGGGGGGGGGGGGGGGGGGGGGGGGGGGGGCTTCAATAAAATACACCGCGTTACCTTGTTAGCAAACTGTATATTTATGTAGCGAAATGGAAATGTATTTGAATTAGCAAGGGAATGAAAAAGCTTTATTCATCGATTCGGCAGCGTCAGCTACTTGCAGAGGTGTTTTAATAGACGGGAAGACGGTTATGTATATCTGAGACGATCCATGGACACAGTAAAAAAAATCAGGTTTTCGATCGTAGCCGCTATTTTTCGCAATTTGTACATGTCGTTAAATATCGAATATGTCTATTGTTCTCGTGCTGATTTCAGCTGTTACATATGTCTTTATGCAAACTATAACTCAAGGAGCAAAATTATTGTTATCAGGGAAATTCTACAGATGCACCTCGGAGTAACAAATCACAGTCTATATGGAGAATCGAAATACGCAAAATAAATTCGCGCAAATCCTTTTAATGGAAAGTGGTGATAATTATCAGAGTGTTATTACATGGTATAATGTGGTGATTGATGTCAGGAAATGGAAAAATACAACTAAGAATAAGTCAGCCGGGGAAAATCACAAGAAGAGCTGGGCGAGTGCACATAGGCAGACAGTGCAGAGATTGGTCGTTTCAAAGTAACTATCTGTTTGTCGGATGATTGACTAAAACAAATATTTCAATGAAACGCTGTTTTGAATTTCACTTTGAAAATTATGATATCTGAATAAATTGTCTCATAAACAATATTTTACTTGAATCCTGAAAAAGCATCAATACTAAATGTTTTTGTCCCATTGTGACTTAATATATAGTGGGTCTTTTGCAACTTATATGCACCTCTTCCTCCCCCCCCCCCCTCTCTCTCTCTCTCTCTCACACACACACACACACACAAAAACCAAACAAACCCAAAACAAAACCACAAAAAACGAAACAAAACAAAATACAACAAAAAAACAACAGCCCCCAAAACAAGAATAAAGCCTTAAAGTGCAGATTCTGCTAACGGATCCCCGCGAGGGCGCTTTGAGGTTAAGCGGGAATTAGCCTAAAACTGATATTACAGGCGATTGACCTTAACATTTAAGCCTCGAGCGAAGTTGTACAAACGCCCCGCCAATCTTTATTTTCAGATTTCCCGAGGAACAAGTTTCTCTTTGAAATATCTATCTAATATGACATTGACCTCATTTTAATACATGTATAAGATAATTCCGATGCAAGCGGGGAAACTGGTAGAAGAATACTGCATGTTTCCCCATATGGTCATAACGACAGCGTCACATTTTATGAAGCAATGAAGCAATGAAGAAGAGGAAGCAGTTGAAAAGTAATTATCATAATTACTAAATTATATATTAAAAATAAAAAGTAATAATTCTTGACATGAACTTTTTCCAATATCATTACACAATCGGTTTTTAAGTTCTGTGTTTGTATTTGCGTGACACTTTATAAACAAAAACAAAAATGTTTGGTATGACAATTGATACTGGATACATTTTCATAACTTGTCTATTTTACATAGTGAAAGCGGTGCTTGACTTATCAAAAGGTGTATTAATTATGTAGCTTCTTAAAATATTGACATCAGTTAAAGAGCATAAGGTACAATATTCGTGTTCGGGTGTGTGTGGGGTGTGTGGGTGTGTGTGTGTGGTATGTGTGTGTGTGGGGGGGGGGGGGGGGGGGGGGGGGTCTAATGCCATCTTGGCTATGCTTGCTTTTAATGATATGGGGTGATTAGTCTTTCCAATGATCTTGTATTTCATATTGTTTGTATAACACGACTGCGCTAGAATATTATTTTCACCAAACCATAATTTGATAACGTTATCTTGGATGCGTTGCGTTAAAGACCGTACAAGTATCGATTGATTACATGCTAGCGGGGAATACTTACCGGTATCCATGACAACGCAAAACCTGCTTATATGACTCAACCAATTCCTATCCGTTTGTTCGGAATACATACAACCTATACACTGCATTTAACATACACTTTGCTTATATTATCAACTAATATTTAACCATTTCGATCTGCAAAATGAAAATCTTCCAATTAATGCTTCTTTGAGTGTTGGCGGAGAACCCTAAATTAGTATGAATTAAAAAAATTTAAACTTCATTTTTAATTCTCCAAAACGACTATTGCAGCTTTGTACCAAAATGGTAAGCGTAGCATTTCGTGATGATTTATTATTATTCCCAACAATCGATTGCCCGTTACATCACTCACTCACTGACTCACTGAATCTTTTATCTTTTATATATAAGAGCTCTTTAAACAATACTGTTTCAAAACAAATCCCAAATCTGATGTTAGATATTTATTTTTTTATTTTGAAGTTAAGAAATTTAATCGTGCTATGTAATACAATTTCAGTTCATGATATACTTTAACCAAATTTACGATAAACGCTTGCAATGTATTTCACATCTTCAAAAAGGTCGCAGTGCGATACACTGAAAACTAATAACAGAGACCAATCGAATTGTCATAAACGGCTACTCATTGAAGGTTTTCTTGTAAAAGTCACTGCAATCATTTTTTAAATCAATAGACAAACTTTTGAAAAAAATCATTCCTGACTTATATTTGTTGATAATCTCAAATTAAGAGAACATCTAAGATCAAAATTTGATGCAACTTCTGCATGCGTTTGTTGATTGGCCAAATTGAATTTCTCTGGCGCCTTAACCAATATAATGTTGTCATTTATTTGAAATATATCACTTATGGATAGCGCAGAGATGTCGTGGGAATTTTTATAGTTGTACGGAATCATAGATAGTTTTCCTCCTTACAAAAAGCCGCGTCTGAGAAATGTTCAAGGAAATGGCTTGTTTGTAGATGGGTTTCAAAACATTACCACTGCAGCGTTTTTGTTTAATCATTACATTCAAAGAAGTTTAATTGTAATTGCATAGTCTATGGCTGCTTTAACATCACTTAATTCTATTTTTAATCATTTTTAACTCTATTACTTTAATTCGATTCTCTGAGATTGTGGAAGCGAAGGATCGAGTTACTTCTCTACTTGGTTACTTCGCGTGGCAACCATTCCCCGTGTCGACATGTGTAAGATCTGCAATTTTACCCAGAGACGAAAAACTGGACTATTTGTTTATTCGTTAAAGCATTCGCTGTTTCGACAGACTTATAGGTACCGCAGATCCATCAACGGTCTTATGTTTCAGGGGGCGGTCGGGTAGCCTAGTAGTTAAAGCGTTTGCTTGTCACGCCGAAGTGAGTGAGTGAGTGAGTATGGTTTTACGCCGCTTTTAGAAATATTGCAGTATTATCACGGCGGGGAACACCAGAAATGGGCTTCACACATTGTACCCATGTCGGGAATCTAACCCGGGTCTTCGGCGTGACGAGCGAACGCTTTAACCACTAGGCTATCCGACCGCCCCCGTGACGCCGAAGAACCGGGTTCGATTCCCGACATGGGTACAATGTGTGAAGCCCATTTCCTGTGTCCCCCGCCGTGATAGTGCAGGAATATTGCTAAAAGCGGCGTAAAACATTACTCACTCTCTCACTCTAATGTTTCAGCGCTAGGGTACACCAATGCAGTAACCACGAATTCCTTCAACAAGGTATCAGTTTAATGGCGTAAGCTCGTATGCGTCTCACTTGATATTTTAATGAGAATTTGGAGGAGGATGGTACATCAGTTTCCGTCAGGTGAATATTCAGTTGGCAGTTATTTCCCCGCTATGTTTTTTTTCTTGTTTAACGCCGCACTCAGCAATATTCCAGCTAAATGACGGCGGTCTGTAAATAATCGAGTCTGGATCAGACAATCCAGTGATTGACAACATGAGCATCGATCCACGCAATTGGGATCGATGACATGCATCAACTAAGTCAGCATGCCTGACCACCCGATTCCGTTAGTCGCCTCTTACGACAAGCATACTCGCTTTTTACGGCAAGCATGGGTTGCTGAAGACTATAGCATAGTCTTCAACAAACGAGACGCAATATTCGTCAAATACGAGAGCCCATTAGACAAATACAAGAGAAATTTGATCCAGGCCAGTAATTGTATTTTAGGCAATAAGGGGTATACGTAATACTATATATCATATGCATATAATGACATTTAACATCGCACTGTGCAATTGTTTTAAGTTGAAAAAGGGAAGTAACTCGGACAGTTAAGCATCCCAGGAAGTTTGATTGGATCCTACAAAGAGAGTGAGTGGTTATTGTTTAACACCACATCAGCTCTTACAGCTGTTCGCAGCTTGGATCCTTTAAAAGAACTATGTACATCTGTTAATTCAATCTTGCATGAAGTATAAAAGTATATCTGTTAAATTATTATAATTACTATTATTATTATTACCACCACCATCATAATCATCATATTATTGTTGTTGTCGTTTTTGCTATTATTATTATTATTATCATCATTATTATTAGTTTTATTATTATTAGCTTTATTGTTATTTAGAAACACAGGGCACGAACTGCATTGATCAACAAATCTTGGAGCACAGTCCCCATGTACATAATTCAATAATCTGTCTTGTGCCTTTAATCCTGTATTTCGGTGGGGTAAGAGAACGCTGCAATGCTCCACATACACACGACAAACTAGTGGTTGACAGCATGAGCAACGACCCGTGCCATCGGGGTACATAACAATTGATATTGTTCTACTACATAACTGAAAATGTCGTCGTCTCTCTAAAGGCCCTGATATAAAAATACCCCCAAACTCCTATGGGTAATAAACTAATTTATTTTCGGGGTGGGTTTATTGACTGACTTGACAGATGGACTTGGTACTGTATATATTTATATTTCCGGGTTGTCTCAGTAGGTCTCTCAGGCCCTAGAGAATAAATGAAAAATGGGCTTACTCAAGTCTAGAATGATTTGGCAAGGCTAGATTGCCTCAGCTCTTAGCAATGTTCTGGGCTCCGATCTTATTGTGCATTTTGAAAATATGTATTTTAAATAAGATCATTTTATTTCTGGGACTAAACGTGGGTCAAGGGAGTCCATGTACACATGATAAAGACTCCTTCATATTGCGGAGCGTCAACCCCGATGTTATGGTATTAACCGTATCCTGACTTACGGAGTTCAATTTACTTCCTCAGCAAGTGACGCGAATAATCGTGATTGCATGAAGACCCCGCAGTCCGAAGCCGAACACAATTACGCGTGGGCGTACAAGAGCGTTCAGGAGAAAATAACGATGCTTAAGGGCCCGAAACATTACGAAATTATTCAGCTACAAATAGCTTCCAAGGCGTCTTAAGGTGTTCCAATGATAATGGTTTTGGTGAGCGTTAAAGGGAACTTTTTGTCCAAATTTCCATTCGTCACCACTCGCCCCTTTCCGTAACCTGCAAGAAGACTCGTCCCCCATCGATGAATGTTATGTGCGAAAATACGACAAACCAGTTAGAATGCGCGTATGATTTCAAGTTCTTCGTCAAAGAATCCTTCAGAAATAATTTTTGATTTTACATATGTCTTGCATCTAAAAATATACCCAAGACACAGTTAAATGTGTTTAATCATACTGTATAATTCCGCATGCCCCGATGTGCTTCAAATTGCATCTGAAATATATGTAATATATGGGGAAATATATGTGAACCATTACGCAACGAGTTGACAATTGTTTTAGTTGTGCCCATTTGCGCTAAGACGGAACCCGGTCGCAAAAATGGCCTTCATTTGATTGTTGTTTTACGCCGCACCCAGTAATAGACCAGCTATATGACGACGGTCTGTACATGATCCATTTTGGACCAAACAATCCAGTGATTGATATTATGAGTAACGATCCATGCAGTCGGGGTGCGATGACACACCATCAACCAGGGACGAAGCCTGACAACCCGATCCATGCAGTCGCCTCGTACAGGTTGCTGGGGACGTATTTTATCCCGGAATACCTACAGGGTGATCTTTTACCGTAGAAAAGTGAAAAAAAAGCATTAAAAGTGTCGCATAACAGGATATGTAGCCAACAGCTTACAATGTCAACAAATACAGCTTATGACAAAAGTCAACGCAAAAAGTTAATTTGAACAATATATGTCTTCATAACGAGAAAGATACATGCTACGGTTTAACTCCTTCAGCCTGGCAATATAAGAGATGTTTTACAGTGAAAAAATGCATTTTGAGAGAATTTATGATCATGTCAAATCAGGTGGGTTTTTTTCAATTTTGCTAAAAACACCAGCACATACGATTTAAATCCCACAAGAAACCAAACAAATACCAAATGTCATAACATTTTGTACACAAATGGCCGAATAATGGCCATACATAAGGATTCCAATATGGCTGCCGTGGCGGCCATATTGAAAATTGGGTTCGAACCTCGTGAACAGATCGGGGTGTCATCATTGGTGAGAACAAGCATGTGAAGTTTCAGCTTTATTGGCCACGTGGGAACAAGATGTTAACAGTGGTTTTTTTTCAATATTGCTGTTGGGACATTGTGTATCTATTACTCATGAGTCCGTTCAATGCCAACGATGACGTTCGAAATAACGAGGTTTCACAGTAAACGGTGTTCTACGGTGTTCAACAAAGTTAAACGTATTTTCACGGAGTTACACCTATATATTCATATGTACACGAAGTTCACGCACGTGGACAGATTCAACTCCTGTGTTGACCATGACCTTGGTTATAAGGACGGGTATACGTCCTGAACCGTGAAAACCCCGTTAATCCGGCCGGCACATCCTAGTCAAAGTGTCCGGATAAATTTTTTTCTGGATTATCGAGTCACAGGTACGTAATGCCTTCAAGTTATATAAAAAACGTTCCCACAACAATCAACAATCGTCCGGATAGCGGAGTATCTGTATTAACGGGGTCCCACTGTACAAGTTTTCTTCAAATCGCTACTTGAAACCTAACTACGATATTTGTTCGTTTCTTTTGTTGATTCCGTTTTTTCACATCTCCCTTCTAACCTCCATGGTCATCGCCTGCGAGTGAATATTTGATAACCCCCCAAAAAACATGTGTAAATCAATGACGAGAGCGGAGGACTGTAATGAAGCTTGTGCTTTTTGGAAATTATTGAGAGTTATTGCTTCTGGCTAGCGGCTTAACTCGGTGCTTAGCTTCTCACGTGTCTTTGATCCCCCGATTGTTTTCTATGTTCTTTAAGCTTGTTTCCGGGCCAAATGGCCTTAATTGGCCAAACTTGAAAATTTTGATAACCAAGAAGCATATTAAGAAAACACAAAGGACACCTAACGCTGTACCAGATATTCGTTCGAATGGGAGAATTGTCTCTGTATTCAGATATATCCCGAGTTTCTTCCGAAGGGTTCGACTACAAAGCGGCTAGTTCTGGGGGAATTGTGCGAACGCTCCCAGGCGGTTTGACTTTTCGGACTATGTATTTGCGTCAGTACTAGTGATAGTCCAAGGAAGGTTAGATTACCGTAAGGTTAAAGTACTTTACAATTTGTATATATGTTTGAGTTGGCAACCTGTCAACTTACGTCATCTCTGGATAATCAAATGGCGGTTTCTGAGTGACTGAATAGTGTTTCAGTTGTATTTGTTTTGTGGCAGACAACTTTTTTCAGGATCAGAAGCAGAGTTATATTTTTCAAGCATTTTCTGGGATATTTTTGTTTTTAAGAATATCCAATGGTCAGTGCCTAAAGTATCCAACATGTGACATATTCTAAAAGGTATTCATCATGTGACGTTCTGTGAAGTATTCATCACGTGACATGTTCTGTAAAGTATTCATCACGTGACATGTTCTGTGAAGTATTCATCACGTGACATGTTCTGTAAAGTATTCATCACGTGACATGTTCTGTAAAGTATTCATCACGTGACATGTTCTGGAAAGTATCCATCATGTGGCATGTTCTGTAAAGTATTCATCACGTGGCATGTTCTGTAGAGTATTCATCACGTGACATGTTCTGTAAAGTATTCATCACGTGAGATGTTCTGTAAAGTATTCATCATGTGACATGTTCTGGAAAGTATCCATCATGTGACATGTTCTGTAAAGTATTCATCATGTGACATGTTCTGTAAAGTATCCATCATGTGACATGATTTGTAAAGTATTCATCACGTGACATGTTCTGTAAAGTATTCATCACGTGGCATGTTCTGTAGAGTATTCATCACGTGACATGTTCTGTAAAGTATTCATCACGTGAGATGTTCTGTAAAGTATTCATCATGTGACATGTTCTGGAAAGTATCCATCATGTGACATGTTCTGTAAAGTATTCATCATGTGACATGTTCTGTAAAGTATCCATCATGTGACATGATTTGTAAAGTATTCATCAAGTGACATGTTCTGTAAAGTATTCATCACATGAGATGTTCTGTAAAGTATTCATCACATGACATGTTCTGTAAAGTATTCATCACGTGACATGTTCTGTAAAGTATTCATCACCTGACATGTTCTGTAAAGTATCCATCACGTGACATGTTCTGTAAAGTATTCATCACCTGACATGTTCTGCAAAGTATCCATCACGACCCATCCTGCATAGTATCCATCCCAACCACATGCCTTGTAAAGACAGGGAAGCAAGTGACTACCTGGCCAGCCTTCACCGCAATCACCCAGTGTAAACTAGGCTCCAGCTGTTGAGCCCAAATGAGACCAGGACATCGCCTGCAAGTGGTGCACCTCACTGTGTCATAATGTGACGACCATCAACACGTAACACTGGACCCTTAGAATCATTATCACACAGATTGACTAAACACCTGCAACTTCACTTGACACGTGTCATCACGTGATCCTTCTTACTTCAAAGACATAGAGGCATCGACAACTAATTTGTCTCATCCATGCTCATTCACGTTTTTGGAAAATGTAAAAGTGAGTGAGGGAAAGTTGTACTGACTTAAACGTTCTGTAAAGTATCTATCATGTTGAGTGTTGTACTGACTTAAACGTTCTGTAAAGTATCTATCATATTGAGTGTTGTACTGACTTAATCGTTCTGTAAAGTATCTATCATGTTGAGTGTTGTACTGATTTAAACGTTCTGTATCTATCATGTTGAGTGTTGTACTGACTTAAACATTCTGTACAGTAACTATCATGTTGAGTGTTGTACTGACTTAAACATTCTGTAAAGTATCTATCATGTTGATTGTTGTACTGACTTAAACATAAAGTATCTATCATGTTGAGTGTTGTACTGACTTAAACATCAGCAGTGCTAATGGAACCAGTAGAAGTACTGATGAAATCTGTATCAATCCTGGCGGAAACATTAGTACCAACAGAATCTGAAGCTTCTGACTGAAACATCAGTTGACTGACAAACATGAGTACTGATGGAATTATTAGCAGGAATGACTGAAACATTAGTGCTACAGACTTAAATATTAGTATTACCGACAGCATCAGTAGCGGTACTGAGTGAAACATCAGTACTTATGGCATCAGTTGCTGTACTGACTGAAACATTAGTAGTACTGACTGACACATGAGTAGTACTGATGGAATCAGTGGCGGTACTGACTGAAACATGAGTAGTACTGACGGAAACAGTAGCGGTACTGACTGAAACATCAGTAGTGGTACTGACTGAAACATGAGTGGTACTGACAGTAGCGGTACTGAGTGAAACATCAGTACTTATGGCATCAGTAGCTGTACTGACTGAAACATTAATAGTACTGACTGACACATGAGTAGTACTGACAGTCAGTAGCGGTACTGAGTGAAACATCAGTTCTTATGGCATCAGTAGCGGTACTGACTGAAACATCAGTAGCGGTACTGACTGAGACATTAGTATTACTGACGGAAACAGTAGCGGTACTGACTGAAATATGAGTAGTACTGATGGAATCGTTAGCGGTACTGACTGAAACATGAGTAGTACTGACAGTCAGTAGCGGTACTGAGTGAAACATCAGTTCTTATGGCATCAGTAGCGGTACTGACTGAAACATCAGTAGCGGTACTGACTGAGACATTAGTGGTACTGACGGAAACAGTAGCGGTACTGACTGAAACATGAGTTGTACTGACAGTCAGTAGTGGTACTGACTGAAACATCAGTTCTTATGGCATCAGTAGCGGTACTGAATGAAACATTAGTTGTACTGACTGAAACATTAGAAGTTATGGAATCAGAAACATTATCAGTTTACTTAAACATCAGTTGTACTGAATGAAACATTAGAAACATTAGCAAACAATAACAAAAAGACCAGGTAAACTGCTTAGCAAGTATTTATTATCATGCGGAAATCATGAACAAACACAGACTGCCTGCCAGTGATCTAGCGCCCTCACAAGTGTAGCAAGTGATCTAACGATCTCACAAGTGTAGCAAGTGATCTAACGCCTTCACGTCAAGGCGCTAGCGCCAAGTGTAGTAAGCAGCGCTGGTGGTGGTTCCAGACAGGCAGTGGCTTTAACAGGCTGACCACCGGAGATGGTCCTACACTACAATACATGGATAGCTGCACATATACAAACAGGTCATTTTGTAGTACCAGCAATCACATACGCTTTCCACCCTGAGTATACTTGGTGGGGCAGCTTTGGGTAGGCTTACTGAAATATTCCTATTCCGTGTCAACATTAGTTTATTTCCCATCTTGCCATCAATTGAATAGATTTCAAAAAACTTCTCAAGCTGTTTTCTGTCTAATATTTGAAAAAAATATCAACATGGAAAAAATATTAATATGACTTATTAAAATTATTTGAGTGAGTTTCATTAGACACTGCTTTGAACAGTATAAACGGTTAAGTCACAGTGTGTCAGCCTCATGTGGGAAGAAAGCCCGAAGTGATGCAGGTCTTAGACGTTTACCACTTTGGTCAAACACCCACACACATGGATATTGTCCTAACAATCCTGGGATTCAAACAAATGGTCATAGGTTCCTGGCATGCCTAAGGGACGCAACTCTGCACAGCCAATTGCGGCGCCTTAGAAGACATAGCCACCCGTGCACCCCTTGAATTATGTAAATTTATGCCAAATCTAATCCTGAATTAAAAAAAAGGCATTATAAATGATTTCTTAAAAAATATATGAAAATGTACTTTTCTATTTGCCTATACATACTTCACAAAAACAAAATTTAAAATAAACACTAATAATTAATAAATAACCACTATTCATATTCATGGCAAAAAACAATTGAAAACCAATATTTCAGTAAGTCTATCAAATGTGGCTCCACCAATAACAATGTTATACAGAAGCGCATATGACATAGCAATTTAATCAAAGCTGAATAAATTACAAATGGTGAGGTGAAAAATAAACAAATATCTAATCAGTCATTTGTGACACATGTCAATCACACAACACACGACATTGTGTACAAACAAGTTTTCAAGTATTAGACAATGATTCACTTCTAGGCTCTGAAATATTTTCAATATTTTCTCTCCTGTAGATGCATAAGTGATTCATCATCAAATCAAAGTAACACGTCTACAATATTGGACTACATAAACAAAACAGGAAGAGTTATCATACTTGGCAAGTCCTACATGTTACTATATATCTTTCATGCAAATGGAGCATCATAACACGAAAACCCCATCTCATTAAACATAGAATATTGTGTGAATTTACATCATTTGATTGCAATTATCAGTGTGAAATACTCCTTCCTTCAACAAAGGGGGATAACTCTAGATTAGTTTGGGATAAACTCTTTGAGATAATGTTTATCAATTTGTTTTTCTACACGATGTAATACCCGTTGTAATATACAATATGAAAACATTAAGTGTGAACCATTTAATTCAAAATGCTAATTCTTGTTAATCATGTTAATTCTGATAAATATTTTGAAATGACTTTTGACTTTCATTTGAATCAGTCAAATGAACTGGGTTGTAAAATGAATCAGAATTGGGATCAAAGAAATCATAATTTCATATTTTGAAAAAATAAACAAACATGAATCAGTAACACACAAAGACAATCAAGTGACATCATTCTTCTGTCAAAGAGATGGGTGGAAAGGGATATAAAACCCTCCATCCTTAAAATCCTTTCCGTATAGCTATACAAATACACCACACAAGCTTGCAATCACCATTTTTTTGCAAATCACCACTAAATCACTCGAGATTTTGCCAGCAACAGTACCGGACAAATTATGACAATTTGTGAAAACATCCTTCATAAATTGTGGTCTTCCTAGCCTGTGTTCCCACAGAAGCAGAAAAATGGTGACTACATCACCGATTTTCATTCCATTAACGGCCTTGATTTCAGCCCACCGGGCAGACCACATGTCACACCCCCTCCCTCTGTCGAAACAATCTTCTTCATGAAATCTCTACAGGTACCATATTCGCCTCATTAACCACCCTGCTCCTATAAGTACCCCCTGTCCAAATTCTTGACCAATCTGTAAGTAATCTTGACAGGCACCCACTACAAAAAACCTTTACATGACAGATTCAATATTATGGATATCTGTAGCACAGAAAAGGTTCATAATTGCCTTGTAAATATTATTAAAGTTTAAGTTTCATCTAAGATTGTTCACTACCGCTTAATCTCTAATAACAGATTTAACCTAATGTGTATGCTTTTTAATAATCACCCCTTGTCAATTTTCAAAGCGAACAGGTTACTTATTACGACGAATACGGTACTTCATTTCTGAATGAATATCAGCAGTTGAAACGTATGCTCAGAAACAAATAATAAAAAAATCTTGTCCCAAATGTTGATAGTATTTTGTAAAAGTAGTACAAATATTAATACTTGAGCCAGGAAAATATTTAACATACATATGTATGAAAGAGTACGGAGAACTGGTTTGGATTCTTGTTTTACCAATTTATAATAAGAAATGTATTTAGTCCTAAATCATAATCATAAAAAGAAAGGAGCTGCATGCTCATGTTCACTTGAGAAGTTCTCTGTAAACAATGAGTCTATGGTTAACTAAAGATTGCACACAGGCGTCGAAGGCTAAAACGAAACACTAACGCATCATGATTTCAATCGCGAAGTAGGATTCTACATTTCATTCTGTATCTATCAAATCCGGACATAAGACAGTCAACATTTGGTACTGGCTTTTGGATTTTGGCCCTTGGATTGTGGCCCTTTTGGTGCCTGTTTGACATTTCGACCTCATCATGAAAGTCTTTCTTCTAAAGACAAAGAGGGCTTAAAATCATATGTACATTTGATGAAGATGTTTCGGACACATGCTCTCAATCCACTGCAAAATAGTATCCTGTTCGTATCATGACGTCTGTGTTTGGTTTCAGCCCTTCAATGACCTCCTACCCCTCAGACAGAGGTCAGGCCCAATTTCAACATTGGAGCAACAATCAACACAATAACCGTTGATAAATAGAATATTTTAAACACTGGACACTAGCCATGAATATACATCAAAGGCAGTGCTTAAATGATGGTTTGACCAAATATATATGTATCTAGCAAGTATGTTTCCAAACATATCAGTTGCTCAAGAGCAAGTTCCATACTGTAAAGTTTTTAACCGAAAAAAAATTGGCAATATTGAAAGCACTTGCTAAAATTTAGAGAGAAAAACAGCTTAAAGCCTTTTTTTCTCTGAAGGGCCAATGATTCACAAACTTGCTGCCGCGGACTGAACAAGGAACCTATAACCAAACAATACCGAAATTTCCAATCAGTATACTTGGTCGAGGTGTATGATAAATGGCTAGGCCAAATGGCTAGTCAACAACATTTTTTATTACCAACTGAGCACATAAAAGCTAAGATATATCTATGCCAGTGTGGATTCAAGCTGGTTGCTACACATGTCAAAGAAGGAGTAAATACGTATTTATACTGGCCATAAAAAAACCTTTAACAAGTTGTACACATTGAAAACTACAGAGGTATCAAAGACGTGATAAGGTCACAATAAAACAGCAAATAGGACAAAAAATATACAAGATATCGAATTCAAAAAGAGTACAAAAACTGTATTGATTAACAAGATATGGGAACAGATGCTTCACAGAGATGTGTCAAGGATCGTTCAGAGTTGAAAGCTGTTATTCACCGTGAACTTTTACAAACGTGATTAAAGCAATGCACAATATATGATCATAGTAATAATCAACTCAATATTAATTTTATTATTTTTCATGATCACCTCAAACATGTACCCTTCATGTAAATTTACATAAATTAATTGATTTCACTTCAATATTTACAATTGGTTCTGATCACATAAGGCCATAACTTGGATTACAGATATTTTAGCCCAAAGGCAAAAGCTTGAGAAAATGACACGTTTTGTTAACTTGAAATTCAATATGCATGTTATACAAATTTCAGCGATAACATTAAAAAACTACATATGTACCAGCATCAGCTATTTTTTAATTAAAAATACAATACCATCTTCAAAATAATGTCTATAATAAAGTCCATATAGAAAATAAAACATGATGCCAAATGGAAAAAAAAGTAGCTTTTTGCTGCTGTAGAAGTGTGTATATAAAAACAAGCTAGTTTCGGATAAAGATACTTTTCCCTTTAACACTTCCAAAACCTGTAGTCAGTCCCTAATCCAAATAAAACAAATTATGGCCTTAAAGTTTCAAACAATAATCAACATCTGGTACATAATCAGTAAAGACAAAGGTCCTTTTTACTTGAATTCTTTTAACATAAGATGTTGTACTAAAAAATGTCAACTCAAGAGTTGACTGACCCGAGAAAACAAATCTGACATAATGACACAAATTGACAGACATGACAGAGGACTAAAAGACGACAGCACAATCGTCAATACCTCACAGGTCTGTACACAATGTTCGTATATCAACCATGAATTCATGCATTTGCAGTTTTCTATTCATAACCATCCATTCAGGTCACAGCCTGGTTTTCTGTGAGAGGTAAACCAATATTCTTACCAATGACAGCTCAGATAAGATCAGTACTATTTTCCACACAACATATGCCAAAGTTTTGTGCAACCTTATTAGTTTTTTAAGACTAGTGTAAACCATAGCCCTCTGAGTTTGTAGCTAGTCCTGCTTGAACGAGACAAAAATGTGAACTGTTACATTTGTCAGTTCTATTCAGTTCATTTGTAGTAAAACTGAATCATAGCAAACTCGTTTAGAATGACCGGCCTGAAATACTACTAATCAATGAGCGCTACCATCATGGATTTTGACTTTTCCCCAGCACAATTCAGTAGTCTCAACCAAGCCGACTAGCCTGAATTCTGAAGGCTTCTTGAGGTCATCAGTTCCACATAGCCTCATTTAATAAAACTAGACAGTTACTGCTACATCAGCTTCACGAATCTATGGAAGATGGAGAACAGAGTACACAAACCTGTGGTGGATGTGCTGCTACATTCTGTCTGTTTGTAGCAGCGTGATGGACAGGGATTCAAAGGGGAGTGCCTTCAGGACTTCAGGATATTTTAGTACTGTTTGAAATAATACTAAGTACTGATCACATACCTGACTAATAAATGTACAAATAAGTAACACATAGCATTATGCAAATTTAAAATGGCACCTTAATGTAGGAATAACCCTATGGTTTAGAAACTTGTTCTGAATTCAATTTTTAGCTCTTAATTCTTATTCCTTGGTTCCTAGACTTTTCTTTCAAAAAAACAGGCATGATAGGTTAGCGCTTAAAAAAATACAAAAAAATAAATAACAAAACAATTATTCTTATGGTGATCACTAAATAGTATAGATCAGAATTAGAAATTGGCTCTAGTCCTGTAGTCCTTGCCAAACTGCCCAGTAGTTAAGGTATCATAAGTAATAGAAGAAATGTGCCATTTTTAAGGGTTTTACTATATGTTATCATTATATAAACTAGAGGACTAAAAATCTTAGTTTCTTTCGTAGATGGTAGGTTAAAAAAGATAGATTACACAACCAATTTTACAACTATCATTCAAGAAACAGTAAACAAAGGTAATTACTACAGACATACTGTCTCAATGCCATTTTGCCACCAAGACGAGCCCCTACCCCTGACACGATTATTTGTTTCAACACACAGGGAATAAAAACAAATAAAATGAATTTTTTATTCCACATTTGCAAACTTTACGGTCAGCAGAACCACAAGCAAAGGGATAAAAACAAACGCTTTAATACTGATCAATGATTTCCACATCAAGGCTGAAACATTTGGAAATAGCTCGAGGATCATTTAACATAATTCCAAAACGCTGTTACATTTCTTAAGCTATGAATTTTCACTGGTATTTCCCAGCTAATATGCTTCACTGGTTTTGCTCGGCTATTCATGGACAAAAGCTGGCTGAAAGGAAATGGCTATTCCTTGTCCAGCCTCACAAAGCCACGTCGGTGACCCTCATTCACTATTTAAGACTGGCAATGTCCTGATCGTCTCCTAAAGGCACCCTCCTTTGTTGGCCATGACCTACTGCTTGGTCTCAGACAAGTGTAGTGAATGAGCTTGGTGGTCGAAACCTCCACACCAAAATGAAGTGTTCTACATGACCGATATGGCGAAAATGATCGGACAGGATTACATATTGAATAATAAGCATTGAAAACAAAGACACATACTGTTCACATATGCTGCCAGGTGTAGGAAAAACAGTTTACAGTCCAACGTGATGGTAGTGATGTCACAACGATCTAGACAACTAAAGTGGGACCTTGATAATCCAGACTGTCCAGGACACTGAGGGGTACTTGATGTTTAAATCAAGGGACCACCTAAATCAATAATATCATTAAGGTCCCAAAATCACCCTTGACTTTGGTTCATAATTTCAACAGAGCCGTGATTGCTCATAGGCTACGATGAACAACAGTTCATCATAAAGTTTATATTCCTGGACTAACAATGGCTAGACTAACAGGGTTCCACTGTCTATTAACAGTCAAACATGTGGGAGTCAAACATATGGGAGTCAAACAAATCAATAAGGAGCATTCTTAAACCACATTCCCTTGTAAGCTACACAGGCCGTTCATCCATATTCTTCTCATAGTTATAGTGAGAAAAATTCTGACATGTCAAACTGACAATGAACTATGTGGAAACACTCCCTCCTACTCGAATGATGGCATCAAAGAGAAATATTTGATAAAACGGTTTGTGTAGTGAGATGATAGCGCTATTATATTACCCATTAAGGGAGTATGTATGTTGTCTTTCTTCTACAAGTAACCTGCCCTGGCATCGGCCATGTTTAAAACATGGCCCTGCCATTTTAGCTGCCTGTGAGCAGATTATGCCTCTGTCATGAAGCAGTCAGACAACTTACTGGGAAACTTAACAAGAGGCCTAACAACAAGATTGCCATTAGAATTAGTGGTCTAACAATGTAATTCGATGTAAGAAAATTGCATTATCAATTTTTCAAGACTTGCCATTTGACAATGCACAGAGCCATTCAGTGATTACATAATATAGACAGTTACCATGGCAACAAAGATGATGGTTGTCATGGAATTATTCGACACTTAATTCACAGACAAATCAATGCGGATGCATACAAACTGTCCACCAAATGGCAATATAATAATGCTGTAACCACTTATTTTGGAAGGGAAATCTCATTTCGAAGTTCCAAAGCATGGACTAAATGGAGTGAAAACAAGACAAATATCAAGCCACAGTCTGCTGACAGTTTGTAAGCCACTTATCAATAAGTTATTCTGTGTCGTAGTGTCAAGGTGACACAGTTTGGGTTGTGTGCATTTGCACTGCAAGAAGTTGCCATAAATATAACCATGAACTTCTTGAAATAACTCACTAATAATGATAACACCATGACATCTATCTCTAAATCTCTAAAATACAAGAAATTTTTCTTTCAGGTCAATGACATATTAAATGTTGGTTTTCATCACATATAACCATACTGCAAAAAAATGGTTTAACTTTTCAAACATTTCAAATCGGATGCGTACTGAAACCAACACTTCATACACCAATGCCCAACTCCAATGTGAAACCTATACACACACTAAAGGAGAAATAGCACAACACGTAGAAACCCTGACCACAGATGCTAGTGACAAACCAATCCGTGATAAAACGAGGCTGGGACGTGAAGATACAGGAGCACGTTGCCAAGCAACACAGAGGTACATCATCTGACTTGAGTATAGGGGTTAGGACTATCCTGAGTAGCGAAATCCAAACACGTACAAGGAAAGCCCGTTACTGGCTGACAAAGAGGTAGCAGATCCTTGATAAAGTATTATGAAATATTGAGCCACGTTAGGAGGCACCATGCTGTAACAGTCATCACATCAATGGCAGGTTAACAAAAGCAGTCAGCATATATAGAAACAATGACACAGTGTTCGCGCCATTACTTGCTGGTTCTTGAAGGTAGATTGGTGCAATATAGACAGGAGATGCTCCCCTTATTGTCTCTACGGTGAACGTTCCAGTAACATATTTAACACTAATTATAGGCAGAACTTGAGAAAAGTGTCTGAAGATATCAAATATCAAATTACTTTTTCTTTTTGCCAATCAACCAATGAATGCAAAAGTATATGTAACGACTCGTTCAAAACATCTGACGCCAAGAAAGACTGGCACACTGGCTAAATATGGTGGAGGCAATAGGCTATACCTAATATCGAATAGTGAAGGAGACACCTTTGAGGTATTCAAGGTCACAGTCAACAAATGCCATTCACTTGAAGTATGCCTTTCAGGACTTCAGATGCAAAAGTTGAGGTAACCATAGCAACAAGGTCAAGTAATTGAGGTAACCATGGTAACAAGGTCAACAATAACCAAATTCTCTCTCTTTGAGATCAGCACAGCCTCTGCAGAACACAGAAAATCCTAATCTACATTAACATATATGCACAAAACGTGGACCCACAATCCCGATACTCAACAAAACAGACGGCTGTACAGGGTACAGAGCAACCCCTCTCGCCCAAACCCAGAGCCCGAGAAAGCTAAACAATACACTTGCATAGGGACAGCGCTGGCCAACTGGCACTATGCTAACAGCGGTCTATGACCCACCCCCTCAAACTCACCCATCCCCACCTCCCATCCACCCCATCCCTTCAGTTAGTTGAGGTAGAAATGGTCATGAGGCAAAAGCCAAATATATAAAGCGCAAAATCTGCATTCCGGTGAAGGAAACCCTATATATGAAATCGGTCTTATCAAAGCATATACCCGCAACAGTTAGTTTTTTTCGGACCTACCTACACAATGCAAAAAGCTACAATATCTATATACAAAAGTTCTGCTATCGAGATGGCAGTGCCAAAGTCTTGAGGTACCAGTGTAGCAATCTTGATTAAAACTCATGGTTTTCAATTTGACATGTTTCACATGTTACACATGTTTCAACATAGATTTACCAATAATAACAAGCTGATATCGCCTTCCGACTTTCTGAAAGAATGAGCTATTGGATACAGGAACAATATCACTTAAGTCTATAGTCCATATACGAGGAAGCATACAATATGTACACAAGCTAGTTTGTTCTTAACAAACACAGCATTGGGGCTAAAGCAGTATTCGATATGAGACTGGATGCAAGGCAGATGAAAGCTTCACTAAACGATAAATATCAACTTGTAACTGAGGTAGTCATTTATAATTTACATGAAATCATAACATAAAGTCTACAGATATTTTTTTTAAATATTTTTTTTTTAAAAAGAAGCTTCTTAACATCTCTCCCCCATGAATTTTAGCAATGTTGAATCACAGTGCGCAGATGTACAAGTCAAAGTTCTAATTTATCAACATCAACAAGCAGTGACGGTATTTACCAGTTCGACTAGCGTCAACATGACCCATTTCACAGGTATAAATAGTGTGTGAAAATAACTCCAGTTTTATGCCTTCTCAAGGCTAGTCAAGTATATAGTGTATCAAAATTTACCAAGCACTGCGTCCACGCACAACACACATATAAGCTGTACACATTGGTTGTTTATAATGCAAACATGAAATGCCACACGATAATGAGGTATATTTGTTTTGTCATTAACAGCGTTCCTCCACTATGACATTTAACGCTCTGTGCAATCAACAAATCTAATCCTTAATGCAAACCAATATCATGCATGTCAAGTATTGTTTAAAAAAAACTATAAAAAAACCTTTTGTAATTCAACACCTACATTTACAACTGACAAAAAAATATTAGAAAAATGAGATAGATTGGCCGGAAAAAACAAAAGCTGACAAATTTCCGTGTTTGGAATTCTAATGAATAGAACCGAGACCAAACAAGTGAGACTAACATTAGAGGCCTTTAATCAGGGATTTCAACCCACATACAGGGGCATACAAAGGAATATATTGCCTTTAATCCCGTAGTTAAGACTGATGGCTTGGTCGTGCATCCTTCCACCAAGGGCCCATAAAGAGAAAACAAGGACTCCATCCAAATACGTTATTACCCTGTTACATAAGGTACACAGCTGCCCAGGGCCTCAAATGACACTTCAATTGAATGTCAAGAAAGAAAGGAGAGGCCCCTAATTAAATCAAACTGCAGCCATCTCAAACTCAATTAGGGCCGCTTAGATAAAGTGATGTAACAAATGCTCTTTCTCAAGCTGGCTAGATCAAAGGCAGGTTGTTCTCCATCCTTCATCCTTGTCAGAGGTCTCAGATCCCAAGATGGTGGCAAATGAGCCCTGAATGCTAACTGGGGATATTAATGTTTGTGTTCTTTGCTAGGTTAGGAGACAATTCCCAGATGATCGGGTTGAAGAATCAGATTGTTGAAAGTCAAACAACTTAATGACTGAAATAAAACCATATTGAAGTTTGAAAATTTGGATTGAATTGTTTCCAGAGCGCCTGAGAGAGGGGGTGATTTCATAACAGATAATGACAGGTTGGCTTTTTGAGCTGAAAATATTCAAATGCTAACTTGACAGGCCTATCACTTTTGAAATTAACAAGTTAATCATTTAATACGGTAAAAAATAGATCATTGTGATGCCTTAAATGTGTGAACAAAAATATATGAACTCCAGCAATTATAGTTTTATTGCTTTGAATTAAATAATTCCAAAGAGAAATAGTGATTTAAAAGTTCTTCACATGCAAAGGTTAAAACATCATAAAGCTGTTGAAATTACTTTAAACATAAGAACTGAACTTTAAACCAAATTTCTTTAGTGAAATACATTCTAAACACACTATTTCTCATAAATTACAAATACTTTCCACTATCAGTAAATCAATAAATTTTGCCAAGTATGACTGAAGATCATGCAAAAGGATTTGGGTATTTTTTGTCTTAAGGGATTTATCTAGGATTCCAAACTGAGAGCTCTTGGCAAGTAAACTGAAAAAGACTGTTTTCATTTCACTTTCTGTAAAGATACTATTTTCTTAATTTTTTTGTTTGTTTGTTGTTTAACGCAGCACTCAGCAATATTCCAGCTACGGTATATGAAGGCGGTCTGTAAATAATCAAGTCTGGACCAGACAATCCCGTGATTGACATCATAAGCATCGATCCACGCAATTCGGATACGATGACATGCACCAACCAAGTCAGCGAGCCTCTTTCAACAAGCATAGTCGCCCTTCTTAAATTCAGGTCTCCTAACATAACATACAACTATGTAAAAGGGTGCATAAAAGTTACTTTATCTGTCCTAGTCTGATATCAGTGAAAGATAAGTTGACCCGACCAAGCCATCACGTTAGATAAAATTCTCATTTGGTAATTTTCAAATTTGCTGCTTTCTACGGACCATATACTAGCCTCCGAGCAGGTCTGGAAAAATCCCCACTCATAGCATATGTGGGTCTAAGTCTTCATTCGAATTCAATGTTCCTCTACTTATCACAAATCAGTTCATGAAAGATCAGATTCCAATCTTGAATATCCCTGACAAAAACTTCATCCTGCAAGTGACTTCATAACTGACCACAAAGTGACCATTCTGAATTTGAAATCCCCAGCCAACATGGACAGCATAAAGAGGTGAATTACAATGTATTCTACTGATTTACCCATTGTTGGAAACTTTAGAGACGATTTAACAAAACAGCCAAAACATCTATTGAATATCTGATAGTGCAAAACACCAAATCTGGTGGATAACTTCTCCTATATTTTCCAAAGTAAAAAATAATGACGATCAAAATTTTTTTAATGACAATTATTTACAATGCATATCTTTTATCCACAATTCTACATTTCCGAAAAATGTATATTGAAACACATGCAAATGTTAATTTGAAAATTATCATGTATGTCTCACTGTTTGTTTTTAAGTATTTTGATTAAGTATTGAAACCGATGAATGCAGCATGTTGCTTAAATTGATTGAACAGAGCATTAAATGTCAAAATGGTCAGAGACCAGAACACATGAAATATTCCTCACTGAGGAGAGAGGTACCATCCAAAAATTTGAAACCATGGTTACAATATGCTTCCAAACCACACCAAAACATTTCCAAGGCAAAATATCTGCATTAATTGAAAATTCACATCAATGACTGCACGTCTTCATTATTTGAAATAACCACAGTGCTCTCGTAAATAATAGCAATTTTCATACCTTACCAAAAATGAAAGTAAGAAGATACAGTATCTCTGCAAGTGCCGCATTACAGACTGAATTCTGTAGTCTATAACCATAGTAACACAGACTGACATGAGGTAGTACCAAAATAAACACTTTAGCGCTTATTTTGGCTTGGTTGACCTGGAGAATGAGCATCTACTGTTGACGGCGCTGTCAACATTGTGCAAGACCTAACCTAGAAAGACCCAACTTAGCAAGAGTAAATGTTTGACAGTTAAACTGTAATACCCAGAATTGGCATCAATTATCCTTTTACTCACTTGCATCTCTTATACATTTTAAAAAAAAAATCCATAAAATAAAAATGATGAAAAAGATTTTGATGTTTTCATGTCATTTTGAACTGATCTGCGGAAAAAATGTTCAAAAAAGTTGACATTGCACTTATTTTGGTCTCTTCACTAATAGAAGTTATAAAAGGGAATGAATGGATTTTTCAATACATTGGCTACTTGAAGCTCAGTGGATTATGAAAAACCCCTAGGTTGTTAGTGAAGGGAGGTAACTCCAGAGAGTTGATTTTGAATGCAGATTTAAGAGGCTGTTGGTAAAGCTGTGATTAGATGGAGCTTGAATACATTCATGTTTTGCTGATACAAGACAAATATTAATAAGGACTGATTTATCTTGTCTTATCCTCAAATCATCCCGCAACTCATATCGTATAATAAAAATGCTCGATGTGAGCACAGACCTGCGCTGCCCGAGATGTGAGATCAGAAATTGATATTTATTGGAGGATCCTGTCATTGGCACTGCCTATTGCTTAGAGCTAACAGTGACACAGCGAGAGGTAGACTGGTTTGCGCTAAACAGACATTTAAACAGTCTTGCACAATCTAGACTTTCGGCCAGGGAATGACGGTCAGTTCAGAGTAAGGGTTATACTTTGATGGCTTTAAGCTGAGCGGACACACTGGCTCAGCATACATCTCTATATGCAAAACATTAACAGGCGATATTTATGTCTTATAAAATAAAGACATTGAAGGAATTAAAGTCACATTGTGACACTTAGATGCTGAGAAGGCATCTGAAAACACATAGCAAACAATCTTTAGCTAATAAATATAACTCACTTATCAAATCTACCCAACACATTTTTGCCTGAATGAATTTCGTCATTTGATGAAACTATTGTAAAATTTTATTATCTGAACTAAAGGATCCATACTTCATGATATGGAGTAACGGGGAAAGATTCGTATAAAGAACTGACAATTTGCCCTACATAAATATGTTGGGTAAAGCTGACAAAATCATATAAGCACAATGGCAGGTACTCTGTAACTAAGTATATATAGAAAATCCCTGAGCTGACGATGCCTTTGGCTTCACAAATAAGTCACCTGAGAAGCATGCCTGAGCACAAGTGGATGCAGATGACACTGCAAGGGCTTGACCCTCACGGTCTTTCACTGTGAAGCCCTCAAAAAACTTCTACACGGTTATTCCCAAAGTCCACAACAATCACATACCCGTCTGGGGAGACACACAGACCTGACGGCCGATCCATTTGGCCAGGTCCGGCGCCCTGGGTGCCATACTTGCACAGGAAGTTGCCGTTGGGTTGGAACACTTGGATTCGGTGATTCCTTGAATCTGCCACGATGATGTTTCCTTCCTGATCGACAGCGACACCTTGTGGACGTAGGAACTGTCCGTTGCCACTGCCCTCTGTCCCGAGGAAGCGTGCCGACTGGAAATCAGAGTGAATGACGAGTAGACGATGGTTGTTGAAATCTGTCACAACGATGTGTCCATCATTATTGAAACACACGCCACGTGGTGAATCGAAGTGCTTCCAGAGTGGGCCCTCAAAACCATACTTGTTCAGGTACTGGCCATCGGGGGTGAACAACTGAACACGGTGGTTGCGTGTGTCAGACACCAGTATTTTACCCTCAGAATTGACTGCCACGTCCCAGGGATAGTTGAACTGTCCGTTTTTATTTCCCTTTTCTCCGAACTTCAACACGAAATTGCCTTCAAACGTGAAAAGCTGCACACGATGGTTGTCCTTATCTGCAACGATTATACGTCCTTGAAGGTCTACGCAGACGCCCGCTGGGCGGTCAAACTGGCCGTTTCTGGAGCCAGGGGATCCGAACTTGTGGTGGAATGCTCCGTCCGGGCTGAACACCTGCACTCTGTTGTTGCTGCGGTCTGCAACAATAACATAACCATCCCTGTCACAGCACACGCCCCAAGGGCGACACAGTTTCCCATCTCCGTCCCCTTCACCACCGAATTGGAAAATGCCACGTCCGATTGCCGCGTAGTTGCGCCCACTTCTCACGTTGACGGTGAAGGGACTCTCTCTGATATGCTTACCCCGGATTGTGACAGAGATGATATGCTGCCCTTCTGTTTGTGGGCGATATGTGACAGCATAGGAACCGTTTTGCCTATCAATGACCTCTGTTCGATACAGAGCTCCCTCTGGACTTTGAATGATGATTTCCAGTGGGTCGCCTCCCATCACACGCCCCTCTCCGTGGTGATCTTTGGTGTGAACCATGAACAAAGCTAGTTTTCCTTTTAAAGCTCTTTTCAAGCCATCGCCGGTTGCACAGGAATTAGGTGCATAAGCACTGCTACTAATAAAGCCCATTTTACTGATGGCATTGTACAAGGCTGCATCTGGGGGAGTAAATAGAATGTTATCATCTTCATGTGGCTGCATATGGCCCCTGAGACGCCGCATGTTCTGTATTTCAGAGACCATACGATCCTTCGTTTTCAAAATGTCAATGTCAGTACCCGTATTCAGTAGGACTTCAACTTCATCTACAGTTTGACTGAGTGATGAAAGTCCATGTTTCAAATCATCGACTTGTAAATGAAGTGATTTGGCTTTGACTTGGCGTATCTTCTCTACCCGTCGCAGTAATTCCCTCTCCCTCTCTTCCAAAGCGGTCATATGTCTACGTGTTGTTGCTCTTACCTCTGTTGCTACTGCTTGTGCACGAACCTCAACTCGTTCCGCCATTCCCTGGGTTAAGTGGATGCTTTCTTCTAATGCTTTGATCCCTGCTTTGGCATCGGCCAAAAGTTTCAATGTGATTGTCTTGGAATTATCAATAGCATCCTGGAGGTAGATAAAACTGTGACCCATGTGCTCTGACATGGTACATTCCCTACATATGGCTAGGGCACATGTGTCACAGAACAGTCGTAATACTTCATGTTCATGGCTATCACAACTCGTAAGGGACCGACCACTATCAGAAAAATGGGTGGGCGACGGATCAGGGTGGGAGAGAGAGGGTGGCGAGTATCTCATCTTCGGCAGTCTTTCAATGTAATGATCTTTAGTCAGCCTTACACGCTGGTGAGCTTTGACACAATTATCACATAAATACTCATTACAATTCTTGCACAAAGATGAAGCTTGGCTTCCCTCATCACATGAGCTGCACCATCTTGTCAGCCCCCTGTCCCTCTCTTGCTCGCCATTTTCGAACTCGTCCTCGTGGGATACCATCACATCGATGATGTTGTTGATGAAGAAGTTGGAGGGGAGACTTTCCAGACCGGCTGAGTTTAGGGAAACCATTTGTTGGCAAGTGGGGCAACCGAAGTTGATGCAGAGGCCACCCCCACCCCCTCCCCCGGAATCGCGTAGCTCTGTCTCCAAACACTTTTTGCAAAATGTATGGAGACATGGTAACACTCGTGGATCGTCGAATCTGCTCAAACATAGGGGACAGGACAGCTGCTCACCGAACGAGTCGGAAAATGCAGCGGCCATGAGCGAAGCATGAGGTAGAAGTACGTCACCCGTGTTTCTGGTTAAACCGTGGGCCTCACGAATTTCACATCGTAACTGCTCTCTGATCACATCGCCTTATATCGGGCTCTCTCAACATGGCGGTTCTGTTCACGTCCCTGAGGTACTAGAGATTTAGAATCTCCAGCACACATAGCAACTTACGAGGTAGATACGGTTAAAAGTTGGCTCACCCTGTTCCACTCAGATATCCATCAAATCACTGGGCTGCCAGAGGAAGATAGAGGGAGGCGCCATCTTCCAACACTAGAGAGGCGGAGTTACCCCAATTTCATTCGTCAATCAACCTTCAGCCAATCAAATCAGTCGTTTCATGAGACATTATGGGTAGGGATTATGCTAGTAGCAAACAACCAATAACACTTAAATGTCAATACATCTACATTATTTGATATATGTACTTAAATATTGAGCATTTTCCGACGTATTAATTAATATTATAGTACATTTATTTCTGTTTATCAAGGTAACTAAAATTGAGAGCCGTGCTTGAGAATTCAAAGGATAATTAATCATGTATCAAGGATATTTCTTAAGGAAAACATCTTCTATAATTGGAACCTTGCCGGCTGATATGTAGGTCAAGTGAAAAACACGGCCACTGCGACATAAAGTGAGAAATAAATTGAATTTTTAAGCATTTGGATCGCCTATCGTCCCAAATGCGCCATCTAGACACAGCTACATCTCTCGTCTCGAACTGACCCGATACACACTCTATGAATTCGTATTGAGCATATATGACCGCTATTTGCATGCAGTGGATTGCACGTTACGTAACATTTCCCGTGACGATATGCCTGGCATTTATTCAAATCGGGGGCCCTGTAGAGGTTTGCTAATCGAGTGCGAACATTGATCAACTGATCGTTTGACTATGAAATCTCGCCTGGCAGTTGACACGTCTTTGGCAATATTTAGTGCATCTCTGACGTCCCTCGTGTACATTCGCGAACAACGCACGGTGTAGATTTTGTATTTCAAAACAGGTCCGCTCGTGTCGCAGCTTGTCTGTCGGTGTTTATGTAGATAAAACTGTTTGGCTATCCTTAGCACACCTGGTGATTACCAGCTCTTCGCGGGCGTTGTGGCAGCGACTGTGCCCATACCATGTATTTATGACCCTAGTGAAAGTAAGGACAACAATAAACCTCACTTATTTGGACACTAGTGTAGGAAATCTAAAAAATCCTAATCACAATATGTTTAAAGCCGTGTCTCATGATTTATGATAATATCATCGTGTCAACATGTCGACTTTTTTCTGTCTGGAATGACTTTACGTCGTTTCACCCGGACTTTATTTTTCTCAAGAAAATGAGTCGACGCCATATTATTGTATAGGCCTCGCGATTCATTATCAGAAGAGTGCAAGGTTTATGCTAGCGTACAGGGAATAAATATGACCAACAAGTTTGATTAAACATGGGATACATGCCACAGACCCGCCCGCTCTGCAGATCGTCACGTTAATTCGTTTTCAACAAGCAGCATTACACTTTAAGCCGCCTGTTCTTCGTGTGGTGTTTATTAGGCAAGTTTGTTCATGTATAATGATGTATTTGTTGTAGAAGACAACAGATTTGTTCCAAGCATATATTAATGAGAGGCTAGTGGTGCAGGATGTCAGCCTGTTGTCAGTTTGTTTGTTTTATAACGTCAAATTACATGCTTTGAAAAATATTAACGTCTATATTTTATAACTTCATTTTCAGATATATCATGAAGAATGAAATAGTATTTCCGAAATATATTTTATTCATTGTCATTTACTTCATACCGAGCGGTTATTTCTCAAATAGTGAAACGGCGGAGAAAACAATTTGTTAAAAAATGTTAAAGCTTTGAAGAAGCAAATTTGCGGAGTCATTCCGAATTGTGCGCAGATGGCGTATTTTGTAGATTAAATTAATACATGTTTTGTTTACAATGTTGACGTTGACATTTATACACAATCGTTTTGCTACCTATCTAATTTTATTTCGGTAATCATTGACCTTTTATCACCACAAAACGTCCAAAGTTAAAACTTTAAAATGCTCTGAAACATCACCACCATTATCATCCGATCATCATCGCCATAATCATCGTCATCATCATCAACAATGATAATAATATCAGCAGCAACAGGAGCATGATCATTGTAATTGTGTCATCATCATCATCATCATCATCATCATCATCATCATCATCTCAACAACAACAACAACAATAATAATAACATCAGGAGCATGATCATCGTCGTCATCATCATCATCATCATCATCATCATCATCATCATCATCATTCATGTTGATATTTTCCTCACTATTTGTTTTTGTTGGTTACGTAATATATCATAACGTGCGTTATATAATATAACGCAATCACGAACATTTTATTAACTACTATTTACCGAAATACAAAGCAGTTCGTATGATCTACATAATTACATATATTTACTTTTGTCTAAAGGGTATTGCTTGTTAAATTTAGATAGAAATTTGACAGCTATTAGTCCGTTTGTGAAGCCTCTCTGAATCTCGATAATTTTGCAAAGATGAATTACCCCCCGTGCGGATGACGGATGCGAACTTGACCCCAACAACTCACCCCTTTAGTACTAAGCGACTTAATGAATCGGGTGGTCAGACTTACTGGCTTGGTTGACAGCGCAATGCAGTATCCCGTCGGCGTGGGTCGTGCTTATACCAGTAATCACTGAATTGTCTGGCCCAGACTTTGGTATTTACAGGCCACCGTCATGCAAATGAGTGCGGCGTAAAACAACAAATTAACCACACAGATGATACACGTCGAAGGAATCCAACCCCGCTCCCTAATTCATCCACCCACAAAAAAAAGTTTGTTTGCAGGGGAGAAAGCCCGTGTTATCTGAGCGTTTAATCTCCGATATATTTGATGATGAGGTTTACAACAGGCCAAGTCCGTAGTTAACAAACATCCGGAGAACGTTTAATGCACTCCGGCACCTCGGTTCTCAAGTGCAGATGTCCTCTACGTTCGTGTTTCGTATCTGTACACCTTGCTGTCGTCAAAAAGCCTTCGCCCAGTGACCGTTTAGGAATTAATGGCGGAATAATGTGATATGAACATTTGTTATCGCGACTATCCGGTGATTATGTTCTATTTATTCATGACATAATTACGCAGACTCACGCACGCGGGTAATTCTTCATAATTCTTATTATTAACGATCTGATAAATTCCAGATTAAATTCATAAAGATTATTTCAAGAAGTGGTTTCCATTTCCAACATCACGCTGTATAATCAAAACATTATAAGTATAGTTTTTGACGCCAATAATAGTATACAGTATAATACTAGTAATCGAACAAACGGAGTGCATATGCTTGCCGCAAAAGTCGACTATGCTTGTCGTAAAAGACGACTAACGGGATCGGGTGGTCAGGCTCACTGACTTGGTTGTAGTATGTCATCGATTCCAATTGCGTGGATCGATGCTCATGATATCAATCACTGGATTGTCTGGTCCAGACTCGATTATTTACAGGCCGCCGTCATATAGCTAGAATATTGCTGAGTGCGGCGTTAAACAACAAACAAACAAACAAACACACATCATATAAACCGTATTTGCACCAGTACAAATATCACTGTTATACGTGCATGTGTGTCATACTGATTCTGCGAAGCGAGTGTCTGAATTCTTGTATTTCCCGAGCGAGAGTGAGTGTAAGTGAGTGAGTGAGTGAGTGTAATACACGAATTTCGTAAAATCAGTATGACACACATGCGAGTATAATAATTTTATTTATTACCATTATATTTCTTACTCTTTTTTTAGCTCTCCATTAGAAGAAAACTAATCACGACCGTCATCTCAGGAAGCCACACTCCTCGAATGACGTAAAAAAATAAATAAGATGTGACGTCTTTTCTAGTGTAACGTCATTCCAACCCCGCGTCACAATAAAATTCGCATGACGTCAACAATACACTGTTGTCTCGTGACGTGATATGACCCTAGGGCACATATGATTCTTATGAACCCCGATATGTTTGCCCTCGTAGGTAATAAATAGAGAATACTACACTCATTCTCGTTAGATACCATTTTTACGAAACGAGTGGACTTTCTATGGTATCTGACCGAGCGAAAGCGAGGTCAGATACCATAGAAAGTTCACGAGTTTCGTAAAAATGGTATCTAACGAGAATGAGTGTGGTATTTTATTTATTACCCACGTTAAATATATATTTAAGTGTAAATACATAACAACTTTCGTTCATTGACAGACCAAACTGAAACCGGTTGCAAAATCTGGTTGCGCATGAATATTGATATATGACCAAATATGGGCATTGTTGACATGTTTATGCATACGCATTAACAACATGCGCCTGCTGTTCTGTTTGCAAACAAACCAGCACCGACGCTCAAGATCCTTTTGGAAGAAAGTCCTCAACTTATGGTAATTCAAGCGCCATGTTGTTAGAACGCAGGACACCGAAAAGAAAATTTGAAATGTAACATTAGCGCCGCGCTTTGAATATCGGATCAACAGTCACACGCATCACACTGCCGGGGTCCCGTCTGTGCATTCAAAATGGTTCGGTTTCCTTGATCTATCAGCTGAATTTATATCATGTCCGTACCATTTTGGAAGAGGGAAATCAGACTGTTCGCCAAAGACACTCATGTTAACTGTACCACACTATATACTGAAGACGTGAAAATCAACAAACTCAAATCTGCTTGCATGTCAGTGACAGCTTCGAACGATCGAAGGGCAAGGTCGCCAGCGGAATAAGAAAAGACAACCGCGATCCACTCACAGCGTTTTACGCTAGAGATAGGGAATGTTACTGTTCACATTTGGGATGTTTGGGGCCACAAAATTTGAAGTCAAGCACACTTCCACGGAGTTTTCCAGTGATTTGTATCGGAACTGTGAACTGTAAGTGATCTGGTCGTGCTGTCGTGTTCGTTCATTCATGAACAACACCTCCCGAAACAGCGCCATAAAATACGCTTCAAAGGGGACACCGATGGCACAACCGGATCATCCCAAGTAAGTTTAGATATCTGTCCTGGTAGTTTAAACAGACTTCATTTCACCACGCTTATCCTTTTACGTTAAATCAAATTGAAAGTTGCGAAAATGGTCGGGTGCGTCACGCTCAAGGGACGCGCTCGATCGGCAGTCGTACATTGTAAATCGATTTATAGATCTAGCTCGATTATATGTCTGTAGGAGCTCTATGCATAACTTATATAGAATGCAAACCGAATTTGATGCGTGTGACTATCTTGTTTGGTTTATAAAGTGTTTGTAAATATCTCTCGTTCTCATGAATTTCTTCAGTTCTGCCTTGTAATCGCAAAATGAATGACGTCTCGCGATTTTTTATGAATGAAAAAAGTAGTCCCGGTGTGACAGAGGTCACGGTTATCCAATCAAAACGAATAAAACAAGGTCAACCTTGTACGACACACGTGTGACGTACGGATTTAGTATCTTACCACCTGTATCTTCACCACGTGGGTAATAATGTTGTTTACGCCATCCGTACGTCATTGTTGACGTCATTCGAATCTTATTGTGACGTAAGCATGTGTATAAAGAAAGTACTACACTCGCATGTGTGTCAGTTTTGATTTTACGAAAGTCGTGTAAGAATTCATCTATTACCATCGCTCGGGAAATACAAGAATTCTAACACGCATTTCGTAAAAACAGTATGACACACATGCGCATGTAAACATCTCCATATATTTAGATATGTATTATATTTATTATTACAAATATGATTACAAATAATTCACAAGTATTCACATATTTACATTTTATCAATCCTATGAGAACACATATAAGTTATTTCGCAAATGTTTTGCCAAATGTACATGTAGTATTTATTTTAAATTAAATAAATTACGTTTTGGAAAGTGCCTTCTTGCAGAGGATATATCATGAAATGTTCTTTTCCCTCACTATAGTTTCCTCTTTAAAAAACCTCGACATGAGACGTACATTTAAAAAATTGAACTACAGTACACGATTGTCCCTTAGAGTTTTAGTGAGAAGGGTTTTACGACCTTCAATCACATTCTAATAAGATATTAATTAATCTATTTTCACAACATTATTTCCACCCGACCAGATGTTTGCTTAGGCCGGAAGTCCCTTGCATAAGTAAGGCAGGTCACGAAGTATTAAATATTCAGCCATTGAAATGTCTTTTTTTCTGCTTGGAAACTTAGAACTAATTATTGGGGGCCATGTTATCAGGCGAACGTGTGAAGTTCAACATTCGCTGATTAATTCGTACTCCTAGAACTAGCTAATAAGGTGATTGGGTACGTTGTATAATAACACATGATACAAGATAATACCCTGTTCAGACTGTCCCGCAAAGCGATCGTAGCACTGAGATGATCGCTATTCCCATACTTTAACATAGACTTCTTTACGACTGTCGTTGCGCTACCGTGATCGCTTTGTTGAAGGGACCCAGTTTGTTTACTGTCCGACAACTCACACAGCTTTCTATCCGCCACACACTATGTTAACCCCCTCCCATGTCTGTGTCCAAGCGCCCCGACTAGTTGTTTGTATATATGCCCCTCCAACTATCTGTCTGTCTATTTGTCTGCATTTTGAAATGTTAAGTGCATTTACAGTAGGATGGTTTGTTTGTTTGTTGTTTAAAGCCGCATCTGCTATATTCCTTGTAAATACTCGAATCAGGACCGGACAATCCCGTGATTGACATCATGAGCATCGATCTACGCAATTGGGATACGACAGGCATCAACAACGTCAGCGAGCCCGACCACCTGAACACTGTTTAGTGTAGTTAAATTGAAATGTCAGTGTTGTTACATTGAGGTAATGAAGGATTGATTGTAGTTACATTGAAATGATGAAGTGTTAAGTGTAGTTACAGTGAAATGATGAAGTGTTAAGTGATGTTACAATGGGAGGATGAAGTGTTAAGTGTTGTTACATTGGGAGGATGAAGTGTTAAGTGTAGTTACATTGGGAGGATGAAGTGTTAAGTGTTGTTACATTGGGAGGATGAAGTGTTAAGTGTAGTTACATTGGGAGGATGAAGTGTTAAGTGTTGTTACAATGGGAGGATGAAGTGTTAAGTGTTGTTACATTGGGAGGATGAAGTGTTAAGTGTAGTTACATTGGGAGGATGAAGTGTTGAGTGTTGTTACATTGGGAGGATGAAGTGTTGAGTGTTGTTACATTGGGAGGATGAAGTGTTGAGTGTTGTTACAGTGGGAGGATGAAGTGTTAAGTGTAGTTACATTGGGAGGATGAAGTGTTAAGTGTAGTTACAGTGAAATGATGAAGTGTAAACTGTTGTTACAATGGGAGGATGAAGTGTTAAGTGTTGTTACAGTGCGATAGTGAAGCTATAATACATATATATTTGCATAAACTGACATCTAATCAACACATACACACAATATATTAACATATTTACAATGTAAACGATCAAAATACAGTATAAGCTGTAAAAGGGTTAAAACATCCCAACAGACTAATCATGTTAGGATTAGAAGCAAGAACATTGAAAATTTACATTGACTCTCGTTCTCTTTCAATCCCATCATTTTCAGTCACTGGGTGATGAAATAGAGCATAAAATGTGAAAAGTTCAGCCATTTAACAGATTGACTGTAACATATATAAACAGATGGACAATGTGATATATATCCGTCATATACAGATATATAACACACAAGATACCCAATACATCCACAACCCTGTACATGCATCCATAATAAAGACGGTACCCATCACGCCAGTGTTAATAAAATGTCACTCGGGAAAAATATATCAGCACCTTCAGACCGACAGCTGTAAATTACGTCATTACGACTTTCTCAATCGAGACCGACCACTGCTGTATGCAGCTGTGCGCTCGCTTTCTCCAAGTCAGTTTAGTTATATAAGCCATACATGATAATCCCATGATATAACTATAACATGAGGACAGGTCTTGCCCCCGGTGCGTTTGGAATAATTAATATTAATGTAACATAAAGCCGATGACTGTACAACGTGCAACACTGGCTCGACCGATAAACCATCATCATGATCCACTCCGCAACCATCATCATCATCATCATCATCGTCGTCGTCGTCGTCGTCGTCATAGTCGTAATCACAGTCGTCGTTATCAGCATCACCACCTTCGTCTTCATCAACTTCATCATCATTATCGTCATTATCATCATCTAGAAAGCTTGGCACCCATTGCTAATTTTACTGCAATGTCAGCAACCCGTGCTTGCCGTAAAAGGCGACTATGCTTGTCGTAAGAGGCGACTAACAGGATCGGGTGGTCAGGCTCGCTGACTTGGTTCATGCATGTCATTGCCAATTGCGTAGATCGATACTCATGATGTCAATCACTGGATTGTCTGGTCCAGACTCGATTATTTACAGACCGCCGTCATATAGCTGGAATATTTCTGAGTGCAGCGTTAAGCAACAAACATAACAAAAAAATACTTTTAACATTATTTAACCCTAAAACACTCGCTTGTTATCACTGTGTATTATGATACTAGGCATTCTTTCTTTGAAACACACTATCTTAAAGCTTCGTAGGATTCCTGTTACACTACCGTCACGCTATAACTATATGCTTGGTACACCCTATCATATACTGCTGCTTCAGCCTCGTGTTACAATGCATTGTAAGATTAATAATGCTTCTTGATTCACACTATTATTACACTGCGTATGCTTCTTGGCACACGTTAATTTATACTGATTCTGCTTCTTGGTAGAATATATTCTGCTACGTATGCTTCTTCATACCCTTCTTACACGACTTATACTTCATATTATACTAGGGGGCACGAGTGGCCCAGTCGTCCAAGGCGCCGCGATTCGCTGTGCAGAGTTGCGTCCCTTGGTTACGCCAGAAACCTATGATTGTGGGTTCGAATCCCGGTTTGCCCCTATTATGTTGATTTAAGTAAAATACACAGACACACACATGAACACCACGTCAAAAGGACATAAGCTACTCAAGGTAGGTGACATCTTCCCGAGGCAAGTGAGTTAACGGACTATAAAAGTCCAGTTTCCACCCTTGCCGAACTAGGCTGGTATTATGGAGTTACAATGTGGCTGGACTAACGAGTCTATGCATAGTCCAATCAAAATCGCTCAACTAATAGAAATCCGGTTCGTAAACTGTCATGCAGATTTCGGTCGACTGCACGATTTGAAAAGAATGTGCACCGTCAACTCGTTGTCAACAGATATTTTCCAAATCCTTTCATGTTTTTAATCAAGGTGCTCACGTGATTTATTGCATTTCGCGATGTAAGACTCATTTCATCACAATATAGATCTTGATTATCGAGCAGATCGTCCTGACTTTACGCCGCCATTTTGTTTGAAACAAATGCAAGTGATAAGAGAGGTGGATCCTGATTGGTCCATAGGAAAGGCTTAGAAGGGCCATAACTGGTAATAGCCACTGGTGGCGCTACGATCGAGCCCAGGAATTCGAGCCTAGTGCGGCAAGGGTGGAAACTGAACTTTTAAAGTCAGTTAACTCTCTTGCCTCGGGAAGATGGGTAGGTGAAAGTGGTGGAAAAAGTATCACATGGTTTGATTGTTAAGTAAACGAAAATAGACTGGTATGAATGATTAAAGATCTCTGCTTGTTGTCATTTTGGGCATGCGCAGTCGACGAGATACGAGAACTGTCACGATTGTGACCTTTCATTCCATTTGCTGCTTATAATACATATGGATGTTTTGTGAATGAAAGCCAATTATTATATTTGCAATATTTAAAATTTCGTGTATTTTAGTTTCGTTTGAAACGAGACTATCGCTCAGTAAATGAAAATATATAATATTGATGGAAACACACAACTGCATTTAAATTGAAAAGGAGCCTCAGTGAGATGAGAGATTCAGAGCCGAACCTGCGGAAAATCTAGACTTACTTTATTTAGAACTATAGGATTGCAGAAAGGGCTGAGTAGAAGCAATATAACATGGTTCAGGGACGGTGAAACTGACACTGTCTTTACGATGCTACTCATGCGATACCTAAGCATCAGTTTATGCTACTTATGTTATATCAGACCATGATTAAAATGTTTCTTATGTCATACCTACCATCATTCAATACTACTTATGTTATCCATATGATCATAATATTACCCTTGTTATATCACACCGCCATTATAATGCTTGTTTTTGTTATAAGTGTTTCAAATACGAAATAAACAACGTAACAGTATATTTGTCCTTTATCTGTCCAACGTTTTTGTCCCACAGTTTTATATTATCAACGTCGTTCTAACTACAAAGTGGGATTAACTCGATGTGTGTCTGTCACGTGATTAGAGCTGCTGTGCTAAATACCTGGTCGGTGTAAGAGATGAAATCACCTGGCAATCTCATTGGCTATCGCGATGCTTGCCAGACGTGAGAATGGTAACCTGCTCACAGAAATAAAAGGTACCAAAACTACTCTGTACTTGGACGCTATGGAATAGAGTCCGGTTCCACAAAGCGATCTTACCGCTACGATTGTCGTACGTCTATATTAAAACATGGGAATTCAGGTAGTCTCTGCGCTGAGACAAGTAACACATACATGTATGATATATCCACAGGCAAGTGGGGATTAAGGTACGAATACACGCCTATGCTTGTCGTGAGAGGCGACTAACGGGATAAGGTGGTCGGGCTCGCTAACTTGGTTGATGCATGTAATCGTATCCCAATTGCGACTGGTTTTCTCGTCCAGATTCGATTTATTACAGCCCACGGTCATTATATCAGGAATATTGCTGAGTGCGACGCTAAGCAACATGCAAAGTCAACATCTCAGATCGCCGAAATATAACTTTAGGAAAATAATTGATATGTTATATCATACCATCATTATATAATTATTATGTTATATCACACGAACATAATAATGCTACTCATGTAATACAAATCATACCACACATCTTCATATCATTTCATGCTATACCTCGCCATCTTTATATCACTATATGTTATACCATCTTATATCATTGTGTGCTATACCACACCATCTTTATATCGCTACATGTTATATCACGCAATCTTTATTTCACAACATGTTATACATCTTTCTTTCACTACATGTTATACCCGACATCTTTATAACACTACATGTTATACCATCTTTAGATCATTGTGTGTCAAACCACACCATCTTTATTTCACTACATGTTATACCACACCATCTTTATATCACTACATGTTATACCACACCACCTTTATATCACTACATGTTATACCATCTTTATATCATTGTGTGTTATACCATACCATCTTTATATCACAACATGTTATACCATCTTTATATCATTGTGTGTTATACCACACCATCTATATATCACTACATGGTATACCACAACGTCATTATATCACTATATGTTATAACACACCATTATGTATCACTACATGTTATAACACACTATCTTTGTATCACAACATGTTATACCACACATCTTTATATCACTACACGTTATACCACGTCATCTTTATATCACTACATATTATACCACAACGTCATTATATCACAACATGTTATACCAAACCATCTTTCTAATGTCACTAATAGTCTAATAGCCACTAGTGTGTTATGTCCTGTGTTCCAGGTAGAGAATAGGTTTTCAGCAAACCATGCCTCCCGTAAACTCAAAGCGGCTTTAAACAAGCAAATAGTCTCTCGTACTACGTGAAATTTATAAGCATTATAACATTTACATGCATATAAGACCCGTGAAGATCCGGGGTAGAATAGGTCTTCAGCAACCCATGCTTGCTGTAAAAGGCGACTAAGCTTTTCGTAATAGGCGACCAACGGGATCTGGTGGTCAGGATGGTTGATGCATGTCAGCGTATCCCAATTGCTAAGATCGATGCTCATGATGTCAATCATTGGATTGTCTGGTCCAGACCCGATTATTTTCAGACCGCCGTCATATAGCTGGAATATTGCTCAATGCGGGGTTAAACAAGAAACAAATCCAACGTTTCAGGTTAATTTCGAGGATTCGATTTAGATGCGTTGGGGCAAGCTATGGATCAGGGCTTTGCATTATTGTGTAAGTGCATCGCTATTGCCTGCCGACCTGCTGACAGGTTTATTACAAAACGAGGTCCTTCTAGATAGGGACATTTTCTGCGAATCGCACTGGAGTAACACCACACCACGGAACGACACTTCACTGCATTTCAAACAAAATAAGGAGATCATGACATGTGAGGGAACCAAGGTTTTGGGCCAGGTTTCTCTTTTTCGTTTACGGATTTTTGGCCCCAAAGTGGAGTTTAGTAGGTAGAAATTTAAAAATAGATAAATTCCAATTTCAAATATTATTTAAATTTCTCTTGCTATTCCTCATAATTATTTGTGTTTTGAACTTTTTAAGATATATTTCCAGAAGTCTTTAATTATAGTATTGTGAATAATTTACATTCCGTGTATTTCTATTGATAGCGACAATAAAATCAGTTTCTTCAGAATGTTACTTATTCTTGATTGGAAGAAGAAAGAAACCCATTGTTTTTTATTTATTGTTTAATATTTCACATTTCAATGTTGTGGAATCGGGGGATTCGCAAACAAGGTTATGAGATTACTCAATGTGTTATTATATGTTATCTGTGTAAACCTTTTCTTAAAGCCTGAAGTCTGTCAAATCTAGTTTCACACAATTTCTTGTAAGGCGTCTGCAAGCAAGTTCTGTTCTGCACTGAATAGGCACAAAATACACATTATTCTTCTCGCTGCAAATCATTCTGAGTCGCAACCCTTAAATGTGCCAGGATCCGCTCCGTAAGTTCGAATCCCAGATTCGTCATGGTTCTTATCTTTAGTGAAACAAACAAACAAACAAACAAACACACAGTCTCTCGTAGTACGAGAGACTGTTTAAAATGTATATACATTATAACGTTTACATGCATATAACAATAACAAACATCTTCCAAACATTCACTCATCTTCTCACATACTCACTCACTCAATCGATCACTCACTCACTCAATCGATCACTCACTCACTCAATCGATCACTCTCTTACTACGTAAAACTTTGTAACTTCATATTCTATTATGTTTATCAAAACTTCAGCCCACAGACGCAATGGATTTTACATGGCGTTAATTAGAACGGACTCCAGACATTGGAACGCAGTCCCTTTTTAAAATCTTTATTTCATATGTATATAATTTATGTAGGTAGATTGAAACTGCCTCCGCGAGGCTGTGGATACATCGGAGAGCCGAAGGCCTGTGGTCTGATCCCCGGCCGCGTCATACCAAAATACATTTTAAAAAATGGTACTTGTTGTTACCCTGCCTGGCGCTCGGTAATAAGGGAATAAAACAAGGACTGGTCGGCTCGGAGACATATACTGTGTCTGAGTAGGGTAACCATGTTAAGGTACGGCATGCTATCTCAGTGGGCTGGCAGTACAACACCTGACATGCGACACCTGTAAATAACAAACAGCTTAAATCGATGCACAATTTCCTTGAAATCGAGTTCACACGGCACTTTTGTATCCATTCGTTTAAGCGTCGAAAAAAACAATTCCAACAACTAAGACGAACTGGGATTCGAACCCCAGATCACCAGATTTTCTCACGCCTAAGGGGCGCAACTCTATACAGAGAATTTCGACGCCTTTGACGGCGCGACCACACTCGTGAAGAGACATACCTCGGACCACAGAGAAAGGGTGATGTGTCGGTCGTCCTATGAATGAAGGAGTTTGGATTTAAACCTCTTTCAGCAATATTCCCGCAATATAACGCCTGGGGACACCAGAAATGGGCTTCACATAGTGTACCCATGTGAGGAATCGAACCCTGATCTTCGGCGTGACGAGCGAGCGCATTAACCACTGTGCTACCTCAACGCCCCCGACCGTCTTATGAGCCTGTTATGTACGTATTTTCTGTGGCAAGAAAACGATCACGCAGCATGTCGATTCCATGAGGACTGAGTAGCTTCTGTATTGATTGGTTTCTTTTGCCAGGGAACCATTGCCCATTTCTCGCTTTGCGGTGCGAGATCTAATAACACGTCGGCTGTCTGGGACACACAGCCATGTTGAACGTTGTCATTTCACAAATGCACTGCCCCGCCCCTCTGTGGGCCCCTGTAGTGGTAACCGTGTTTTTTCCCATGAAAACGACGTGGTTCGGACATTTCCATACTAGAACAGTGGCCGTCCTCTTCTATGTATATTGCTTCTAAGCGTAACCTGTGATAACCACTTGACCTTATATAATGAAGCTGAGCTTATGGAGATGTGACGGGATCAGAGGCCATTCAAAGATGGAATGCAATGAGAGGGTATTCAGAGACGGGATGCAACGAGAGGGTATTCAAAGACGGGATGCAATGAGAGGGTATTCAAAGGCGGGATGCAATGAGAGGGTATTGAAATATGGGATGCAATGAGAGGGTATTCAAAGATGGGATACAAAGAGTGGGTATTCACAGGCGGGATGCAATGAGATGGTATTCAGAGATGGGATGCAATGAAAGGGGATTCAAAGATGGGATGCAAAGAGAGGGTATTCAAAGATGGGATGCAAAGAGAGGGTATTCAGAAACAGGATGCAATGAGATGGTATTCAGAGATGGGATGCAATGAGAGGTTATTCAAAGATGGGATGCAATGAGATGGAATTCAAAGACGGGATGCAATGAGATGGTATTCAAAGACGGGATGCAATGAGAGGGTATTCAAATATGGGATGCCATGAGATGGTATTCAGAGACGGGATGCAATGAGATGGTATTCAAAGACGAGATGCAATGAGATGGTATTCAAAGACGGGATGCAATGAGAGGGTATTCAAATATGGGATGCAATGAGATAGTATTCAGAGACGGGATCCAATGAGAGGGTAGTCAAAGATGGGATGCAGTGAGAGGGTATTCAAATATGGGATGCACTGACCATTCAAAGATATCACTTAGGTGAGGTTAAGTGAAATCGGATCTGACGCCAATTTGAAGATTAATGCGTATATAGCGACGTGCATGCATTGATATTCGGTGGTGGTGGTGGTGGTGGTGGTGGTGGTGTGTGTGTGTGTGTGTGTGTGTGCGCGCATTCGTGTTTAAAAATGCTTGTACTTGGCCCGACTAGCGCTAGTTTTATAATGCTACTCCACCGAGACTACTTTACTGTAGATTACCCTGGATACCCATGGTATACTGGTACCGAGCCGATCAATCCTTGTTTTATCCCCTAATGCCGAGCGCCAGCAGGGCTGGATGGGCCGAGAGGACCATTCAGAGATGGGATGCACTCACAGGACATTCAAAGATGGAATTCACTGACAGGAACATTCAAAAATGTGATACGCTCCGAGAACCACGCTAAGACTCAAAGAAAACATTCAAAGATGGGATGCACTAGGAGGACCATTCACAGACGGAATACCCTAGGACGGCCATTCAAAGATGAGATACAATCAGTAGACCATTCAAAGATGGGATGCACTCAGAAGACCATTCAAAGATGGGATGCACTCCGAGGACCTTTCAAAGATGGGGTGGACCCAGAGAACCATTCAAAGATGGGATGCCCTAGGAGGACCATTCAAAGATGGAATGCACTTAGAGGACCATTCAAAGATGGAATGCACTTAGAGGACCATTCAAAGATGGGATGCCCTAGGAGGACCATTCAAAGATGGAATGCACTAAGAGGACCATTCAAAGATGGGATGCCCTAGGAGAACCATTCAAAGATGGGATGCACTTAGAGGACAATTCAAAGATGAGATGCACTTGGAGGACCATACAAAGATGAGATGCACTTGGAGGACCATTCAAAGATGAGATGTACTTGGAGGACCATACAAAGATGGGTGCACTCACAGGACATTCAAAGATGCAATGCATTCAAGGGACATTCAAAGATGGGATGCACTCCCAGGACATTCAAAGATGGGATGCACTCCCAGGACATTCAAAGATGGGATGCACTCACAGGACATTCAAAGATGCGATGCACTCACAGGACATTCAAAGATGCGATGCACTCACGGGACATTCAAAGATGGGATACACTTACGGGACATTCAAAGGCGGAAGGTGTTCATCGAACAATTCGAGAAGGATGATTCATGCGGGCAACCCTCATGGGATACGACCATGCCATTATTCAATAATTAAATAATTTCGAAGACCATTTAAAGACCCGATGCACTCTGGGGACCAATCAAAGATCTGATGTACTCAGAGGACCATTTAATACTTGGGTAAATTTAGAGGACAATTCAAAGTCGGTATGTAATCGATAGATCATTTAAATACGCGATACAAGCAGACCACTGTATGACCAGGATAGGTGCCAACTGGAGGTAGATGTCTTTTGTACGTATGTGTACCAGTTATTCATTAGTTACCGCTGGGGCAGCCAAGTGGTTAAAGCGTTCGTTCCACGCTCCCATCAATAGTCAACCTGGTACATCTTACACACTCCATTAAAAAAATACATATGTTTTTATGTGTTTCTCTTTCGAAAAGTCGTCATATCATATAAAGATAGACATGAAATAGTTAAATTCCATTGCTAAATAGCTAAAAACGTGAAAAACTATTTACAATTGCGTATTTATCCTTTGTTTAATATGGTTGTTAAGTACGACGTACAGACATGGAACATCTTTAGGTAGATAGCGATACGGTCACTTTGATAGTGAAGATTATATTGTCATAACCGTCCTGTCGCAGTGGGGAAGCATATCTTTATAATTATGCAAAATAATCTGTAAATAGCGCTAAAGGCCTTGATGAGTCCAGACTGTTCTATGAAGATCCGGGGTAGGATAGGTCTTCAGCAACCCCTGCTTGCCGTAAAAGGCGACTTATATGCTTGTCGTAATAGCTGACGATGTTTATGCATGTCATCGACCCCAATTGCGTGAATCGATGCTCATGATATCAATCACTGGATTGTCTGATCCAGACTCGATTATTTACAGACCGCCGTCACACAGATGGAATATTGCTGAGTGAAACAAGAAACAAAATAATATAAAGAATGTTCACATTACAGAATTATCGTGTATGTATAAAAATAAGAGACGAGTCCGACCATTCATGTAAATTAGCTTATGGTAGTGGTGTAATTATGGTAGTGGTGTGTGCGTTCGCTCGTCATGCTGAAGTCGTGTTCGATTCCCATAATAAAAATGTGTTAAGCCCATTCTCACTACCATGTATATTCAACAAAAGTGCCATCTGCGTAATTGCGTGGATCGATGCTCATGATATCAACTACAGGATTGTCAGACTCGATTATTTACAGACCGCCGTCATATACCGTATTTCCTCTATTAGACGCCGGCCTCTAATGTAAGCCTGGTCAATTGTTCAATGCAAAAAATAGAAGCCGGGCCTCTAATAGACGCCGGGTCGATCAATTGATACAACTAATGATCCCTTTTGGGGACCTAAATTCGTGGTCATAGTGAAATGGGGGTATTATTAGAAAGACGGGCCTCCAATAGACGCCTGGCCTCTAATTTACGCCGGGTCAAAGGCTTGTCCGAAATAAATAGAAGCTCAGGCGTCTAATAGAGAAAATACGGTAGCTGGAATATTGCTAGGTGCGTCGTTAAACAACAAACCAGCCAATCAGCCATGGCGTAAATACCAACTTCACTCATAATCGGCTATTGGATGTTCACGCCAGCAGTCAGAGGTTAGTCTGTCGTGATGAAACTGAAAAACTGCTGACGAGGCTGAAGACTCCAGCCAATTCTGATTAAAGCCATGCTACATAAAGTAGCTGCTCCTCTCGGCGATGAACGAAACGGAATGAACTCGGTTATTGATTTAAACAGTTCCTATCGTTGAGTCTTTCGATGCTGCCTCCTGTCTTGCATCTGTCACCCGTAGTTACAGTCAAAGTCGACGTTCTGTAACGTGACAGTTACACAAAAACTGCTTCAAAACATCGTCTGAGTATAGTCTTGATTGGACGAGTCCAAAGTGTACTCAGGGATGATAGGTGCTTTTTTCTCTAATCATGCACGGTTGGCACGTGCTGTGGAGTGACGCAGGCACAGACACATTTTTATGCAAATAATGCGATTGGAGGGTGCTACCGGTAAGCGGGACATGCTTCCCTTGTTACTAACACGTGTCATCACTGATTTTCATTGGCCTTTCATATGATTTTCGCCGCTGTTTTGCTTTTGACGCCCAGTGTGAGTGAGTGAGTGAGTGAGTTGGGTTTTAACAGTATTCCAGTTATATCGCGGCGTGTCAGCTTAATGTGGAAGGAAAGCCCGAAGTGATGCAGGTCTCAGACGAGCACGGATATGGTGCTGACAAACCTAGAAACATAATTGGGGCAAACCGGGATTCGAACCCACATTTGATTTCTGGCGTGCCCAAGGGACGCAACTCTGCACAGTGAATCGCGGCGCCTTAGACGACTGTGCCCCGTCTTCAAAGGAAAATTCTGCTTTAAAAGAATATACATGAATTGATATTAAACATTATCTCATGACAAATATTTCAATGAAGACGGTTAGTAAATACAGAGATACATATTAAGCCACAACATCATGGACACATCCACATTTTCACATTTCTCTGGCTTACGGAAACACCATCACTTACCCTGCCCCCCTCAACCATCATTGACTCGTCCATGGACGATCTCACAACCAAACGTCATACCGGAAATTTAATTCGAGAAAAAGCTTCTCTAAATCTTTGGTTGTTCAGTTTGATTATTTCTTCTTTGACCGTCACAATTATCGACTGATAAACATAGTTAGCCGTAACTGTCAGATTCCTCACGTCAAAAACTGGCTGGGTAAGCACCGAGTCCTCGCGCCGACGACAGGCCGGTATTTTTCTTTGGAAAGCCGAAATTAGATGGCCGAGATTATTGCTCAATAATGTCGTAAAATTGAGAGATTGAAGCCTTTCTCAACTTCTTAACTGCCAGTGTAAAAACACTTGTCTGACCGACTCGGATTAAGCGCAGACCTTAATTATCATTATTAACAACAAAAATACACTTTCGTGTTCTTGGTTTCCAGTTTTAACGGATATGATGGAGATTTAAAAAAAAGGCCAAAACAAAAACGTGAGTTGTAATTAGGAAATTGAGGTAACACCGCCATTTTGGAATTCGCTTTCATGGAGGCGTGCTCGTAAACCAGCCTGGTATTGTCAATAAGAGATTAGAAACAATGCGCGAATGACTGATTGATTTAAGTTTCATTACTGATGAGCAAAATATAATTACTTCAATGTGTATTTTACATAATTGATAAGCCTTTTATTACACAGCTATACGTGTTAGGGGCTTTAAATGCAACAGTTGTGTTATATGTTTTGGTGATGAGAAAGTGTGTTGATTACACAGACGCAGGAAACACAGTATAACTCACTATAATCATGAAAATACGAAATATATCAATTTACATATATATATCTTCGGTGGGACGAGCGAACGCTTTAACCGCTAGGCTATACCACTGACGGGGGTATGGGTGTCCCAGTCGTCTAAGGCGTCGCAATTCGCTGTGCAGGGTTGCGTCCCTTGGGCATGCCAGAAACCTATGATTGTGGGTTCGAATCCTGGTTCGCCCCGATTATGTTTCTAGGTTTGTCAGCACCATACCCGTGATCGTGGGTTTCACCGAAGTGGTAAACGTCTGAGACCTGCATCACTTCGGGCTTTCCTCCCACATTAAGCTGACACGCCGTGATATACTGGAATAATGTTAAAAAGTAGCGTTAAACCCAACTCACTCACTCACACTATACCACTGACCCCACATATAGGATGAGAAGGCAATGTGTTAGTTAACCTTCTTCGCAATACTGCCAGCTTGGGTTGTATACTCCCCAGGGAGCTGAGAATGATTGTTTAGTGCACACTGATCCAGTGACGGGGGTAATTATAGCGCTTTGAGTGGTGTAGAAATATGCGCAATCTAAATGGCCTAATATTCGTATTCTTATTAGATTAAAATATAAATGCAGCAAAGAGGGTTTTGGGTGATCCTGGCACAGTCAAGTCTGTTAGGCTCATCATCAGCTTAGGGCCTTGCCCCCTCTACACGCAGCCCAGACAGCGAATGGGACTTCTCCCAGGAAGCGCTGCCTAGTCAAACCCACCCAGAACTTTTCGGATGATATGAAGACTCCCCAACACCGCAGCCTTCTGCATTACCCAGATTGTCAGAAGGGTTGCATTCCTGGTACTCTCCCAATGTCAGTCAACAGATTGGAGGTACCCAACCTAAGGCACCGAGAACAATGGGAATTCGGACAACTTGGTACTTGGGATGCAAGCGTCACATTTTGAAAGCGAGGTCCGCATATTTTCCATATTTTTCCTGAATCTTGTCAAATCACATCGTTTGTAATTTTCAAAACAATTAAAAGTTTAAATAATATGCAGTAACAATAAGTAAAACACAAACATCTAAAAATAATGACAAAAATAGGGATGACATCATCACTTCTATAATCTAATTGTGCGATATATTTTTAACCGAACACTTAACAAACATTAGGAATTCATATATAAAACGAAAACAAAACTTCTGTAAACATTACACAGAAAATTATAATGTATCATTAACAACGAAATCATATGCAATAAATCTATATGTTCAACCCAAACAAACAACTTTTATATCTCGGATATAAATAGATAACATAGACAATAAAAACATGGCACAAAATGTGATCAAATGTACATGTGTAATATACTATTACACTTTTTTAACGCACAACATACACCTCCCCATAAACATATAAACACTGATAAAGGTGTATATACATGTACATATGTACAGACCGAGATGGAAATGTTTGGGAATAACAAATACCAAACAATTCAAGAAATGTAATAAGGTAATGCACATTTAAAATTTCCTTGTCTGAGAAAACACTATGTGAAATGCTGGACTTCCTCACCGATAACATCTATGTGAAATTTGGAGGTAAGACATTTAGTTAAAAAGTAGGAATCTCCATGGGAACCGACTGTGCTCCCCTTCCTACTGTTTCTTTATTCCAATGATTCTGTATTTCGCTCGGCCTGGCAAAATCTAATCAGGTGATTTGGCCAAGAAGGTTAACTTATGTTTCAGGAATATCGATGATATGATATTATTCAGTAATGGTCAATAGCCAATTCCCTTGCACTGATTTACCAGCCTAAACTTGAACTAAAAGAATTCAGTGGAACCGCCTCATCTGTTTCATATTGATATATATGCATGAAAAATGAGCGGGCAAAAAACAACAATAAGACTGTATGATTTGTTCCAGCAGCTCCAGCCTTTGGTGTCTACTTTCACAACTTTTAAAGCACAATCGAGCATGCTAATTCTACGAAGATTTCAAAGGGCGTCCTCTCTCAGAGGCGTCCCCTGTGTAGAGTTGCGTCCCTTTGGCACGCTAGACGCCTATGATTGTGGGTTCGAATCCCGGTTCGCCCCGATTATGTTTCTAGGTTTGTCAGCACCATGCCAGTGCGCGTGGGATTCACCGAAGTGGTAAACGTCTGAGACCTGCATCACTTCACTTTCCACCCACATTAAGCTGACACGCCGTGATATAACTGAAATACTGTAAAAAAAAGCGGCGTTAAATCCAACTCACTCACTCACTCACTCATTCAGAACTGAAATACTGTTGTGAACTTAAATTTAATTGATCTGTCAACACGACCGCCGCAGCAGCAACCGATTATTGGCCAACGTCTTTGACCAGGCAAGTGTTTTTGAAATTTGAAATCAGATTGCAGTGTCATGAAGCTAGATCTGGTTTGTTAACTGTTTAACGCCGCACTAATCCGTCTATATGACGGCGGTCTGTAAATATTCGAGTCTGGACCAGACAATCCAGTGGCTGATGTCATGAGCATCGATCCACGCAATTGGGATCGATGACATGAAAAAGATGGACGGGGATGAAGCTGGTATCCATAATCAGGTACAGCAGCTGTTGTGACCTGACCTCATGGAGGGAAACACCATGTCTTAGTTGCCGCGACGCTTCTCTTTCATACAATAACGCAATCATTTCAATAAATTGGCATAATATTCACCATTCACAGTTGTCCCAACAGATGGTGTCCATAACGTTCTTAACGCATCAGGGGCGGTCGGGTAGCCTAGTGGTTAATGCGTTCGCTCGTCACGCCGAAGAACCGGGTTCGATTCCCGACATGGGTACAATGTGTGAAGCCCATTTCTGGTGTCCCCCGCCGTGATATTGCTGGAATATTGCTAAAAGCGGCGTAAAACCATACAAACTTACACACTCACTCTTAACGCATCTTGTTCCTTCAGACGTCTGGGTTTTGGGAGACCTTAAGTGTTTCCACTCCGTGGATTCTTGTTGCGTCTTGGATTTGCGATGTTATCCAGTTAACAAGGCTTTAGAGGAACAGCGTAGCCTCGATTTCATCCAACAGCTTTCTCCGAATCCACAGGACATACGTAGATGTTCTTGATTGTTTCTTCTGAGGATCCTGTGGTCTTCCTTACCTCCTGGAGTGCAATGCGCCTGTTGTGTCGTACAAGGTTTTGGACGGCTCCAATGTTTTATTTTGTGGTTCTTGTGGTGGTCTACAAGAGCATAGGTCATCTTCCAAACGCTGACATTCCTTCATCCAACGTGGCTTATAATAGGCAGCCTCCCCAACAGTTCATCATAGGCAGCATGCAACGGTTCATCGATATCCTTTGGCGATTGACCCTCAAGCGTTATGTTCAATGCGTTGGCTGCTCTATACTCAGTTACATCCGTTTTAATCTTAGACCCGTGAAGAATAGGTCTTCAGCAACCCATGCTTGCCGTAAAAGGCGACTATGCTTGTCGTAAGAGGCAAAACGACTAACGTGATCGGGTGGTCAGGCTCGCTGACTTGGTTGATACATGTCATCGATCTCAATTGCGTGGATCGATGCTCATGATGTCAATCACTGGATTGTCTGGTCCAGACTCGATCAGTGTGCGGCGTTAAAAAACAAATAAACAAACAAACAAACATTAAAATCTTAAGGAGTTGGGTGCCTCGCAGGCCTGGGAAACAGTCAGCACATCACTGGACTGAAACTAACCAAAATTGCCAAAGATGCCCCCTCCCCCCCCTCCCCCCCCCCCCCCCCCCCCCCCCAACCCCCCCACCAAAAATAAATAAATATAAAAATATCCAAACAAAACAAACAACAACAACAACAACAAACAAACAAACAAAACAAAACGAGAAACAAACTACTAATACGCCTCACATACATGGCTAAAATGTCAGACCTTCCCTCTTTATTGTAACCATATATATATAATTGTCTGTAAGTCGAAGATAAACAATACACCTTGGCCAAACACTTTTGGTTCCGCCTCCCTGCTCCAGTGTTTTGAACGCCTGCCCGTAGAGAGTTTGGTGGTTCGATATCTCGCCGCTTCCCCACCAAAAGAGTGAGTGAGTTGGGTTTAACGCCGCTTTTAACAGTATTCCAGTTATATCGCGGCGTGTCAGCTTAATGTGGGAGGAAAGCCCGAAGTGATGCAGGTCTCAGACGTTTACCACTTCGGTGAAACCCACGAGCACGGGTATGGTGCTGACAAACCTAGATACATAATCGGGGCGAACCGGGATTCGAACCCAGAATCATAGGTATCTGGCGTGCCCAAGGGACGCAACTCTGCACAGCGAATCGTCTGAGACGTTACACCACCTTGGAAAGAAAGGGTACCCTGTACAGTGATATGTAAATCCCTTGCTGCTTTTACATTCAGCCTTTTTAATCAACACTGGTGCGATAGTCCTCGTGATATCATTTCCTGGTACTCACGAAAAGGATCGACAAACAACTTTCACAAAATACGATCAAATCGCAGCCCACCAGATTAATCAAATCTTTTAAATCAATTGAACTCTTATGATGTGTGTGGTATAGCTGTTTTACCCGTTGCCTCCCAAATCGTAGCTCACCTGGTGAAATATGTTAATTGTCATAGCCTTCATGTCCGACGTTTTTCTATATAAAACCACTTTATCTCAGAAGCATCCATTTCATAATTTGAAAGCATTATACGTTATTGGTAAATTGACTTGAACATATGGTTTGTAAATTTATAAAGTGTTTTTTATCCAGGTGAACTTCAGCGCGTATGAGCCTGATCACTGACAATGGAGAGATACATATACATAGCATATCCACGAAAAACAATAATAATCCAGCCTATCCTAGTAATGTTACACTGTATACGTATTTTCAGCGGCATATCATAAATATATTAATAAAACATTATAAGTGTCGTCTAAATTGCAACATTTTGCAAATTTGTTTTTGAAGAAACTCTGGAGATCGAAAGATGACATACGTCTTTAGTACGATGCTACAAAAACAAAACTTCTCCACTAGTGGGATTAAAAGACATTCACTGCAACAAGTTTGATATTAAATTATTTGTTATCCGCGAAGCATAATGCAAACCGTCAGCACCAGAGGATAATTTGTCTCGATTATCTGCCGAAACGGCTTCCATGAAGAGTAATGGGAAAAGTAGCAGTAAGGCTGAGATTTAAACAAAAAAAATACATTGTCCCTGAAAAGTCTTGAAGAACTTATTATGCTTCAGAACAAAAAGGGAATAGCCTGTCACTACAATTACACTGCTGCAAGGTGATTGTCTTAAAATAAATCCAGACTTATCTATCTCGATACCCCCCTCCGCCCCCCCTCTCTCCACACACACACACACACACACGCACGCAAGCACGCACGCACGCACGCACGCACACCACCACCACCACCGACGAATATCAAATGGTCGGTCTCTTATAAGTAAGCAAAACACGTTTAAGAAATATGAAACACAACGACAATTTGACAAATTTCTTTTGATGATATATCAACATCTGCTGGAAGAAATATCAAACTATTTCTATCTTTAAAAAAAATGTATTAAAATAGTCCCCCAAATCTCTTCTCTAAAAACGCAAATATAAAATGTAAGTGATTAATGTTTTTTTGTAGTCTAGTGCGTTTCCTTTTGTTCTTCTATTTCACGCGCGTGAATAATCTCGATAAATTGTCAGATGAAAGCTTGAATTCGTAATATATTATGGATGGCAAATACATTTTCCGTCACTCACGGTTGCTAAATGTAATTGCATATGTCGAAAAAAGTTTGAAAATAATTTGTCTCGATCGACCCCCTCCCGCCTCCCCATTATAAAATATCGGTCCCTCTAGAATATTTGATTCATCTTGGATGACGCATAAAACCCCAATATTACCTGTTTCAGTATCTGGCGTTCACATTTATAATATTTTGTCCCCAGATTCTCTCAGTGCAAGTATATAGGCAGACTGACATTTAGTCCCATAAAGAAAATTATCTTATTTAAATATATTTATTTGCAAAATAATATAAATGGAGTTCATATCAATGCTTAATTTCAGGGCTGACGTGGTCTGGTCTTGGCCACCCATTCTAGACTTGAGTTGGATTCCATTTTTAATATAATCTCTAGGGTCTGATTGACAGACTAATATGTACGATGATGATTGGGGAGAGCATCCTCGATTATGCAGGGTATTATATTTCCATTACATTCTGATAAATAACCTGGATCTACGGAGTACCGGTTGCCATAGCGTCGTGCTTGCGTCCGATTCGAATGACATAAGATTGTTTTCAAGCTTCATAACAACGATAATCGAGTCTGGACCAGGGACATTATGAGCACGGATCCATGTAATCAGCATGGAGTGAGGTGAGGTGAGGTGAGGTGAGGTGAGGTGAGGTGAGGTGAGGTGAGCGGAGCTGAGCTGAGGTGGGCTGAGCTGAGCTTAGCTGATCTGATGTTTGATAGTGTGAGCTGATGGTTGTGGAGTTGAGTTTATTGTTGGGAAGGTGGGCTGATGGTTGGGTGGTTGAACTGATGGTTGGGAGGTTGAACCGATGGTTGGGTGGTTGAACTGATGGTTGGGAGGTTGAGCTGATGGTTGGGTGGTTGAACTGATGGTTGGGAGGTTGAACCGATGGTTGGGTGGTTGAACTGATGGTTGAGAGGTTGAACCGATGAATGGGAGGTTGAACTGCTGGTTGGGAGGTGGAACTGATGGTTGGGGGGTTGAACTGATGGAAGGGAAGTTGAACTGATGGTTGGGAGGTTGAACTGATGGTTGGGTGGTTGAACTGATGGTTGGGAGGTGGAACTGATGGTTGGGGGTTGAACTGATGGAAGGGAAGTTGAACTGATGGTTGGGAGGTAGAACTGATGGATGGGAAGTTGAACTGATGGTTGGGAGGTGGAACTGATGGTTGGGAGGTTGAACTGATGGTTGGGGGGTTGAACTGATGGAAGGGAAGTTGAATTGATGGATGGGAAGTTGAACTGATGGTTGGGTGGTTGAACCGATGGTTAGGAGGTTGAACTGATGGTTGGGTGGTTGAACTGATGGTTGGGAGGTTGAACTGATGGTTGAGAGGTTGAACCGATGAATGGGAGGTTGAACTGATGGTTGGGAGGTGGAACTGATGGTTGGGAGGTTGAACTGATGGTTGGGTGGTTGAACTGATGGTTGGGAGGTTGAACTGCTGGTTGGGAGGTGGAACTGATGGTTGGGTGGTTGAACTGATGGATGGGAGGTTGAACTGATGGATGGGAGGTGGAACTGATGGTTGGGAGGTGGAACTGATGGATGGGAGGTTGAACTGAATGGAAGGGAAGTTGAACTGATGGTTGGGAGGTGGAACTGATGGATGGGAGGTGGAACTGATGGATGGGAGGTTGAACTGAATGGAAGGGAAGTTGAACTGATGGTTGGGAGGTGGAACTGATGGATGAGAGGTTGAACTGAATGGAAGGGAAGTTGAACTGATGGTTGGGAGGTTGAAATGATGGTTGGGAGGTTGAACTGATGGTTGGTAGGTCGAACTGATGGATGGGAGGTGGAACTGATAGTTGGGAGGTTGAACTGATGGTTGGTAGGTGGAACTGATGGTTGGGGGTTGAACTGATGGAAGGGAAGTTGAACTGATGGTTGGGAGGTTGAACTGATGGATGGGAGGTTGAACTGATGGAAGGGAGGTGGAACTGATGGTTGGGAGGTGGAACTGCTGGTTGGGAGGTGGAACTGATGGTTGGGAGGTGGAACTGATGGAAGGGAGGTGGAACTGATGGTTGGGAGGTGGAACTGCTGGTTGGGAGGTGGAACTGATGGTTGGGAGGTGGAACTGATGGAAGGGAAGTTGAACTGATGGAAGGGAGGTGGAACTGATGGTTGGGTGGTTGACCTGATGGTTGGGAGGTGGAACTGATGGTTGGGAGGTGGAACTGATGGTTGGGAGGTGGAACTGATGGTTGGGAGGTTGAACTGAATGTTTATGGAGTTGAACTGATGGTTGGGAAGTTGAATTGATGGTTGTGAATTGAGCAGATGGTTGGCAGTCAGCCTGGTGGTAGGGATGGTGTACGGGTAGTCTGGAGGCTGGGCTGATGGTTAGGGAGGTGAGGTATTGGTTTGACGGTCGAGACATGGCGGGGCTCTTCACGTTACATTGTCACACGGTCAGCACGTTAGGGCCTAGAGCGTTATGCTTCACACTGCAACCATTTCCACTCCAGCTGTACGAGTTCCTAATCTCCTCCAAACTGTGATTCTCGTCGCCTGTCAATATGCCCCTCCAACCGCCCAATAAGAGGTTGACAGCCATGACTCCCGCCATGTACCTCTCGAGACATGACGCAGAGGAACGACTAAACTCACTTCAAACTTGTAATATGACAGGCTGATGTGAAAAAATCGTCTCCATGCTGAGATGAAAGCGTATTAAAGATGGCGACAGCTAGTGTGATCTCCATGCTCGTCTCCGCTGAACGCTCTTCACTCGCTCGACGGCAAAAACGCCCGGATGAAGAATTTCACATTGGACGAGTTTGGTGGAAAAAGAACCATCCTCTTTAGGCAATTAGCAAATGCGGTATATGTTCAATGTTAATTCATTTCTCACGAGTAAAACTCATGAAAAATTCATTAGAGAATGTCTGTTGAAAGTGAGCGGTAGCGCATCGGTCGTCGAGAGTGGGTTTCCTTGCAAGAACTTAGGTCGTCAAATTCACCGAGATGAATTAAGTTATTTTTGTAGGCCCTTCACCTTGCTTGGTTTTGCTATGCAAGTCTGTAGAAATTTGAATTATAGTCCATTTATGCAAATAAGGTGTCCATATACAGCATTATATGTGATCGTATTAGAAATGGATGGACGTAAAGAAGGGTTGATAAAACTTATAAAACATCTTGTATGCCGTTGAAAATTTTTATTCGAAATTTCGGAACAAACGTTCTATGAAAACGGTTATCGCGATGACGTTTGATCAACCGTGAATAGATAAATTTAAACGTAAGAGTAACGTTAGGACTATTTTGGGATATATTTGTATGAAAAATGAAAAACAAAGGATCTGAAGTAGATGTTTCCCTTTTTCGTGATTTGCTAAAAGCTTATTCAACATGATTATTGCAGATTATGAGTGAGTGAGCGAATATGGTTTAACGCCGCTTTTAGAAATATTTCAGCAATATCACGGCGGGGGACACCGGAAAATGGTTTATGGCGATGATGGCGATGCTGATTATGACGATGATGATGATAATGATGATGATGATGGTGATGATGGTGATTATTGCAATAAAGATGACGGTGATGGTTATGGCGATGATGCTGATGCTGGTTATGACGATGATGTTAATGCTGTTTATGATGCTGATGCTGATGCTGATGCTGATGCTGATGCCGATGATGATGAACTGCGTAAGCCTTTGTTAAAGTAGGGGAATAAAGGCACGTCGTAATACGAAGCTCTGTGCGTGAAAAAATGCCACAACTTCAGGGACATAATGCAGGATGGTTGCCTTGTTGGTTGTGTGCTATCGTAGATTTCTTTCTAGTCAGGACTCGATTATAAGCTCATCTTGACACATCGCCAACGAGATGGTTGGGAAGGTGGGCTGATGGTTGGGAAGGAGGGCTGATGGTTGGGAAGTTGAGCTGATGGTTGGGAAGGTGGGCTGATGGTTGGGAAGTTGAGCTGATGGTTGGGAAGTTGAGCTGATGGTTGGGAAGGTGGGCTGATGGTTGGGAAGTTGAGCTGATGGATGGGAAGTTGAGCTGATGGTTGGGAAGGTAGGCTGATGGTTGGGAAGGTGGGCTTATGGTTGGGAAGGTGGGCTGGTGGTTGGGAAGGTGGGCTGATGGTTGGGATGGAGGGGTGATGGTTGGGAAGTTGAGCTGGTGGTTGGGAAGGTGGGCTGATGGTTGGGAAGTTGAGCTGATGGTTGGGAAGGTGGACTGATGGTTGGGAAGGTGGGCTTATGGTTGGGAAGGTGGGTTGGTGGTTGGGAAGGTGGACTGATGGTTGGGAAGATGGGCTGATGGTTGGGAAGGTGGACTGATGGTTGAGAGATGGGCTGATGGTTGGGAAGGTGGGCTGATGGTTGGGAAGTTGAGCTGATGGTTGGGAAGGTGGGCTGATGGTTGGGAAGTTGAGCTGATGGTTGGGAAGGTGGGCTGATGGTTGGGAAGTTGAGCTGATGGTTGAGAAGGTGGACTGATGGTTGGGAAGGTGGGCTTATGGCTGGGAAGGCGGGCTGATGGTTGGGAAGTTGAGCTGATGGTTGGGAAGATGGGCTGATGGTTGGGAAGGTGGACTGATGGTTGGGAAGGTGGACTGATGGTTGGGAAGGTAGGTTGATGGTTGGGAAGGTGGGGTGATGGTTGGGAAGTTGAGCTGATGGTTGGGAAGGTGGGCTGATGGTTGGGAAGGTGGGCTGATGGTTGGGAAGGTGGACTGATGGTTGGGAAGGTGGGCTGATGGTTGGGAAGTTGAGCTGATGGTTGGGAAGGTGGGCTGGTGGTTGGGAAATTGAGCTGATGGTTGGGAAGGTGGGCTGATGGTTGGGAAGGTGGACTGATGGTTGGGAAGGTAGGTTGATGGTTGGGAAGGTGGGGTGATGGGTGGGAAGTTGAGCTGATGGTTGGGAAGGTGGGCTGATGGTTGGGAAGGTGGGCTGATGGTTGGGAAGGTGGGCTGATGGTTGGGAAGATGGGCTGATGGTTGGGAAGATGGGCTGATGGTTGGGAATGTTGGGAAGATAGACTGATGGTTGGGAAGGAGGGCTGATGGTTGGGAAGGTAGGCTGATGGTTGGGAAGGTGGGCTGATGGTTGGGAAGATGGGCTGATGGTTGGGAAGATGGGCTGATGGTTGGGAATGTTGGGAAGATAGACTGATGGTTGGGAAGGTGGGCTGATGGTTGGGAAGTTGAGCTGATGGTTGGGAAGGTGGACTGATGGTTGGGAAGGTGAGCTGATGGTTGGGAAGGTGGGCTGATGGTTGGGAAGATGGGCTGATGGTTGGGAATGTTTGGAAGATAGACTGATGGTTGGGAAGGAGGGCTGATGGTTGGGAAGGTGGGCTGATGGTTGGGAAGATGGGCTGATGGTTGGGAATGTTGGGAAGATAGACTGATGGTTGGGAAGTTGAGCTGATGGTTGGGAAGGTGGGGTGATGGTTGGGAAGTTGAGCTGATGGTTGGGAAGGTGGGCTGATGGTTGGGAAGGTGGGCTGATGGTTGGGAATGTTGGGAAGATAGACTGATGGTTGGGAAGGAGGGCTGATGGTTGGGAAGGTGGGGTGATGGTTGGGAGGTTGAGCTGATGGTTGGGAAGGTGGGCTGATGGTTGGGAAGGTGGGCTGATGGTTGGGAAGGTGGGCTGATGGTTGGGAAGGTGGGCTGATGGTTGGGAAGGTGTGCTGATGGTTGGGAAGGTGGGCTGATGGTTGGGAAGGTGGGCTGATGGTTGGGAAGGTGTGCTGATGGTTGGGAAGGTGGGCTGATGGTTGGGAAGATGGGCTAATGGTTGGGAAGGTGAGTTGATGGTTTGGAAGGTGGGCTGATGGTTGGGAAGGTGGGGTGATGGTTGGGAAGTTGAGCTGATGGTTGGGAAGGTGGGCTGATGGTTGGGAAGATGGGCTGATGGTTGGGAAGATGGGCTGATGGTTGGGAATGTTGGGAAGATAGACTGATGGTTGGGAAGGAGGGCTGATGGTTGGGAATGTTGGGAAGATAAACTGATGGTTGGGAAGGAGGGCTGATGGTTGGGAAGGTGGGCTGATGGTTTGGAAGATGGGCTGATGGTTGGGAATGTTGGGAAGATAGACTGATGGTTGGGAAGGAGGGCTGATGGTTGGGAAGGTGGGGTGATGGTTGGGAAGTTGAGCTGATGGTTGGGAAGGTGGGCTGATGGTTGGGAAGGAGGGCTGATGGTTGGGAAGTTGAGCTGATGGTTGGGAAGGTGGGCTGATGGTTGGGAAGTTGAGCTGATGGTTGGGAAGTTGAGCTGATGGTTGGGAAGGTGGGCTGATGGTTGGGAAGTTGAGCTGATGGATGGGAAGTTGAGCTGATGGTTGGGAAGGTAGGCTGATGGTTGGGAAGGTGTGCTGATGGTTGGGAAGGTGGGCTGATGGTTGGGAAGTTGGGCTGATGGTTGGGAAGGTGGGCTGATGGTTGGGAAGGTGGGCTGATGTTTGGGAAGGTGTGCTGATGGTTGGGAAGATGGGCTGATGGTTTGGAATGTTGGGAAGATAAACTGATGGTTGGGAAGGTGGGCTGATGGTTGGGAAGGTGGGCTGATGGTTGGGAAGTTGAGCTGATGGTTGGGAAGGTGGGCTGATGGTTGGGAAGGTAGGCTGATGGTTGGGAAGGTGGACTGATGGTTGGGAAGGTGGACTGATGGTTGGGAAGGTGGACTGATGGTTGGGAAGGTGGGCTGGTGGTTGGGAATGTTGGGAAGGTGGGCTGATGGTTGGGAAGGTGGGCTGATGGTTAGGAGGTTGAGTCGATGATTGCGGCGCATCGTCCACTTTCATAATCCCACTTGTTCGACCCTGGCTATATCAAGGTCAACTTTTAAGTTCAACAATTCAAAATATCCACCACTCCACACTTTAATCAAGAACAGAACAGAATCAAGAGACCAACCCCTTCTTCTGCACAACCATAGTACATATTGCTTTTGCATGTTTGTTTGTTTCTTGTTTTTGTTAAGTACAGACATGAAGCCTTTTTTAACTGACATCTAATTGACTTCAAGATCTGTCGCATCTATTGTGACGTTAAAGTTCTCGCACTTGACGCGATCTCCTGGATGCTTAGTGGGTGCCTAGATATTAACAGAGATTGTTTGTTCGTTGTTTAGCGCCGCACTCAGCAATATTCTAGGTATATGACGGCCTTCTGTAAATAATCGAGTCTGGACCAGACAATTCAGTGATTGACATCATGAGCACCGATCCACGGAATTGGGGTACGATGACATGTATCAACCAAGTCAGCGAGCCTGACCACCCGATCCCGTTAGTCGCCTTACGAAAAGCATAGTCGCCTTTTTACGGCAAGCATGTGTTGCTGAAGACATTTTCTACCACGGATCTTCACGGGTCTAGATATTGACAGAGAGGTGTATCGAATGTATTTTTAACGACCTGGGGTGGAATGGTGAGGCTGCTTGTACTAGTCGGTACGCATTCCGGTTTTAATAGTACTAGCCCTCTGTGATGCCATGACGCAGTTTAACATAGATATCCCACTCAGACAACTTACACTGACGCCGAACCCACCACCCCTTGTTTTAGCCCCTTTATGCCGAGCGCCAGGCAGGGAAACAACAAGTACCATCTTTTAACGTATTTTGGTATGATAGGTCGGGGATCAAACCCCAGACCTTCCGCTCACCGTGCGGACACTCTACCACTAGACCGCCTAGTAATTGTAATGCGATTACCAATGATAGGAATAACTTCTATAGGACATTACCCCAGCTAGGCATACAGGACCTTTTAGACATGGTCTCTAGTTGACAACACTTAAGTTAACTCTTTGTACAGATTTTGGTCACTAAACACTGGGAGTTTGAAAATGAGTAAAGTTTTACTTGTTCTGTGCCAAAACATAAGGACACGTGAAAATATAACGTACATAATAAATAAATTCAAATCGTGATAGTTTAAGTTTGAAGACGTTTTTGAAATGTCTCGTTTCCATCCATAACAATTCTGGAATCAATTTTGCTTTGTATAGATATGCTATTTCTAAAAGCAAACGCTTTTTGTATATATTCAACACGTATGAATATGTAATGTCTTACAGAAAGAAACAGTTATACAAGTGTAACAGAGGAATATAACATGACACTAATATGTTCGTTAGAATCGGTTCTATCGCTTGTCTATTTGTTCAGATGAATTCATGATTTGGCTCGTATTTCCACAAGTAACCCCCTATAGATGCTCAACAAAAGCATACATCTATCACTGTCTATCGTCGTTTTTCAATGTTCAACTAGGGATCATAAAATACTTTATTCTACCTTACACATGAATATCGGATTCTGATCAGCGGAAGCCTATTCCATTATTTTTAATGTAGCCCGCTATTAAGTAAGGTCCGTTTCATATGTTCCTCGCTCAAATTGCCGACCTGTTGGCATAACATTTACAACATACCAACCGCAATTTTGTATCTCGGATTAAAGATGTAAGACGCCATTCTCGTATATTTACGATATTTTCCGAATGACATGTATCTAGGGGGAGTAACTCTGAGTTTTGTTTAACAATTCCGACCAAAACATCACGGCACCAGCAATAAATTGTACCCTTGGAATCGAACCCGGGCCTTTGGCGTGATGAGTGAACGTTTAATCCACTACGCCACCACACCGCCCCATACTTTTGATAATTTGGTGCCACGAATATTATAAAAAAGGTGTCATGTATAATTTACGACACTGGAGACGTTTAACGTCAAACAGTTTCTTAACACCATTGCCCAGAACGCCCCAGGGCGTACAATCAACGCCCAAAATGTAAAAACGCTCAACGCTTAACGCCCAAAACGATAAGAAATTCTACCTAAAGGTGCTAATTGCTATTAAAAACCACAAGCCCAAATGGTGGCAATTTTTGTGAATCCAAGTCTTGCATCATCGTTAGTCGCCCTTAGATTAGTATCATTTGATTACAACAAAGTCACCATAGCCTGTCGTTAAGTTTCCCCAAGGGCATTACGTGCCGTCTCAATACCATGAAAACAACACAGAGCTACATTAAAGCAGTAAATGGACGCCTGCAGGTAACGACACACTATGGAGGAAACATTGGGAAAACGTGCAGCAAGACGCTGCGGCCAGTTGTAGGCTTTTGGGACGGTAGACGTATTTACCATGCGGCTTTCATCAACGTTTCTTACATAGCACCCAGTTTATGCGACTGTTTACACACTTGGCCACTTGTGCATCCTTTGATCATGTTTTATATTTTATATTGGAATTTTATCGTTATGATAAAAATGTAAAAAATATAATTTCGATAAATTTTATATTTGAACTGCGTTTCGTTCTGCGTTCCTCGTTTCGACAACTGTTAGTCTATGTGAATGTATCGGAACTCAATAGTTCAAGTGTTAAAATTGCTTTGCTGGACGGCAGCAAACATAGTTTTATTTTATGAATAAATAATTTCAGCTCTTATTGGTTTTCTGTATTGAATTTTGTCGTGAATTCTTAAAAGACCTACTTCAAACTGTTAGTACTTAACGATTTATATTGATGCAGGTCAGTGACCTCTGAATTACGAGGACACCATTGTGTTGTCTGTTGCCTAGAAACGTATCTCTAGGTGTGTAGGTTATGGATTTTGTGCTTATGAGATCAAATGTGTGAGTGAGTGAGTGAGTTGAGTTTAACGCCGCTTTTAACAGTATTCCAGTTATATCGCAGCGTGTCAGATTAATGTGGGAGGAAAGCCCGAAGTGATGCAGGTCGCAGACGTTTACCACCGGTGAAACCCACGAGCGCGGATATGGTGCCGACAAACCTAGAAATATAATTGGGGCGAACCGGGATTCGAACCCACAATCATAAGTTTCTGGCGTACCCAAGGGACGCAACTCTGCACAGCGAATCTCGGCGCCTTAGACGACTGGGCCACCCGTGCCCCCTATTTCAAATGAAAGGAGAATCAGATTCCCTGAAGTAATACTACTTAACTCTTGACGTATATTTGGCACCAAAGTCTTGGAGCATTTTGTATTCGTATGTTTCTCATCTGAAAACTTAAACTACAATCAGTTACAATACTCTTATCTCATCTTCAAACATATTTGAAACTTCTGGCTTAACGAAATCCCTAGGCCTCAAACAGCTATTAACCCCTGAAAATATGAGTGAGTGAGTGAGTTGGGTTTAACGCCGCTTAGAAACACTATTCCAGTTATGTCAGGCGTGTCAGCTTCATGTGGGAGGAAAGCCTGAAGTGATGCAGGTCTCAAACGCTTATCACTTTGGTGAAACCCACAAGCACGAGTTTGGTCCTGACAAACTAGAAACATAATCGGCGTCAACTGGGCGGGTACAAGGGACGCAACTCTGCACAGCGAATCGCGTAGCCATAGCCGACTGGGCCACCCGTGCCCCCAGGAAATATGAAGTCGCTTAATGTATATCTCTATATGTAAAAGATATGTCAGTTTGTATTAGTAGTTGATTCGTAAATGGTGATAATTAAACCCAATCAAATCTGGCTATAACCTGATCGCTAAAGAAGCGCTGCCCAGGGTCAGGTATTAGCTTATAGTCCCCCTTTAAGCGGACTTCACCAATGTAATTCACCAATGACTATCGTTTAACTGGCGACGGCATACAGCGCCATCAACACACCCTTTGAAATTCGCCGCCAATGTCCTTCGTATATAAGGGGACATAACTCCACAAATCCTCGATGTGCACCAATCGTTTCCACGATTAGGACCGTAAGAATTCTCCCTCTAGATAACAACGGCACGTGTTAATAATAACGACAAACATATTTCAAAACTTTCCAAAAATAATGAAGCAAAATAAATTGAGTGTTATTGAAAAAAATACAATGTATATAAAAATAGCAATACCTTGGCACTCTTCATGGAGTGAGCCTGAGTTGATCACGTGACAACCATCAACACCGATAAATAAAGATAAGGGGTGCTTAAACTCACATCATGAATTCTTTACAAACGGTTCTAGCGCCGAATTCCAACAACAAAGACACATTAGCTGCGAACTCGCCAGCAAGCTAAAGTCTAACGAAACGGTTGTTGCCTTAGTTACACGCGCTGTTCCGGAGTAATGTGTTTCTTTGTCCGACAATATACATGATTGCTCAGCTCCAGACTCCGTTGATGAACAAGGGAATAAATCGCAATTTGTAAAACGGGAGTTGGTTGTTAAAAACCGAGCAGCAATTCTTCGCTTGACAATCGTCTGAAAAATTTGCCGGTTGAAATGTCCGGAGACAAATGTGAGCTTAATTACCGTTAAGACGCATCAAAGGGAATAATTGAGGACAAAAATTGTGTTGATGGAAAAGACCAATCTACGCTAGCCTCTTTGATCCGCTGATTAGAAATGTTTCTCTCGATTCCTTCTGTGTTTTTTTCGGGAACAGTGTCAGGCAACCCAAGCTCGTTGCTTCCCGTGCACATGTAACTGTGCTGGCGAAAACCCAGACAGAAAGTGCAACCACAAGCTAGAAACAAGATATATCAATATTTTAATGTTCTTTTTAGTTAGACTTTCGCAATGTCTGTTCTGAGCTGGAGAGTACGTTTGAGTTTGTTTATTGTTTAATCCCACATGAGGAATACAGCTTTATGGCGACGGCCTGTAAATAATCGAGACTGGACCAGACAATCCAGTGATTGATATAGTGAACAACGATCTACATCTTCCCGGGTATCATGAAACATTCAGCCAAGTCACCACCCATGCATCACCAACACATGAATTCAACTGCAGTGAATAATGCAACAACTGCTTATTGAATGAGTGAGTGAGTGAGTTGGGTTTAACGCCGCTTTCAACAGTATTACAGTTATATTGCGGCGGGTCAGCTTAATGTGGGAAGAAAGCCCTAAGTGATGCAGGTCTCTGACGTCTACCACTTCGGTGAGCACGGGTATGGTGCCAACAAACTTAGAATTATAATTGGGGCGAACCGGGATTCAAACCCATAATCATAGGTTTCTGGCGTGCCCAAGGGACACAACTCTGCACAGCGAATCGCGGCGCCTTAGACGACTGGCCCCCTTTGAGCGTAATGAGATAGCTTGTTAGATGCATTTGTAACCCGTGAAGCTCCGGGATAGAAGAGGTCTTCAACTACCCATGTTTGCCGTAAAAAGCGGCGATGCTTGTCGTAAGAGGCGACTAACGGGATCGGTTGGTCAGGCTCTCTGACTTGGTTGATGCAAGTCATCGTATCCCAATTGCGTGGATCGAAGGGATTGTCTGGCCCAGACTCGATTATTTCCAGACCGCCGTCATATAGCTGGAATATTGCTGAGTGCGGCGTTAAACAAACAACAAACAACAACAAAGATGCATTTGTACGATATGTTATTTTTCTGTATACTTTTTGTACAGGATGTATTTTTTACGGAAGCGTAGTAGGGCCACGGTGAATTTTTTTTTGTCTAAGTACTATCTCTTACGTGGGACTTATTATCTCCTACGTAGGACTTACTATCTCCTACGTACGACTTAGTATCTTCTACGTAGGACTTAATATCTCCTACGTAGGACTTATTATCTCCTACGTAGGACTTATTATCTTCTACATAGGACTTCCTATCTCCTAGTAAGTCCTACGTAGGACATAACACGTCCTACGGAGATAGTAAGTCCTACGTAGGAGATAATAAGTCCTATGTAGGAGATAATAAGTCCTACGTAGGAGATATTAAGTCCTACGTAGAAGATAATAAGTCCTACGTAGGAGATATTAAGTCCTACGTAGAAGATACTAATTCGTACGTAGGAGATAATAAGTCCCACGTAAGAGATAGTAAGTCCTACGGAGGAGATAATAAGTCCCACGTAAGAGATACTAACTCGTACGTAGGAGATAGTGATTCTAGGCCATACTAAGTCCTACGTAAGAGATAGTAAGTCCTACGTAGGAGATAATAAGTCCCACGTAGGACATACTTAGACAAAAAACCGTGGCCCTACTACGCTTCCGTCATTTTTCACGTCGGGGCTATTTCCCGTCGCTTGCAAAAAATGAACCTGGACAGGCAAACCAGTGGTTGATAGCATGATCACCGTTCCACGCCTTAGAGGTACAATAACATACTCCATATAAGTTGTATCTATACATTGTATATGTTATACTATCTATATTCGCTTTATATATGCTATCATCCTTCTGTATAATACTGTATATGAGTTATCATCGTTTTGTACACACTGTTATCGTTCTGTACACACTTACCGTTCTGTACACCCGGTTATCGTTCTGTGCACACGGTTATCGTTCTGTACACACTGTTATCGTTCTGTACACATGGTTATCGTTCTGTATACACTGTTGCCGTTCTGTACACACGGTTTTCATTCTGTACACACTGTTATCGTTCTGTACACACGGTTATCGTTCTGTACACACTTATCGTTCTGTACACACGTTTATCGTTCTGTACACACTGTTATCGTTCTGTACACACGTTATCGTTCTGTACACATGTTATCGTTCTGTACACGCGGTTATCGTTCTGTACACACGGTTTTCGTTCTGTACACACGGTTATCGTTCTGTACACACGTTATCTTTCTGTACACACGGTTATCGTTCTGTACACACGGTTTTCGTTCTGTACACACGGTTATCGTTCTGTACACACCGTACAACGTTCTGCATACACAATGTGTACTATCATCGTTTTGTATACACTGTATATGTGTTATCATTGTTACGAATATCTGTTCATAACGTTCTGTTAACATACTTCGGTTTGCTTTTTATGACATCACCGTTTTGTATATTTTATCTTCGTACATGGTAACTGTATATTTTACATATATATATATATATATATATATATATATATATATATATATATATATATATATATATATATACATATATATTTCTGCAGACATGCCCCCTCGACCTATCACGTTCATTGAAAGGTAAAATATATAGTTGCATTAAACTCTATTTGGGTTAGAAACGTGTGTTTTCTTGCCCACGACGTGTCTTTGTTTGTTTGTGTGTGTGTGTTTTTTAATATTTTATTATTTTTATTATTCTATTTTTATATTTATATTATATTTCAGCTGTATGACACCCGCCTCTATATAATCCAGTCTGGACCAGACAATCCAGGGAAGATATTATGAATCACGATCGACGCCGTCGGGGTACGATAACACGCTATCACCAAGTCACTGAGCCTGACCACCCGATCCATTTGCTCGCATTCCAATTGCGTGGATCAACACAGTTTATGTCAGTCACTGGATTGTCTGGTCGAGACTTATTGAGTAGTTACCAAAACGTAAACCAAGTCTATATTATCATTCAATTTACCAAAACAAACTAAACAATGAATAATTTACCTTTTAAAGAAATAATTAAGAAATGTTACTTTTGATTTGTTTGGCAATTTCTCGAAAACGAAGTGGCACACGAACGCCATTTCACGATGATGTTAAACTTACAACAACCTTGAACTATGAATACTCAATGCCATTTAGAAAGTGGTCAAATGTAACAAATGTTATATTCGGGATAACACTTTCTTAGTAAAGTACAAATTCTAGTACCTTTTTTTATTAACATACCTTATTATATTAACATTTGTAATATTTGACCACTTTCTAAAAGACATTGTGTATTCATAGCTTTCGGTCATAGAAGCCGTGCCAATTTACACTTGTCAGAGGGGTACACAAGGTACGTGATCTAGACTACCAGTTGTCGGATTTTCATTTTTGTGGAAGCCTCGGGCCTCGGTTGAGTTGGTTAGATCGTTAACTCTGTGTGCTGACAAGTCGGTGCCTCACTCTAAGAGTGTGGGTTCGAATTCCAGATGGGACTCAAAAAGTACTAGAATGTGTCCTCTGCTACGAAAGTGTTATCCCAAATATAACATTTGTTAAACGCTGAACTTCTTCATCTGCTGATTGCCTACTCAATATCGTCTCCCCTAAACTCCCACAATAAATGTATTTCCATAGGAAATTAACCAGACGTCGATCCTGCTCCAATATAATTAAACACCGCGCACTACCTAAATTAGAATCTTTTTCTCGCTCGAATGCTATCTTGGAGTGTTGGAACAAACTATCAAAGTGCATCACACATCAACTTCAAAATATGACGTCTATCAAATTCAAACCACTTTTCTGAGACGTTATGTTAATAAATCGCGGACGTCGTGAAGGTCAACGTCTGACACAAAACACGTCGTTGCTGAAGGTGCCAGTGCAGCAGGATGGTGTAAATGACAGGGCTCCCATTGTGTTAGCCAGTCTGCACCATAATTATCGGATCGTCACGCCCACGGGGATTCCGGGTTAGAAAACGTCGCCAACAACCTATGCTGGTCTCTAGAGGCGATGTTATGGATGGGGGTGGGGAGAGTCGGTGACGTGGTTGATTGCATGTCATCGTAACCCGTCGGCGTGGGGCGTTGCTCATCAATCACTGGACTGTCTGGTCCAGACTGGGTTATTTACAGGTCGCCGTCATATAATGCGGCGTTAAACAACAAACAAGCTACAAACCCCATCTTAGCGTCAATAAAAATAAATCGTGTAGGTGAACTGAGTGTAGGCGAACTGAGTGTAGGTGAACTGAGCGTTGGTGAACTGAACGTAGGTGAAGTGAATGTAGGCGAACTGAGTGTTGGTGAACTGAGTGTAGGTGAACTGAGTGTTGGTGAACTGAGTGTAGGTGAACTGAATGTAGGCGAACTGAGTGTAGGTGAACTGAGTGTTGGTGAACTGGGTGTAGGTGAACTGAATGTAGGTGAACAGAGTGCAGGCGAACTGAGTGTAGGTGAACTGAATGTAGGCGAACTGAGTGCAGGTGAACTGAGTGCAGGCGAACTGAGTGTAGGTGAACTGAATGTAGGCGAACTGAGTGTAGGTGAACTGAGTGTAGGTGAACAGAGTGCAGGCGAACTGAATGTAGGTGAACTGAGTGCAGGTGAACTGAGTGTAGTTGAACTGAATGTAGGTGAACTGAATGTAGGCGAACTGAGTGTAGGTGAACTGAGTGTAGGTGAACTGGGTGTAGGTGAACTGAATGTAGGTGAACTGAGTGCAGGTGAACTGAGTGTAGGTGAACTGAGTGTAGTTGAACTGAATGTAGGTGAACTGAATGTAGGCGAACTGAGTGTAGGTGAACTGAGTGTAGGTGAACTGGGTGTAGGTGAACTGAATGTAGGTGAACTGAGTGTAGGTGAACAGAATGTAGGCGAACTGAGTGTAGGTGAACTGAGTGTTGGTGAACTGGGTGTAGGTGAACTGAATGTAGGTGAACTGAGTGTAGGTGAACTGAGTGTTGGTGAACTGAACGTAGGTGAAGTGAATGTAGGCGAACTGAATGTAGGTGAACTGAATGTAGGCGAACTGAGTGTTGGTGAACTGGGTGTAGGCGAACTGAGAAGACACATCCACGGTTGTCTGATCTATCAACACCACGACGCTAACGCCAAACCAGCAAAAGATGCGGCTTAACTCTCCGCCGACAGCAGTCGGTCCATACAACACTCATTATTAGATAGCATGGATGTAAAACACTGCATAAGCTGGTACGTACCGGACCAAAACCTGCAACCAATATTTAAAAAGGAAATCTTTATTGTAATTATACATTTTATCAATATATCATTATTTGTCTTCTAACAGGTTAACTACCTTCTTGTATATAATTTTTTGATATATTGTTTTATGGCCTCCCGTAACCATAAACACGCGGCTGACTTAACATTTAATGTAAATAATATATTCTTTTGTGAGGAGAAACTGTAATAAAAAAGTCTGTCAAGATATATTACGCAAACAACTCCAAGGCTATTGGAAGGACTGTTATTTTCGCGGCTGGTGAAATTTTATGTCAAACATATGTCTCCATGTTTACCCGTTTCACTGCTATTTTCCACGAGCAAAAGGAAACCATGTTTATCCAAATGGTACCGTTCCGTGTTACAGTTCGAGAACACAGATATGTCCCTTTCATTATTTAGTCGTGCCCTAATCGTCAAGTTTACGGGATAGCGATTCGGATTAAAGAAGTTTTTCTGTACATTAATTTTGTAGCTTTGCATCCAAGATAAATTAAATTAAATTATTAATTTAAATTGAACACTTTCCAATGTATACCTGCTCAAAGGCGCTTAGACCATGACAGATCTATATTAAAGAGACAGGTGTTTAATGTCTTTTTAGGGTTTGTCACATTATCAGATTCTCGGCAGCAGATTGTTCCAGAGCACTGGACTGCCATAGGTTGGAATGACCTGTCACTATATGTTTTCGTGCATGACTTTGGTGCCGTGCGCAGATGAAATATATCTACCTTTAACGTTTAATCTACATTTTCTCTATTCCGTTGCCAGCTCTGGGTGAACAAAATAAATTTCCATGACACCCAACCCCCGTAATTAGCTGATCTAATGCCTCTGAAGCTGCGAGTGACCCCCCAGTGTCAGTGAGCCGCAGGTGTTAGAGATGAGATGATGCAGTAATTAATGTGGGATTAGCCAGGTGAAAAACGCTGCCCACCTGTGTCCTCATTAAACTGGACATCGGCCAAATGAGATGGTCAACCGATACGCCCACAACTCATCGGAGCGGTCAAATTATTCATCGCAATCGGTCGCGAGCTCTGGAGGAAGAACGATAAACGTCAGCTCCTCGCAGCGACGTCCCTCGGCCTGCGGTATTTACCGAGGCCTCTCCATCATGAGAAAACCTTCAGGCTCCACCCGATTGATGTTTTTCGTCGGAATCGATGCTTTTTTCTTTCTACATTTTTATTCCGATTATTTTTTAAGGACAATGGTATAATTTGCTATAAACGTACCAGCCCGGTAAATAAAAGGTCACTTTCCAATATTGTTTTTTAATGATTAAAAATGAATATGGTATTTATTCATCAGTATTTTTTTCTTAAAACAATACCCTTGATAGTACGGGAAGCCCACCATAGCTCTGTTTTTGGAGGACACGGGTGATGTCTGTCAGCATCGTAAATGTGTTCAGAAAACTGGTTAGATTTCCCCACAGTTGATAAATGTGTACGCCCATTTCTGATGTCCCCCCAGGGTGATATTGCATGAAAATTGTTAAAGACGGCGTAAAGCAATATGCTTTCACTTCACCATCATCCTCAAAACATAGAGTAGAAAGTTCAAATCTACAGTGAGTGAGTGAGTGAGTGAGTGAGTGAGTATGGTTTTACGCCGCTTTTAGCAATATTCCAGCAATATCACGGCGGGGGACACCAGAAATGGGCTTCACACATTGTACCCATGTCGGGAATCGAACCCGGGTCTTCGGCGTGACGAGCGAACGCTTTAACCACTGAGCTACCCAACCGCCCTCAAATCTACATTAAAGAACGTGTAAAGCTTTCCAATTTTAGAAATGAGAATAACGTACAGCGGTGAGTTGTGTCTTTAAATACATATGGTGAGTGCTGCGGACGTCTCGGCCTTTGTAACCCAGGGCTGAACAGCAGAACGCATTGTATCGTATGTAATACTGTAAGGGACATTCTCGCGATCTCGCATTCTCGCGATCTCGACCTTTGGAAATGAGGTAAATATGCCCAAAACACAAGAATGCGAGATCGCGAGAACGCGAGACTTTGGCCAAAACTCGCATTACGTGTTTGGGGCATATTTAGCTCGTTTCCATAGGTCGAGATCGCAAGAATGCGTGTTCGCGAGAATGTCCCTTACAGTATTCCATAGTATCGACATTTTCAAACAGCGAAATGAACGGCTGTTTTGACGGCATCCATCATCGAATTCCGAGAGTATTTTTTCGATGAGTTGTGACTGTTAGAATGAAGTCGGAGTTACCAGAGAACGGTTGGGGAATTGAATAGAATTGAATTAAATTGAATTTATTTCTTTGGAGCAATTGTATCAGTAAAAGCAACGGGATTGTGATTGTGGTCTGTTAAAAATGATCACGGATATATACAGTAACCGGCTCGTGTGTTTATTCCATTTCTGTTGAAGAACGTCACGTGATATCAGATTACACGTCATAAATCGAAAACAGAGATACCTGCACACACAGCAGAAATAGCCTTGTCGCTGATAAAATTCAATTGTGGATTTATTCGATTTGATAAAATGCATACGGAACGTTTTACCTGTTAAAAGTGTTCAGGACAAACCTGTCCGCATGTACTCTAAGACTGAGAATATTTCTGATAAATGTGAGAGGTTCTAACGTTGTAATTCGTCTGCTTTCGAGCGGTGGGTTCTCAAATGGCTATGAAAGTGCAACAACTCATGCTTGCCGTAAAGGCGACCATGCTCGTGGTAAGAGGCGACTAACGGGATTGGGTGACCTGGTTGATACATGTCGTCGTATCCCAACTGCATGGATCGTTGCTCATAATATCAATCAATGAATTGTCTGGTCCAGACTAGTATTTACAGCCCGCCGTAATACAGCTGAGTGCGGCGTAAAACAACAAACACCCACTCCTAACCGAAAGCTTGAAGTCGACTCCACTTCAACGTAATATTCATGAACTCAGGGCGTGTATACGAAGCGGAAACCATCACTATGTTTTAACCTAATTTCGCCCACGTACTGAACATCTATATGCATATACGTGATCGATTCACGCTAATTGCTTTCCCCCTGTTATTTCTCTGTCTGAATCTGATTGCAGGCCAAAGACCACAAGATCTGTCCCGATTGGCTTATCTTTAACTGAGAATTTGATTGGACAATGTTCCATACCAATGTGATTTGATAATATGTTTCCACCTGACTGGAGTGCCACGATTAGGGGATAAGATGCTCGTCAGAAGATGCGTTTATCGCTTGTTTGAGGTCAACCTTCTTGGAAGTGTTCTTGCGCTTCGTGGTTGAACGTTATTCCTTGGCCATTTATTTTCTCATTATGTTTGATAAATTGGTACAATTGCCATTAATTTCGTGTCAATATTGCATGCAGTGATCCACGGTATGAGGTGAACTATCTAGTGATGTATTGCCGTGTACTTGATTCTTTTGAGAGATACGTGATCGACACATACAAAATGAGCAATTATGATACCGCATTGTCAAACACCACCACAACAGAATATCCGCCACGACTTCGTGATGGGTTTAAATGAAGTCATCGAAAAAAATTAAATAATCGTGAGAGATCCCAACTAAAAGTAGAATCATATATATATCTGACCGATGGCAATATTGCATGCAGTGATCGCTTTTCAATGGAACCAGCTTCCAGTGGATGACAGCAACTTCCGGTCCTCTGTCTTGCTATACAGTCTTTTTTATATTTTGTCACTCTGAATCTTAATGAATAAATCTAAAACATGTTATACAGATAAGTAAGTTTCACTGGCCTCTTTCTAGTTGACTGGTTTAATCAGTTGAAGGGAATTGACTTTTGACTAATAGTAAACGATATTAGATCATCGCTATGTGTGAACATTTGGACCAAATTCCATTCGTTCTACAGGTGAAGCGTCGCGTCCAAGATTATTGCACTTATATAGCGACGTGCATGTACGTGTGTGTGTTTGTGTGGCTGCTTGTACTAGACCGGACTGATGCCGATTCATAGTGCTAGCTCACTGAGATACCATGCCACAGTTTAACATGAATACCCCACTCAGACACAGTATACTGACTCCGAGCCGACCAGTCCTTGTTTTAGCCCCTCAATGCCGAACGCCAGACAGGGTAACAACAAGTACTATCTTTTAACGTCTTATGACGCATCGTATGACGCGGCTGGGGATCGAACAACGGACCTTCCGCTCTCCGGGCGGACGCTCTACCACTAGACCACGGAGGCGGTCTCGTTCTACAGAGTTTGTTACAACAATATCTCTCTTTGTACGGACTTTAGGCCCCAAATACTCGCGCCACAAATAGCGCGGTAATATCAGCCTCATAGGACCATTGCAAGGCTGGGAATGCGAATCTGGGAATCGAACACACAACCAGAAGATCCTGACAGCAAAGGGACGCAACTGTTAACCCAAGCGAAAAGTGCCCAGCACGCACACACACACACAGTATGTTCTACAAACAATTCCATATCTTTGTCAAAAGTTCTAATATTAAATAAAACTTGTCTTGATTGACCGCATGGGAGTTTTCCTTCATGATTATTTTGGCATCAATACTTTATTCGCATGTATACATCTTGGCGTCGTTACACGCGAAAAATTGTGTATCTACTCGAATATTGAAATGCAAAAAAATAAAAAATTCCCCAGCTACTATTTTTCCAGTTTGTTTGTATAAAGTTATATCTGCAATGAATATCACAAGATTATTGTGTTCAGTGATGTGGAACATAAAACGAAGTATCTGACGCTATATATTGCCTCAGGAGTAATTCCGACTGCAATATGCATGACTGTTCTGACTTCTATTACGACAACGGCAATTTTGAAATATGAACAGTCTGAGGATGTCTAGTTTTAAAAGCTTTGACATTTGGTTGATATTATGTTTTAAAGTTTGTCTGGTTAATCCATCCACAATACGCTAAAACCTCCACACCAACCATTGTCCATTTGTCAGTAAAGGGCGAAGAAGGATAAAAGCTCTTTTGGGCAAGTTTTATAATGTCAAGTTTTATTGTTTCGGGAAAACTATGGTATGACCGTATGACAATTATCAGACATATGAAACTTTTTGACAACTTGCATATTTTCTTTCATAAACATGTAAGGCGTGGGCTTCTGATGAGATCGATGCATAGGAATGGCTTATTTCAACAAAAGGCTTTTTTCAAAAGTCTTTATCTATGTTTTCTAAGAACATTTGCGGAATGTGGTTGGGTGGGGTTGTGGGGTTGTGGGGTGGTTGACAAAGACTTACTAAGGTTCAAATAATACACAAACCTTCCTGAATACTTCTGAAGAGACGTTTCAGTCTTATGAATACTTTTAGTGTTGTTAGAAGTCTCAAGCTGCATTTTATTGAAGTTAACTAAGTTACCGAAGTAGTAAACGTCTGAGACCTGTATCACTTCGGGCTTTCCTCCCACATTAAGCTGACATGCCGTGATATGACTGGAATACTGTTAAAAACGGCGTTAAACCCAACTTACTCACTCACTGTGTGTACCGATTCTGGGTTATCCTCTGGGTTTCAATTTGGAAATCACATGGTAACATTACTGTGAGCAACGATCTACGCCGTCTGGGTATGTTGAATCATCCTTCAATTCCCCGACAACACAATCCATTCAGTCTCTTCTTACGACCAGCATATAGATTGCTAGGGGCCCAACCCAACCCGAATTATCATGGGTTCCCAATTAAGTCGCCGCCCCCCCCCCCCCCCCCCCCCCCCCCCAAAACGATTTGTTTATTTGTTTGTTGTTGTTTAACGCCGCAATGTTCCAGCTATATGAGGTCCGTATGTAAATAATCGGGTCTAGACAAACCAGTGATTGATATCATGAGCATCAACCCACGCAACTGGGATCAACCAAGTCATCGAGCCTGACACCCGTTCCCGTTAGTCGCTTCTCACAAGCATTGGTTTTCATCAGGTCAGTTCTAACCCGGCACCTCCTACGACCAGGGCACATTCTACCCTGGGTCTGAATCAACGCGACAACCGGAAATGTCATTACTCAAACTGTGAGCCGCGATGGGGCCTGACAGTCAAGTAGGGTCATGTCTTGACTGTAGGACCCCATCGCCGCTCTTGGCTCGCATTACCAAAGCTGTTTATAATTTCAATGTGCACATTCGGCACAATAAAATGTGTATGCAGATGTCTGTGAAGTAATATTGTATAGATTTTTAGTAATGTTGAACTCTTTTACGCTGAAGTTATCACTATTTTGGTTTGAAAACACCATATCCCTGTTTGACGTGGTGAAATGAGGTTTAGGGTCGTGTTCAAGATTATTGTCCCTGTTTTAGTCCCCTAATGCGGAGCGCCAGACAGGGTAACAACAAGTACCATCTTTTAACATCTTTTGGTATGACGCGGCTTGGGATCGAACCGGAACCTTCCGCTCTCCGGGCGGACGCACTACCATTAGACCACGGAGGCTGTCTCACTCCTGTTAAACTCACCCATTCGAGTTACACAAACACACATAAATAACACAAACATAACACACAACAGACTGTAGTTTTCTTGTATGTATTTATTTAGTATTTTCTGGATTTTTCCCAGTTTTATAAATTTAACATACACTGAATATTTCGTTTCAGCAATCAAATTCCACACAAAATGCATCACTGTCCTGGCAGTATTGGATATAAAAATATTAAATGAATGTACCAATGGATAAAACAAACAATTTTGAAAAAAAGGCCATTAACAATTGGTAACAGATAAGGCCCACTGTCTGGGCTTCTCTACAACAGGGTGAAAACATACCTCCATTTACAGAAGTAGCATCTAATCATACCTAACTCACGGGGAAGAGAAATCAAAATCAACCTGGATGGCCTCCCTTGTTTTGGCATTGGCACGAAGAAGATGGATGTATTCAGATGGTCGGCAATAACACATCTTCAATTATCCACGACATTATAAACCGAACAAAACAAATTAGGTATGAATATTTTGGGGGAAAAAATGCTGAAATATATTCATGATCCCAAATCTGTTTAAGTATAATCCAAACAAACCTACTGTTGTAAGCAACATCACCAACTCTATCTCAACAGCAACCCTTCTTTACATTCAAAACTGTGTCAAGTCCCCCTTGAACAATTTAACCACTTGGCTACCCTTCCGCCCCCAAATAAGTATAGAGAAATTTGATAACCCAATAACACCACCAAATGTAGCTCTTCCAGTTTGTGTACAGGTCCTTCCAGATAATTTCTTACTGACTCCATGCATCACCAACACATGAATTCAACTGCAGTGAGTAATGCAACATCTGCTTATTGAATGAGTGAGTGAGTGAGTTGGGTTTAATGCCGCTTTTAACAGTATTCCAGTCATATCACGGCATGTCAGCTTAATGTGGGAGAAAAGCCCGAAGTGATGCAGGTCTCAGACGTTTACCACTTCGGTGAAACCCACGAGCACGGGTATGGTGCTGACAAACCTAGAAACATAATCGGGGCGAACCGGGATTCGAACCCACAATCATAGTTTTCTGGCGTGCCCAAGGGACGCAACTCTGCACAGCGAATAGCGGCGCCTTAGACGACTGGGCCACCCGTGCCCCCTCTGCTTTTTTAAATTTAGACTATTATCACTGTTATGAGACATGTGACCAACTTAGGACAGCACAAGAACATTACAATTACTTTTGAAGAAGTGTACTCCTCGGTTTACAGTACACAAAACTCTGTACCCAGAGAACCAAACATGTACTGAATACCCAAGGAAAACTATCACTTCCCAAAGTAAATGATACTGTGAGTAAATACTCGTTGGCTCCCCAAACAAATATCTGGCACCCTGGAAAAATGCAAATATGATGTACATGAAATCTGCTTGTTACAGAGAAAAATGTGTTTTGATTGCTGCAGAAGACGATAATGAATATTTATAATCATCAAATATATTTCGTTTGTATTCGGATATGGGACATCTTTCATCATTAGCATCACAGGTCGTAACTGTCTTTGTCAAAGTTTAACTGAGAGAGAGTCTTATGATCGATGATATGTTCTTGTAATGTTTAATATACAACCTTCACCGTCCCAGGTCGCAAACACATGGCTGCAATTGCAGATCAAGAAGAGATGAAGCAAGTGTGCTCCCCCTTCATCTTATGGACACTAAACAGGTCCAACAGGGAGTGAGTGAGTGACTATGGTTTTACGCTGCTTTTAGCAATATTCCACCAACATCACAGCTCGGGACACCACAAATGGGCTTCATACATTGTACCCATGTTGGGAATCGAACCAAGGTCTTCGGCGTGACAAGCGAACGCTTTAACCACTAGGCTACCCCCTGCCCCTTTCGCAATTGGGATACGATGACAGTCATAAAATATGTCAGCGAGCCTGGCCACCCGATCCCGTTAGTCGCCTCTTACGACAAGCACAGACTCCTTTTACGTCAAGCATTAGTTGTAAAACGTGTCAAACAGAGCAAGAACCCTTCATATAATTCCGTGTATTAGGATGTGGGCGCTAGGGATGTCATTGTATACCATTATATTGATGCATCAGTAATTACTTATGTTGATGCTGTATCGATACAAATTTAGGAATATCAACACTAGTTTATAATTCTCTGCCACAGAAACATTAACATTTAATAAGATTACCATGGTTAAGATGAACAATGAAAAGGTAGATAATTCACTCTTTAACATTTACTGGATCAGCCATGTTCATACTTAGCATCAAATTGATTAATTGTAGGTCTACAAAGGTAATGTTTATCTATATATATATATATATATATAATAATAATAATTAATCTTATTATTAATTGATATAGTCATACTTTTGAGTTGACAGGTCAATGCTAATATTTCCAACCAATGACATCCCAAGTGTGCACCCCTTCCCCCACTCTTTTCAATTCCTGGATTTGCCTCTCGGTCCCATTCCATGAAGATATCTAAGTGCTACAACTTTCGTAAGTCTATGTGAAAGTAGGGGAGTTACGACCATCTCTGCGCTACAACTGTCGTAAGTCTATGTAAAAGTATGTCTGTTATAATTGCCTTCATGCTACCACAGTCGTAAGTCTATGTGAAAGTATGTAGGTTACGGCTGTTTTAGTGCTACGACTGTCGTAAGTCTATGTAAAAGTATGTGAGTTGCGCACGTTTTAGTGCTACAACTGTCGTAAGTCTGTAAAAGTACGTCAGTTACAACTGTCTTCGTGCTACGACTGTCGTAAGTCTGTAAAAGTATGTCAGTCAAGTTCGTCTTCATGTCATGACTATCGTAAATCTACGTGAAAGTATGTCAGTTATGATCGTCTTCATGCCTTGACTGTCGTAAGTCTACGTGAAAGTATGTTAGTTATGTTCGTTTTAGTGCCACGACTGTTGTAAATCTACGTGAAAGTATGTCAGTTATGATCGTCTTCATGCCTTGACTGTCGTAAGTCTACGTGAAAGTATGTTAGTTACACTTGTCTTAGTGCCACGACTGTTGTAAGTCTGTGAAAGTATGTCAGTTACAATTGTTATTGCGCTACGACTGTCATAAGTGGAAGTTTGTCAGTTACACTCGTTTTAGTGCCACGACTGTTGTAAGTCTGTGAAAGTATGTCGGTTACAATTTTCTTTGTGCTACAGCAGGCGAAAGTCTATGTAAAAGTATGTCAGTTATGATCGTCTCAGTGCTAAGGCCACTTTGTGGAATGAGGCCCTGTTTTTCCAGTCCAATTATTGACAAACTCCCATATGATCCAATAAATAACTGATACCTAACATTAAAAACAAAGCAAACCTGTTGGTTGGTTACTTATTGAGCCATGGAGGAGGTTACTTTATAAGGGTATGGCACATTTTCAGTATTGAAATTGAAAGTAACAAAGGCTTCATATATATGGGTTGATAGTCAAACATTTACTAGGCCTGATAACATAAACTGGTCCTTACTTTAACACTAATAAAAAAATAAACATTTTTCTTTCATCTTTGTAGCGACAGTTACTAAATACACAGTGGTGTGAATCACAGCAACCCTTCTGGACACTGCTGGCAATTCATCTACTAAATCTTGTCGTTCAGAAGATAATTATAGTTTTGTGTAAGACAGAACTAGCAAGTAGATCTTTAAGTGTTCTTTGGGTACACTTACTGTCCATGTTTTTGAGAATGGATGAACTCTACAGAACCAGTTGTGTTGTTCCTGACCTCAATGTCCAAAGATGTCCCACATTTGTGGCCCCGGGTTCAATCATTCACTGACTATGTGACTATTCACTATACTCCAGGGGTCCGGAAACCGTCATATGCGCCGGACATGTCCGATTGGGAATCTCAAATGTCCGGTCTAAAATATTGCTTACCGGACATTTAAATTTTTCTGTCCGGACATTCTTAAATTTTGACCGGACATGATCAACAGTTGGGACTGAGCAATTTCTGTCTGCAGTTGTAACACAAAGAAGATTATCTACACTGACAAGCTTTGTTTGTTTTGATTGCTGTAAATACATCGTACCTAGAATGATAGTCCAATCGGTCAATCACTGTAATAGGCAATAAACTGAGTTGACACTGATTAACCGAGGATTTATTACTGAGAACATCTTGTTGATTTGAGTAAAATGTGTTTACAACTGTACATAAATACCTTGCATCATCGATGTACCTCATTATCCTCACAATGCTACGATACGTAACCTCAGTCAAGAAGCGAAAGCGTGACGACAGCCAGTCGACCGATGCAGATCAGTCGAGCGGATCTGCCAAACCCTCAAAGTCTGAGTGATCATTTTGTAAGTCGTGGCTAACGACTTTCACTTGGTTGACATACAACGAGGATTTGCAGATTTTATTGTTTTCAGTAGCTAGTCGTATATTGAATCTTGATTGACCGCCATTTTGCTTTCTCGGACAATCGATATCAAATTTTTTTATGGTCAATAATTAAGTACAGATGAAAAAGTATTCAAATAACTACTGAGTATAGTATACTCATATGTTAACAGTCACCTAAACTCTGGACGGTTAAACTTGACCACCAACCATGATCTCGACCTCTGAGCTTGACCTTGACATTGAACTGTGCTACCTCCACTAAATGTTTCCTACACTGAAGTTGGACTTTCTTGAACATGAAAGTGTAGTATGGTTGAATATCCAGACAGATAAACATTTTCAATCATTCATGAACATCTAAATAATTGGGTATTATTTAGAGTGATTAGAAGGTCAAGGGTGAAACTTTTTATGACCTTGACCTAGATTGTGCTGTGACAACTGCGACTATGTTGATGGTCTAGATTCTGTTGGGGGTGACGTGACCGAAGTGGTCCTTGATGACCTGCTGGGCCATCTTCCTCCGACCCTCCATCAGGTCCAGGTATAGCTTGAGGAAGTACATCTGTGCTGGGAGGGGCGTGCCGATGTTCCGCGAACTCTGGAACATGCAGAAAACAGGGTTCATGAACACATGAACGTAATCAGCGATGTTTGTTTGTTTAATGCCGCTAGGAACAATCTTCCAGCTATATGGTGGTGGTCTGTAACTTATCACGTCGGGACCAGACAATCCAGTGAGGGAAAAGATGAGGTGAGGTGAAATGGGGTTTAACGTCGCGTCCAAGATTATTGAACTTATATAGCGACGTGCATGTACGTGTGTGTGTTTGTGTGGCTGCTTGTACTAGACCGGACTGATGCCGATTTATAGTGCTAGCTCACTGAGATACCATGCCGCAGTTGAACATGAATACCCCACTCAGACACAGTATACTGACTCCGAGCCGACCAATCCTTGTTTTAGCCCCTTAATGCTGAGCGCCAGACAGGGTAACAACAAGTACCATCTTTTAACGTCTTTTGGTATGACGCGGCCAGGGATCGAACCCCGGACTTTCCGCTCTCTGGGCGGGCGCTCTCCCACTAGACCACGGAGGCGGTCTGAGGGAAAAGTTGACACGCTGTCCTCGAAGTCACCGAACCCTGACCATCTCATCGAATGTGTTCGTCTTCCAAATTTTTGCAATCAACACCCTTATTAGACAGTCAAGTGTATGCTAATTTTCTTGGTAAATTCCAGAGCAAGTAATGCCATATGGAGAAATACTTCTTAAGCAAAAGGGTTCAGCAAACTAAATACAACTTCTCGAATTCAAAATTAGGTCAACATTGCAGCAGCATGAACTTCCTCTGTGAGATGTGTCATGAGTTGTTCATAGTTGCACCTACATCTGTGAGATATGTCATGAGCTGCTGACAGATGCACCTACCTCTGTGAGATGTGTCGTGAGCTGCAGACATAAGCACCTACCTCTGTGAGATGTGTCATGAGCTGCAGACATAAGCACCTACCTCTGTGATGTGTGTCATGAGCTGCAGACAGATGCACCTACCTCTGTGAGATGTGTCATGAGCTGCAGACATAAGCACCTACCTCTGTGATGTGTGTCATGAGCTGCAGACAGATGCACCTACCTCTGTGAAATGTGTCATGAGCTGCAGACATAAGCATCTACCTCTGTGAGATGTGTCATGAGCTGCTGATAGATGCACCTTCCTCTGTGAGATGTGTCATGAGCTGCAGACATAAGCACCTACCTCTGTGAGATGTGTCATGAGCTGCAGACAGATGCACCTACCTCTGTGAGATGTGTCATGGCCTTGTCATACTCCCCCCTCATCGCATGAGCGGCTGATAAGTTGTACTGCATCACTGCTTTGGCACGAGACAAATCTTTTGGGAACCATGGATACAAAGAACCTATGACACAAGCGAACATTATTATCATTCAAGTTCTCCTCCACAGTTCTACATGCTTATGAGTTGTTTTAAATCTTCACCAACTGTGAGTGATAAAGTGAGTTTAATTAACAGAATTACATTTATATCTCTGCTTGTCAGTTTTATTTGAGAGAAAAGCCCAAACTCAAGCAGGTTGTATACGTTTACCACTTTGAGGAGACCCGTGAAGATCTGGGTCAGAATAAGTCTTCAGCAACCCATGTTAGTCATAAGAGATGAGTATGCTTGTCATAACAGATGACTAACGGAATCGGGTGATCAGGCTCACTGAATAGGTTGATGCATGTCATCGTATCCCAATTGTGTGGATCATGATATCAATCACTGGATTGTCTGGTCCAGACTTGATTATTTACAGACAGCCATGAAAAAGCTGGAATATTGCTGAGTGCTGCATTAAACACCAAACAAACAAACAAAACCATTTTGATGAAACTGATGAACACAGGCTTGGTGCCAAGGATCAGAATCGGTCTGATCAGAACTTGAGTGAGTGAGTATGGTTCTACGCTGCTTTTAGCAATATTCCAGCAATATCACGGCTGGGGACACCAGAAATGGGCTCCACACATTGTACCCATGTCGGGAATCGAACCCGGGTCTTCGGCGTGACGAGCAAACGCTTTAACCACTAGGCTACCCAACCGCCCCTGATCAGAACTTGAACCAGAACCTGACCCAGCTACAGTTATGACGCTGCTGAGATTAGACTGCAGGTCAAGTCATCAAGACAGAGAACCTGATACAATTTAGTTACCTCTTGAAAGCAGTGCATGGAAACTATTCTAACTCGGGTCCACACAGGGTGCATCTTAATTAACAAATATATATGACTACTGACATAACAGTCATATGTTGCTGGGGACCGATCTCACAAAGCCTGGCACAAGTTGTTCCCCGAACCAAGACACAAGTTGTTTCTCAAACCCTGGCACAAGTTGTTTCTCAAACCCTGATACAAGTTGTTCCCCGAACCAAGACACAAGTTGTTTCTCAAACCCTGACACAACTCACTAATGACCTACTTTTTGCTTCTGTGCTGTCTGCTAGTAGGTCTTTCTCTCCTTTGTCATTTTTGTCAGCTCTGTCTGCAACAAAAACAAGGACATCACAGTGGTGGATCAAGCATGTGACATTTGGGTTTGATTGATCCAATTTCAAAATCAAATAAGTCGAGCCACAAGGCTCTGTACCTCACCTGAGTTATGGAAAAATAATGGTGGTCAGGTTTAAAGCAGTGGACCGGTAATTCTTGTGACTGCCAGTCCCTGTGGACCAGTATCTTGTAAATCTTTGTTGTCGATAGTCAAAATAGCATATTTTACAAACAAAGTCAGCTCGTCTGTTGTAATCAGGGTTTCCCCGTTGTCAATTCTTAGGGCAAAGAAATAATATTTCGCTTTGAATGAAAATGATGTTGAAAGAATTAAAACCAAGTAATTTTCATACAGTTTTTATTTGTTCAAATTTGGGAACTTGTGAGGGACTGGTAATTTTTATAGTTGCTAGTCCACAAGGACTGGCAGTTTCAAAAGCCAGCGGGAACATTGGGAAGTCAGACTGGAATTCTGTGCGCAGTTTTAGAGACATCATAGCTGGGATCAATCGTACAATGTTTCTGCTACAAAGGCCGTGCACTTTCAGTGGAGATGTCAAAAAAGCAGAAACAGGGGTGTAGGAAGGTCCAATATTAAAAACATATAGCAGTGATACCCCATACATCGATACCAAATGTCATTGTTTTAAAACAAGCAGAATGGAAGAACAGTAGGTAAAAATGACATTGTCAAGACGGATCAGACTTCTGTGAACACTGTTAGAGTCACCACAGCTGGGACTACTGTTCATGCAAAGTTTCAGTTTCATAGGCCTTGTAGTTTCGGAGGAAATGTTGAAAATGTAAACGGACAGAGGACGGACAGGTGACAATAATGTCATGCCACAACACTAACTCACCTGACTCTCAGTCAGGTTCGGGACAGTTGGGTAGTCTAGTGGTTAAAGCATTCGCTCGTCACGCGGAAGACCCGGGTTCGATTCCTGACATGGGTACAATGTGTGAAGCCCATTTCTGGTGTCCCTGCCTTGATATTGCTGGAATATTGCTAAAAACGGCGTAAAACCATACTCACTCACTCCTTGAGCAAATGACCAACAACATGGCTACCAACCACTCCGACAGCCTTTAGTAACATTTGATGCTCATGTTAAGCTCTACAGGTTTCTTACCCTGATCAGACTTGTGTTCCGGTGGACATGTCCCGATGTCTGTGACCAGGTCAGGGTTCAGATGTTCGATGGAATCAGGTATCTTGTCCAGCTGCACCTGGGCCTCGGCTACATACAGGTGACCAATGTACCTGAAACAAGGCAGGCCATAACTTAAATGACATTCCCGCGCAGCCTTTGAATTCTGTATGTTTAACACTGTTTCTGTCAGTTTTATTCAGGTTCAAAATAAGCATTGAGATCAGGTTCAGAATTATAGCCCTCAAATACTATTGCCAATGAGGACTACCACAACGTGATTTTCACTTTTCCTCAGCACAGTCTCTAGAGGACTAGCATGATTCGTTCATTCGTTTGCTGTTTAACGCCGGACTCAGCAATATTCCAGCTATATGATGGCAGTCTGATAATCCAGTGATTGACATCATGAGCATCGATCCATGCATTTGGGATACGATGACATGCATCAAACCAAGTAAGCGAGTCTGATCACCTGATTCCAGTTAGTCACCTCTTACGAGAAGCATAGTCACCTTTTACGGCAAGCATGGGTTGCTGAAGACCTATTCTAACACAGATCTTCATGTCTCTAACGTACAAGCATGAATTATAAAGGCTGCCATATCTCTGAAAAGAAGGTTTGATAGTGACTGACCCTTTTTTGCCAACAGCATCTACATTATATAAGTATTTGAAGAAACTGTTTTGAAAGTTATAAGATTTTTTCATATGACTCTGAACTAGACATTGTACATTTCAAGACGTGTGTTTTGGACTCATAACAATACAATATGTATACACAGTTATCAATTTCCAGCCATAGAGAAACAGCTTGTAAATAATTAACTCTGGACAGGGCAAGCTTGCGTTTGGCACCACCAAGAAACCCAATCAACCAGGGCACACATAGTCACCTCATTTCATGCTAGTCTCATTACAAGAATGGGATGTTTGGGACTTATTCTGACCAAAGGTCCTCATGGGCTGTCTGAATACAAATTAGTGCGTGATTGGGCTGGGACAGTATTTCAGTTATATCATGGCGGGTCAGATCGATGTGGGAGCAAAGCTTAAGTGATACAAATCATTTATGTTCACACTCTTATGAATCCTACGGATATGGTACATAATCAGGATTCGAAAACATAATCATATGTTTCTGTCACTGATCAAGGGACACAACTCTACAAAATGAATTCGGACCCTTAGTGAGTATGTCGTCCTAAACCAAGGAGAGAAGTAGGCCTTCCTTGATGAGAAAACCACAACGCTAGTCAAGTAAAATCAATAACAGTGTCTTAAAGTGACATGAGTTATCTCCCTTCTAAAATGTTTCATCAATGTGTATCTCCCAAAGTCGGTTAAAGGGAAATAATCTAATTCGAACAACAAAGACCCAATTTTGACCGGACATGGATCATTATGAAACCTCAGTGTGTATGTTTATTTATTTGTTTGTTTGTTTTTTGTTGTCAGCAATATTCCACTTATATGATGGTGGTCTGTAAATCATCAAGTCTGGACCAGACAATCCAGTCACTGACATCATGACCATCGATCCACACAAATGGGATACGATGGCATACATCAACCAAGCGAGCCTGACCATCCGATCCCGTTAGTCGCCTCTTTAGACAAGCACAGTCGCCTCTTACCGCAAGTATGCTCAAGACCTATTTTTACCCGCATCTTCACTGGATAAGCGTGTATGTATTTTATTACAAAGCTTTGAGCAGTATTTCACAAGTTGCTGTATATCATTGAAGTAGGGGAGCACATGGGTGAATGCTAACTACATCTTGCAATAGTCTTCAACATGTTCAAGCGCGAATACAGCGTTCTTGTAAATGAGCATGTATTTTGTGATCCCAATCTGTCAACCAGTTTGCGTTTCACGTATCATATGTTTCCAAGGTAATGTTTAGTGTGCTTAAAAAATACTGTAATACACCTGGGTATAAGCCAACAGTTGAACATGTTGAACATGTTTTACGAAAAAACTGAATGCTGACCTTGACCTTTCACTAATCGTTACCAAAATCTTTTCAAAGCAAGGCTCCATCCTAGAGAATGTAACTAACAAGTTTAATGTTAATGGTATTAAGGTACTTCAAGAAAGTGTAGCCATAGAGTTTTGGGTAATTTATTCATCTTATGACCTTGACCTTGACATTTTCACAACATGTGTCAAAAGAATTCCGCAGGACCATTTGTAAAAGTCCATAGAAGAAGAATATCTGATGTCAATAATCTTTGTGTTGCAGTCATTAGAAAAATCACTGGTGGCAGCAGACAAATTCCAAAAGAAAATAAAAACAATCTGTTTCCAATGTGTTGCTAACAACTAGACAAACTTACTGCCCAAATTAGTACCATATTTCATTTAATGGTGCTGACAAAGTGTAGGGCAAAATATGGTGATGATTACAGTAAATGGTTCTCTGGATGACTGACTCCCTACCTCTGAGCGCCCGAGAGATGTGGCTGTTTGAGGAGGTTTTCTGCGTGATGTAGGGCCATTAGGTGGTCATTGAGACACAGACAGGTGTATGAGGATGCAGCGAGGATGGAGCAACGTAGGTGGGCGATTTCTGTGGCTTTCATCGGGTTGCCGGGAGGGGCTGCCATCAGAACTGGTTCCGGGGTGGGTCTGGAGAACAAATAAAAGAGTGAGTGAGTCGGGTTTAACGCAGTATTGAACAGTAACTTAGTTATATCACAGTGTTTGTTCTTCAAAGCCACACTCAGCAATATTCCACTCATATGACAGCGGTCTATAAATAATCAAGTCTGGACCAGACAAGCCAGTGATTGATATCATGAAGATTGATCCATGCAATTGGGATATGATGACATGCATCAACCAAGTCAGCGAGCCTGACCACCCGATCCCGTTTGTTGCCTCTTTATTTGTTTGGAAACTGATTTGGCTGAGCAGTCAACACTGAATATATTCAGCTCTATCATGTCAGAGTGCAAGTAATGTCTGGAACAGAAACCAACATGTGACCTACACCCTTCACCATCAGGTTACAATGACATGCAATCAGTTATGTCACCAGTCCCTGTCTTCTCCCCTAAATGCCGAGCACCAGGCAGGATAAGAGTGAGTGAGTGAGTATGGTTTTATGCCACTTTTAGCAATATTACAGCAATATCCATGATATCACGGTAGGGGACACCAGAAATGGGCTTCACATATTGTACCCATGTCGGGAATCGAACCCAGGTCTTCAGCGTGACGGGCAAACGCTTTAACCATTAGGCTACCCGACCGCCCTAGACAGGGTAAGAACTAGTAGTACTCATTGCACTTATCCAGACTAATACTGGTTTACAGCGCCAGCCCACTGAGCTACCATACAGCAGTTTAACATGGATACTCCACTCAGACACAGTATACTGACTCTGACCCAACCAGTCCTTGTTTTAGCCCCTTTAATGCCGAGTGCCAGGCAGGGTAACAACAAGTACCATCTTTTAACATCTTTAGGTATGATGCGGATGGTGATCGAACCACCGGTCTTTCTCTCTCCGGGCTGACACTCCATCCCCCATGTTCACTACATTCACTGACTTCTTCGCTCTCTCACCTTCCTTCATGGTCGTCGGAGGATGTAGAGGCCTTGTCTGCCTGCAGGGGGTCTTCTGGCAGTAGTAGCATAGCATTCCGCAGACACAGTGAGGCGAACTCCAGGGTGGCAGATGGCATGGAGGGCGTGGTCGAACTGGCAATGGGAGCATGGATATGAGAATGGAACCTGGAAAACGTTTCAATTTTAGCTTGAAAACTTACTGTATTCGACGTAATAAGCGCCCAGGGCACTCTCAAAATTTGAAATAGGGGGCTTATTATTTTGGTGAAAATAATCAGTTGAAAGATAAATTTTGTGGTTTATGTTGACAGCCTGAAATGTTTATATACGACAGATATATTTTTCCAGAATTTAATTGCGCTTATTACGTCGAATACGATATCTGGTTTTGTGTTAGTTTTTTCTCAATTCCTGGTTTGAAAAATAGATGCCATATACCTTGGTGAATTGATACCATGTCAGTCAACAAGAGGTGTTTGCATATACAATCACTGCCATTTCCCCAAAGCTTCCAGTCCGAAAACATTATTTCCTGGCTTTTGCCTGCATCAAGACAACTTCTTTAGATCCAACAATTACCAAGTCCCAGGATTGTACAAGTGAAAGTGCATCAGTAACTAGGGCTGGGACGAGTCCAAGTTTACTACAAGGGTGCCCCCACACACACCCGGACACACACACCCACCCCACCCCACCCTATTACCCGACCCTACACTGGTAGATATTGGCACTTGTCCTATAGTCCTTGTCAATTTGTCCAATAGTTAAGGTAAAATAAGGACTAGTAGAAATTTGCCAATTTTAAGGGTTTTGCTATATGTTATCATTATAAGGACTTGTGGACCATAACTCTTAGTTTATAACCCTGACTTGACCTAGAAACATAATCGGGGAGAACCCGGATTCGAACCCACAATCATAGGTTTCTGGCATGTCCAAGGGACACAACTCTGCACAGTGAATTGCGGCACCTTAGACGACTGGGTCACCTGTGTCCCCAAACGCAGCTGACATTTGATGTGGTATGATGTGCATGGAAACACGTAAGCATGTAAGTCCCATGGATGCTGACCTTGACCTGTGACTAATCTTGACCCAAACCTTTTTGATGCAGGGCCCTATCCTAATGAATGAATACATCAAAGTTTAATGATAAACGTATAAATACGTTTTAAGAAAATGTAACCACAAACAATTTGGGGAGCTTACTCTCTCATGACCTTGGCCTTGACCTTTGACCTTTTCATGAAATGTGCCCTATAAATGCTCCAGGGCCATTTGGAAGAAGTTCATGGAATTATAATTGTTCCTGTCAAAAATCTTTGTCTAGCAAACACTGGAAAATCACAGAGCTGCGAAATGCTTAATTGGATCAGTATTTACATTTTTTGGTGCCTACTTTCTGCCAAATGGGTGGGTTTGAGTGATCACAGAAGCACTGAATCATCTGAATAACAAGCATGAAATACTCACATCCCCCGCCAATATGACATGTCGGGTGTGTGCAATGCATTAGCTCCTGAGAACTATGTTCACTGGGCCTTTTTGTAAAGAAATATAGTACGTTTTTCAAGATCAGCTCCAGAAACTAGGACTACTTCCATTTTCAGTTTAAATCAACGTCGTTGCCATGGAAACTCGAAAAATAACTTTTAAAAAAAATCCAAAACTATCCAAAGGCACCAGTTCACCACTAGACCTATGAATGTGCAAAATATGGTGAAGAAAAATGGTACGGTTTTCAAGATCTGCTCCGGAAACGAGGACTACTGCCATTTTCAGTCTAAATCAAAGTCGGTGCCATGGAAACTAAAAAAATATTGTTTTTAAACATGCCAAACTATCAAAAGGCACCAGTTCACCACTAGATCTATCTATGTGCCAAGTTTGGTGAAGAAATATGGTACGGTTTTCAAGATCTGCTCCGGAAACGAGGACTACTGCCATTTTCAGTCTAAATCAAAGTCGTTGCCATGGAAACTCAAAAAATAACTTTTTTTAAAATCCCAAACTATCAAAAGGCACCAGTTCACCACTAGATCTATCTATGTGCCAAGTTTGGTGAAGAAATATGGTACGGTTTTCAAGATCTGCTCCGGAAACGAAATGTGACGGCCGGCCGGACGGCTGGACGTACGGCCGACGGACGGAAGGACGGACGGACGGCACCCATTCCTATATCCCCCTTCCACTTCATGGCGGGGGATAATAATCAGTTGGAATCTTTTGTGAAGACTCAAGGCCTCTGAGCAGGTCTCTATAAATCCTCGGGGAAAGAGCAAAATACTACACTATGGATGGCCCATATATAAAAGCGGCTCACCTAGGTTTGAACTTGCTGATGCCACTTCCGAGGATAAGTTTTCTGTGTACTCCACTTCCGACTGAGCCTTGAATCACCTCTAGTCGCTTCTCTAAACAACGATCTTCATCATTGTTCTGAAATTGTATTGTAAAGACATTATCATAAGTTGTAGCAGGATCACGAGGGGTACATTTGTGATCCTGCTACAACAAATTTTATCTTACCGACATGTTGTAATATGACATTGTAAAACAATTCAAATAAATTCCAAATTGATAGAAAATAGCTGCTTGATTGAGGTGAGATTAGCTTGCGCTATGTCACGTGACATCCATTGGCCCAGAAAAGGGTGAAGCTTTTTGCTTGAAGCGGGGTATAAAGGATTTATTCTGTCTCTCAGAAATCCATTTGCAGCCTACAGTGCTCTTGGCTGTGTATATAAGATTTATTCCCCCGTCCAGAAATGTATTACCCTCCAAGGCGGGTTTCACAGTATTTTATCATGATCAGATCTCATTCTTCTGCCATGGAGGTATGATAATACCTTTTATCTGATACAAGTAATTGATTTTTGATACAGTAAACAGAGTTACCAGAACATACAGATGACATCCATATGTTTTACAAGAGTGAGTGAGTGAATGTTTTAATACATCACAGTCAGTAATATTGCCTGTGTCAGGCAAACCAGTGGTCGATAGCATGAGTGAGTGACTTGGTTCTAATGCCGCCTTTGGCAATGTTCTGGTAAAATCACAGCAAGAGGAAACCAGAAATGGGCTTCACATATTGTGTCTGTGCAGGGAATTGAACACTGCAGCGTGATGGGCAAACACTTTAACCACTAGGATAATTTCAACCCCCAGGATTTGCTTCAAACAAAATGGCAACGCCCAGTCAAGACGATCTGATCGATAATCAATGTCTATATTGTGATAAAACGGGTCTTACATCGCAGAGTGCAACAAATCAGCACCCTAAGAACATGAAAAGATTGGCAAAATATCTGTTGACAATGAGTTGGCTGTGCACATGCTTTGCTAATCCTGCAGTCGACCGAAATCTGCATGACAGTTTATGAACCAGATTTCGCTTTCAGTGTGTGATTGTGATTGGACTATACACAGACTCGTTAGTCCAGCTAAAATGTAACGCCATAATACCAGCCTAGTTCAGCAAGGGTGGAAACTGGACTTTTATAGTCAGTTAACTCACTTGCCTCGGGAAGATGAGCAAATTGCTGCGCCTGAGACGAATGGACCACCCATGTCCCCCTCTGCAATCTGAACCACGGCTTGGACTCACCTCTCTGTTGGCTTGTATGCAACACTCCGCGAGTCGCAGCCACAGTCGGGGGTTCACCTGGTACACCTGTACCGCCTCTATGAGGCAGTCGAAGGCAGCCTGGGGCTGGCCGCAGTGGAGCAGTTGTATTCCCATGTTGTATAGCAGCTCATAGTGCCGACTCATGCCACGCGTCTGTAGGGGGCGATCTGGAAACAAGGGGAGGTAATTAGTATCACCTTTTCGGACAAAAACCTGTTGTGTTAAAGTCTCAGTATTTCATCAATATAGGCTTAACGTTAACGAGTTAACGAGTTTTTTTTGTTTGTTTAATGCTGCACCTGGAAATATTCCAGCTATATGACGGCGGTATGTAGTTGGCTGGTTGGTTTGTTGTTTAACGCCGCACTCAGCAATATTCCAGCTATATGACGGCGGTCTGTAAATAATCGAGTCTGGACCAGAAAATCCAGTGATTAATATCATGAACATCGATCCCCCCAATTGGGATCGATGACATGTATCAACCAAGTCAGCGAGCCTGACCACCCGATCCTGTTAGTCGCCTTTTACGACAAGCATAGTCGCCTTATACGGCAAGTATGGGTTGCTGAAGACCTATTCTACCCCGGAATCTTCACGGGTTGACGGCGGTATGTAAATAATCGAGTATGGACTAGACAACCGATAGTGAACAACAAATTATGCTGACAGGTACAAAGACGCGCTGGTCTCTCATGACCAGCATGGTTGCTAGAAACAGGTATTATTTGCTTACTACTTTCGGCCCAAACTAGCCAAACTGTATCCCAAACATGTAATGAAACAACACAGAAGTACAAACAGAAAATTCTCCACCAAAACTCCCTGCACTCAACACAACGTACTGCCACCTACTTTGGCCTCCGGATGCAGCATCTTTCAAAGCATTCTCGTTCTCCTGCACAGCTCTGCGGAAGTAGAAGGCCCCGAGGTGGTGTTTGCGGAGGTGGAAGTGTATACACCCCAGGTTGTTGAAGTACATCATGGGGAGGCTCTCCCCCGTGTTGGTGAACACCTGGGCCTGGGGGTCAGAGCCCAGCATCCGGATAGCCTTCCGTAGGTTCCCCCGTAGGTACTCAAAGTTACTCTTCAGGTAGATCACAGATGTGTTCTGGAAGCAATCATGGCAGGTGAGTCGGTGACAGTGAGTGGGTAAGTGGGTGAGTGGGTGAGCTTGGGTGAGGTTGGGTGGATGGGTTAGTGTGTGGATGGGTTAGTGTGTGGATGGGTTAGTGTGTGGATGGGTGAGTGAGTGAATGGTTCATTGGGTGGGTAAGTGTGTGAGTGAGTGAGTGAGTGAGTGAGTGAGTGAGTGAGGGACAGGTACTCATTTTCATTTTCTGGGTGCAGTTTAACAATTGCACGTCTGACTTGATCCCTCTGAAAACTGTCTAATTTATCAAACTTGCGTGGTTTTGACATGTTCCCTACCTCCTTGGCCTGACTATTTGTATCCCGTCGACTAACAACATTTTTAAGTTTCTGAGGGGACATACCAAGCGCTTTTGATGCTCGTTTCAAGAATTTATTAATTGCATAAAAAGGCTTTCCTCTTTCTGCTCCACTTCTAAAGAAATCATACACATTCAACATCAACTGTTTAACATCTGCTGAGTAGCGCATCTTGTCATTGAATGAACACGGTCACTGTGTAGCACGTGCAGACCGTGCTTGCGCTGTGCCTTTCACGGTTTGTCCCCCTACGTGTCATGTGCACATTTCTGATAGTTTCTTAAAGAACTTCATCCGTCATGGGTCTTAAAATAAACAAAATTCAGATTTTGTTAGGTACAGGGTATTCATGGTCAAGTACCGTATTGATGTTTCATACACTTTTCTGGATTTCAAGTTATTTTGCAATTCATCGTTCTTATTTGGCGTCAAACGGACTGTACGGTGTGTTGCATTACCCACTGGACTACCATGTCCTGACATCAGACTTGACATGATGTGGTTGGTTTGTTGTTTAACGCCACACTCAGCAATATTCCAGCTATATGACAGTGTTCTGTAAATAATGGAGTCTGGACCAGACAATCCAGTGATTAATATCATGAGCATCAATCCATGCAATCGGGATCGATGACATGCATCAACTAAGTCAGCAAGCCTGACCACCCAATCCTGTCGCCTTTTACGATATGAGACATAATATGAGACATGATATGAGACATGATATGAGACTTGACATGACACATGACATATGACCTTACATGAGACTTGACATGAGACAGGACATGAGACTTGACATGCGACATGATATGTGACTTAACATGACACATGACATTACATGAGACTTGACATGATACATGACATGATACATGACATGACACTTGACATGACATATGACCTTACATGAGACTTGACATGAGACAGGACATGAAACATGATATGTGACATAACATGACACATGACATATGACCTTACATGAGACTTGACATGATACATGACATGACACTTGACATGAGACAGGACATGAGACTTGACATGACACATGACATATGACCTTACATGAGACTTGACATGACACTTGACATGAGACTTGAAATGAGACAGGACATGAGACTTGACATGAGACATGATATGTGACTTAACATGACACATGACATATGACCTTACATGAGACTTGACATGATACATGACATGACACTTGACACTTGACATGACATGAGATTTGACTTGAGACTTGACATGAGACATGACATGACATTTGACTTGAGACTTGACATATCGCCTCACCATTGCCTGAGTGTTGAGTAAAGACTTGAGTTCCCGCTTGCACATCTTCATTGACTTGAGCATGATCAGGCAGCGAATCTTGTACTGTGAACATAGCAGTCAAGACCTGATTTTTACTGAAAGTCCCATGAAAGTTTTTGACATTTTTTTCACTTCTTTACATTCATTGAAGAATAAGCCTCCAATTGTATAAAAGTGCAAAGTGGAGCAATCTTATACAAGATTTGTATAAACAATAGACATGCAGTTTCTGCAAATTACAAAATCAACGGGCATTCTGAACTGGACACCTAAATAGCTGCTACTGATTTATGTAAAGTTTTTGTTTGTTTGTTTAATGCCACACTCAGCAATATTCCAGCTAAATGACAGCAGTCTGCAAATAATCGAGTCTCGATCACAATCCAGTGATCGAGATCATGAGCATCGATCCATACAATTAGGATTCGAGGACAAGCATCAACCAAGTCAGTGAGCCTGATTACCCGATCCCGTTAGTCGCCATTTACAATGAGCATAGTCGCTTATAAAAAGAAAAAATCAAGTTGAGGTCAACTAGAAAATAGTTCCTAACTGACAATGATCGAAGCATGAATGAATGTTTTTGTGCATTAAACGTAAGTTTTCAGAAGCCCTTGGCCAATCAGAATTTCATAAATTTGTGTGCCAAATTCATTTTTAAAATATTTTAAAATGCTAAGACAACAAAATGCCATTGCAGCAGCCATAAAATGTCCAAGTCTTGTGTTTATTTGTTTGTCTTACGACCAGCACAGGTTGCTGGAGACCAATTGTTACTCGGAAACCTCACAGGTACATTCAGTGCCTTATCTACTGGGATTCCAGGAAGTTAATATTGATTTAGCCTGCATTGGTAGAATCTAGAAACTCACAACACTGATCCGAGGTCTCCACGCCTCCACGGAGTTCTCGGAGCTTTCCTTATTGTCCTTCCCCTTCTCTGGCTTCTCCGGTGTGCCCTGTCCGGCGCCGTGTTTACCATTAAAATACGTCTTCTCCATGTAGCTCAACATGCCCATAGACTTCTCTGGCTGGGACACAGAAGCAGGCATTTATATAGAATTCCAAACTAACTGCCCTTGATGGGCAAATTGGAAAAAAATCTTTGTATAAAATTAGGATATTTCTTGGACAGTTCTTATTCGGACGGCATCAACCAGATGATTTACCATTCTTTTGAAACTGAACTTTTGTAAAACTTGGTTTCATATATCTCCCCAGGAATGTAAATAGCACTTTCACCATTAAAAACTATTTTACATGGCCAGTGAAAAGTAACAAAATTAGGTCAAAATTAGGTCAAGTTCAGCCAGGTAAAAGTTTGTGTTGTAGAATATGTAATACTGTTCTTGGGGTGTTATATTAAACCAAGTATTACAAAATGTTTACCTGGATGAACTTGACCTAATTTTGCTACTTTTCACTGGCCATGTAAAAAAGTTGTTAACGGTGAAAGTACTATTTACAAGTTGCATGAAGCCAGCCGAAAAACCTGATTTTTAATATTGTTCAATGTTTAAGTGATGACTTACTGATGGAAATGAACTTGCTGGTTCAACCTCAGTGCCAACAGAACCACCCTGAAGTATGGCTGGGTATTGCCCATTTTGAGGTGAATATGAGTGACTTGGCATTGTACTGCTCATTCTTGTGACCAGTGTTTTTCAAGGTTTCACACTTTTAGACACCAGAGTTTGATTTGTTTGTTTAATTCCGCACTCAGCAATATTCCAGTTACATGACGGTGGAGTGTAAATAATAAAGTCTAGACCAGACAATCCAGTGAAAGACATCATGAGTATCAATCTATGCAACTGGGATACCAGGACATACATCAACCAAGTCAGCGAGTCTGACCACCCAATCCTGTTAGTCGCTTCTTACGACAAGCAAAGTCGACTTTTATGAGTGAGTGAGTTTGATTTTATGCCGCTTTTAGCAATATTCCAGCAATATCACGGCAGGGGACACCAGATATCGGCTTTACACAATGTACCCATGTCAGGAATCGAACCTGGGTTTTCGGCATGACAAGGGAACGCTTTAACCACAAGGCTACCCGACCGCCCCGCCTTTTATGACAAGCATGGGTTGCTGGAGACCTATTCTAACCCCAATCTTCACAGGTTCACCAGAGTGTGACTCTTGTGGCCCTACCACAGCAGTTAGTGTATGTTTTACTTAATTGTACACGTTCTGAAACAGATTCAGATATCGAACACTTGCAGTTCTAATGTGTTTTCAGCAGCAATTGTCATGTGCATCGACTTTTGATTGCTCAATATATTAATGTGTTTTCTGTGTCAAAAGGCTTTCAAAAAGCATTATTCATTGTCATGATAGTTTATTTGTTTGTAGTCTAACGCTGCAACATTCCAGCTTTATGATGGCAGTCTGTAAATAATTGAGTCTGTACCAGACAATTCAGTGATTGATATTATGAACAATGATTCACATAGTAGACATGGTAGAGGTACGATGACACGCAATTAGCCAAGTCAGCGGGTCTGACCACATGATCCATTTGATCGCCTTACGACCAGCATTGGTTGCTGTGGACCTAATCTAACCCCGAATTCACGGGGCCATTGTCATGGTAGAAACAAAGCATCACTGGTCCTCACTCACCTGATATGTACACAGATACAGCTCCACTAACAGCAAAATAACCTTTCTGGCTAGGAGTTCTTCTGTGGAGAAATACGAACTATTAGCCTGTGTAAGGTCACCAGAGCTCACCTTACATATGGTTTTAAAATTTGGTGCTACGGAACCATAAAGCTATTTTTTCTTTGACTTCGAGTGAGATTACATGGACCTTTTTCATATTTGTTGTCTATTCTATATATGATATATATTGAAAAACAGGTTTTGAAATACCTTGTATAAAAGTGCCAACAGCATGGTTAAAATCACAACAAAAATGTTAAAATAAGTTCCTAGTGTCTGAATGGTACACTTAGAAAACAAATGTTTTAAAAAGCTTATTGTGACGATTTACATACATGTACACAGTTTAACGCCCCACTCAGCAATATTCCAGCTATATGACAGCATATGAGCATCAATCCATGGAATTAGGATAGATGACATGTAATCAATGACTCACCGAGCCCGAGCATATAATCGATCTTAACCATCTCTTACAAGCATAAGTTTGTTTGAACCAATTCTATACATTACTGTTTTCTACACAATAAGTGTCCAGGGCGCTCTCAAAATTAGAAAGTTGAGTTGAAAGATTGTTAATTTTGTGGTTTATGCTGACAGCCTGAATGTTTATATACGACAGATATATTTATCCAGAATTTATTTGCCCATATTTAAGGGTGCATATAACACATGAGCGCATATTATACACGAATAAATTTAAGTCTTGTGTACATTGATCAATCGAAGGGGTGCTAATTCAGTAATTGGGATTTTCAGTTGCCAATATATTAGCACATATCACCAAATATCACCATGGGTGCTTATTAGAGCTGGGCGCTTATTATGTCGAATACCGTAATCGATCTTAACCATCTCTAACAAGCATAAGTTTCTTTGAACCAATTCTATACATTAAATCAAATTGGGGAGGATGACATGCAATTAATGACTCACCAAGCCCATGCATATAATCGATCTTAACCAACTCTTACAAGCATAAGTTTCTTTGAACCAATTCTAATACATTGAATTAAACAGAGCTGTAATGGATCTTACCCAAAGGTTCGATACACTGAAATAACTTATCCAGGAGACTGAGCGATGCACGGTACTGTCGGAGATGGTACAGCACCACAGCCTGGTTGTAGTAGACGAAGGCATGGTCCATATCTTCCAGGCTGTCAAACGCATCAGGGTTGATGGAGAACTGGGACAAAAAAATAACAATAGGAATAAAAATTGCTTCAGAGATAGTGAATGAATGCTCCAAACTCCAAACACAGCATTACTACATCAAAATAATGTCAGTATGTAAATAATCATCTTTGCCAGACAAACCAGTGGTTGATATTATGAGCAATATCCCAACGCATTAGTGTTCCAGTGTTTGAAGTTGTTGTTGTTAGTTGTATAAAGTCGCACTCAGCAATATTCCTGCTATACGACGGCAAGTCTGTAAATAATCAAGTCTGGACCAGACAATCCTCTGAATGACATCATGAGCATCAATCCACTCAATTGGGATATGATGTGCATCAATCAACTCAGCGAGTCTGACCATCCGATCCTGTTAGTCGCCTCTTATGAAAAGCATAGTTGCTGAAGGCCTATTCTACTCTGAATCTTCACAGGTCTCCAGTATTTGAAAGTAAGCATTAAGCCAAGGGGTCATTGTCATAACCCTAATGTCAGGATAAGACCTCAAGAACCTTCTCTTTTTTAGAACACTGGGGTGCAATTACACGCAATCTCATAGGTCAATGAGCCTGAATCCCCATTCTAGTCTGTTCTTCTACACAAAACTCAACACAAGGTTAAGCGTATCTTATAGCATGAGAGACAAGATAAGTATTATTGATATACAATTTATTGTAAAATTTACAAATTTTTAAACTTTTCCTACCTAAAAAATAAAAAAACTTGAGAAGGAAAAATATACCATAACAGGTGATATGATCCTTATACGTTAGTCGGACATAGCATGAATTTAGGTAGATCATGAATTATATGTTTATATGCATGACATCATTACTAGAACAACCACATAGCTGTAAAGAATAATCTATACAGCGTACAACTTCTGAATGGGATACCGCCAGAATAACTGCTTTGAACTCAAGGTTGTTGATATGGGGTCGCTTGTCTTCGACAGTCCAATGCATTCTGACCTGTAGATCGTTAAAGTGCGCTTCCCGATCCATGGTCAATGCATTGACAACAGCCGCAAAAAGCCCTGTGCAAACATTTGATGTTACAAGACACCACTGAATGGATGCAGGTGGATCGGCAAGGAGATCGGGACCTGTCTGTCGTCGCTGTATGGCACAAGGAAGCACTGAAGATGATGTTGACCCCTCATTGTGAGGACTTGGGCCGATGTCAGGAGGCCAATGAGCTGTTGCCACTGATTTTAAAGGAGAGGCTGTCCGAGTGCCAATGGCATGAGACGCTTATCTTCTCAACCAGTCTGGAGGAACTAACATCTTGCGGAGGCAGGTGTCGAAGAGGCCCCAATGAACTGGAGTCATCTTGGACTGGCCTATGTTAACGAGCCACCTGATTTGGAGAAGCCTTTGCATAAACTTGAGATGGTTCACAAGGACATCTTGGTCTGCACTGGCCTGCATTGACTCGAACACGATCCCTTAGATGTGGAAAGAGCCACAGGGCCGAAGTAATTCAAACCGAAAACAAACAGAAGACAATTGCGGATGGATGTTCTAGACGGTTAGAACGTGCAGGTATGTGTTCTGCAGGTCAAGGCTGACCATGAAATCATGGGCAACGAATGATCGTACGGAGGAGTGAGATAGATGTCATATAGAAGAGTGGCGTTGAATGTCTTCATGTTGAAAATGAGGCGGAGATTCAGGAAGTCTTTCTTCGGGACCAGAAAAATCGTTGAGTAAAACCTTGAAGTCTCTGGGACTGGATCTAGACACTCTATTGTGTCTTTTGCAAGCAACGTATCCTTGAGCAGCAGAAGCTGGCTGACCAGATATAGATTGCGATACAGTGTTGACGTCGTTGGAGGAGTTGCAAGCAGGGGCAGTCCGTAACCAGTCTGTAGAAGAAGGAAGACAAAGGGATCATCCAGGATGGCCCAATTTCCTGCAAAGAGACCAAGTCTTCCATGCACGACTGGAGGCAGAAGTTCCCAGTTGTCCAGAGGCTGAGGCAAGTCACTTGAAGATGAATCACCTGTCCTGGCAGACTCTTCGATGTCCTTGGAGCCGGAGAATGAGACGGTACATCCGGAAGAGGACTTTGATCCATGATTTCCCTGACAGCTTTGCCCGTGGCCATGAAAAGAAATGGACTTCCCAAAGACGACTTCACAAGAGTCACGTTGGGCAGGCACAAACTGTGGATGGCTTTGTTCTCCACGCTGCTGTTCTTCCAAGTGCTGCCTCTGCAGGTGGAGAAAATCAACCTGGAGATAAGTACCATGCCCCGATGCCTTACAGCCGTAACCAATCCTGTGTGGTGGGAGAGGAGATCCAAGATTGACTTAACTTTTTCTTGAATGAGTACAACCGATGCACGAATGAAAGCCTTCTCATCAGAATACATATGCGATATTGACATGGTAATTGAGAGCATAGTTGATATCAAGGGAAGCATCTGTCTCACAATGGCATTGAGATGTGCCAGATAGCGGTCCTACACTGTGTAGAAGTCGTCGCTCACTTGGAACCATCAACACAGGCAGTCTTGGACAGTCCATAGGTGCTGGATTCTTCCACTGAAAAACGAGGGATCTATAGGCGATCACATAAACGTCTGAAGGACTCAAAAGCCTGGTCAAGATTAGTGGCAACATTCGTCAAGACGGACCCGGGAGGGAGTGTGATGTTCAAAGAATCAGCAGAAAAAACGTCAAAACAAGTCAGGCATTCATCAGCCTAAGTATAGCGTTTGAGCTTTAACTTATTTGCAATCCAATGATTTGGTTTGGTTGGTAGTTTAACGCCGCACTCAGCAATATTCCAGCTATATGGCGGCGGTCTGTAAATAATCGAGTCTGGACCAGACAATCCAGTGATTAATATCATGAGGATCGATCCACGCAATTGGGATCGATGACATGCATCAACCATGTCAGCTAGCCTGATCACCAGATCTGGTTAATCGCCTTTTACGACAAGCATAGTCACCTTCTACGGCAAACATGGGTTGCTGAAGACCTATTCTACCCCGGAATCTTCTCGCAATCCAATGAAGAACAAGAGCAGGATCTGCATTCTTATAACTGCCTGAAGACAAGTTGGGTTCACATAACTACCAGCTGGCGCAGGATCAACCACCAGAGGAACAGGTACTGTAGAGCAAGGAGGACAGACTGGAAGGTCAATCTCCATATCGTCGATCTTGAGAGAGTCCCTGTCCCACTGCTTCCATAAGTGATGCTCCCAAAAGCGACCAGGCAACCCAGAGTGACTATCCTGGGACATTCAATCCCAAGGAGAGCGAATCTTAGATAAACGATCCTTAGAATGACAACCGTGACCGTGACTTTTCCTGGAACAGCAACTTTTGCAGGAAACATGAGACCAATCCTTGCTATGTCGATCTTCGGCAGAGGGTGAACGCATTCTACTGGTGGATGGCTTAGTCGTCACTGTTGATTATGAAGTAGTACATTGCGACCTCAACTTGAACAGAGCAGGAAGGAGTGGGAGACAAAAGTTGACAAGTCGTCGTGGGTGGTCAAGGATTCCTCAAAGGTCGATCAACATCTTAGTTGAGGCAGGTCTGGCCGAAGTGACTGTGGAAAGTACCATCTGAATGTCCAAGTCAGCTGGTGGTTCCGATGCAGACGTAGACTCTGACGCTACAGGGATGGACTTTTCTTGAATCGGGACAATAGGGACATTGTCAGTTAGATGACGGTTTAGGCTTGTCAGAGTCTCGTGACTTGGAGCACCGGTCAATCTTCCTCCTGTTAAGGGACTCTTCTGTGAGGTGTTCACATTCTGAGCAGCATTTGTCCAAACTACATCGGCGATGGCAATCACAGCAATGTTTGAAAAATAACTACGACATTTCCGACAAGCTGGGCAAACAGAACTGTCCTTGTCCATTATCCCTCAGATTATGTAGCTAATTTAGATGATGTTGAAGGGAGTCTGACAGAAAAAAACAACTAATTTGATTCTCTCAATCTCAGTGCATGTCTCCACTAAAGTCTATGTGTCGATGAGAAACAGAATGATGCGGCTGAGGCAATCATGTGATTGTGTAGGTTGCTATGCACAAGATTATTGTGTGTGACCCATTTGTTTAGTTGGTAACTATGGTGATGCTGGGATGTTTCCAGTGAACAGTTTATCAGAAGCGGGAAACTTCATTCAAGCACGTTTCCACAAAGGATCAAAAGAAGGAATAAATGCATAGTGTGAGATAAGATAAGTTAAGAAAAATGTATATATTTTTAAATGAACATGATTAAGTATAGTATATATTTTTTTAAATTTACATGAAGTAAAATAATTCCACCATCCTTCAAGATAATTTCATTTTCATGGTATTATTGTTTTAAATTACCATGTTTACAGAACGATATGTCTGAAGTAAACTTAAGATGCAGTAAACATGGAAAAGTAGCATATCTCAAATATAGCAAATAACAATATATTCTGTTGGTGCCATTACATACACAATTCATTTTCTTTCTAAACTCCTCCACATTTTTTAAGCCGCTGTGATAGAACTCAGCCACTGCTTTGTTTTGGGACACTTTGACATCGGATGATCGCTCCTTTAGTAGTTTATTAAGTGTTGAGACACATGGTCCAAACTGTTGGTTTTCAAACTCTCTCAGGGCTTGACACCCCAGCTCTCTCTGCTGTTCTGTCACTGTCGGAAGAGATGGTAAACTCTCAACTACTTCTGGGATGTCTTCAGACTTTGAGTCAGCCATTGTCTTTTATCTGAAAGGAAATTAATTGGACTGTTTAATGCTTCAGAAAAAATGGTTACAGCTAAATGGCACCGCATCAAATCGGGACAAAATCTGAAAAAACTTGGCTTGGCTAAAACAACACTGTTCTACTCACAAATTCAGTATTGTTTCTACATATTATGTTTATATAGATAAGTCGTAAAAAAAAATAAAACATGATGTAAATATGTCCCATTCTAGTTTACCGGATACCTTTGGTTAGAATTTGAAAGCTTTTCATGTAACCATACTGTCAGGTTGATGGAGGAAATCAGCTCTTTGACTGAGGTTTACCACTTAATTGAAACCCATCACAAACCGAAAATGGAATTGGAACCCATGATCACAGGTTTATGGCAAGCGTAAGGAAACTGCCACTTTTTCTTTTAATTTTGACAGGTGTGCTATAAACTATTATACCAAATGCAATGCATGGCCTCTTCCATGTACAAGATGACCTCATGAAGAAGGACCATAAGAAAATGCAACTGAAGTACCTACGCCACTTTCAATGCTCTCAAGGTCACTTTAAAGAAAGATAAATATGTCTGAAATTACTGTTGATTTTTTTTTACGACTTTCTTCATTGTTAGGCAGCCTTGCAACTTGATGATTGTTTTCACTGCCTAATTATTTGATTGATGACTGTCATTAGCTTGCAATTTGTTTAGACATATCTTATGATATGGAAGGTGTGAAAACAAAAAAGCAATACATCAGAAAATGAAAGTTTTTTTAAGACTGATTATGGTAACAGAAATAACCTTCAATGTTTACCAGTGTTTAAAGCACTCGGGAGTGCTTGGCAGGTTCACAGCTCTATGAATGACTTGTTTAAGGAACGTATGTAAATATACGAACTGGAAAGCGTCTTGAAACAGTGGGGCAGTTGATATGTAAAAAAAAATATTTTAACGTAACATCTCACTGTCTTGTTTGATCAAGCGTAACACACGTTCCATTACAGCCCGCAACACCAAACAATACCTAAGCAAAAGTAAACTCGTATCATTCTTCAAAATATGCATGTTTGTGTACCTAAATAACATTAAAGTTGAATCTCACACGTTCTTCTATAACATGATCATGGAGGCTGCCATGTTATACATAGTGCGCCCCCTTGTTGCGCTAAGGGAGCTTACTCTGAACTCAACGTTCAAAGAAATACAAAATGTGAACTCAAGTCATCTTCTGTGAATTATTGTGTCCATTTATGATAAGTTTGTTTTTGATTTCTAATATGTATATCGATATCCATAAATGATACAAAGTGACACAAACAATCATTAATTTATTAAGACCGTAACATGTTTTCATCGTGTATTTTCATTTAATTTCATGATTATTCTTTTCCGGAATTCATTTTAAATTTTTAACCTTCCAAATCAGAAACTTCCTGTCTTCACACGGTGTGAGAGCGTTTGGGCACCGTTTGGAGAACGTTTATCAAACTTACTGACGTACAGACGTTTATGCAATTGTGAAAGTATTAGTCCTGCCAATATATTGCACCGAACGCTATCAGATCAAAATGTCATCCCCAGAAGTTGAGCGATTCGAGGTAACTGATCGGGATTTGGAAGACATTTTTACCCCTCGAGTTTTCCGCCAATCCAAGAACCAAGCGATATATGGTATTTGGGCAGAGAAAGAGGACGAAGAAGAAGAAGAGAGACCAAGTTTTGGTGGAGGTAAAAGAAAAAAAGATTATACTGCACCTGTTAATTTCATCAGTGGCGGATTCAAGAGAGAATTGAAAAAAGAAGACCTGGCTGGGAGCGATTCAAATGATTCAGGCGCTTCTGTACCCATCAAGAAAGAAAAATGGACTGCCAGCAGAAGACCGTTTGCATCAAAGGGTGGACCGGTTAAACAAGCTACACCTCACTTTCTTAAAGGTCACCATGAAACGAGAGAATTTGGGGACTGGGAAAAACACACGCGAGGCATTGGGCAGAGGATTTTACAGAAGATGGGTTACAAGCCAGGCGAGGGCTTGGGGACTGAAGGGCAGGGCATCACCACGCCTGTGACAGCTGTCAAGAGAAAGGGTAAAGGAGCCATTGGTTTCCATGGATCAGAGAGATCAGCAAGATCTATGGTTGATTTCCCTGTGGTTGATTCGGAGGAAGAGGATGAGAAGAAGTTTCAGGAAGAACTTCACCAATGGAAGCGTACAGAAACTAAAGCAAAGAAACCAAAATATGTGTACAAAACTGCACAAGAAGCTATTGATGGGGGTCAAGGTCGCAAGAAGAAGTCTTACGATATGAAAGCAAGCAAGGTGAAGGTTATTGACATGACAGGACGTGAGCAGCGCGTCTTGACCGGTTATCATGCCATTTCCCACAGACATGACAAACCAGATGAAGAAGAAGTGGTTTACACTGACGAGAAACAGATACGAATGTTTGACATGCCAGAATTGCTGCACAACCTTAATTTATTGGTTGACATGGCAGAAGAAGATATTATCTTGAATGACAGAAAACTTAAACATTCTAAGGATTCAGTTGTCAACATAGAGCATGAAAAGAAGCGCTTAGATGCTGTTTGTGATGATGAAGAAAAGCACCTTGAGAAACTGTCAAAATTGTTGGAAGTTATTGAGGACTGTGAAAAAAGAACGCAGCCAAACTGTGAGGTGCCCATCACTTTGGATGAATGCGTTGATGTGTTCAAGATGATGCAAAAGGACTACTATGAAGAATACAAATTGTATGACATGGATGCCCTGGCAATAGCATTGGTGTTTCCACTAATGAAGGCTTTCTTTGCACCTTGGGAACCACTAAGTGAGCCAGGTAAATATAGACATTTATTATGTTTATTATTTTCAAGAAAATGATTACACTTGTTTAAAGATTAACATGTTTATTATCATTAATAGAACATGCAGGCTTAGATTACATGGATCTATCAATCTTTTTCCTTTGCCTTTTTTATGTTCTTAATGTAAGTAAAAAACACAGATGAGTCACTCAAGCAATCATGATTGATGTATGATTCATAGTTTTACCTTGACTTAATCCAGGGGCCCCCCATTAATTCGTTTTAAGGGTCCTTGCAGGTTATATGAGTAAATTAATGAAGTCGTGTAGTGTACTGTACGTTTTGATAATTACCTTAGAGCCTGGAATGAATCGATGATCATGTGGACAGTGGTCATGATTGATGGATGAAATGACACTCAAAACTGTTCTTGACGTGCTGTAGGTTCAATGTTTATTATTGTGTGTCCCTTGGGATGCAGTAGAGTTCTTTTCTGCTTCCATTCTCTACATCTTTGAGTAGTGGACACCCATGATTTGTGCGTCTTATAAAACCCGAACATAGTATGATTTCAATGACATTTGTAGAAATCATAATCTTGCTGGCAATGGTCCATGTGTACCGAGCTGAAACAACATACTATTTTTTAAGAGCACATATATATTTAAAGTGGTACACTAGATGTTATCGTTTTCATGACAGGGTCAGTGAGGGATTTATCTAAACCTGCTCAGTGGCCGATACTCGTCCCCAAATCTGTTTCAAATGTCAATAAAAATAAATTCCCAAAAGGAATTAAATGGCTTGGTAAAAGTGACTTGTATTTCATTTTACCAATAAAGAGGAGGATGTCTCTAATGTTTGTTCTTCCATTATTGCATGCAATGTTATGATACAATGTTAGAATGTTTTTGAAATTATGAAAATATTAAGTCCGACTTTTGCATGCAACAATGTTTTACCCATTTGTTGCCAAGGGTATAAATCCCTGCATAATTATGCACATATGAACCATTTGCAAGGCTAGTTAAATGATGGAGTTTGTTTACTCTTCTCCCAGGTAGCTTGTTTTGCTGATGTTTACAGACAAACCAGAATCTGTTACTGACATCATTTTTCAATTTCAGGCTATGGCTTCAACACCGTCAGGGAGTGGAGAGTGTTGCTGGAGGAGCCTGGCGGTCAGCACCATGACATCAATGATATGGACACCTACCAACGTCTTCTTTGGGACACCTGGCTGCCCCCAGTCCGCAGTGGCATCCTCCGATGGAACGTCCGAAGCTACGACCCACTGGTCTGTGTACTGGAGACTTGGCAACCTGCCTTGCCCCGTTGGATCATGGAGAACATCCTGGATCAGCTTGTGTTGCCACGGCTACTACAGGAGGTGGAAGCATGGAACCCACTCACAGACACAATTCCTGTGCACGCCTGGATCCATCCATGGCTGCCTCTGATGGCAGACAAACTGGAACCCCTCTATGCTCCCATCAGACATAAGCTTGCTAATGCTCTGGTCAACTGGCATCCATCTGATGCCTCAGCTAAGATTATTCTTCAGCCATGGCTTGGTGTGTTCAAGCAGGGACATATGGATGCATTCTTGGTCAAAAACATTTTACCGAAGTTGGGTCAGGCTATTCAGGAGATGCACATCAATCCCCATCAACAGGTTCTGAATCCATGGAGATGGTTCATGGCCTGGTACAGCATCCTCCCAACACAGCATCTCATATCAGTGTTGGACAAAGCCTTCTTTCCACGATGGCTACAGGTTTTATGTGGCTGGTTGAGCAATATGCCAAATTTTGATGAAATCACCAAATGGTATCTTGGATGGAAGGCCCAGTTTCCTGAGGAGATGAAATCCCATGCAGTGATTAAAGAACAATTCAACAAAGCCCTTGAGATAATGAATCAGTCAGTGTCGGGCCACTTCCAGCCTGGAGTGCGTGAAAACATGGCCTACTTCACCCACACTGAGCGTCGTCAGATGGATGTTCAACCGCCAGTGCAGCCTCCACCATCACAGACTCAAGCTCAGGCCGAGACGATGCAAGCTGTTCGGAGTGTCAACCCATCCGTGCCAACAAGCTTCAAGGACTTGCTTGAAAGAAAAGCTAATGATAATAACATTTTGTTCATGCCCATTGCTGGCAAGTCTCATGAGGGACATCAAGTGTATCGTTTCGGCAACCTTCAGATCTACTTAGACCGCAGTGTTGTGTTCATGTACACTGGGAACACCCAGAGTTGGGTGCCAGTGTCACTGCAACATCTAATAGACAATGCAATCAGATGAAAGTCTAGTTGTTGATGTGGCTGTGCATCTTCCCGAGGCAAGGGCGTTAACTGACCATTAAAGTCCAGTTTCCTTACTGAACTAGGCTTGAATTTCCAGGCTCGAAATTAGCGCCACCAGTGGCTATTACGACTTATGTCCCTCCTATTGAACAATCAGATTCCATCTCTCAAATCACTTGTATTTGCTTCAAACAAAATGGTGGCGCACAGTCAAGACAATCTGATGGATAATCAAAATCTATTTTGAATATAACAGGTCTTACCTCATGAAGTGCATAAAATCACTTGAGCACCTTAATGAAAAACATGATAAGATTTGCAAAATATATGTCGAAGCCCAGTTGACGGTACACATGCTTTACAAAACCTGCAGTCGACCAAACATTGCATGTTGAAAGCTGTGTCTTTACAAACTGGATGTCTAGTTCCTTTGCACAGTTTTGATTGGCCAATGCATTGACTCGTTAGTCCAGCCAAACTGTAACTCTGGAATTCCAGCCTAGTTCTGCAAGGGTGGAAACTGGACTTTGGTATTTGGTTATCTCCCTTGCCTGAAGATGGTGGCTGTGTAGCAAGACATTGCTGTTGTTGGAGTCTAAGAAATAAATGGTGCATTTTGAACATTAGATTCAACAAATGAGGGAAATGTTACTGTGTGTCTTTATTTTTGTATGGAAAAGACTGTTCATTTAAGACAAATCATGCTTCCAATGATTTTGCGAGGAAATCTGGTTAAATCACAACATGTTGCTTTTCTTCCATCAATCTCCGTTCGGGGTGAAACGATACAAGGTCACGGTATGATACATGTCACGATACACAGGTCACAATACAGTATGTATTGCGATACTCATATTTACGATAAAAATGTGTGGAAACTTCTTGATTATAAATATTTCAGAGCAGGTTCAAAAGGAAAAGCTGGTGGGGCATGGGTGGCCCAGTTGTCTAAGGGACAGCGAAACCTATGGTTGTAGGTTCGAATTCCAGTTCTCCCTGATTATGTTTCTAGGTTTGTCAGCATCATACTCATGCTCGTGGGTTTCACCGAAGTGATAAACGTCTGAGACCCGCATCACTTCGGGCTTTCCTCCCAGATTACACACATGATTAAGCAGACCTACATGATATGACTGGAATACTGTTAAAAGTCATGATGCACTGGTACACTGATGTATCGTTTTACCACAAATATCCATCATCTTGTATAAACAAGGATTAAAAAATGTTGACATGTGGTAAGAGTAAACTTGATAACTGTGTAGCTGGTCAGTCTTGTGTTGTCTTGGCATGATTAACTCTATCACTCATGCTGGGCAGTGTTGCACTGAGCAGTATTCCAGCGACTAGCAATTACCGTATTCAACGTAATAAGTGACCAGGGCGCTCTCAAAACTAGAAATGGGGGACTCTTATTAGAATATTATTTTGGTGAAAGCAACAGAGTTGAAAGATAGATTTTGTGGTTTTTACGCTGACAGCCTGAAATGTTTACGTATGACAGCTATATTTTTCCAGAATTGAATTGCCAATAATAAAAGGTGCATATATCACATGAGTGCGTATTATATGCTAATAGGGGTCGGAAGGGGTGCTAATTGGGATTGTTCACTTGCAAATATATTAGCAAATCTCGCTGTGGGTGTTTATGAGAGCGGTGCGCTTACTACGTCGAATACGGTAATTAAATTTGGACAAGGCAATCCAGAAATTGAGATAAAAAAATTCAATCCACGTTGGGCCTTAGGACATGCTATCAACTAGTGATGGGTATTTGAGGGCTGCATTGCGATACGTATCATGATATATTGTATCATCTTAAATTTTGAATTGAGAACCAATTTGAAACACCAGTTTATGAATTGAACATACTGGTACAACATAATGTTTACTCATTCAATTATTACACACAGATGCATGCTCCAGGTATTTGGCAAGTGTACAACATTAAACACATGATATAAATCGCTATTTGAAATTGTTCGATTTACCAAGCATTAAAAAATGATGTTGTGACATGCATCGTGGAAACAGTGAACCTCAATTGACCGATAATATCACACACCCTTACTTTTGACCAAGTCACCGAGTCTGACCACTCAACCCATTTAGTCTCATTGTCACCAGGTGGTGGGTTAGCCCAGTGGTTAAAGCGTTTGCTTGCCAAAGGCCTGCTTTCAATTTCCCATATGGGTACAATGTGTGAGTCCCATTTCTGATGTCCCTCGCCATAATATTGCTAAAATGTTGCTAAAAGTGTCGTAAAGCCATACTCACTCAGTCCAAGGGTAATTTTTTTTATTAGTCTTGGTTCTCAGGCACCACCAGCATCATCATAACATTTTCTAATTCCATTTTAAAAAAAATATATAAAAATCCTAATACTTAATAAAGACAATGCAATCCAATATAGCTTGCAGTTGCTTCCCTTTACAGGTGCACTGCTCTATTGCTCATCTTGAATGGCAGCAATAGGAGTTTGTGTGTTATGTAAGGAGGCCCTGTCCCAGGTAGATGGTATACAACTGTTTATTTGGTTACATACTAGTTTGTTACAAGTAACACACACTGCCCGCCCGTCTATACTATATTTTCAAAAGTCTTTGCTTGAGAACCAATTCTTTTATGTTTTAAGCCAAATTACCAGCAAAGGTCTAATGTGACTGTTAAACTTCTAGAGCCTCATTCGCCGTGAATAGCTGGAAAATTGCTGATGTGGCGTAAAACAGTATTCATTCATTCTAGAGCCTCATTGGGTTCGATTCCCGACATGGGTACAATGTGTGAAGCCCATTTCTGGTGTCCCCCGCCGTGATATTGCTTGAATATTGCTAAAAGAGGCGTGAAACCAAACTCACTCACTCTAGAGCCTCACAGGCAGCATGGAAGTACTCCCCAGGGAGCTGAGTATATGGAGTTATTCGCATTACACTATTACATAACTTACAAGCAGACTTATTATTAATATGAATAACTGCACAAACAAGATCAACAGTTGTGGGATATGTTTAATACAGTAAATATAACAACAATGCACCAAATATATATACTTACTACAAAAACTAAAACTTGGTAGGTGACATGGATGTGCAGATGCTAAAAACAAAATTGGAACAAAAGACCAGGAAAGGCACAGTTTTGTAAAGGTGTGGCTTCACCTGTGTACTTCACATTGGAGGGAGGGGAGACTACTCAGTGAAACTGTATATATACTTACATAGCTATGATTTCAATGAACATTTTGCTTTTGAACATTCAGCTGTAGGGGTACAAATAGTTATGACTTACAGGTGAACTTCAAGGTGCAAGATCAATTTCCTTTATGTTTCTATAGCCTATCTGTTTGAGGGCAAATTCTGATAAATGTCATGTCTATCACTCATAGGTCACAACATCGCGGAAGAATGATTTCAAAACGATAATGAAATAGAAAAGTTGTTGTTTAAGTTGGAACAAAGATATTTATATATATTATTCAAAATTAATCAAACAAAATTTCTACAAACAGTGTGATAAAATCTTATGTTTTTTTTATCATTTCTCTTTATTGGAAAACAGTAACCAAAATGTTTTTGGTCATAAGTCAAATTTTTCTGATTTCAGTTGTTTTTTTGTCATTCAGCCTGGTTAACAAACTATTTTTGTTTACGCGTCCTGATCAGAAGGAACAATTTCTCTTTTGTTTCTGCCCAGTAGCTTTGAACAAGAATGGATGATAAAAGCATGTATCAATTTGAACTGAAATAAATAAAACATGTAAAACTTCGATCTTGCACCATTGATAGTAAGAAATACACAAGTTACAACAAAAAGGGGTATTTTATGTAATGGACCCTGCCTATCACAAAGGAAAATATTCTAGAGAGTGAAATATGTAAAATAAGGTGACATCAACTTTCAATTTTTGAAAACTTGACATAAAATATAGAACCATGTCAAGTGAAATAGAATATATAAAATTACAAAATATGCTTTTTCTAACATGAAATTAAAAACAACTTGAAATACGATTTTAGCCTTTTCTGGCATTGCAAGTTAAGTAAACAATGTTATTTTGATCTACACAATATGCACATTTGCACAACAGTACTCACAACATGTGCACTGCATTTGCAGTACGTCCGTCAAACTGGCGTTAACATGGCGAACATAAGCATCCTTCTTTAACAAGACTACAGACACAGATCAGCACCTTGCACAAAAAGGATCAGTTTCACCCTGTAGTGAATGTATTCTTATTCATTATGTAGGTCAATTCATCCTCGATTATCCAGTGTATAAGATCACCATTCTGTTATGATAGATGCATTGGATTCATTTGCCACCATGGCTTCCTTGGAGTCTGGTTTGAATGACATGAGGCTAAAAATAGACATGCAACCTAATACAGTAGCATGAAAAATAAAAACAACTTGGAAAAATATTTTTGATTTGTGGGGCTTTTCAAGTTAAGTAAACAAACACACTGAAAACAAACAAGGATATCAACAGAACATGGCTCGTTCTTTGTTTGTCAGCTTTGTGGAAAAGGACTTCTTTCCCTTGTTTCAGTAGTCCAAAATTAATTTATGTGTTTTTTTATTCAATTAAAAATACCATAAGGTTGTTCTGAGAAAGCCATGATATTGTACATGCATGATGGAATCATGTTCAGAAGAGTCAGTTTAATTGGTTATGAGCGAGAGAAACTCGGAAGATGGACTTCAGAGAGACGAAGATGGTTACCGGTACATCATTTGTGAAACTAAAGCTATGCTTGCAATTGAGCCCAGTGTAAGTATCAAAATATCCCTGGATAATTGAGGATGGACAGGGTAAGAATCTACCTTTTGAACAACACCAGATATACATGTCTCCAGATTATGTTTAGTAAATGTTTCTCCTTAACTAAAACAAAGCCTAAAACAACTAAAACATGTTGTGCAGATATACAACGTATCCTCGATGACATCATAAGGTCTTCCCAATACCCTCCATAACTAATAATCATTTCTGCACCAGTAATATAAATATAAAACAATCTCATTTAAATAAAATATTTTACTGCAATTCAATGCCGACCCTGTTGAAAGGTATCAAAATGGAATAAAAGATCTCATTTCGGAAAATAATAAGGAATTAAAAACATTAATTAGTCTTCAGCCCTATGGTACAGAATTTCCCCAGAGTACAAAAGGGTTAAGAACATGTCTGGTTAATGTGTCCGTATACTGTCCATCAGATCAGACTCCTGATTCATTCAGGATTGTGACAAGTACCAATCCACTCGTTATCCTCATCATTAAAGGGATATCTGAATGCAGGAATTTTTCTTGACCTGCTCCAAGGCCAATGTTTGGTCCCAAGTCTACAGCAAATTAACGTCAATAAAAAACTTCCTAGTTCATGGTAATATGGTCATAACATATGCTAATGTTACAGCTTTGTAGACATGACCTCTATTCCACAGATAACAGGGACAATAAAGAGAAGGAGGTTTTTGTATTAGGGCATACTCTGAGATAATATAAACATTGAAAAAAATCCCAATTTTTAACCAAATAAAGATTGTTTAGAATCCTAGAAAAATCCCTGGATTTGTATACAGATGAGCATATGATTCAATACACCTCTTCCCGAATAAAACAACCAGTTTTTGGTTAATATAATTCGGTTGTCATATTCCTTATGTTGTGCCATGTTGACACGTACATCCACTTTACTATAAATGGAATTCAAATTTGTACATGCTTCATTAGGAATAAATTGTTTAATCAATGGACTCCTAGAATTTGGAAACATTCCCTACAGCATCTTTACAAATATACATCTATCCATCCAATACAATATGATGGACATTCAAGTAACCATCCATTGTATCTGACCATAAAGCATGTTGACATTTGTATGAAAAACTCACAATACTGTTTAACTATCACAGAATTAAATACATCATATATAATGTGTGAAGATTGTATGTGTAGCTTAAGAAAAAGATGCCCTAAGGAATGACCATTTGGTGAGGGGGGTGGGTCCAGTTTTGTTTTTTTGCTCCAAAGGATTAAAAAATGTCACAACTAATTTTTTTTTCAAAACTATCAGTATAAATACATTGAACAGTTTATTTTAAATCTGAAAACCTTATATTTCTGGAAAAATATATTTTCTTAAACAATCCGAAACACCACGTCCAGAATATCAAATGGGTCACCCCTTACAGTTAAACATGTTTCAGATATATATGATTGTAAAATACTACAAGAACCTTACCAAATATTCTTCATGACTTGTCTTTAAAATGTTCATGAGCCAACAGATGACTGACAGACCAAAAAAAAAGATTGTTCAACCCGTGCACATCCTGTCCATATATAATAGATTCTATTTAAAACTTAAAAATTGATTTAAGTATTCAAAGACTGATTGTCTCAAATCATCACAATGGCATCATCTAACAAATATTATTTGTCTATATACTATTTGTCCTACAACTACTTTACTACAATTATGGAGACTATGTAAAACAGTTGATATGAACCAAGGGTAATGTTCACTTACGCTAGAGGGGTCATCAGCACGTGTACTACAGACGTGTATGTACCCAATGTATGTTTCAGTATACGGAAATGTACCCTCGCCAAAATCAGATTACAGAAAGGTATACTAGAATGAGTCAATTCCGCCACAGGCCACTTTGCCTAATGTGCTTAATTGGTTCCTTGAATGCTAACATGTACAGCATGTCCTTGATGCGGTAATATTTAACATGGCAGTACGCGTTATATATTTTTCTTTTGGTATTTCCTTTCCATAAACTGGATCGGAACTGTCATACTGTTGTTGTAGAGGTGCATTCCAGTGTGCTGTATAAAAATGAGCATACACAGTCATGTACTTACAGCACTCTAATATTCTGCAATGCACAGCACTATTCAGTATGCACTCGTATCACTTGAACTGGACCTAATACATGAACCAATTTCAGGAATATGGACTTGTCTGCTGCTTAGGGTACTGGGCACTTTTCTGTAATCTGATTTGGCTAGGGTACATTTCTGTATACAGAAACATACCTGGGGTACGTCTGTAGTACCTGTGCCGACATCGACCCCTTCAGCTTCACCTACATTCCAACTACAACCACTGACTGATGTAACACATTAGTGATAGCTCATAATCACGGCTTGTTGATAATATGCTCTTGGATAATGGATTGTCCAAATATTTGGTCTTGGTAAACAATTATCACAATAATAGTTCTCTATAAACAATGCAAAAATATACTTCAGGATGTAGATCTTCATTTGATGACTAGTTAGTATTATTCTTGTTAGTAATGGTCCCGAAAGGTTGATGGATGCTCTCTGGACCACCATCACTCCATGTATTTCATCCTCCAGTATCTGTCTGCATTATTACATCACAGCACCTACAGTCAAGGTTAGAATTTAATTTACCGTATTCACCACATTAAACGCCTGCTTCAGGCACCTGTTCCACAAAGCGTTCATAGCACTAAGACGTTCGTAAGTCCCATACTTTGACAAGGAGGCTTAGGGTAATCGTAGCACTGAGATCGCTTTGTGGAGCAGGGCACTGATCATATTAAATTCTTGTTTTGTTGATTTTCTTGTTCAGTTTACCAAAAGCTGGTCAGAGGGAACACAACAATCCAATGTTGTCAGACTTGAAGTTTAACTGAGGTTTGTGCATTCACAAAGCGAGAAAATGGATTGATATTGCTTTACAAAGGAATATATGACAATGGATTCTGTTTCACTCTGTTTCAAAACATATTTCCATGAATACTTTGATCTTTGGTTTTTATATCATACAAATAATTATACTTCGGGTCCTTTTCGGGTATTGACCTCACCAAGTGTAATCAAATGTTATACAGAAACTCATTCATAAAGTGCTTAATTTCACCTGCAGTCTTCTTTAATAGCAATTACAATTCCTAGATATTGGCTAGTGGCAATAATTAATACCAGTTTCCCATATAGGCTGTCAGTCCATACTGATAGCAGACAGACATGTCTGGACCAAACAAGTGCTTTTCATATAAAAAAGTGATTTTTAGTGGTACATGCTTGCCTTCAAAACTGTATTGATCATTCTATAAGAATACATAAAGAAGTAGTTATCGTATTTTAGCTGGATTAAAATAAATTTGGAAACATCATTCAATTCTTTACACATCTCTGACAGTGTGAAACACTAAACTTGCTGCACAATACTTGCATTGTGAGGTAGCCACTGGCTTTAAACCTCGTGATACGAATATGAACAACAACAATACAATATCCTATACCATCTCTTACACACAACATTTGCCTGAAAAAAACCCATACATGCGGCACAGTCATGACAACATCAATGATAGCCCCACCTGCATAACCCTGCCCCCACCTGCAGAACCTTTCCCCTCCACCTGCAGAACCTTGCCCACACCTGTAGAACCTTCCCCCTCGACCTGCAGAACCTTGCCCCCCCTCCTACACCTGCAGAACCTTGTCCCACCCACCCACCTGCAGAACCTTGCCCCCACCTGCAGAACCTTGCTCCCACCTGCAGAACATTGCCCTCACCTGCAGAACCTTGCCATTACATAAACACAGATATAAACATAACAATTACTGACCAGCATGCCACAAGGGAGGGGTTCTTATTGAAGAGTCTCTCATTATATTAATCATACATTTTAGCAATCTCATTAGAAGCAGGTTACTATTCCAATATGAAACCTATCCGCATGACACCTCCAAAGAAGGTTGTGTCAGGTGAACCCTGCGTGAACTTTGACTATCGTTTTCAAAATACAGAAATCAGAAATGGTCTAAATGCTTCTCACACATTTTGAGAATATAGATGCCTTGATACTGATTGGCTGACAGACATTTCACCCAACACGACCTTCTAGAGGTGTCCTCAGATCTTGATGCAGAGATTATTATGAGTCTGAGAACAAAAGGCACTTGGAAATTTCTAACTGCAGCTGATCTGACTACCTTCATTGGAATGTTACAAGAGCACCCCCTGCATTTAGCAAAGAACCGCAAAATATTACCCGATAGTTTTCTTCTTCAAAATTTGAATGATAAAATCAAAATGTCTTTTCAATAAAACTAGAAAAATAATGAAAAGAAAAAATTCCCTGTCGCCTTGAAATATTATTGTGTTTTTCTTCATTGATAAGAACTTCATATCATTTTAAACTATGTGGAGTGTCGAGTAAAGCCACCAGTATGATATCCTTACATAGACTAGTAAGGTTTGACATCTATCCCTTCTGACTTGTAAATACCCAAGAACCATTCGCTGCCCTATCTTCGTTTTCAGCCCAGTTTACCATTTTGGTGAAACCCACGAGCACTGGTACGGTGCTGACAAACTGACAAACATAATCCGGACAAATCCAGTGAAAATATACATGAGGTCACCTCTAAGGAACTACCTTTAATAAACTCCATAGATCTAGGTTATGTCTGCTTTCTCAATCAACAACTGCCTAACATTCCCAATAACTTGAGACAAACTTTTCTATAATGCTTGTGTGTCCGGAAACAAACACCTACAGATCCTTTGGCACTATTTCATAAATGGAGCTGTTCACTCCAGCACTACATTCATGTGTGGATTTTATGCTTACTTCAGCTTATCAGCTAAAGAAATTATGTTTTAAAGGTTGTATAAGAATGACATTACGTAACAGTTTCAGATCCGTTCATTTTCCTGGACACTGACTGATTGTCGTCAAAAATGTCCTGAAGATGTTTCGAAGTCTGGTAATGCTCCAGTAGAATGTCATACCATCAAGATCAAACCTTGAACAAATACCACGAGAATATCCTTATGCAACATCACAGCATAAAAAAGAGATTATTACTCATGAGTAAAATCATGATCATGTAAGGTTTACATAATAGAATTTTTGTTCCTGATTATGTGACCGAAACACTCGGCTAATAATCTTCATATTCAGACTGGTCAGGCTGCCACTGTTAACATTATGAATTACAAGTGTCACTAATGAGATGTGTGGGATTTTACCAGCTGAATGAGCTTGTGCAAGAACGTTCCGCTCGTAAGATCCTGCACACCCTGCTAGTGACGCATGTAACAAATTTATCACTGTAAGAGTCCACAAGCTACAAAGACATATTTTCACTGACATATTTCTGTGTGACAGTTCGTATCATCTTGTGACCTCCATTGGACATCGAGTATGGCAACTCCAAGCATCCACAGGATCATTCATAATGTGACAAAAAAGCGATGTCACAATAAACATGACATAATGATATCCAAACCAGCCGGCCCAGCGACTTGTACAGGTAACAAGATGGTGATCTGTCAGTTTGAAAACTAGAGCCTTTAACAAGTACTGATAGTTACCACTGGTTGTCAGACTATAGACATGCCGGATATATGTTGCAGTTAGTGGAATAGACAACGTCTTTCAGTAATTGTGTGGATGTCATGTTCAATGCATTATTAAATATCCCCCTAAACGAGCAGTTCAAGGTTTAATGTCGGACGAAAAACTGAATATACATTTATCTCATAAAACACCCTCTTAAATAATAATGTAAAGTTTTGACATTTTTAGAAAGAAAAATGTACAAGTCATGGTATGTTAACATACAAAAATGTTAGCAATACATCAAAGAAGGTTTTTGAACTGGAACTACCTTTCTTGCAATTGCTTTCATTTTACCTATGCTAGTGATGCTGTTTATTTTCAAAGTAAAAATATGATGATTAGAGCTCAGGGATAAGAATTAATCCATTTTTTCCAAGAAAAACTGAAAGGTAGCTGTGGATATGGGGGACTATAGGACTTGTTGCATATACTGTAATGGCATGTATTATAGTAAAGACCCCTGACGTAACGAATTCTGTGGAATACCATGGCCCCGCAGAAAACTCTCGTCCCTGAGAGCTTTTGAACTGTACATCCTGAAAAGTTGATATTGTAAGATGGGAAACACTCAACCCTAAACTAAGGCATTTAAATTAAAATCCAACATGAAACTTTCGAACTGCTCACTAATAGCCTTTGATAATCGGCACATCACAAATCAATCTCATTAAACGCAGATCTTAGTTCTCGTACCTCTAAACAAAGAACTGAGGATATCCCACTGCGGGTCCCAATCAGAGCATCTTTTACGAGTTCAGGTGAGCGACATTCAGAATGTGTTTTCTAATCTTACAACTTCAAAAAAAGGATAACACAGGGTATTCTGAATGACAGTTGTGGGCTTTACGACTGAATCTGTCAAAATCATCGTCTATCTCTCGCTTCAATAGGGTAAACATTTAGAGGGAAGAGACTTTGTATTGCCCATGGAAAGTACTGCCATAATCTAGTTCTCAAATTTTGAATTGAGAATTTGTCAAAATATTTTCCAAAGCATAGCTGCCAGATTGAAAAAGCTGCTTTCTGATTGGCTGCTGTCGATTTCTTGTTAGTCATTTCATTGGTGGGTCAAAGTTTGCGAAGGTCGTCCTGACGTGACCTGTAATGGGATGTCCTCAGATCTTTGTTTTGTGGTAGCGAGAACTAAGATCTGATTTTAATGAGATTGGGAAATACGTCTACATTCTTGCGCAGGGGAGGTAACTCCAATAATCATTATGATGCAACATCACAAAAACATGCCCTGAACATTTATTGGGGTATTATGTAGGAGTGAAACGATACAGCAAGGTCACGATACGATACGATACATATCACGATACCTATGTCACAATATGTATTGCGATACGCATATTTACGTGAAATCAAGTGGAAACTTCTTGACCACAAACATTTCAGAGCAGGTTCCAAAGGAAAAGCTAGCTGTAGATACATGTTTGTATCAGCTATTTTTAGTAGTTAATTTAATAAAACAAGTGGTAAGTAATACATTTTAGCAAGTGTGTCACCTCGTATCGATACAGAAAAATATGTTTTGTGTTTTGTATTGTGACCTGAGGACTCACGATGCACTAGCGCACCGATGTATCGTTTCACCCCTAGTATTATGACCTCAGAATATGTGTACCTATTACACATTGTCATATATGCCAGATTCTGGAGAGTAACATAATAGAGATCTTCTAGTTGTCAAATTATCAATCATGTCACTTTCTGGGTCTTAAACAACATTGTCTCTCTTCGGCAATCAAACACTGAGCATTGCAATAAAAGATATTGTATTCAAATGAAGAAATCACCAGGAGTATTATGATGACAGTATTTCAAAATACCAGATTCTGGAATGAGATGAGATTTCTAATCCATAATATTCCACATGTTCTTACTGTGTACCCATACATTAATCTTATACAATTTGAAAACATAAAAATAGTAAGTCAAATTAAAAATGAATTGAAAAAGAGCACCAAATCATCTATTCATTGAACAATCTGTGACTTTTTCAAAACTTTTAAGTTAAGATATTTGAACTCAGTGTATTCAAGTTTCAATTTAAAAAGAAAATAAATGTCAACACATTAAAACCACTTAAGAATTGACTTCAGTATGTTTTGAAGTTATGAAGGAGTTAACATAAAGTGTAGTGTACATACTGTGAAGATTTAAAGTGCGCACACCAGCTTATAAGTTGGTAACCCCATGAACGCAAAAACATATTGAAGATAATTCTTATAAATAAATATACCAACAATAACTTCACAGACTGCTTATTAATTCATAAACATACAGAAACCGGTAGACAACAACACGAATCAGGGACATTGTTCAGTGAAATAATGCAACACACGCCCGGTCCGTTCTATTACTTTGATACCGATTCGTGCATGATTGAGAAATCCTTCGTAAAAGACTAAGTTTTCTTACATATTGGTGATAATGCCCTATTTTGTCATGAAGTTGTTCCTGATGAAAACAAAACTATTGGCACTTCATCTTAGATGATGAATACTGAAAAATATAAACATGATAAACAAAAGAAAGAATCTTTTCTGATATTTAAGAATTACAAACACCTTGTTGATAACATGGATGCCTTGTCATTATTATTAAACATGCATGTCAAAATGAAGAAAACATGGTTTGTTTGATTCATAAAGCTAATCAGGGAAGAAATGAATGAGGTAAGACATTCATTTTCCCCATCAAACATTTCTTTAAATATCTTTGTCATGTTGCAGCGTTAGATATTGGCACCAGTCCTGAAGTCCTTGCCAAACTGGTCAATAGGTAAGGTATCACAAGGACTATAGAAATTTGCCATTTTTAAGGGTTATGCTATATGTTATCATTATAAGGAGTAGTCGACTAAAAATGTTAGTTTCTACGGCTGTGTTGGCAGAGTATCATGTTAACATTCATAATTCTTTTCAGTTTTGTTAATGCTGCTGAAAGAATTCAAGAATTCAAGGGTATTCAGTAGCCAGTGATTATGGATGAAGTGGCATAAGGTCCTTTGCACATGAAAACCATGTGAATATGTAGCAAAAACTTAACAAAAATTGTTCACTAGGTTTCTAATGACTTGTGACAAGTTATCACTCGATACAGTGTGTGATGAATCGTAAGCTATATGGAATGAATTGAGAAAATCATCCACGAAAATACTGGTCATACTGGACTAAAACCACAGATTTCTTTGTTTGTTAAGTAGCCATCATACTTGCCCTCTTAATGAGCTAGTATTAAATTCCAAAGCTAAATAAATTATCTATAATATCAGAAAGAACATTTTTTTTACATAAAAATACAGTTTCAGCCCTTGACTGAAGACACAAAACATTTATACTTGAGATCTAGCACAAAACATGTCTTCTTAATTGTGTAATAATTCAAATATTCCTTTTGGTAAGATAAGAGATTCATCTGTGTTTGTTGTAAATCATGTGTTTTTATTGCAATGAGAAAGTGCTCCTTCTCATTGCAGCAGAGAGATAGGTGTTCGGCTCAGGGTCTTCAGTCATCAGGACCACTTTCACCCATTCCTTCAGTTTGCTGGAGCGCCGGACTGCGTCAACAACTGTCTGCACGTAGAAAGAATCTTCAAATGTTGCTGCAAGCTGCAGAGGTTCCGTGCACCAGCTCTGTCGTTCTTCTTCCCGGCCAAAAGCATCTTTAACCCCTTCGATCATGCGAATCATTCCTTTCAGATAAGGAATGGGTATCTCCTTCCTTGCTTGGTCAGAAATACCAAACTTTTTGTCTTCTTTGATATTGCCATGATCAAAATGTAAAAGATCTTCCTTAAGTTTGTCATGCTTTTGTCCAAAAAGGTCTGCACCTCTTGCAACCAGTCTTCCCTTTGTTCCAATAACTATTATCTCTTGAGTAAATTGGCCTGGCATGTGAGAGTTAACAGTTACTGTTGTGCTGGCACCTTTTTCCATTTCCATTTGAAATGTGCAAAAATCGTCACTTGTAATTTCTCTTATACCTTTAATTTTCTCAGTTTGTTTTGTGTATGTCTTCAGCATTCCATGCACACGTAATGCTTTCTGTGAGGTGAGGAAAGTGACAATATCAATAATATTGCTTCCCATTGCATTGAGAACGCCACCTCCCATTAGTTCGTCACACATCCAATCAAACTTCTCCCTTGGATATGCCCCATAATGCACCTTTACTTCGCATATTGTCACATCGCCAACGTATCCCTCTTCTATATAAGTTTTCATTTTGGACACAATTGGTAAAAATCGTAATCCATGACACATTAGTGACATGAGTCGAGGATAGTACCGAGCAGCATTGACCATATGAAGGGCTTCCCTTTCACTGGGTCCAAATGGTGACCCACACAAAACATGCTTCCCAATTCTTAGAGCTTTCACAACTATCGGAGCCTGGAGATGTGGTGAACAACTGATGACAACCAGATCAACATCTTTGTCGAGAAGAACCTCGTCGACTTTATTAGTGCTGTGTGGAATTCCCAGTTCCTTGGCTAAGCAGTCTGCTTCTTCCACAGTACATCCCCACAGCGCGACAACATTGAAGCCACATATCTTTAGGATGGGCACAACACATTTGATCACCGCTGTGGTTCCAAACACTCCGACACCCGGAAGCATTTTTCTCATCTCGCAATGGCTTGAATATTTAACAGTGTGTAATACAGAAAGTGGAAAATATCATTTGCTAGCTACTAGGAGGATGCTATTTGTAGGTGTGGTGGTCATAGCCATCATATGTCACTGTGATGGCATTTTCTTTGGAAGAATCAACCCGTTTATGAAGAATACTGACTCTGTACATGTAATCTTGTGAGATATCCTTCTGCTTCTTGTGACATCGCAAACAGAAACGTGAGCGATTGACAGTTCGTCACGAGCCTCAGCAGTTAAGGATGCGAAACATGACGAATGTTTATCAGGTTTTCCCTCCGTAACATCGTTTTCAGAAGCCGTTCTTCATAATGGGGTGATATAAACTTTTATATAATAGATGGGCACTACATATTACATGGTGAAGAAGCTGCACGTAATCCTTTGAAAGCTTTCTTGCAGACGATCAACAGTGTCAAAACTGCTCTCAAAATATTGTTTTGCGTCCTGAAACTATTATGTCTACAACATACTCCAGCAAAAGTATCAGTGGAAATCTTGGTTTTTACTTTTAAGTTCAGTTTGCATTTCAAATCCATGCCTTAAATATGGTAGTATTACCTTTGAAACAGGCATAATCCTAACGATAGTTAGTCTGAAAATTTATGCAATAATATTGCTGCATACGTATACCTTGTTACGATTATCATTAGTTGTAGCACTAGTATTTTCAAACATTTCGATTGACGGCAAACTTTGTTGTCGTAATTGTAAAACCATATCATTTGCCAAAAAATGTCAGACGTTTGTTTCTGCTGGGTCTTTCATGGTCTTATTACTGTTTACCCTAGGAGAAGCAAGTAGAAGAAGATGTACGTTTACGACAATAAACTAAACCAGCTCCACACCGAGGATGTAGAATTCGCTCCCACTATACATTATCGACACGGCAGTGACACGGTGTGAGGAGTATAGTGTAAACACAAACACAACAACTGAAAAGACTAGTGGGTAAATATTATTTATATCTTCCGGATAGACATTAGGAGACGAAGTCAACAACAAGTTTTTTTCAGTGATTTATTTATATCTTTATTCTTTTGATCTCATTCATCGTTGTCATTATATTTAGAGGCAAACAGAAAACGTGAACATATTCCTCAAATATAGTTGATTATGTAAGCATGGTAAAGAAAACTAAGAAAAACGGACACCTTTTCTTGTCTTTGTATTTATTTATAAAGGTACAAGGTTTTCAAATCAGTTCATTTTCCAAGACAATGTCAGATAAAATGTCCCAGAGGTTTTTGTTCAAAATCTGTCATTAGATAAGAGTAATCTATTGTATAAACACATGACCTTGTACCTACTCTCCCATAACAAATGTCATGTCATTCAGTTCCATCTAAATTGTGTAACGTCAATCTTGTCACAACTGACTTCACCTATAGGAATGATAGCTGGCTTCATTTGTATGTATAATAATTTTCATACATGTCATGTTCTCTCTCATTGTCATTCCCCTGAAGAAAGGGCAAGAATTTTTAAGTCCCCCTTAAATGTTGTGTAGGAAAAATATAGAGGTTATTACTCATAATAGTCCTTGTCGTGAATATAGATGTAGGCCTTATGCCCTATTGAGAGTTCATAAGATCTCGAAATGTCTCAATGCCATTGTCAAAGCAATATCACTGAAGGTACTATATTCTTTCAAGATTACCTGTGAAGATCCGGGTAGAATAGGTCTTCAGCAACCCATGCTTGCGACTAAGCTTGTCATAAGAGGCGATTAACGAGATCAGGTGGACAGGCTCCCTGACTTGATCGATGCACATCATTGTATCCCAATTGCGTGGATCGATGCTCATGATGTCGATCACTGGATTTATAGACCGCCGTCATATTACTTGAATATTGCAGAGTGCATCATTAAACAACAAACAAACGAACGTCCAAGATCTATTGAGTATTAGTATTTTTTCAAAAAAAAACCTTTTGATTATTCTTATCCAATGCCCTTGCTTCTGTGAGTATGTTCATGATTTATAAAGTCATTATCTGTTGCAGGAGGTCTATTGGTGAAAGATGAGGAAACACCTTGCCACGTTTGCCATGAGCTGATTTTGGTTCCCCGAGGCACAGTTCGGTTGTGCCCCGGGGGTGATTGGCACCCGAGTCGGGTTCACAGGGGGCACAACTCCCAACCCAACTTATAGAAACATGTGAGTCTTTTTTCCCTTCTACATACAGTCAAGTCCCGTTAATCCATCATGGTTGGTTGCATATGATTATGTCGGATTAACAAGTATGTTGGATAAACGAAATTAAGTGGCATCAAAATTTTGATCGAAAATCAGACAAATACACGAAAGATAACAATACAAACGCATTGTAATAAAAAATGTAAAATGAAATATTCAAGAAAACTGCTTTCTTAGTGGCTAATGTCGACTTCCTGTTAGTCATTGAATTGGTTGTTCAGAGTTTGCGAAAGGTCGTTCTGGCGTGACCTGTAATGGGATGTCGTTAGCGGTAGCGAGAACATGCATCTGAATAACGAGATTGATGTAATCTAAACAAGTGATTAATCCTGTTTTAAGCATTGATTGTTTTTGTTAAGCAAATTTATCTCTGCAGCCATTGTAGTATGAAGCCTAACCAGCACTGATTTCATCGGTTCCATTATTATTCAGATTAACAAGTGTCGGATTAACAAGACTTGACTGTAATCAGGTAATTTAGCCCCCTTTGGGCACACTGGGTTAGAATATTTCCCCAGCAACTTTTTCTGATTGTAAAGGTGACCAAAGTGATTGGGTGGTCAGGGTGGTCACTTAATTGAATGAGTGCCTTCATAACCTGACGACATGCATTGTTGCTCACAATATCAATCACTCTTTTGCTGGTTCAGATTCGATTGAAAACAGGTTGCTGTCATATAGCTGAAATATTGCTGTGCAGCGTTAAATACAAACACACATAATTAAGCTGTCGGTATGAACACAAGAATCCTTGTTTTTAGAAATCAAATTGCCAAAATTCGTAAAGACAATCTCTGTGTCCCAAATACAGAAAATGGTTTTAAAATGGTTGTGGAAAAACGTTGCAGTCAAGTTCTCACAATCACTGTGTACGAGACACCGTTTAACATGAATATGCAATCCAGGAAATATTTGGTATCTTTGAGTTCTGTTGTTTATGGCAATCATAGCATCGGTCTACAAATCAAGTATATAAGATGTCTCCCTTTTCAGTATTGTAATGAAATATCGAAACAAGATGTCTTAAAGTTACCATTGCGTCTTTTCATGTAAACATTCAACTGAACATATTTCACGTCAAACAAAACAAAGAAAATATGCACTTTGAATAAATTATCAATGCATGTATTTCCCACTCACTTGCCCATAAGACCCATGGACTGGTCACAAAACTAGTACTGATAGAGGAGAAAGCTATATAATGCTCTTAAAAGATCCAGGACTTGAGATGCACCAATTGTCTTGTGCAGGATGAGCGTGCAAAGTTTGGAAATCATGTTCAGCATATCATAAGAATAAAGATACTCTGTGGTAACATCTGAGTGATTGTTAGTTTTGTCATTAATTGGTACGCATGGGAAACATCTCTTCTTAGTGTACAAACTTCTCTGTATGTTTGTATGGTTCACGTTTCTTTTAGTGGTGAGTATAGCTACTTCCCTTAATCGTGCCAGAAACCTGATCGTGGGTTCAAATCCCCAATTTGCTCTGGTTATGTTTCTAGGTTTGTCAGCATCAACCCAGGCCTATTGGTTTTACAAAAGCAGTGTTCCCGCTGGCTTTTGAAACTGCCAGTTTCAGTGGATTGGCAACTCTAAAAATTACCAGTCCCCATCAAGTTTTGTCAGTCCCAACTTTGAACAAAAATGCAAACATGAAAATTTCCTGATTTTATTTCTTTTAACATCATGTTCAATGCAGTGTATGTTCATGGCTGACAAATTCAATGGCATGATGTCTTAAATAGCTTGGTTAGATCTACACATGATTCACACCAAGTTCAGTGACAAGTTTCTCCCTTTGTTTTGGTATATTTCACTCTGGCTTGAGACTATGTTGTTCAAACTGATTTTTAACCTCGAAGCAAAGCAAAATAGACAACAGGAAACCCTGAAAATAAAAGAATTAAAAGAAAAGCTGACTTTGTTAGAAAAATATACATTATTGATTATCGCCAATGTTTTGTTCAACAACAAAGATTTACGAGGTATTGTATTTCCCAGTCCACAGGGACTGTCAGTTACATGAATTACCAGTCCAAGCCTAACTTTAATGGAAAAACATGGTAATTACTGGTTAATGGGAACACTGCCAAAGTGTTAAACACTTAAGAATTGCATTATTTTGTGCTTTCCACCACATCAAGCTGACAATCTGTGATTATACTGGAATCCTTTTTATAGTGTCATTTAACACAATCTCATTAAAATCAGATCTTAGTTCTCTCTACCGCTTAACAAAGATCTGAGGACATCCCATTAGGGGTCACGTCAGAAAGACCTTTCATCCGACCAATCAGAGCGTCGCTTACCAGATCATGAAAGTGACAGTCGGAATGTGATTTCTAATCAGGCAACCTCGAAAACTTTAAAACGGGGTATTCCGAACGATACTTATGGGCTTAACTATTGAATCTATACAATCTAGACCATATATTAGCCATTCTAGAATGTTCTTTTGTTCAGGTTTCAAATTTTTAAGCGCGAATTTGTCAAAATATGTTTCGAAGCGTTATCGCCAATTTGAAATTAGTGCCGTAAAGCACGAAAAAGCTACCTTCTGATTTGCTTATGTCGACTTCTTGTCAGTAATTCCATTGGTCGGTCAGAGTTCGCAAAGGTAATGGGATGTCCTCAGATCTTTGTTCAGCGGCAGCGAGAACTAAGATCTGATTTTAATGAGATTGCATTTAACACAACTGACGTGTTATTCCAGTATGTTTCTGTTGTTAGGGGTGACCACACAGAGACCGTCGAGGTTGTGTTTGATCCAGAGTTAACCAGTTTCCGTGCTCTGCTGGGGATGTTCTGGAAGAATCACGACCCAATGTCATCCCACAGTCGGCAGTACATGTCGGCCATATTCTACCATGATGAGGAGCAGCGGAAGCTGGCGGAGCTCACTATGAAGGAACAGCAGAGTAGTCGAGCCCGCCCCATAGCCACACTGATTACCAAGGCAAAGACTTTCTATAATGCCGAGGAGTAAGTTCATCACATGATATAGTATTTTCATCTGTAATGCTCTTAATTGTAGACCAACTCCATGGTCTAGTGGAGCAGAGCAGAGAGCAGAAAGTCCGGGTTTCGACCCCCGGCACTGTCATACCAAAAGAAGTTAAATGATGGTACTTGTTGTTACCCTACCTGGCGTTTGCCATTAAGGGGCGAAAACAAGGACTGGTCGGCTCAGAGTCAGTATACTGTGTTAAACCCCATTTCACCTCACCTCATCTCTTAATCATATTTCTGATGAGGTATATTAGACACATCCTTGATTTTTGTAGATTAGCAAGGCAAAGACCTTCTATAATGCTAAGGAGTAAATTCATCACAGATTAGTATTTTCATTTGTAATACTCTCGATCATACTTTTGACGAGGTGTATTAGATGCATCCTTGATTTTTCAGCATATTATAAGACCATTTTTGTATGATAAATAATTTGTATCCATTCTCCACCAGACTAAATTATTTAGTTACAAACGCCTGTACCGGAACATTGAATTGATCAAGTTTAAAAAATAAAACCCATACATCAACCCTGTCTTCACTGATGCCACCCCATCTTCTAGAATAAGTCCTCAGCAACCTAATAATAATAATAATAATAAACAATAATAATAAACAATAATAATAAACAATAATAATAAACAATAATAAAAATAATAATGTAGGGCACATATATTGCGCTAGCCTCCATACATTCAGTGCATGCTCAAAGGGCTACATTATCGCTCCAGTCATTGGATCAGTGTGCACTCGATTTTCATTCTCAGCTCCCTAGGGAGTATACAACCCAAGCTGCCTTGTCAGGCGCTAGAAGGTTAACATTCCATCTCATCCCACTGGGTACCCATTGTTACTGCTGGGTGTACAGAGGCACATTTCAAATAAAGTCAGATGCCTAAGGTGGGGCAAGGGTGGCCAAGTCGTCTAAGGCACCACAATTCGTTGTGCAGAGTTGCATCCCTTGCGCACACCAGAAACCTGTTATTGTGGGTTTGAATCCCGGCTCACCCCGATTATGTCTCTAGGTTTGTCAGCACCATTCCATGCTCGTGGGTTTCACCAAAGTGGTAAACATCTTATACCTGCATCACTTCGGGCTTTTCCTCCTACATTAAGCTGACACACCGTGATATGACTGGGATACTGTTAAAAGCCGCGTTAAACCCAACTCACTCAATCACATGCCTAAGGACACACATGTGCTACATGTGGTTCAGTGTGGGGCAGGACTAAAGCCGTGCAGAGGACCACAACCTACACTGGCTGTAGGAGGCGACTTAATGGATCAGGTGGTCAGAACTGTTGACTTGGTTGATATTGTGTCCCAGTACCCCGATATGCTCACAATATTGATCACTGGATTTCTTGTCCAGACTCAATTATTTACCATCTTCCCGAGGCAAGAGAGTTAACTGACTATAAAAGTCCAGTTTCCACCCTTGCCGAACTAGGCTGGTATTATGGAGTTACATTTTGGCTGGACTAACGAGTCTATGCATAGTCCAATCAAAATCGCGCACCGAAATCGAAATCTGGTTCGTAAACTGTCGTACAGATTTCGGTCGATTGCAGGATTTGCAAAGCATGTGCACCGCCAACTCGTTGTCAGCAGATATTTTCCAAACCTTTACACGTTTTTAATCAAGGTGCTCCCGTGATTTGATGCATTTCGCGATGTAAGACCCGTTTTATCACAATATAGATCTTGTTTATCGATCAGATCGTCTTGTCTTGGCGCCACCATTTCGTGTGAAGCAAACGCAAGTGATACGAGAGGTGGAATCTGATTGGTCCATAGGAGAGGCTTAGAAGGAACATAACTGGTAATAGCCACTGGTGGCGCTACGATCGAGCCCAGTAATTCAAGCCTAGTTCGGCAAGGGTGGAAACTGGACTTTTAAAGTCAGTTAACTCTCTTGCCTCGGGAAGTTGTTATTTACAGGCCACTGTCATATAGCTGGAATATTGCTGAGTGTGTCATTATACAAAGAAACAAACAAACAAAGAAACAAACAAACACACATACTCTCAAAATTACCAGTCACCCTCTAGTTTTGTCAGTCACAGCTTTGAACGAATAAATAAACGTATTATAATTGCCTGGTTTAAATTCTTTCAACATCCTGTTCAATACAGTGCATGTTCATGGCTGACAAATTCATTGAAATCATCACTGCAAACTTTTTCTCACTTTTTTAAATGTTTCACTTTCATATTTTCAAGACGAAGTCACTATAAATGGATATTTAACCTCGAAGCACAGCAAAATGTTATTTCCTTGAACTAAAAATAGACAACAGGAAACCCTGATGATAACAGACAAGCTTTATTGTTTATCGCCGATGTTTTGGTCCACAACACTGATTTATAAGGTACTTTATTTGCTGGTCCACAGGGACTGGCAGCCACATGAATTACTGGTCCAAGCCTAATTTTGCCGTTAAAAAAACCCAGTGAACGGGAACACTGTTGTCCTAAGAGTGAGTGAGTGAGTATGGTTTTACACCGCTTTTAGCAATATTCCAGCAATATCACGGCAGGGGACACCAGAAATGGGCTTCACACATTGTACCCATGTCGGGAGTTGAACCCGGGTCTTCGGCATGACGAGCGAACGCTTTAGCCACTAGGCTACCCAAACGCCCCTGTTGTCCTAAGAGATGATGAAATAAAGGAGGTACATAAATGGGTGCTTCCAATGGACAGAACTGCAAATGTTTAACGTGGATAGTGTCATGGTAACTCTGTCTTTCTCAGCTACCACCAGAAGTATATGCTGCGTCACTACCCTGACCTCGTCCAGTCACTCCACCTCAACAACGATGAGATCATCACATCAGCTGTGGCAGCCCGACTCAATGGCTACCTCGGCGGGAATGGAAATCTGGAGCAGTTTGATGAGGTAGGAGGCGCGATGCTAAATCAAAAAAGGAAAAGGTTATTCTCCAGCTTGGATGAGGGATTGGTAATTTTTTATGGGGATGGGAAGAGTGAGATTTAGGGGTCATGAAGAAATGACAGTGCAAAAGTTATCACAATTATATGGAGGGGCCTTGTTTGGGTTATGCAAAACTGTTTGAACATTATTTAGGGACTGGTCATTTATTATAGGGAGGGTAGTGGTCTTGTAAACATTTAACATGTATGGGGGGTGGGCAACAAAATATGACCAATCTCACCTAACCTTTCCCCTATAAACTGTCATAATGTTTCAGTTGGTTAATTTTAAATGTGTCTCTTATACAGTTACAGGAAAGTCTAGTCCAGTGGTTAGTGTGTTTGCTTACTTATCACAGGGTCTTAGTTTATTTCTCAATGTGGGATTTTCTTGAAAAATCTAATGTGTTCCTCTAAAGGCTGGAAAAAACTTGTTTGTTCTCAGCTTTACAACAAGAATTGTTTTAACTGCATGTTTGGGTATTCTGCAAAATATGTTTTGTGTAAAAAAAGTAAATGTTGTTTGGCTTCTTGTTTCATAGAATGAAATTGCATGTTTTGATTTGTTGAAATATTCTGTTTCAAACTAAAATTTGCCCACCAAACCCCATCCGAAGATTAAATGTTTGTTTGTTGTTGTTAAACGCCACACTCAGCAGTATGTCAGAAATATGTTGGCGGTCTGTAAATAATCAAGTCTGGACCAGACAATCCAGTGATTGACATCATGAGCATCGACCAACGCAATTAGGATACGATGACATTCATCAACCAAGTCAGCGAGTGTGACCACCTGATCCCGTTAGTAGCGTGTGTTGCAATGTACAGCGATTTGCCTTATAACGGGGCGCTAACTTTCAGCCGCTTGCAATCGTACTAATCTCTGGCTGAGGTAGCTTGGTTCTCAAACCAAAATGGCGGCTGAGTTAGACAGCGGAACAGGAAATTCTTGACTGGATTAACTGGGAAATGGGCAAAGGCAGCAAACACCCCATCATCCTCATTCTGCTCCTCATCAGCTCGTCATCAAGCTTCTGTTACGTTCTTCATTAGGGCAAGGCAATTAGGTCAGTGTGTTCTGGGGGCATTTATAGATGTACAGGTTTTTTTTGCTGTAGACAATGTATTTCTGCATGTTCCAGGAATGTTCCACATTTGGCCTGTCAAGAAGTCAAATGGAGGTTGTCAGGAAGAAGGTCAACAGTCGCATGTAGTCCTAGTTGGCCCTTACCCTAACCCTAAACCCTGACCAAGGCCAAGCCCTCGCCCTAACACAATCCCTATCCCAAGCCCTTGCACAATCCCTATCCCAAGTCCTAGCACAATCCCTACCCAAGTCCTAGCACAATCCCTATCCCAAGCCCTTGCACAATCCCTATCCCAAGCCCTAGCACAATCCCCACCCAAGTCCTAGCGCAATCCCTACCCAAGCCCTAGCACAATCCCTACCCAAGCCCTAGCACAATCTCTACCCAAGCCCTAGCGCAATCCCCACCCAAGTCCTAGCACAATCTCTACCCAAGCCCTTGCACAATCCCTATCCCAAGCCCTTGCACAATCTCTACCCAAGCCCTAGCGCAATCCCCACCCAAGTCCTAGCACAATCTCTACCCAAGCCCTAGCGCAATCCCCACCCAAGTCCTAGCACAATCTCTACCCAAGCCCTAGCGCAATCCCTACCCAAGCCCTAGCACAATCCCTACCCAATCTCTACCCAAGCCCTAGCACAATCCCCACCCAAGTCCTAGCACAATCCCTACCCAAGCCCTAGCGCAATCCCTACCCAAGCCCTAGCACAATCCCCACCCAATCTCTACCCAAGCCCTAGCACAATCCCCACCCAAGTCCTAGCACAATCCCTACCCAAGCCCTAGCGCAATCCCTACCCAAGCCCTAGCACAATCCCTACCCAAGCCCTAGCGCAATCCCTACCCAAGCCCTAGCACAATCTCTACCCAAGCCCTAGCACAATCCCCACCCAAGTCCTAGCACAATCCCTACCCAATCTCTACCCAAGCCCTAGCACAATCCCCACCCAAGCCCTAGCACAATCCCTACCCAAGCCCTAGCACAATCCCTACCCAAGCCCTAGCACAATCCCCACCCAAGTCCTAGCACAATCCCTACCCAATCTCTACCCAAGCCCTAGCACAATCCCCACCCAAGCCCTAGCACAATCCCTACCCAAGCCCTAGCACAATCCCTACCCAAGCCCTAGCACAATCCCCACCCAAGCCCTAGCGCAATCCCTACCCAAGCCCTAGCACAATCCCTACCCAATCTCTACCCAAGCCCTAGCACAATCCCCACCCAAGTCCTAGCACAATCCCTACCCAAGCCCTAGCGCAATCCCTACCCAAGCCCTAGCACAATCCCCACCCAAGTCCTAGCACAATCCCTACCCAAGCCCTAGCGCAATCCCTACCCAAGCCCTAGCACAATCCCCACCCAATCTCTACCCAAGTCCTAGCACAATCCCTACCCAAGCCCTAGCGCAATCCCTACCCAAGCCCTAGCACAATCCCCACCCAAGTCCTAGCACAATCCCCACCCAAGTCCTAGCACAATCCCTACCCAAGCCCTAGCACAATCCCTACCCAAGCCCTAGCACAATCCCTACCCAAGCCCTAGCACAATCCCTATCCCCAGGAAATCCCTACCCTAACCCTAGCCCAAGCCCCAAACACAATTTCCTATTCAAGCACCAGGACTAGCCCCAGGTGATGTGCACGCAAATACCTCACATTTCTTATTGTGGATCTCACCATATATATTTTTACCAACTTCAGGACCAGGGCCTCCTTGCACAGAGCCCCCTTAGTCTCAGGTGATCATAACTTCGCCCTTAGCGCTACATTAAGCTCGTCAACCTCTTTATCAAAGCCCCCTTAGGCTAAGATCATCGTATATAAAGATCAAAACTTAAGGGAACTATGACCCATCTTTAGTTACAAGAATGCTCGTGAAAATGGCGGCATTCGTCATATTGAATGAAGCTTGGAAAAATAATCTGTTCAAAAGAGAAAGGAAATTACAGGATTGGACACGTTATCTGATGATGATCTCATTCCTCGGTACAGAATGCCAAGAGCAGCTATCTTTGAGATTCTAAAGGAAGTAAGACCCTTCATTGAACATTCCACTAAGTGTTCCCATGCAATTACACCAGAAACACATTCTTGTTAACGCTTCGTTGTCTGAGCAAGAGGGAGTTCTTCATGGAGATTTGAGATTTCATACTAAAGCATATCAAGAGCCTTCAATAAAACTATCTAAAGCCTCTGTAAAACTCTTCCTGCCAATTGACATTTGAAGGGACATGGACCACATGGTACCCATTTTTGCCATTGAAACCAACAACCTCTTCTTTCCATTGTTAGTGATGGTGTTTGAAAAATGGAAAAAATCACATCACTGTGAAGTTTTACTGCTTCAGCAATGACTCCTTACTGCTGAAGTTGATCTTTCGCACTCGTTTTGGCTTAGTTGACGTAGACATTTTACAACCACTTCAGTCATCTGCCCGATTATGTGAGTGCAGGGGCACGTTGTGGCAAGGGACACTACTCTAGCATCTCCATTGCAAAAGAATTCCATCTTAGTGCAAAGGGTGGTCATAGAAAATCTTATCCTTACTATGACACTGATGGCCCTTTGTGAAACCAGGGTAAAAAAAATTTTAAGGTCACCCTTAACATCCTTAAGAGTGCTCTTAGCAAAGGGGATTTTGTGCAGGCGGGCCAGTCATCCATTGTATGGAGCATTCAGGCCAGGGATTTGTTGGAGTGAACTGAAAAGTAATACCCCCCTCTTGTATAGATATTGGATTTTGCGACCCAACTGATTCCTGATTGTCAAGGTAAACGTGACCTATACTTTTCAACATCATGTTGTGGGATTTTTTTTATGTTAAAAACGTTTATACACATCATTTAGACTAAAAAAAATAGTCTTGGTTCTCAGGCACCGCCTGCATCATCATAAAGTTCGCTGCATGTTTCATTTATGTTTCTATTTTTTTTTTAAATATAAAAAATTCCTGAAGTCTAACGGTATTCAAATACTGTATTCCAGTATTTCACTCATCAAGGAATACATTTATGTAGGGAGGCCCTTTGCCAGGTTGATTGTACACAACTGTTTATCTGGTTACACAACTGTTTGTTTGGTTACACTACTGTTTATTTGGTTATATACTTGTTTGAACAAACCCCCCCAAATTTTTTAAAATGACACTGCCCGCCCGCACTATATTTTAACCAATTCTTTTACAGGTTATTGGGTATTATAGCTAAAAATGGATGGAATTTGTTATCACATAAAAGGAAACAGCAATATGGGTTTTGAAACATTTACTGCAATCAACACGAATGTCACTGACCCACTTTTTACAAATATGGAAACGTCGTAGAACAAACTAGATGATGTCACTATTGAACGTGACATCACCTATCCCTATTCTATGACGTCACCTAACAACGGGCATGATATTGGCCTGTCGCCAAGCAATTTGAGGGCATTATCAAGTTACAGTGGCCAGCTCATTTCTGATAACATGCTGGCAGTTTAATGATAATTCTATCCATTTTAGCTATAATACCCAATAACCTGTGTCTGGCTCCTTAAAGTAAATCTTACATCCATAGTGTCAGTACTGCACAGGTTTGTTTCAGAAAGAAGTACAGCAGTTTTTTGTTATAATCGGGACACATGTTCATTTTTTAGTGATATCAGGAAAAGAGACCATTTATGACTAATGGAATTCCAACCATTGTCAGCCATTAAAGTAGTCAGCAGAACAGATGGGACAATCCTATGGCCTATGTTGCACATATTTCACATGTTGTCAAGTGAGAACCTTTACCGTTTGAGCTGAGTTCTCATTGGTTTCCGGGGACACGGGTGGCCCAGTCGTCTAAGGCGCCGCAATTCGCTGTGCAGAGTTGCGTCCCTTAGGCATGCCAGAAACCTATGATTGTGGGTTCAAATCCCGGTTCGCCCCGATTATGTTTCTAGGTTTGTTAGCACCATACCCGTGCTCGTGGGTTTCACCGAGGTGGTAAACGTCTGAGACCTGCATTACTTCGGGCTTTCCTCCCACATTAAGCTGACACGCGGTGATATAACTGGAATAATGTTAAAAGCGGCATTAAAACTAACTCACTCATTCATTGGTTTCCCTTTTTTCAGACTAGTGGTTATGTAAAATCCAACTGTATTTTGGAAGAAAACAACTTGTCCGTTGCGATTTTCACTAGGCTCGCACTAATGGTCTAGTGGCTGTATCTATCCCTGTGTATACAAACCCATGTACCCATGATGTATGTAAGATGGAGTCAGTGTTTGATATCAACTGTGTTTGCTAAAATACAGGTAGACTTACCTCTCTACGTCAGTTATGTTCATACAGTTATTACTATTGTAATAGGGTGGTGGGGTAGCCTAGTGGTTAAAGCGTTTGCTTGTCACGCCAAAGACCTGGGTTGATACAATGTGAAACCCATTTCTGGTGTCCCCCGCCGTGATATTAAAGCTTAAAGCTGCTTACTTAATCACTATCATTATAGCTTATATTTGACACATGTGATGAGGCTTTTATATATGATGTTATGAAAGATGGAAATAAAATGATTATGTTTTCAGCTGGAATTTAAGACATGTATTAAAACCAACCCATTATGAGTCAATTAAGGTATTTTGTTCCTGAATAAAACTGAATTTAATTTCTATTCAAACTGTTTTTGTTATCTTGGCACTGGGAAGCCAACAATTAATTATTCAATTTTCATCACAAACAATGTGAGCCAGGAGGCATTATATATTTTATATACGATCTGCACATTAACTTTTCACAGATGTGATTCTCCTGAATCTTTATTTCAGGTTAGAGGCCACAGGCCCATAAAATCTAACATAAAATTGTAGAAATACAATTACTGATAAAGTGACTTATACAATTTCATTGCATTCAATATGAATTTTGATAGCTGTACAATAGTAGGTTTATGATTAGAAGACATCAGACGAACAAAGGATTCCAGTGATGGATTTACAAAGTATTTAGGATCAGTGTATCGATATCTTAAATCATTAAAAGCAGGGCATACAAGTGCAAAATGATATTCATTTTCCACCAGACTAATATTTAATCGAAGATAATATCCACACAAGCAACATTCTGGATCGATGCCTCTGCCCATTTCGATCATAAATCTAAATCTTGACAGCGCTTGTTTCAATTGTGTAGAATCGACTTGTGTAAGATATACTTCGGTCTGTAAAACTGATCTGTAGGTTGAACATGCCATTAGCTTTGGATTTGATGATATTGATGAATGCCATCGTTAGATGTAATCAGATACACGTTGCTTAAACTAAGACATAAAAAGATAAACATTTCCAACATCTTGCATAATCCAGGCATAGCCAAAGCCAAACTGGACTAAGATATGTTTTATTTTAGTGTCCCAGGAAGTTCTGTTCACGCAGTCCAATCCTTCAGCATTAGATATGTTTGCTTTGCAGTCAGCCATTATTCATAGTGACTAGTTTGACCAATATTTTTCACATTTTGTTACATAGGTGGGAAATAATAGAGGTCGGCCACTTTCTCCAAGAACAGCATCATTACACGCACTCAGAGGCAGACACAGAATTCTTTTTATATACTTAGTCTGAACTCTCTCAAGTTCGGAGCCGTATGTTAGGATGGGCAGAACCATGCTATCAAAAATCTTTAGTGCAGTCGTAACTGGTAAGCCACCACACATGGTGTGCAATCTGTATAGGAGTAAGCATACTTTCTCTGCCTGCTTTGCCAACACCTGTTTTGATCTCGTCCAAACCAGTTTAGGTGTAAAATAAAGACCAAGATAAAATGAGACGGTTTCGATCTGAGAGCCCGTGTAATACCATTTTTCATACTGCCCTCGACGAAGCCCAAAATCATGGCCAGCAATCAAAGTTGGGTACAGAATCTTCATCAAAAGATATTTCAATATCTGGTTTAGCCATGATGAAAGAAAGATATTCAACACCCTGTTCCCCACCCGCCATGGAGTGTCATCAAGGACATCAAGGTTGTGTGAGTGAGTGAGTGAGTGAGTGAGTTGGGTTTAACGCCGCTTTTAACAGTATTCCAGTTATATCACGGCGTGTCAGGTTATTGTTGGAGGAAAGCCCGAAGAGATGCAGATTGGTGAAAGCCACTTACAAACCTAGAACCTGGTGCTGACAAACCTAGAAACATAATCGGGGAAACCGGGATTCGAACCCACGATCATAGGTTTCTAGCGTGACCAAGGGACGCAACTCTGCACAGCGAATCGCGGCGCCTTAGATGACAGGGCCACCTGTACCCCCCCCCCCCCCCCCCCCCAGTGTTGTAGTGAGACCGACATTAACACCAGGTTTCAAAGGTGCTATACTCCAGCATAAAGGACAGGTAGCCAAATTGTCAAACAGTGTAAAAGTCAGGCTGGTTCAGCCCAAGACAGTTATCTGAAGACAAATAGTACTCGGAGGTCAATAATGCCAGATTGGCCACCGCCTTCTGGCACATGACTCTAGGCAAAATTAATCATATCCCTCCAATCCTGAAAATGACTCCGTTTTCAATCGCCTCTACGAAGAACTGTTTCAGAAGAAACCAAAGCTGGTTCCTCCACATGAAATTCGGCTCAAATCTCATATTATTGCTGCAAATCTAGATCTAGATATTATCTCTCCTTACTGACTTTTGTCTACTCCTCCCTGGCAGTTGGTGAGGCCGAACGTTTTTAAAAATCTGACACGTTTTATAAAATCTGACACAAATCAACTAGTATATTAACAGGAACATGTACAATTAAGAGTTAAATATGACACTCACCGTTCAGTCTATACTGATGGTGGCAAAGTAGCAAGTGCCACTGTCGTTGGATCGAAAATTATATAATCTAGAAGACCAGACAATAGCTCTATTTTCACTGTTGAGGCCAATGCTATCCTTACAGCCTTGGTATATATTCAACGACAGTCGGCATGTAAATAGTTTGTTATCTTTTCTGATTCTCTACCTTGTCTGCAGGCACTGAATAATGTATCTTCGACTCATCCAATTTTAGAACTTTGCAATGATCTTTCAACTGGCCAGTACGACATCGTCTTTTGTTGGTTACCCATGGGTATAAAAGTTAATCAAATGGCTGATGCTGCAGCACTCAAGAAACCTGTGACCCGTGAAGATCCGGGGTAGAATAGGTCTTCAGCAACACATGCTTGCCGTAAAAGGCGACTATGCTTGTCCTATGAGGCGGCTAACGGGATCAGGTGGTCAGGCTCGCTGACTTGATGCATGTCATCGATCGATCGTGGATCGATGCTCATGGTGTTAATCACTGGATTGTCTGGTCCAGACTCGATTATTTTCAGACCGCCGTCATATAGCTGGTTTTATTTCAATCTGTGGTATATTGCTAGTTATTTGTCCTCTCGGGGGCATGGATGGCCCAGTCGTCTAAGGCGCCGCGATTCGCTGTGCAGAGTTGCGTCCCTTGGGCACGCCAGAAACCTATGATTGTGGGTTCGAATCCCAGTTCTCCCCGATTATGTTACTAGGTTTGTCAGCACCATACCCGTGCTTGTGGGTTTCACCGAAGTGGTAAACGTCTGAGACCTGCATCACTTCGGGCTTTCCTCCCACATTAAGCTGACACACCGTGATATAACTGGAATATTGTTAAAAGCGGCGTTAAACCCAACTCACTCACTATTTGTCCTTTCAGTTTTCATAATTATTGTAAAGCTTGTTCAAGTCACACTATGGCTGAAATATTGCCGACGTGATTCACTCATTCACTTTAAACGAATTCGAATGGTTGGCCCCCGTGGGGACCGGGGGATGATGAGAATGTGTCCTCAACACCCCATTGATTGTTGTAAAAGGCGAGACCGAATTGGGCAACGCGTTTGCCGTGCGCCCCTGTTTCGGTGGAGGATGGGATTCTGGTGGTTAAGAGCACTGGAGCTTTGGTTTCTTCTGAAACAGTTCTTCGTAGAGGCGATTAAAAACGGAGTCATTTTCAGGATTGGAGGGATTGGAACGTAATTTAGTAATATACTGAAAAGACAATTTAGAGGGTTCATCAGCATCGACCCAGAGGCTGCCAACCAGGGAAGTTAAAAAAGCACAAAGACATAGTCTTATTAATCCTTGATGGTGGATTAAATCCAATATTTTTAAATTACATGTGCAAGCTTCAGCATACACAATGGAGCCATAGTCTAGTTTAGAGTGTATTAAGTAGATCTATATCAGTGAAGAAGGGTTATCTGATCCCCTCCCCCCTTTGAATTTGAAACGACTTTTGACAAATCTAAGGCCTTCAGGCATTTTGTCTTCAAATGTTTAATATGGGGTAAAAAAGTAAAATGATGGTCGAAAATTAATCCTAAAATATTTCTTCTTTTACAATCTTGATTGGAGTGCCATCTAAAAAGAGTTTGGGGTCTTTATGGGGTTTATATTTACGACAGAAATGATACAATTGGTCTTGGTCTGTGAAAACTTAAAGCCATTTTCAAGACACCATTTATGAACTTTATTAAGACACAACTGTAATTGCAGCTCAAAGGTACCATATTTTTACCACGACATGAGATGTTAAAGTCATCCACAAACAATGACACATCAGTTGAGTCATTTAATACTTTTGATGGACTGTTTTTTTTTATACTGAACTAGGTAACAGACAAGATACTGCCTTGTGGAACCAACCCCCTGATCCTGATTATAATGATCAAACAGGATTGATCCAACACGAACTTGAAATTATCTGTTATTTGAAAACCGCTAGTTAATGAAATAGGTCGATAGTTAGATGGATCGGTATGATCTCGGCCAGGTTTTGGTATAGGGAAAACAATGGCAAAAGAGGGAAGCATCATGTTATCCAAATATCATCAAAAATATTTAGAAGCGTTTCTTTACATGGATTGGGTAAATGTTTGAAGAGCTGATAGTGGATGTTATCAGCTCCTGTTGTGGTATCATGGGCTTGTGCCAGGGCAGTATTGAGCTCATGTAGTGAAAAATCTTCATTGTAGTCTTCACCATTGTCAGAATAAAAGTTAAGCGTTTCCTTTTCTTGTTTTTTATGCTTCTGAAATTGGGGATTATAATTGGATGATGAAGGATGTTCAGCTAAAGTTTCACCCATTTTATTTGCAATGTCAAATGTATCAGTTAGTATGCCATGAGCATCTTTAAGATGAAGAACACCTGAACTGGAACCTTTCCCCTTGATTTTTTGTGTCCTATTCCACACCTTTGTCATAGGCGTACGGGAATTTATCTTTGACACAAAGTTCTTCCAAGACTGTCGCCGATTTTGTTTAAACGTACGTCGAGCCTTGGTACTATTTATCTTCACTGTAATTAAATTATGAGTGAGTGAGTGAGTTTAATTTAACGCCGCTTTTAACAGTATTCCAGTTATATCGCGGCGTGTCAGCTTAATGCAGCTTAAGTGATGCAGGTCTCAGACGTTTACCACTTCGGTGAAACCCACGAGCACGGGTATGGTGCTGAATTGAAATTATGAACTGTAGGTTGGCGGCAAAGTATTTTTCAGCCTTTTTCCTACACTTCCTAGTCTGTTTTCAATCATCAGTAAACCATGGCTTCCGAATATGTAGGCTAGCAGAGGACTTAGGCAACATCAGCAATATTATTTAATTTGTCCGTGAACCATTGAATAGGGTCAGGGACAGTGATAAAAAGGTCAGATTTCAATTTGTCAATACAAAGTGTTTGAAATAATGGCCAGCTGGCCTTAGTAACATTCAACCTTGTCGCAGGTGGATCATCCGTTGGGTTACTAGCTGAAAATATTGTCGAAAATGGTCACTTTCACCATTCAAATTCGTTGTAAATGTTTGAATCTGTGAGTGACAGATCAAGTACAGAATAAGTTCCCCTAGCGGGAAGTAACTATGTGGCGGAACCGTTATTGAAGATGCATAAATTATTATTTGAAATGAAGTCTTCAAGGCGTTTCCCTTTAGCATTGGCATCGACACTTCCCCATAGAGGAATATGCCCATTTAGATCACCCATGATGATACATGGTTTAGAGAGCGGGTCAAACACATTTTGAAGATCAGACTGTTGAAGGGAGGAAGATGGGGAAATGTACAAGAAGCAAAGAAAGTCAAACAGCTTGCAACAGCTTGAAGGTTGCATTTTAGAGAGACAGCGCAATGGATGACATCCTGCCTCACCAAAATAGAAGCACCACTGGTGGCTTTATCTCCTGGAGGTGAAAATTAATTATATGAATTGTACTGACGAAGATCAAATTTATCTGTATTTTTCACTAAAAGTTGATGTAAACTAAAAGTTGATGGTTGTAAATCTTGTGATAATAATTGTAGATCACTCAAACTGTCCCTGAGTCCTCTGCAATTCCTCTGTATTAAATTAAGATGCCTGCTCAGGGAGGTTCAACCGTGGAACATGAGGGTGTGGAAGCGCCACTCTCATGCACTGAGTGAAGGAGGGACCTCCATGTCACAGAAGATGCCAAAGTAGGAGGCACCTCCAAATGTTGAAGAGCTGTGGTCTTTTTGCTCAACTGTTTCTTCTTCTTTTTTTGTGAGACGAGAAACACTGTGGATGTCCTGGGATGAATCAAGAGCATGTGTTGGCTCTGGTGGAGTTTCTGGTTGTGGTTCAACAGTTTTGTAGGCTGATGAACGCTTATATTCTTGAGATACTTGAGCACTTTGGTCCAAGGTTATCTGGGTTTCATTGATCCAAGATATCGTTGTTTGGCATGAAGCTGAGACTAGGGCAGGTTTGGCAAGAGACGCCAGAGCAGGAGAAACAACTGCAGCTGAATATGTGAGAGTAGTAACAGGTTGTGAAATTGAAGGAACTAATTTCTTTGCTTCAATGTAGTGAGTGAGTGAGTGAGTTAAATTTTAAGTCACATCGGCAATATTTCAGCCATATCGTGACCAGCTTCAATGTAGGAAATGTTTTTATTCACTTGAGTTAAAGAATTTAAGATTCATATTACAAATTTTGACATGCTTTAGATGATGCCATATGGTCGCCACTGCAGTTGGCACATTTGATGTCATTTGTATAATTGGAGCTGTCATGGGCTCCACTGCAGCCTGAGCAACTTGCCTTGATAGTTCAAGACCTGGCACCATGTCCAAAAGACTCCTGTAAGTGTTCAAATGGTATAATTTGCCATACTGACTTCAGAAAATGCGTGATTTCATAAAAAAAACATGAACATGCCAAAATGTCAATTTATAAAGTCCTGTGGGATATCTGTCCATATCTGCTGGAGCATGTTTCGAAGTTCCTGGAGTGTCTGTGGAACACATGGTTGACGTTGAAGGCGCCGATCCATCTCATCCCACATGTGCTTGATTGGTGAGAAATCAGGGGAGCGAGCCGGCCAGGGGATGACATTCACGTTGTTTTGTTGAAGCAATATGAGGCTGGGCGTTGTCATGTTGAAAGGTAATGCTTGGGCCATGACGACGCAAAAATGGTAGAACAACAGGGCCGATGATCTCGTCGCGGTAGCGCTGTCCATTGACATTTCCCTCTACCACTATCAAACGGATCCTCTGTCTTGCTGTAATCCCACCCCATACCATAACCCCTCCGCCCCCGAACCAATCTTCTTCCATGACACAATGATTGACGTAACGTTCACCTCGACGTCGGTACACTCGAATCCGTCCATCGCTGTGGCTGAGGTGAAAACAAGACTCGTCAGTGAATAGAACTTGTCCCCACTGCATGGCCGTCCAGCGTAGACGCTGTCTGCACCACTGTAGACGTGCTTGACGGCGGTTTCCTGTCAAAATGGGACGTCTGTCGGGTCTTCTGGCGATAATCCCTGTACATCTGAGGCGACGATGTACAGTTTGTGAAGATATTCGTCGCTGGCTGGAATCGATTACGTAGGTGTGTTGTTCGAATCCAGGTGTCTTGTCGATTATTGGTTACGCATGGCCTGCCAGTCCGAGGATGGTCTTGGACTGCATTTGTCTGTTGCCAACGATGACATCAACACCAAATGGTGTTTCTGTGGACGTTAAATTGTCTTGCAACATCACGTTGACTTGATCCTGCTTCAAGCATACCAATGGCTCGCTCTCATTTCCGGACAGGCGTGGCATTTCGAAATGTTGAATAATAAAATAAATAATACAAGTCAACTTTTGCATGGAATGCATGCTTTTCTGTAGCAGTTGCGTTTTTGTGACTTTATTCCATACATGTACAACAATATTGAAAATCAAACTTTATTTGTTTGAAAAAATACACTAAAATATTGGTGTCATTGGAACTTTTGCTGTTGAGTACATATCTCCACTCCGATGTTAGAGTAACCAGCTTAATGGATTTTGGGAGGGTAGTCATTCCAAAAATGAAAAGATAAATGTTTGAATCTTGCTTTCTTTCAAAGTCTTTTACAGAAGCTACACCTTGGTCTTTCAACTCAGCAACAATTTCTTCTTCCGAAATAACAGAAAATCGTGACCAGTGTCTGACGATGCCTCTACAAGTATTTAGTGTCTTGCGTACCGAGACAACAATCTGTGTTTTACAAACCGCTGTAGACCCGACAGATTGACAGATTGCTGCCTCTTGACACATTCCACTGAAAGTGAACCACTCCTGAGGCAAGTGACAATTTTAACATCTCTGCAGGCACCTTGGATGCCTTTGGAGACAGCAAACGGATTGACTTTTGAGGGACAACGATCTGCAGTTTCAATAACTATTCAATAACTAAAAACCTTGGCCAATAATCTTTCACTAAAGGGGAGACTACTTCATTAGATGAAGAAGAAAGATGTCCTCTCTTCCTTGCTTTCAATGAACCAGAGTTTTGAGCCATGGTTTTGAGCTCCCGCCCCTCGCCCGCAGACTGCAACACCAGGGCTACAAGTATGGTATACTCCAGGAATAGATACATGAATAGCTACGATATCTGAAAGAAGAAATGTCAGGTTCGACCAAGAAATACAGAATTCAGCGGTCCATAGATTGACCCATGAGTCACAGCCTTCTGGCATAGGACTCGAGGCAAAATATTAATTTGCATCAATAACGTTATCATATGTCATGATTAACAATTGATTTTCTTTGATATTTCTAAAAACACGTTTACCACGCACAGGGCATGACGTGACCAGCCGATTGCTGGAATTGGGCCAATTCTACCATCCGTCTAGGTGAAATGAGGGTCGAAGTGGTGTGTTGGCAAAAGGAACACCGGTTCCTGGCTCCAGTGAGCTCGACCACCAGAATCCCGTCCTCCACCGACCCAGGGGCGCAACCCAAATCGGTCGCCTCTTACGACCAGCAATGGGATGCTGAGGACACATTCTTGCCTATCCCGGGTCACCACGGGGGCTCATTCTTATAAAATATTTGAATCTGTCTGTGGAAGATCAAGTGCAGAGTATGTGCCAGTGGCAGGATGTAGACAGGTGTTATTAACATCATTGAAGATGCATAAATCATTGTTTGAGATAAAATCTTCAAGCACTTTCCTTTATCATTTGTATCAGTACTCGCCCATGATGAGAGGCTGATCGTACAAAGTCTGAAGATTTTATTGACGGATAGTTGAGGAAGGTGGAAGATAGAGTGAACATAATGTAAACACTATGCTTAAAGTACCACGTCAGCAACAGCTTGGAGAGTAGTTTTGAGTGTAACAGGGCTATGGATTATTCCCCGCTTCACTGGGACAGAAGAACTTCCTGTAGCTTTATCACCAGGGGGGGAAAACGAGTGGTAAGAACTGTACTGACAAATAGATAGATAGTTTTTTAAATATGATTCTTAGAGACAAAAAGCTGACGGTTTAAAATCTTGATTAAAATTATTCTTAAGACCTCTGCAATTCAACTGTATTATATTTTGTGGATTCATGGTGGTGATGCTTCCACAGGAGAAATGTCACGCGAACGTGAGGAAGACTTTTGGTACTCCTATTTGTGTCAAGTGAAGATGGAGTTGCCTCCATGTCCAGTAGGGGACCAGAGGAGTGATGGACCTCTATGGGGACCTCTAAAGAAGAGATAGCCTTTGGTGTGGGTGTTTGCAGCTGGTTTTTATACTGCTTTTGTGTCAATAAGTTTCTTTCCTTCTTTGTAAGGTGAACAATTTCTGGTTCTGGTTTAGGAGTCTTAGACTCAACATTTTAAACAGTTTTTGTTTCTGGGCTTGCCACAACTGTTTTTTTTAGTGAAGCAGTAGGTAGAGGCTGAACATACTTGACCCATGTCAGATCAGTTTGGCAGTTAATAGAGGCAGTGGCTACAGGAGGACGAGAGACAGCAGCAGAGTAGGAGAGAGTAGAAGGGGTTGCAGTAAGACCTAAAACCCTCTTCTCAGCTTCATGGCAGGAGATATTCTGTTCAATTCTGATCTTCATGATTTGTGACTCGTGTTTCCACACAGGGAAGGACATAGACAATTCCCTTGTATGAATTCAGTGTCTTGTGGTCAGAGACAGCAGCCTTGATATTTACAAACTCTTTCAATTTGAGCAGATTGACGAATTGCCGTCTCTTTGCACGTTCCACAAGGAGAGAACCGAATCGAAGCTTGGTGACATTTGTAACCTTTCCACAGATACCAGCGGTACCTATGAAGATTTGAAACGCATTTTGATGGGTTCTTTGTCACAAGCTTCGATAATAAATAAACGTGGCCAATAGTCAGATCAGTTGGGGGTATTTTCGTCAGAGGATTGCCAGACTCTATACATGTTCGTTTTAAACCAGGGTGTTTGGAAGCCATGTCAGTATTCATCACCCCTTTTCCCCACCCACCAGTTAGTGTCAACAAGGACAGTCTTATGCTGCAGCGGATCTCCAAGCTGCAAAGACCGAGGATAAAGATGTGGTATACTCCAGCAAATTTGACACGAAAAGCTAAAGTTATCTACCAAATTAAATGTCAGCCTGGTTCGACCCATGAAATAAATTGGAGACGTACAGAATTCTGAATTCACGAAATTGGCCAATGAGCCACCGCCCTCTGGGCATAGGGCTCTAAGAAAGTTGATAGACATAATATAGACCTTTAGAATATATTAATTTTTAATACCAAACGTTTGTGCGAGGTAGTGTATGCGCAGGGCATGACATTACCAGCAATTTTATTGGCTGTCTAGGCTACGTTAGGGTCGAAGTGGTTTGTTGGATAAAGGATCACTATTGCCGGCTCTGGCGCCAGGATGATAACCTTCCCCTTTGCTAAGCAAAAAGCTTAAAGGATTTAGTGACAAACAGAAAAGCATAGGACTTAAATAATCGCCCTGAAATATTCCTCTTCTATTGGAAATGGGTTCCGAAGTCACCACCTGCCCCTGCGAATACATCTCAAGTTGAGTTCACCAGCATTTCATTAAAGACTTGAGTAAAACACGTACAGGACAATACATTCCAGACTTCAAAATCCATTCATGGGGTACAGAATCATAAGCTTTTCTGTAGTCTGTCCAATGGTACGATGGTAACCTCTTTAAGGATCATTTAGTGAACTCGCAATTGATCCTTACAACCCCAGCATCCCTTTCTGGCTCCTTTCTGCTCCATGTCAATAATATCATTTGAGGCGCAGTATGATGACACACGATCTGTAAGACACTATGTAAATATTTTGTACTGTGTATTCAGACAAGTACAAGGGTGGAAGTTTTTGGGATCAGTCAAATCACCTTTCTTCGGGAGAAATATTGTTCGACCTGTGCGGAACATCACCTGTATCCACAAGAGAATTTAAACAGTGAAGTAATGGTGTTTGGACACACTTTCTTTTTCTTCTGTCCAATCTCTGTATAGACCTGAGGAAGATAAACAAGAATGTGTCCTCAGCAGCCCATTGCTGGTCGTAAAAGGCGACCAAATTGGGCAACCCGTTTTCCGTGGGTTGCGCCCTGTGTCGGCGGAGGATAGAACGCTGGTATTTGAGGGCACTGGTTTCAGGAACAGTGTTCCTTTGCCCAACACACTACTTCGACCCTTACTTCGCCTGGACGGGTGGTAGGATGGGCCCGATCCTATCAATCGGCTGGACATGCCAAGCCCTGTGCGTAATATTGTATATGCACACACGTGTGTTGTATTTTAATGTATATTTTGGTCTTGGTCAATTTTAACTTGTCTGAACTCACAATTTTTGATGGATTTAATTGCCTGTAGTCTTATGCCAGAAGGTGGTGGCTTATGGGCTAATCTGGTAATGTTGACCTCCGAATAATGTATGTCTCCAATTTTCTTGTCACTTTAGTTGTTGGTGATCTATAGCCTGTTTTTATAATCTGTTCAGTTTATTATTCTAACACTAGTCTTACAATTATTATCTGTGATATATTGATGGGTGTTGTACTGTCGACGAATCTTTTTTCATATATAATATAAATGCGCAACTTGTTCAAGTCAGGATATGGCTGAAATATTGCCGATGTGACTTTAAATATTCACTCACTCACTCACTCAAACCTTTTTTTATGTTTTTATTTTTTTCCAAATTCATTTTTGTCCTTTTGACATTGATTGCCCCGAGGAACGAAACTTTAAGCAAAGTTCTATCCAGGATATATCTTTCTTTGTTTTATTTAGTTTAATTTGATTATAAAACGGTTTTTCTTTTGATGATTTTGTTTATTACTCTTTTGTGGTTCAATGTTTTTGGAAACTGTATGTAGTTCCTCCAGTGTTCGAGAAGCAGCATCGACGCAACAGTTTATGTCATGCAAAGAACAGTCCGCACTGAGAGTGACAGAAATAATGTCATTTAATTAATCAAGTTGATTCTGTGGAAATTATTGCCTCCGTTTTTCAATCGGTAAATTACAGATTTGATTATAATATGACATAAACAAAATACACAAGGGATCATCAGAAAGATCATCGACAGAAGAGGGGTCGGAAGAGGGGAAAACTCATAATGTTCGAGGCCAGCATCAATGATTTCACTTAGGGAGCCAGTGAGTGGGTCATCAGTGACAACTGCATCAGGTAATCTAGGGAGAACAATGCAAACGTCCATTAGCAATTCTGGGTCTGCTACTGTTGGATCTGAAAGTTCATGAAAAGACGCCTGACGAGTATTGGCAGTTAGCTCACCAGACTCACGGAGCATTTGAGGCATTTTCAAAAGATGTGACTTTTGAGTTTCCAAAATTACAAAATCAAATGGTTGATAGAATATTTAAAAGGACTGAGAAATATCTAAAGCTGTCAGTAACATCAAATGGAAGTCTTAATGATGTTTTTAAGAAAGAGGAAGAACCAGTAACCATTGCAACTGTAAATTGGCATGTCTTTCCCATAACAATGGTGTGGAAATGCAAAAAGCGCATCTAAAAAATATTTATTTCTCCCTGATTTTGTATATTAAACTTGAAGTGATGATGAAGAGCATTTATTAAGTCTCATAATGACCAGTATGTACTCAGTGTCAATTCCATGAAATACTGTTACCCCTTCAACATAGATATTACGGTTTCTGAAATTTGAAGATTTCTTAGAGTTTTTTATTTGTTAAGCAACGATAAGTACTAGTGGAACAAAGTTTATGTATCATTGTGGGAACTAAAGACATATTTAGATATATCTTTTAAATGAATGTGTTATAAGAAAGACGTGCATGTTACAGGATTGACTATATTTATATTTGTTACAGAAAAGACATTGCAAATTCATATCATCATAATGAAAAGAGTGGTAAAGAACATCATAAATGTTTCTCATGTACATAATAATGCTTGCAAAAGTAAAACTAGTCATTATCCTTTTCAGTGATGTTTATTGATTTATTCCACCTTTTTACAGGAAAGAACAAACTACCATACAATGTCATTTTAAATCACAAAGCAGTTTCTGCATTTTTACTGTAATAGAAAATGTGTTACTTTGAATAACAATGCACATGTTTTTGATAGTTATTTTTTTAAATGATTAAAATGAAGAATGTTACCTATGATCCACATTGTAACTGTTACAGGAAAGACGTTACAGTATGACAATGTGAAATGAAGTTTGAATTTTCAGATGCAGTTATAGTCAGCCTAGTCAGTTCACTATCATAAGTAAAGGTTTAAGGTGTACCTCCAGGTGTAGTTATATTTCCATCTCATTATGAAATCTACAGATTGATGTGATAGAAGACAGTTATGGTGAAGACAACATTATCTTACATGAAAGACATTTAGAGAATCGTTTTCAGGTCATGTCACGGTTTATATGATCATCAATCAAATCCAAAGTTTTTGCGGTAGAGTATTAATTTTTCTAATATTGTGAAACACTAAAACTATACTAAACCTCAAAAGAAACGTCACCATGGATAGATATATGAGAAACCTTATTTGTCCAAAGACTGTAAACATACGTTGAGACACATTGAAGAAATGAAACTTGGCGAAATTGATCGTCAAGGTTGAAATTAAAGTGTCAAATGTTCTCAAAGTGAAACAAAACAGTCTCTGAGAAAATGGCATCAGAAGTCAGTATCTCGTGTGTCCGCCATGTGCATTGATGATTGCCGTGCAACGTCGGTACATGGAATGGATGAGGCGGTTGATGAAGGCCATAGGCACTTGAGCACACGCCTGACGCAGTTCAGCTGCTGTTGTCGACCTTGGTCGGACGTCATTCAGCCGTCTTTGAATCTCGCCCCACAGGTGCTCAATGGGATTTAAATCGGGACTGAGGGCAGGACACTACATTCTTCTGATGCCATTCCGCTGGAGGAAGTCTCATGTTACTCAGGCAGTGTGGGCACAGGAATTATCATGGTGAAACTCGTGGTTGCGGCGACGTGCCAAATGAGGTATGGCGTGTGGTCTCAAGACTTGATCAATGTATCGAGCTGCTGTGACACCAGTGCCTCTCCCTGGACCGATGTTCTGGAAGACCACAGGGCCGACCCTCTGTACAAGACCAATTCCACCCCACACCATGATGCTCGGACCACCGCACGAGTCTCTCTCAACAACACAAGCATCCGAATAACGTTCCCCACGGCCGCGCCAGACTCTCTCTCTGCTATCTGCTGTTGAGATACAGTAACGGCTCCCGTCTGAGAAGAGGACTCTTCTCTACTGCTGGTGGCGCCAATGCTGGTACTGTGTTGCCCACTGAAGATGGTCCCGGCGATGACGTGGTGTCAGAATGGGTCCTCGGTGTGACCTGGTGTCTGCTCGTCAATCGTCGAGCACGGTGTCCTCACTAATGTGTCGCTGGTATGTCTCCATGGTCTGTCGAGCAGTTCCCGCAGCAGTAACAAAGCGATCTTGAAGATGCTGTCGCATGTCGGGTAGTGACCCTTGGTCTTCCACTATGTGGTCGGTCATCTCTAGTGTTGGTGGTCTGGTACCGTCGCTGGAACCTGTATATGGTCCTTGAAATGCATTGGCTACTTGCCGGGCGGTTCGTCCAGCTTGCAAGCGTCCAAAGGCTTGGTGTCGCTGATTTTTTGTCAATCTTGGCATGTGGTAGCAATTCAATAACGAATGAATGTTATCCGATCTGGATGGATTTTTATAGGGCAAGAAATGGGGGAACGCATGTGCATTTCAATTTGCATGGATCCCACGTGCATCGGGTTACCATGGCCGTTGTCCTAATCGGTTTTTTTGTCATCTGCTTTTTTATCATCAAATTTCATTTTTCTGGACAAGGCAATGTTAAATTGTAGAAACTTTGAAACAAATTACCCAGATATTACCAAATGACAACCTTTTCATGCAGCGTTATTGGGGTGACGTTATTTTGCGGTTCAGTATATGTGGTTAAAAAATTGTGGTATATTTGAAGTTGGTCAACTTGAAGAATGAACGATTCAGAAAATGTCAGAGAACACATGACCTACAATTAGAAGAACACATCTTTTAACTGCAAGTAAGAATATAAAACTACAACTTGGAATGCAACACTTGAAACATCAAGCCATCTAAGAAGAAAGTTGAAAGATTATAGCTGCCTTCCCAATACATTACACCCTTTCATCGTGGCTTTTAACTGTACACCAGATGTTATTGTCAACCTCACAATGAGATGATCCTGGAATCATTCCTTCCTTTCTTCACAACCCGATTCATGCATTTGACATGAACTTCAGATTCATCTACATCTTCAATAAACCCTGGATATGGTATTCCATTATGGCAAATCAACAATGACATTGTAGTATTTGGCTAAACAGTCTTTTGGTTAAGGGGCAGCTGCTAAGGTAGTAGTGACTTTTGTGCTCTCAGAATCTTTCACTTTCTCTCAATCACTAGTCTCCTCATCTTCAGCCTTCACCTCTCCATCATTAGCCTCCTCATCTTCAGCCTTCACCTTCTCTCCGTCATTAGCCTCCTCATCTTCAACCTTCACTTTCTCTCCATCACTAACATCATCTTCAGCCTTCACCTTCTCCTCATCGCTAGCCTCCTCATCTTCAACCTTCACCTTCTCTCCATCACTAACAGCATCTTCAGTCTTCACATTCTCTCCATATCTAGCCTCCTCACCTTCAGCCTTCACATTCTCTCCATCACTAGTCTCCTCATCTTCAGCCTTCACATTCTCTCCATCACTAGCCTCCTCATCTTCAGCCTCCTCACCTTCAGCCTACCCATCTCTCCATCACTAGCCTCCTCATCTCATGCTTGCCATAAGAGGCGACTAACGGGATCGGGTGGTCAGGCTCGCTGACTTGGTTGAAACATATCATCGATCCCATTTGCGTGGATCGATGCTCATGATGTCAATCACTGGATTGTCTGGACCAGACTCGATTATTTACAGACCGCCGTAATATAGCTGGAATATTGCTGGGTGCGGTGTAAAACAATAAACCAAACCAAAACTAAAACTTCCTCATCTTCAGCCTTCACTATCTCTCCTTCACTAACCAAGTTTGGGATAGATTGTGTACAGTGGTCTGTTGAAAACATTGACCAAAGTGTGAAGATTCTTTGCCAGATTCCCATAAAAGTCGCTCTTCACTTTGGTTTTTTTTAGTCGAAATATGCTTTGGACTATGTTGTCTGTGCGAACAGACTGTGTCAGAATACTGAGCAAAATGACGTGCCAAGTTATGTCTCTTTACACTGACATCCTTCCTTTATGCCTTGAAATCATGACTGGAAATTTCCATCAAGATCTTTGGCTTCATTGGCAACAATTTCAGAGACTACTCTCACTCTCATTTCTGCTGCTCTGTCATTGTCCCCAAACAAGTACACTGCCACATGATGGTTAGACTAACATTTAGTGTAACACAATACCCTTATCGACTCTAAAAGTTAACAAATAATTTTCCCGATGCTGATTTCATAGAGCTAGCTAGAGCTGGCTAGACTTGCTTTTGTATGTGTTTTGTTTATTTTCATAAAATAAGTATATTCCATTCATGGTGCAGGACTACATGGTGGTTTTACGCCGCACTCAGCAATATTTCAGCTATATGACGGCGGTCTGTAAATAATTGAGTCTGGACCAGACAATCCAGTGATTGACATCATGAGCATCGATCCACGCAAATGGGATCGATGATATGCTTCAACCAAGTCAGCGAGTCTGACCACTCGATCCCGTTAGTCGACTCTTACGACAAGCATAGTCGCCTTTTATAACAAGCATGGGTTGCTGAAGAAGACCTATTCTACCTGGACATGAAGAAATAATGAGCAGTGTCTTCGCATGACGAACCATTTGGAAAAAGAGTGAGTGAGTATGGTTTTACGCCGCTTTTAGCAATATTCCAGCAATATCACGGCGGGGGACACCAGAAATGGGCTTCACACATTGTACCCATGTCGGGATTGGGAAAAAGAAGGGCCTTCGGAGATGTGCCTATCGCATTCATGGACATTCACGTCATTACATCCTTGTCTGAGTCGCAAGTGATAGAGTTGGCATATTGTCCAAGTCCAAATGTGTACTATCATCAGTTTTATTAATAATTCGTTTAAAAGATCCTATGGAATCTGCGTTGAGTAAATCTGACGATAAAATGTTCCATACGTTAGTGGTAGTCGGGAAAAAAGATTTTGCATAGTTTTTAGTCCTGCATTTAATAACTTGTAAGTTGCAAGTATTCCTTAGCAAGTGATTACTTAAGGTGGAAACGTGCGGGAGAACGAGATCAGAAAGATGATCAAGAGTTCACTTATTTACCCTTTTATAGAAGAGCACCATGTGAACTTTGTTTCCTCACATGAACCGTGTTTCTTGGAACTCCGCAAATTATTCTTAAATCATCCAAGTGAAGTTTTCTAATATTTGACTCCTCTCTCGTGTTGAATTATCCCAAATATATCCCATATATCACTATCAAAAGTTGGGAAGACAAATGAGTTGTACATATTCTGTTGATTGTCCTTTAAGATGAACGATATTTAAAATTTCGACAACAATGTTTAAAAATAAAAACGACAAAACACTATCCATATTCATAAGAAATATCGATTGTACGACTCCGACTATATCATGAGCATGTGTTTATGAATCACTATCAAATAGTGATGATACCAGGTGTTCGCGAAAAGGTGAGCGTATCCTGCCCCGCCGGTGGTACACGTCACCATGGTACAAGTCAAAATAGGGAACTGCATCGGACATCATGACATCAATACCACCCCACTAAAAACGTCTGCTGATCACAGATTGTGAAACATTGAACATATTGGCTACTGCACGATGACTTTTCAGCATACTTTCTTTTTCTGAAACCACTCCATGGTGTTAACATTTTCAGTCTTGTGTCTTTTCATGTAGGTCGTTACATTCGAATTGTTATTCAGCAACCCATGCTTGTCACAAGAGGCGACTAACGGGATCGGGTGGTCAGGCTCCCTGACTTGGTTGATGCATTTCATCGTATCCCAATTGAATGCATCGATGCTCATGATTCCAATTACTGGATTGTCTGGACCAGACTATTGACAGACCGCCGTCATGTAGCTGGAATAACGCTGAGTGAGGCGTTAAACAACAAACACAAACAAACATTAAGTATTGATAAGATTTCTGTTTTCGTATTAATACGATTTCGTTTTTCAGACAACCTGTGTTGGTCGCATCATGAGCGGTTAGCTTTCTTCACACTCATGACGATGATAAACAATCACATCTACAATTAAAAGAAAATCATCTCAATATGGTAGCATGAGAGAAGGAGACAATATTACAAACCTACGCATGTAAATAAAATTGGAGAGGTTCATCGGTCAATAGCCAACTCTTCAAATTAATATATATTCAACAGACCGAAATCCAAAACGAGCCTGGTCATTAAACTCTGGCATTGATTTTTTATCCGCAAGCTGTGTCCCTCGGTGTGTGTCGGACGCACGTCATGACAAATCGGTCAATTTCCACAGCTTGCCAAAAATGCCGTTGGGCGGACACATTCGATAGTGGCCATTCGAAGCGAAGAAAGACACCATTTTGTGGTAGGTGAAAAGTTTTCATTCAACATGTTCCTCTTGAAGCTGGGACAGATGTACACCTGCAACTGACAATTGTCCATTTGGGCATGTTGTATGCATTAAACACGTCCCATTTTAATTCTGGAAACCCATTTTAAGAAACTCTCCTCCCCGTGGACAAAGGTATTTACAAAATCCAACGTGCTATTATCATTGGTATATGCAAAGGAAGACAAAATGTAAAAAAAGCTTAAAATTTAAAATTATGTCGCCCATGTGCGCGAATATTTTCCTTTAATCAAAACTCATGGTTATGTTCTGCAAACAGGTGTGTCTACAAGTGTCATGGCACACAATTCAACTCATTTTAACTCAATTCACCTGACTTGTAGCGTTACTGCAATACCTCGGCCATGGGTGAGAGTATTTACCTTTGATCAAAAGGGGCGGTGGGGTAGCCTGGTGGTTAAAGCTTTCGCTCGTCACGCTGCAGGCCCGTTTACGATTCCCCACATGAGTACAATGTGTGAAGCGCCTGTCTGGTGTCTCAACCCGTGAAATTGCAGGACTTTTGCTAAAAGCAACGTAACATCTAATCACTCAGACACTCCTCACTCAGGATACGCCCACCTTGTCGCGAACACCTGGTATCATTACTATTTGGTAGTGATTCATAAACACATGCTCATGATATAGTCGGAATCTTACAATCGACTCTGCTTTTTGCAGAGATTTCTATTGGATATGGAAAGGGTTTTGTCGCTTTATTCACAAATACATATAGGTGTGTATTTGTATATAAATACATATAGGTGTGTATTTGTATATAAATACATATAGGTGTGGACCCGTGAAGATCCGGGGAAGAATAGGTCTTCAGCAATCCATGCTTGCCGTAAAAGGCGACTATGTTTGTCGTAAGAGGCGACTAACGGGATCGGGTGGTGAGGCTCGCTGACTTGGTTGAAGCATGTCATCTATCCCAATTGCGTGTATCGATGCTCATGATATTAATCACTGGATTGTCTGGTCCAGTCTCGATTAATTACAGACCGCCGTCATATAGCTGGAGTATTGCTGAGTGCAGCGTAAAACAACCAACCAACCAACCAACATATAGGTGTGTCTTTGTACAAGTATCACGACACATAATTCAACTCAGTTTGTAACTTGATTCAACTCGCTTGTAGCCTTATTATAGTTCGCCTATTGATGAAAACAGCTTGGCCCATGAGCGAACAAAGTTTCTTTGCGTCAAAACTTGTTTCGCAAATACATTAGGTTTTTCTACAAGTATCGTGACACATAATTCAACCACCTCATTTTTTAACTTAATGCAACTAATTTGTAGCGTTATTAATATATTTCGCCAATGGGCAATAATAATTAGGCCCATGTAAATTCATCTTCACTCTTGGCGTTTTGTTCTTCTGAAAGTAGCTTTCTCAAATTTCTATACAATTCTCGGGGGCACAGGTAGCCCAGTCGTCTCAGGCGCCGCGATTCGCGATTAGGTTTTCCTCCCAAATTAAGCTGACACGCCGTGATATAACTGGATACTGTTAAAAGCGGCGTTAAATCCAACTCACTCACTCACCCATACTATTCTCATAATGGATTATTTCAAACGTGTAACCTGAATAAATTACATGGACTATTCCTTTTGGATATATACTATTAATAACAGTTCAAGATAGAGTTATAGTACAGTTATAGAGAATATAAAAGTTTGTAAGGACCAGTAAAGGATTCTTATGCAATCAGCGATTAAATGCTTCGAAATATTTTAGTGAAATTTAGAGGGGGACTATTACAGTTGCGAAATAATGAAGGTGGATGACCAACAAAATCGATATATGCATGAAAAACTGTGCTTAATGTCATCGATCCCAATTGCGTTGATCGATGCTCATGTCAATCACTGGATTGTCTGGTCCAGACTCTGTCATATAACTGGAATATTGCTGAGTGCGGTGTGAAACAACAAACAAACAAAACAAAACATATAAAAAGATAATTGCCACAAACCAAAGAACAAATACGTCTGTTTATTTATCATGCGTATGAAAGAAGAAAGCATTTGTTCAATAATGTTTAAAATTATGTATTTTGACACAACCACACTTCTAAAAGGTTATTTGTATATGGCATATGGCCTTCATACTGAATTATGTATTGGTTGACTGATTAACATGATGCCAATATTGTAATAACCGATGGCTCAAAAACGGTAACTAAATTTAACATTACCTTGTCCGGAAAAGTGAAATTTGATGATAAAAAAACAAAGCAGATGACAATAAAACCGATCGCCCAAACGCATCACGGCAACGGCCATGGTAACCCGATGCACGTGAGTTCCGTGCAAATTGAAATGCACATGCGTTCCCCCACTTCTTGCCCTATAAAATCCCCCCAGATCGGATAACATTCATTCGTTATTGAATTGCTACCACATGCCAAGATTGACAAGAAATCAGCGACACCATTCCCTTGGACGATTGCAAGCAAGACAAACCGCCCGGCAAGTAGTCAATGCATTTCAAGGATCATATACAGGTTCCAGCAACGGTAACAGACCACCAACACTAGAGATGACCGAACACGTAGTGGAAGGCCAAGGGTCACTATCCTACGGCAGGATCGTCAGATCGTGCGATTGCATCTTCAACATCGCTTTGTTACTGCTGCGGAAACTGCTCGACAGACCATGAAGACACACCAGCGACACATTAGTGCGGACACCGTGCGTCGACGATTGACGAGCAGACATCTCTCCTGTCACAGGCCGCACCGAGGACCCATTCTGAACTATGTCATCGCCGGGACCATCTTCAGTGGGCAACACAACACAGCACCACAGCATTGGCGCCACCAGCAGTGGAGAAGAGTCCTCTTCTCAGACGGGAGCCGTTACTGTATCTCAACAGCAGATAGCAGAGAAAGAGTCTGGCGACGCCGTAGGGAACGTTATTCGGATGCTTATGGGGTGGTCCGAGCATCATGGTGTGGGGTGGAATTGGTCTTGTACAGAGGGTCGGTCCAGGGAGAGGCAATGTTGTCACAGCAGCTCGATACATTTATCAAGTCTTGAGACCACACGCCATACCTCATTTGGCACGTCGCCGCAACCAAGAGTTTCAGCATAGTAACGCCCGTGCCCACACTGCGAGAGCAACATGAGACTTCCTCCAGCAGATTGGCAGCAGAACCATGCAGTGTCCTGCCCTCAGTCCAGATTTAAATCCCATTGAGTGCCTGTGGGACGAGTTTCAAAGACGGCTGCAGCTGCCTCATCAATTCCATGTATCGACGTTGCACGGCAGTCATCAATGCACATGGCGGACACACGAGATACTGACCTGTGATGCCATTTTCTCAGAGACTAGTGTTCACTTTAAGAACATTTGGCACTTTAATTTCAACCTTGATGATCAGTTTTGCCAAGTTTCATCCTTTTTATGTGTCTCATAGTATGTTTAGAGTCTTTGGACAAATAAGGTTTCTTTATATATACTGAACCAAATTAAATACTTCACAATCCTAAAATTTTAACATTTTGACCAGTTATCATTGTGGGCCCTTATTGTGTACTTAAACAGTAATGGCCACGTTTTGTCTTCAGATAACACCCATTTTTGTGCAGGTGAATCGATAAAAATCATGTGCACAGCTCTATAGTGACAAAAGTGGTTTTTCACGTGCAACTGGTCACGTGGCCATAATACCGCACGTGTTTTCAGCCATACTTGTCAGCAGTCATTAAGAAAAAAAGAAAAACACAAGAAAACAAAATTCTTTACGGCCATTTGTCATGCCACGCCATCGGCATGTTGCAGACGGGAACGTCCGTAGCTGAAGTCGCAAGAACGATGGGTTGTAGTCGACGGACTGTTTATGATTTACAGACGCGTCTACAGCAAAAGGCCAGGTCGACCACCTGTGACGTCACGTGCAGAGGGTCGTCAGATTGTCTTACGTCACCTCCGTAAGCGATTTTTGACGGCTACATCAACCAGAAATGAACTGTTTAGGGGTAGACTGAGTGCGCAAACTGTTCGAAACCGTCTGAGAACTGCTCACCTTCAAGCACGACGGCCATACTGCGGGCCGATTCTGACTCAATTACACAGACGTCAACGTCAGTTGTGGGCACAGCGACACTAACGATTGACTCAGAGGAATTGGAATCAAGTCGTCTTCAGTGATGAATCCCGAATTAATCTTCGATTTGCTGATGGTAGGGCGAGGGTGTGGAGGCGCCGTCATGAACGTTACGCCCAGTGTTGTGTACAGGAAGTTGACAGATTTCGAGGCGGAAGTGTCATGGTGTGGGGTGCTTTCTGTGGCAATGCACGTTCCAGGCTTCTTGTCATCCGTGGCAACCTCAACGCTGCTGCTTACCGCGACCAGGAACAGGCACCAGAACTTCTGCCTTTTATGGCAGCACATGGACCCGGTTTGATCTTCCAACACGACAATGCCAGACCCCACACGGCAATTTTGACAATGAATTTCCTTCAGAATGCGTGAGTCAACGTCATGGACTGGCCGTCAAGGTCTCCCGACCTCAATCCCATCGAACACGTCTGGGATGCTCTTGGCAGAAGTCTCCAGAACCAACCACAAAATTTGCAAGATCTTGGCACCATTTTGCAGCAACAATGGCGTCGTCTTCCCAATCATGTGTTCACAAGCATCACAAGGTCCATGCGGAGGCGTTGTGTGGCAGTTGTCAACGCACGTGGTGGCCATAAACACTACTGAACTTGTGTGGCATCAGATTCTCGTGCTTGGGACTTATGATTTATACTGTTGATGTTATTACCGAATACCTTAGGTGCTTAGAACAAATTATGGCTACCACCGTTAATTAAAATCCTTCTTTGGACATTAATGATTAAAAATTACCTTCTCTGATACATTTGTCCGTTGTATATCATATATGGGATTACTTTTAAAAATGTGAAGTTTTTAATTTGACTCAGTATATCTATCCATGGTGACGTTTCTTTTGTGGTTCAGTAATAAAAACCACAGTATCGCAGGAACACATAAATACGAGCTTCAATTTATATTTATTTGAGAGATACATGGCATCAAACGTTTGGACATTTTCCGACGTGTAACTGTTTATGAAATCATTGCAGATTTTAGATATAATGTCTGATCAATTGACAAAGGTCCTGTTTGATAGTGGTAGAGGGAAATCTCAATGGACAGCGCTACCGCGACGAGATTATCGGCCCTGTTGTTCTACCGTTTTTGCGTCGTCATGGCCCAGGCATTACCTTTCAACATGACATCGCCCGGCCTCATATTGCTCAACGTGTTCAGGATTCTCTTCAACAAAACAACGTGAATGTCATCCCCTGACCGGCTCGCTCGAACATGTGGGATGAGATGGATCGGCGCCTTCGACGTCAACCACGTGTTCCACAGACACTCCAGGAAGTTCAAAACATGTTCCAGCAGATATGGACAGATATCCCACAGGACTTTGTGCGACGCCTGGTTCATTCAATGAGACGAAGATGTGTTGCTTGCATCGCAACCAGAGGTGGACACACACGCTATTGATTTGTAAATTGACATTTTGGCATGTTCATTTTTTTTTAATGAAATCACGCATTTTCTGAAGTCAGTATGGCAAATTAAACCATTTGAACTCTTACAGGAGTCTTTTATCTGTTGCAAACCGAAATTGTTTCCGATTTGGTAAAAAACATAATTTTGCATTAAATCTTATTCAATGTCACAGGAACTTTTGTTGTTCAGTATAGTTTGTTAAATACCACCCTCCACCGCCGTGATATTGCTGGAATATTGCTAAAGGCGGCGTAAAATCTAACTCTCTCACTAAAAACCACCGTGACAATGGTTTTATCACAGTTGACTTGGGTATAAATACACATATAGAGAGACATCATAATTAGTGTGGCAACACTGTAGACTTCGATAATAACACAAAGTGCCTTACTCCCACAAAGCTGGTATATACGCATTGCAAATATGCAAAAGAACTATTAAATACGTGCGTAACATATGCCAAGTGTCATTGTGATATAACTTGTACATTCAAACACGGTTTACACGTACTGTACATTGTATTACAATCAGACAGACGGCCATAAGACAGCGTGTCATCCTTACACCAGGGTCACGTGGACGCACGAACTATGCTTTAGATGAAATCTTGTGAAGCCTTGCCCTACACATTCCATATTGATATAGACCCTTGAAGATCTGGGGTAGACGGGCCTTCAGCAACCCAAGCTTGCCGCAAAGGCGAATATGCTTGTCGTTAGAGGCGACTAACGGAATCGGATTCTCAAGCTCTCTTAATATACAACGAATAGCCTTGAATGTGGAAATTATAAACGCATGATATACATATATCGATATTAAAGATCTATTTTGTAATATAAACGGTATTAACTCGCGAAGTCGAGTGCAGCACATGTCGAGTGCAGCACGAAACTTGAGCAAGTTGATTACTACGAAATGCCATGCCTGTCCGAAATTCTACCATGACATTGATGAATGCTTGATTCTGATTGGTTAAAAAGAGGTTTACTTTTTGCTACGGAAACCCCTTTCAAATATATTAAGCCTTTTCACAAAAAACGTGCGTATGAATACATAGATAACCTACTTATCGATTCACAGAAAATGGCTGCCGATCGATCACCCCCATATGAACTGTAAAACAAATCTATATTTCCTCTAATACCAGCCAGGTCTCTAATACACGCCCAGTCAAGGGCTCTCGCGAAATTAATAGACGGCGTAGTGTAGAATAGAGGAAATACGGTAGTTTGATATCGGTTGTTTGGGGCGTTCTGGGCCGCAACCCTGACTGCTTCGATGATGACATTAAAAGATTTAACGAAGGCATATCTCTTGCTTACAAATGAAATGTTTATGAAACTGTTAGAGAAATGTTCTATAGTGACCAGAATCGGTCTGTTACTATTAACAATTTCTTTGGCAGCCATAACTGAGAGTGCAGTGCGGTTAGGACCGTTCGGACGGTTCTCAATTCAGGGTGGGGAGGTATAATTCAAAGATTCACACATAAAATATAAAAAAATGGGGGAAAGAGTGATATCTAATAAATTTTGTTCAGAAAATAATAATTGTTCATTTTTTTGGTAACTTTTTCTGATACCCACGAACAGGTAATTTCATTATTGAAACAACCGACAATGAAAGTGAAATATAACATAATAAAATGTGTTTGTAGACATTTTATTCATGACAACATGGTGTTTACAAACCTTTTTCTGATCGATATCCATTGCCATCTCCGTCAACCACCACCGTTAGAATTTTGCAGGAGGGGAATTGAAAGTGCATCTGAAAACACTTCCCTTCGAAAGTCCACGAAAACAATGTCCCAACTGAAGTGACAGCTTATCAAACTTGATGAAATTCATTTCAGAACACGCACAATTATGAAAATCATACACGACCTACTATTTCTGGACCAGAAATGTCTGTTCTGTCACTATTTGGCTTTGGATCCGTGAAATCTTGAAATTGACAGGTCACACCATGCAGATTCCTCGTTTCAAAATATCCGGCTCGTCTGCAGCCTAAACATATGGATGTACCCGCAGGCTCGATCAATCCAGGTAAATCTACAGGTAAATGTTGAACCACATCATAGATCGGGAATGTCATCTTGCTTCTTTTAACTACATCTAGTTAATGTAAACACATGATTGTCAGCCATTGACAGCTGTGAGGTGTGAGTAACCGTGATGTAGGTCAAGTTCTGACACATCCAAGTTCGGGGTGGAGAGGCATTTACTTTGATGTTATTATTGTTTACTGGGGGTAATTGCTATCTATCTAATAAGTCTTAGACATGTTATGAGAATGTTAATTCATAAAGTGTGCTGTAGAAATATATTCGTTTAGCATTTTAAAACCTTTTTTCTATTACCCGTCACCCCTACAATAGAAATGATGGCATGTTCGATTTCCAAGAAATTACCTCTCTCACAAATTTCCGAGAAACGACAGCCAGTCCACATTGTACAACAGTTTGATAGAAATTAAAACATCTCCCTTTGGATCAATTTTTTTAAGTTAGGATCGAGTGTTATTTGTCAACTTCTTTTGAAAAACTATGTGTTTTGAACACTTATTATGAACTACTCACGACTATGGTGTTTTTTAATCTTGAACTTTAGTAATAATTGTTACATATATAACTACCTGTGACCACTTTTAAGCGCTCGGTTCAAAATTATAATAAAGATGTATCTATTCTACAGTGGGACTACATCAAATTTCAAAACACAGTAGGTTTATCTCCTAAATGAGCGTCTGCGAGCCATTGGTATGCTTGAAGCAGGATCGACTGAACGTGATGTTGCAAGACAATTTAACGTCCACAGAAACATCATATGGCAACGGACGAATGCAGTCAGAGACCATCCTCGGAGTAACCAAAATCAACAAGACAACTGGATTCGAACAACACACCTACGAAATCGATTCCAGCCAGCAACAGTGACTGCAGGAACCATCCCTGGCCTGACGAATATCTTCATAAACCGTACGTCGTCGTCTCAGATGTGCAGGGATTGTCGCCAGAAGACCCGACAGACGTCCCATTTTGACAGGAAACCAGCGTCAAGCACGTCTACAGTGGTGCAGACAGCGTCTACGCTGTATGGCCATGCAGTGGGGACAAGTTCTATTCACTGACGAGTCTCGTTTTCACCTCAGCCACTCCGATGGACGGATTCGAGTGTATCGACGTCCAGGTGAACGTTACGTCAATCATTGTGTCATGGAAGAAGATCGGTTCGGGGCGGCAGCGTTTTGGTATGGGGTGGGATTACAGCAAGACAGAGGACCTGTTTGATAGTGGTATAGGGAAATCTCAATGGACAGCACTACCGCGACGAGATAAAGGCAGCTAAAATTTGTGTATTAGTTTGCAATGCGTGTCATGACACCAGGGTCATGTGGACGCACGAACTATACTTTAGATGAAATCTTATGAAGCCTTGCCCTACACATTCCATATTGATATAGACCCTTGAAGATCTGGGGTAGAACAGGCCTTCAGCAACCAAAGCTTGCCGTAAGAGGCGACTAACGGAGTCGGATGGTTAGACTCGCCGTCTTGGTTGATGCATGTCATCGATCTCAAATTGTGGATCGATGCTCATGATATGAACCTCTGGAATGACTGGTGCAGACTCGAATATGTATAGACCGCCGTCATATAGCTTGAATATTGCTGACCAACAACCAATCCACACATTTGGAGATATGAAAATACAAATCATCACAGAAAATGAACAGAGAAATAAACAGAAGGGGTATTAAATATAAGGTATAAAAGTTAAATGTTTATGGAAAGGAGAAAGTGTTCATCAATCAAATCAAGTGACTTCTGGTCAATGTCAAACTGGTGACCACCATGTAAGCACACAGCCTTATCCTCGGGATCCCTAGATGAATCTCGATATTGTGGAGAAGCCTATGCTTTGAGTCACTTTGGCCGAAGTCTTCAGGCAGTGGAATGAGTAGCTATTGCGCAGTTTAGAAAGGAGTCATGATCACCTGCATTGATTGCATTGTCTTGCCTGAGTGCTTCCATGATTGGTAGGAGCGAGTTTATAAGAGCTGTACAGGTACTGGTGCAGTTCATATTCCTTCCAAAAAGATACTTATCTTTCTCATACTGATGAGAGACCTGTATGATGGGAGGAACACCAATAAAGGAAAGTGCTATGTCTGTTCTAGTCTAAGAGGGTAGTCTTTGAGGCAGCTTATATTATTTTCACAGAATCTATTGGCTCTTTCATGTTGAAGGATGAGAGTTGTCGAAGTATCCTTAAGTGTTTAACGCCCAAATAGCGCTCCAGGAAGGACACTCGAGTTTGAGAGACCAGTCAATTGATGAAGGCCACCATCATGATGAATTCATGCGTTTATAAATCCAAAGAATAAACCTTCAGTTTTCTACAAATGCCTTGAACAAAATGTTTGCTAGTTATTGCCAGATGAATATGATCTGCAACCTCTGAGACCAGAACATCACCAAGCATCAATGCGATGGAACATCTTAACATCTGTGACGTAGTCTCGTTAAAGACAAATATTTCATGTTTATTGGGACTGTATCGAAAACGCCATTTACAACAGGTCATCATCATCTGGTCGAGTGTACGTTTCCTGTTACTGACGAATAAACCAACTATTGTAGACCTCACACCACATTTTCCTACAAGTAGTTTTTTATCTTATGTCTTGAGATTAATTCTGTGGAAACAATTGCTTGAGATAAGTAGCTTACATTGTAAGTGACCATGTCAGCGTTTGTTGTTTGTGACGTTTTACCAGCATCAGGGGACCCGTAAAAAACTTGGGTAGAATAGGTCTTCAGCAACCCATGCTTGCCGTAAAAGGTGACTATGCTTGTCGTAAAAGGCGACTAACGGGAACGGGTGGTCAGGCTCGCTGAACTGGTTGATGCATGTCATCGATCCCAATTGCGTGGATCGAGGCCCATGATATTAATCACTGGATTGTCTGGTCCAGACTCGATTATTTACAGACCGCCGTCATATAGCTGGAATATTGTAGAGTGCAGCGTTAAACAACAAACCAACCAACCAGCCAGCATCAGGGTCCTTTTGGGTGGCGTCCTTTCGTTGGGTGGGAAGAATAACTGATGAACATTACTGTCCCAGGATTCCTCTCGACCCCAGGCCCAATTTTATTGGCAGAAACATCAACAGAGCAGCTTCCAGAAGGTAACACTCATGATGGTCCTGTAAATCCTGTTTTCAGTGTCTCGAGCACATGAAGAAGAGATGAGCATTCGGGATTATCAACTAGTCCACAAGACAAACCATTAGTAACTGTGTGAGTGTTCTTCTTATTTAAATGAATATTAAATAAGATCACTTTGGTCTTTTTATTTTCACATTGAGACTTGCTTGATTTCACAGTATTGCTTGATGCGAGGTCAACAGGAGCACAAGCACAAGGCTGGTTACTGTTCCAATTGCGTGGATTGATGCTCATGATGTCAATCACTGGATTGTCTGATCCAGACTCGATTATTTACAGACCGCCGTCATAAAGCTGGAATATTGCTGAGTGCAGCGTTAAACAACAATCCAACCAACCAACCAACCAGCATCAGGGTCCTTTTGGGTGGCGTCCTTTCGTTGGGTCGGAAGATTAACTGATGATCATTACTGTCCCAGGATTCCTCTCACCCCCAGGCCCAATTTTATTGGCAGAAACATCAACAGAGCAGCTTCCAGAAGGTAACACTCATGATGGTCCTGTAAATCCTGTTTTCAGAGTCACGAGCACATGAAGAAGAGATGAGCATTCGGGATTATCAACTAGTCCACAAGACAAATCATTAGTAACTGTATGAGTGTTCTTCTTATTTGAATGAATATTAAATAAGATCACTTTGGTCTTTTTATTTTCACATTGAGACTTGCTTGATTTCACAGTATTGTTTGATGCGGGGGTCAACAGGAGCACAAGCACAAGGCTGGTTACTGTTCCAATTGCGTGGATTGATGCTCATGATGTCAATCACTGGATTGTCTGATCCAGACTCGATTATTTACAGACCGCCGTCATAAAGCTGGAATACTGCTGAGTGCGGCGTTAAACAACAAACAAACCAAACCAAACAAACTGTTGAGAACCTGACAATGCTGTTGTACTGAACACTCGTTTCTGATATTTTCGAATTGTCATGAAATTTAAGAATCTCGCAATTCGTGCATTTAATGCTGGGGGATATAGTCGACGCCTCGTCTGTCCGTCCGTAAGCATTTCGTTTCCTTAGCGTAACTCGAAAACTGTTCAATATTATTTAACAACAATTGACAGATATATCAAACAGGTACTCAAGTGGTGCCTTTTGGCATTTTTATTTTTCTCGATTTCCATGTAAACAATTTGTATTAGTCTCATAAGGGGGTGGATTTCGTTTTCGGAGCACAACTCAAAAACCATCGATATCTATCGAGCAATGAGATGTTAGTGTATGAGGAGCTCAACTTGAAAACTGTGAAAGACGTTTCTTTCAAACCTGGTACATGTGTTAACCAAGGGCTGAAGTGGTGCCTTTTGCGATTTTGGAATTTAAAAAAAAAAAAAAATTGTTTCCATGGCAACAAGTTTGACTTCGACTGTTCACAGTGGTGTGTTAGTCTGGGCCATATCTCTAAAACTAATTGGTACTCTTTCTTGCAACTGTGCACACACAAAGACCAGCTTGTCAAATTATACCTATTTCTACTTAAGGGTTATTATTATTAATATTTTTTTTCTGTTTCCATGCCAAGAAATTTCATTTTGCCTCATAGTGTTTATAGTGGTGTTTGTACCTGACATAGAAATACAAAGTTCCGAATCCCATTTCCATGGTATTGTTTTGATTGCTCAATTACCACTCTTGTACACGGACATATGGGTTAGATAGATATTTGCTCATCAAGTTGGACTTAATGTAATAGTCAGATGATAAAAAACAAAGCAGATGACAATAAAACCGATCGCCTAAACGCAACACGGCAAAGGCCATGGTAACCCGAGGCACGTGAGTTCCGTGCAAATTTAAAAAATCTTTTAAAATCCAGATCGGATAACATTCATTCGTTATTGAATTGCTACCACATGCCAAGGTTGACTAGAAATCAGTGACACCAAGCCCTTGGACGATTGCAAGCTGGACAAACTGCCCGGCAAGTCGCCAATGCATTTCAAAAGCACGTAAGGACCATATACAGGTTCCAGCAACGGTACCAGACCACTAACACTACAGATAACCGACCACGTAGTGGAAGACCGAGGGTCACCACCCGACGCCAGGATCGTCAGATTGTGGGACAGCATCTTCAAGATCGTTTTGTGACTGCAGCGGAAACTGCTCGACAGACCATGGGGACACACCAGCGACACATTAGTGAGGACACCATCGAATCTGGCGACGCCGTGGGAAACGTTATATTGTGTTATTGAGAGAGACTCGTGGGGCGGTCCGAACATCATGGTGTGGGGTGAAATTGGTCTTGCACAGAGGGTCGGCCCTGTGGTCTTCCAGAACATCGGTCCAGGGAGAAGCAATGGTGTCACAGCAGCTCGGTACATTGATTAAGTCTTGAGACCACACGCCATACCTCATTTCAGCATGATAACGCCCGTGCCCGGACTGCGAGAGCAACATGAGACTTCCTCCAGCGGAATGGCATCAGGACCATGCAGTGACCTGCCCTCAGTCCCGATTTAAATCCCATTGAGCACCTGTGGGACGAGATTCAAAGACTTCCGACCATGGCCGACAACTGCTGCTGAACTGCGTCAGGCGTTCCTCAGAGTGTGGGCTCAAGTGCCTTTGGCCTTCATCAACCGCCTCATCCATTCCATATATCGACGTTGCACGGCAGTCATCAATGCATATGGCGTACACACGAGATACTGACTTGTGATGCCATTTTCTCAGAGACTAAAGTACTCACGGAAATGAAAAAACCCTGGTTTTTTCGATCTCAGATTTTAAATAAATGCAGTTAATATACAAAATATATTAATATTCAAACAACTCAATTAGTACTAATTGGGCCTTGGCACAAATACAGCGTATCAAAGGTTTTTATGTCTTTTTACACGTAAAAGGGTGTAAAAATATGAAGAAAACAGACTATTGTGAAACTGAGCATAACCAAATCAAAATATCAAAAAATGTCAAAATATCAGAACGTAAAAGTAACATATTCCCTTCTCAAACAACAACTTACATGTCATTATTATTATGTACATAAACATAGCTGTTATTTTTATTGCTGTTTTGATAACTTTTTTCCAGGCTAATTTGCATAATGCCTATAGCCTGTTTCTGCCATGTCAATTTGGACTTAGTTTTATTTTTGAATGTTGAAAGTGCCTACAAAGTACCTCCTGTAAAGTACATTTTGTATTGAGCACGGAGATAAAACTAGCAAATCCAGACTAGTACTTTTCAAGTTGTTTTGTTATTTCGTATTTACATCTACGTAATGCTTTGTGTCGATTATTAAATAGAGCAAAACAGGTTTTTTCATTTCCATAAGTACTTAAGTGTTGTGTATCACTTTGAGACCATTTGACACTTTAATTTCAACCTTGATGATCAGTTTTCATCTTTTTAATATACGTTTCTGTTGCGCTTCAGTATATACAATGACGTATCGTCTGCAAAGAGACGTATATTACTGTCAATATCATCAACCTCGATGAAACACCTTCTGAGCAAAAGTCGTATGACGCGTTTTGAAATAGTGGTGGAAAAAGCATCCGCGATTGTACCTCAAAAGTTGTGAAATGTGGACACCAATTTACGATTATTGCACAACCAGAAAATGCATGAAAACGATGACCATATTTACACACCTCCATAGTTATGTATCTCCATAGTGACTTTTATTTCAAATTAAAACCGCGTTATTTTGTGCAAATTTGGCTGCCAAATGCTACGTATACGTTAAACGTTTGTCACATTCAACCAGAGTTACACGTTCATTTCCTAGCTTGGATACATTTGGGAAATACTGTTTCTCATGTATTAAATAATATTTTCACAAGTAAATGTTTCTTAAGCTTTCGGTTATTGCATGCTCAAACAGAATCACAACTTATTGATTTTGTTATTTGGCGATTACATAATTTAGAGGACTATTTGCTCATCGGCTTCATGAAATGCATGTAAAAATACTTGTAAATACTCGACGACGTTAAACACGCGTATTGATACATATAATAACTGAAGGTGATCTCTCTTACAATCGACGCCCTCGTCTAGGTACTTTTCACTTTAACTTCACTCGTAGCTCGTAAATTATTATGTAATTAAATCACAAATTTCTTTCAAGCGTACACTGTGAGGTGAGGTGAGATAAAAATGGGGTTCACATGTAAATAATTTCACGTCTTTTTTAATAGTGTGTGTGTGTGTTTCATAGTGCTAGCCCACTGAGATACCGTTTACCGCAGTTTAACATGGTTGACCCACTTATACACTTTATACTGACTCTGAGCTGACCTTAATACTATGCGCCAGGCAGGGTAACAAAAGGTACCATTTTTAACGCCGTTTGGTATGACGCGGCTGGGAATCGAACCGCCACGTTCTGCTCTCCGGCCGGTAGTACACTGTACAAGACCTATGGCCAGGGAAGTACCAATGGTCATGGCATATTGGACAATATATAGGTGCATTTCAAGATATGTCGTACTATATGCAAATGTTGTTTGTTTGTTGTTGTGTTATATGGCAGTCTATTTTATTGTTAATTGTATATAAGGGGACAAAAGCGTGCCTCTCGTATCTCTCACACATTTTATTACATCAAGACCAGCTTTCTCGTGAAGATCACTCATCATCCCTGATTCCCTGCCTAGGCCCAACTCGGAAGTTTGACCTATGTCGCCCCTGGGTGAATATATTATCATCACTGACTTTTGCTATCATTACGGTATTTTTGTATTCGGTACTGACCAATGCGATCATATTATAAACTATCACTGAATATTGTACTACTACTCTATTGTGAACTGCCATTATAATTGTTGTGCAGTATTTTTTGTTAATTTGTAAACCTAGTTAATTTTGTAATACATTTGTTGATTGTATACCACTTGTTGGTTGGTTGTTGGTTTCACACTAAATTCTTTTACGTACAAATTTATGGGTTAACATATTGTTTCAATTTGGGAATCGACACGTAGCAGTTGTTTGTTTGTTGTTTAACGCTGCACTCAGCTATATTCCAGCTATATGTCTGTAAGTAATCCATTCTGAACCAGACAATCCAGTAATTGACATCATGAGCATTGATCCACGCAAATGGGATACGATGATATGCATCAACCAAGTCAGCGAGCCTGACCACCCGATCCCGTTAGTCCCTCTTCCAACAAGCAGGGGCTGCTAAAGACCTATCCAACCCTGATCTTCACAGGTTTATTGAAATGAAATATACATTCACGTATACATGTATATGGCATTCAATATACTCACGTCTCGTGATTTGCTGACCTAGAGTATTTTTACATAAATAACAATTGCAGTGTGTGTGTGTGCGAGTTTGTGAGTGAGTGAGTGTGTTTTCCTAAACATCCCAGTATTTCATTTACCACAAGGTTCTTAGACGTTTACCACTTTGGTGAAATCCACGAGCATTGGTACGTTCTGAAATGCGGACATTATCAAAGTGAATCTAGGAATCGAACCCTAATTCTCGAATCCGGTCCACGACCCTGCGGGAAACCAAAGTTGTGCCACATCAAGTCTAGATAAACCTAAATTAAGTCTATTTCCCTGATCCCACTACAGTCGGAAAGGTTCTATTGAAAAATATAAATACAATTAAATTACTGAACTGTTTTCATACGCAAGTGTTTGTCTTTGGCCAGCCATGCTGCAGGCATTGTGAGCGCCAACGCCAGAGAATATTCAGTCCCGATTATCCACCGAGATAACATGTCTATGAACATCGCAAAAACGTTCCATAGAATAAAAGTTTTAAAAACCTACACGTAGATCTAGATCGTGATATGCTGAAGGAGGCTCCACACCCTACAGACTGGAGCTTCGTTGAGAGCCGTATTACCCAGACTGCCGAATTCTCACCATATAGATCAGCCAACTTCCCTTTGCTGTTCCCCAGCAGTTCTCTAATTTTGGCGGTTACCGTGGCAACGTTCCTCCTGACCGAGTTTCCATGGGAAAATGTCTTTTTTGCCAGTGCGATCTGACACAAGAGCACAATGAGAAATATATTCGGCTGTTTCAAGCATGCGTGTACATCTCAGATGTGAACGCATGACGCTTCCAACAAGGATCAAATGCCAGGAGTTAAATTGGGAGGTGAAAGCGGGCACTGTCAGTCTCTATGCCGTGCCAGCCCTCGCCAAGGCTGCCAGCCCGCATCGCTAGCTAAACAAACTAAAGAGGATGTGATCCCGTGATTTTGAACTTTCCCCCATTCATGGATTATATAACAAGGCCCCGTTGTAAGTATTGATACTAATGTACTAAGACAATCATTATTTTAAACGGAAAGAGGGATGGCGATGTATGCCAGAGTCTTGTGGAACCATTTTCAAAAGTCAGTGAAGACAAATTTTAACATATGGTATGCGTAAACAATGGTTGCGGTATCTTCCTCAATCCAGTACATCGCCGTCTTTACGAGATGTTTTGCGGATCCAGAGGGGTGGTGTGTGTGTGTGCAGAGCTCCGACCGCGGGATCATGTAAACTTTACTAATAACAAAAAAAAACTCGCAGCCGAGGCTGAATCGACTCGGATTTGGACTTATTGATATGGAAAGGGTTTGGGTCGCTTTTATTTATTTTATTTAAACAAAATATTAAACATTCGTTCATTTGGATTTTCTTGTACAGGGGTTCATGTGTACTAAATGTAAACAAGATTAGAAGAGCACTTGAAAGTTATCATGTAATCCCAATATTTATATATCCATCCTATTTAAGAAAATATGTATTTGCTTTTGGAAATATGCTTTAATACAATTAGTCATGATTTCACGTTGTTTCACAAGACTTTTTTTTGTAGTGTACCGTAAACCAATATATAAGCGCAAGTTGCTTTTTTCAATTCCGAAGGTCTTTAGTTTATTTGAAGCAGTTATTTATAGTCTGTATTGTTTGCAATATATTTGTGTTTTTACTTTAGCATGTCTCGCCTCAATGATTTAGTCGAAGCAGACATTTATTTCATTTGGTGCGTGGAATGACCTGAAAGGTGTTCAAACATAGAAGACCGCCTCCGTGGTCTAGTGGTAGAGCGTCCGCCCGGAGAGCGGAAGGTCCAGGGTTCGATCCCGGGCCGCGTCATACAAAAAGACGTTAAAAGATTGTACTTGTTGTTACCCTGTCTGGCGCTCGGCATTAAGGGGCTAAAACAAGGACTGGTCGGCATCGGCATCGGCATATCGGCATCAGTCCGGACTAGTACAAGCAGCCACACATACACGTGCATGCACGTCGCTATATAAGTGCAATAATCTTGGACGCGACGTTAAACCTAATTTCACCTCACCTCACCTCAAACATAGAAACTTTATGGTGTCACACTAACCTGACACACAGGAAAACAGTTTTTACGCTGACATTTACAAGGAGTTAATGTGCCGCAGCCAGCAATGTTCGGCTATAATATAGCGACTTTTGGAGATGGGCGCCACCTGTAATCGGCCTTTTTTACAGGCGCCATCTGGTGGTAGTATTTAATACAGTATTGACTTTAATGAATCGCGGACATCTCTTTGCCCCTTCTATCCACGCTGCCTCGAACTCGCCTATTCAACGTCCAAATCTGAGTGAGTGAGTGAGTGAGTGAGTGAGTATGGTTTTACGCCGCTTTTAGCAATATTCCAGCAATATCACGGCGGGGGACACCAGAAATGGGCTTCACACATTGTACCCATGTCGGGAATCGAACCCAGGTCTTCAGCGTGACGAGCGAACGCTTTAACCTCTAGGCTACCCGACCGCCCCTCTCCAAATCTGAAAAATCTGAAAAAACAAGACCAACTCAAAGTTTTCATATTAATAATAATAACAAAACTAAATATACGATAATTAAAACATTTGTAACTGTTACCTCGACCCTGTATGTACGTATTTTGTCATTGTACACAATTTGCCTATGTACGAAAGACATATGTGTTGCTGGGTTTGTTTTATAAGAAAAATATACATTTTGAATCGTGAATCTTGAAACTAGTAACATATACGTTGTTTCTTACGAGAAGGGCCGACTCCGTGGTCTAGCGTCCGCCTGGAGAGCGGAAGGTCCGGGTTGGATCCCCGCCGCGTCATACCAGAAGACGTTAAAAGATGGTACTTGTTGTTACCCTGTCTGGTGCTCGGCATGAAGGGGCTAAAGCAAGGACTGGTCGGCTCAGAGTCAGTATACTGTGTCTGAGTGGGGTATACATGTTAAACTGCGGCATGGTATCTCAGTGTGCTAGTGTAGCACAACAGACAAACACGGTCTTCGGTTTCAGCAGTTTTAATAATAACAAGGACTATTTTTATACGCTGGTACTACGAACACTTAACACGGACGTGGCAGAGACTGTGAGAGAGGCTATGGGCTGTTTCAGGCGTGACCCAGTCTGACTAGAGCTCGTCCCAGTGTGCTGGCCTTCTGAGCGGTGACTTGACTGTTAGCTGTTGGCCGTTGGCTCGTGTTCTTCTGCCGTTTCTTCTGGACTGCTCTGTCTGTCTGGTCCTGGTTAGTGTTCAGCGCCCTTCTCTGCCTCTCTCCTGACTACACTGACAGTGCGGTTTATATAGGAGTTTCTCAGCGGATGGCTGTGACTCTCAAATCTTTAGGGGGGTCAAAACAAGTTCGTGGTACAATATACCGGAAACTCTTTGTCAACAACTGTCCGATTTATAACCATCATCTGGTCATAAAATGACACTCAAATCTTTAAGGGGGGGTCGACACAAGTTCGTGGTACAATACACTGGAAACTCTTTGTCAACAACTGTCCGATTTATGACCATCACCTGGTCATGAAAAGACACTCAACCTTTTAAGGGGGGCCAGTAACCTTTCTTCTGATGAACACAATAAGCCCACCTCTACACAGCCTCTGGCCATCCTGGATAGTGTTACACTAGCACTGTAAATCGGCATCAGAACGGACTAGTACAAGCAGCCACACACACACACACACACACACACACACACACACACACACACACACACACACACACACACACACACACACACTCGTGTATATATATATTTATAAGTGCAATAAACTTGAACATCTCACCTCTTGCGACAAGTTGAGGACCAGTTGTGATCCAGAATAACGGTTAGAGGTCAAAATATGCTGTACCACTTCCTTACTGTGACATGAACTGGACAATTGGACTGTAATCACGGCACTTACATTCATGACGTATGTCACTAAGGTATTACGTGAAAATTACGTTTTTGAATTTTCAGATCTTGTCATCTGTCATCCATGCAACTAAAACCGAAAAGGAATCAAACATGCCCATGATAAGATGTGATGTTAAGACACACTGTTAGAGCTTCTGATTCCATAGCTCTTTATCAGAAGGATTAATGGGAGATGTATTCAAGTGTATGGCGATGTGAGGGTCCAAACGTTCAGACGTTTAATAGTTCTCTGAGTCAATATATTTTGTACAATGTTTCACGTACATTACCTTCAGGAATTGGAACATATTTTAGATACACGCCCACGTTTTTGATCATGAGTGACAAAATGTCTTTCATGCTCACCAAAACGTTTCGGTGTTTATTTAGATTACCAATTGACTTGCCTAAGCATGTGTTTGTAACGGATGCTACCGGTTTGGCAGGATACGCTCACCTTTTCGCGAACATCAAGTCAAAGACCTACATTACTTCGGCACTTCTTCCCACATCAAACTGATGTCAAACTCAAACGCTCAAACTGATATAAATGAAATACTGTTCAAAGTGATATTTAACTTATTAAATGTATTGTGTGTTACTGCAACTGTCAAATGTATGTGTAGTGAGGTAATTTTGTATGTACAGGAAAGCACATTCAATCATCCAGTTGATTTGATAAGAATATACTTGCGTCAGTGTGTATTTTATCAACGCCCCAAAACCGTATTTTTTTAAACACATATTATAACAGATCACATACACGCATGGTACCATATGCTAACTACTACATCCAGCAGTGGTCGCAATTTACTTGGATCTGAGCAGAGAATGTGGGGCTTGAAGTCACAAGAGGACGTTTCAGTTACTAGCTCTGTCCTAGCTCTTACGTTGAACAATGCCACATGGTGACAGCTGATGATAATAACCATCACATGACAAGCAGGCAGCGCATTTTTTATTTCCCAAAAGAGAGAAATATACACATTATAACAAAAAAATCTACTCATCATTTAATTATAAGAGTTGAAAACCTAACAAGATTTCTCTTTACATTTAATCCTTTTAATTTTTACGAAACTTTATTGTAGTTAAACATTTATCGTTCTTGTTTTGGGCTTTGAGTTTGTTTTTATTTTCCATTATATCAGCAATATATTTATAAGAAACGGTCCGATCTATTCTAACATGTCTGTGCTGCCCAGAATGGTTCATTGCTGGTGCCCCCCGTCGTGATAATGCTGGAATATTGCTAAAAGCGGCGTAAAAGCATACTCACTCACTCATTCACTGAATGGTTCCACTGTCTAGAGTAAGGTGATTTGGCGTATTATTTAATTACAAACTTCAAGGTCTGGAACAATTAACGAATGCCGCATGTAACGTGGGAGAACGGAGTGTGGTCGTGGGGCTGAAGAGATGAGTTGGGACATTTGATCATGAATACAGATAATGACAATAAAAAGCAATGACAAAGACACTATTGTCTGTAAGTTTGCTACAAGACTAATAGTAATAGTCCGTCATTTTCACTCTCATTGCTGCGTTCAGTAAATCAACAGATCACATTTCTTAAAATTTACCTTCATTTAGTTACAGTTCTAGCCAAATAATACACAACCGATTGTCCGGTATAGTGGTATTGTCCTGTGCATAGCGGGAGGGATAGGCGATCTCAATAAACTTGGTAACATGGTTTACCTTGACTTCTTGGCGCGGGTCTGAATTTCACTGACAGGTTAAATGTATCCTTAAACTGACGTATCAGCAAACCTCACTGCACTACGCGAACAGATCCTAGAAGAAGACATGAAAACCACAGCAAGATATGCGAAACCAACCGCTTCCCGAAGAAAGCCTCATGTTCGTCACGGGACCAGCGCCATGTGATTGGCCATTATTATTTGTACAAGGCAGAACCGACCCTTTTCCTGACACTTTCTGGACGCTCACCAATTACGCAATTGTAATTAATGCCCAAGTGCTATAAAAATAAGTTTTCATATTTGCAATACTGTCTTGTGTTACAAAGTGTGTCTGTACCTTCTGAGGGTAATGCCAATATGACTATGGTACTGTAAACAGAAATATTATATAGGATAGGACCAAAAAACTTTTTCTTATATGAAAACATAACATATTTATATAAACTATATAATATGCAACAATAAGTTTTTTTCAGGTGTATACATGTTAATGTTGAATAAGCAGCATGTGAGAGTTGCGGCCCTTAAATGTGCCAGGATATACTTATCGTAGATTCGGATCTTAGGTTCGTCCTATGCTGCACTAATGTTCGTCGTTGTACAAGTCTAAGAGATCCGGGGCAGAATAGGTCTTCAGCAACCTATACTTGCGGTAAAATGATTGTCGTAAGAGGCGACTAACGGGATCGGGTGATCGGCTTGATGCATGCCATTTTATCCCAGTTTCGTGGATCGATGCTTATGATGTCAATCACTGGTTTGTGTGGTCCAGACTCGATTATTTACAGACCGCCGTCATATAGCTGAAATATTGCTGAGGGCGGCGTTAAACAACACACAAACAAACAAACAAACAAACAAATGTACAAGTCTACGTGCCGAGATCAAGTGCCTCAGCGTGAAATATTGCTTCGTGACTGTTTCGTTAGAACAACATCACTCACTCATTTATGTGTAATTTATTTCGTTTCGTTTCAGTGAATGTCAACTCAATGGGATCTCGAACGTTTGGAGCGCTGTATCCTGTACGAGCAGGTCATGGCATCATGTTTGTTCTGTTCTTCGTCAGCGTCTCGATGTGTGGCTACCTGTATCTGTACAACTCCTCCCATATGCTACAACCCCGACGTTTCTCTTTCTGGCTCAACACGTCACGACATGGGTTCATGGCCAATCTCCAACTTCCGTTTTATACGAAACGTAATTGGACAAGAGACATAAAGGAGGCCGATGACTCACTTCCGGTCACACCTCTTTTAACCATGTTTACCTCCTGGCCTTCAAACGACAAGAAATACGAGGTGAGGAATATCACACTGAAGAACTGGGCAAATCTCAGACCTCATATCAGACCTGTCTTCTTTAGCACCAACGGGAAGGACACAAAAGACATTATCCGACATGGCTGGGAGGTACTTCCGGTCACTAAGATCGCTGCTTCCGGTGCACCTGTGTTGAAATATATGTATTTGGATGTTATCCGTAAGTTCAAGTCAAAACTCTACAGTTACTCAAATGGAGATATTCTGTTCGACGATGGGTTGATCAGAACGTTGAAAACCGTTGTGTCTAGCTATTTTCCACCATCGAATCCGATACTGATTATCGGTCAAAGGACTAATGTTCTACGTGTTACAGCGGATGAAGGAACAAATATGGACAGTCTTTCTACCATTGCCCGACAAAGAGGCAAACTATTTCTAACGGTTGCCGAGGACTATTTTATAACTGATTCAACATTTCCTTGGGGCCACATTCCTGCAATTGTCATTGGACGTCCTGCGTATGATAACTGGCTTGTACTGAACTCCTGCCAGCATGACCACACTGTAATAGATGCGACTGCCTCGATTCTGGCTGTTCATCAGACCACAAAAGCTGGTAATTTCGAAGGGATGACTCGCAAAAATAATGATTATAACGCGGGTCTTCTCCGCAACCTTTACAAGTATATTAAATTTGCAGCTGGTGCCACGTCGTGTGCCCCATTGGTAACAAAACGCAATGAGACTAGTGTATATATAAGTCAGAGAACAACTTTCAAGAAAACCTGCTACCTGTATTATAAATCTTTGGGTTGGAAGACAAAATTGGTAAATGTTACACCCTCTAAGAACGAATGATGGTCTTTCATAGTAGACGGGTATGGCCCAAGACGCAGACCATTGGTAAAAAAGATACGAGTGGCTCGCGCAGCTGATGCCCTGCAATTCACTGTGAAAAGGTTCCTCTCTTCGAACCTAGAGTCGTGAGTGTGTATGTGTGGGTGGATGGATGGATGGATGCATGGACAAGATCACACTCATGTCTACTGCGCGGTAGACACCTTTACCCCGTCGTTGGAATTGTATATTAAAAAAATGATATATCGTGTATGATATAAGCGGTTGATCACTACCAATTTGTGCATTGTTGAGATTGAAATTAAGTTCGGATCTGACCTATTTTATGTGACTATACAACAGAGGATTTGTACGGATGATTATTACATACGAACAACGCGTGTGTGTGTGTGTGTGCGTGCGTGTGTGCGTGCGTGTGTGCGTGCGTGCGTGCGTGCGTGCGTGCGTGCGTGTATGTATATGCATATTTTCCTTTGCAAAGATGAAACAGCTTGCTGTGCGGTGGAACCGTGTTGTTTCGTTGTAATCTGTATTTTCATTCTTGAGACATGAGGGGCGTCTGTAGAATTATATTACCTTGCTGATAATATACTGATGACAAAATTTAAGGTGTGAACGGACGAGTGTTTGGGTTGATATCTGTGCGTACCCAGATGTTTTTCATTATGTTTTGGACACAGGGTATTCAACTGTACATTTTATGTGGAATGTGTCATATTCTTACGTAAAGCCTCAGTACAGTTTATTTATGGTAGACACGTGGAGGACATATCCAAATTTGATGCATCAGTGACAAAAATAACATCCGATGCAATGCCCTATTTTGACTTGTGCCATGCGTTCCGTGTGTATTGTTTGAGCAATTGACTTGCCTTTGCATGTGTTTGTAACGGTGCCACCGATGGAGCAGGATACGCTCACTTTTCCTCAAACACTTGGTATCATCACTATTTCCAAGTGATTCATAAACTACATGCTTATGATACAGTCGGAATCGTGCAAGCGACTCTGTATTTAACGGAGATTTTTGTGGCTATGGGCAAGGTTTTGTCGCTTTTATTTAGCAGATATTTCTTATGGCCATGCAAAGGGCTTTGTCACTTTTATTTAGCAGAGATTTCTTGGGCTTTTGAAAGGATTTTTTCACTTTGATATTCTCTCAATCTGAAGTTCAGAAACTTCACATGCATTCCGACACTGACAGGAAAAAAATATTATTCAGAGTTTCAGCTAATACATAAACACTATAAAATCTATATCTGCTCAATTGACCTGACATGACACGTATTTATGAACCATAATATGTAATATATCGAAACTAGAAGTGGGTCTTGGGACACCTTGAGCCACCGATGAGTGATATCGGTATCATAGGCTATGACGTCACTTCTGTGAATGGTATTATAGCAGATCAGTAAATGCTTAAGAGAGTATTATATACGTGTTCCTTGATGTAAATTTCGTGAAATAATGTTTGTTTGTTTGTTGTTTAAAAAAGCGCCTTCCATTTTTTTTGCAAGTTTTTATTGGCCAGGATAGTTATGAATTGTGAGCACACAGGTCAGTGGTGTATTGACAGGCCAGGGGAAAGTCATGTCGGGGTCAAGCTTAATGATATATCGTGGCATCAAAGGTCTTTCACTTTTGGGGAGCGCAATGGTGAGTGGTGTATTGACAGACCAGGGGCAAGTGATGTGGGGTCAAGCATAATCGTGGCATCATGATAATTGCTTGGAGAAGGTTTTCATCATCATAATCGCCAAAGTAAAAGCAGCCGTTGCAACAAGGAACAAAAACACATTAGAAAACATTTCTAAATAGATTTGCATTATGGTTATCGATAGTATGCTGAAATAAAATACATCGAATCACAATTAAACATAATAGATTAAATATAGTAGATGGTTATTTTAAACTAAGCAGTCGTTAAACGTTCAGAAGGATAAGGGGTGAACCGTTCCAGTCAGTCATCTACTAACAACCTGGAAGATCAAAAGCAAGATTTTAACGAAATACTCCACAATGGAACAAAACGCCATATCTCTCAAAACAAACAACTAATTGATTTACAACAATGTAGAGTGCCCGGTTATTTTGTTACTTTAATACATAATGCCTACTTCATGGCCGTTTAGGAACATGCTGTTAGATGGCTGCCATTGAATGTGACCAACTGCGTGAGCGATTTAGAGGTAAACAATTCTCGTCATGTGTTCATTGTATGTACAAACACGCCATTATTAGCATGATTGCTTGTTTCAAACGACTATGCGTGTTTGTTTCACACAACGGATAAAGTTGTGCATTTATCAACCGCAACTACTATTTTACTCAACATGTCAGTAATTTGCGCACAACCATGGCCTTAAAGCGAATCTTTACTGATGAGACCAGTTTAAGATTATTTTACCAAAGAAAATATTTTTGCCTCTGTAAAACAATCATAAGTAGTTTCAAAGAATAAACTTGTTATAGTAACCCTAGCATTCCTGTTGTTTTGGTATGAAATCCATTCAGCTAATTTCAAGGCATTATCACCACTACCAACGTGTGCATCACGAGTAACTGTCTACACACGTATGTATCACGAGTAAGTGGCTACATATATATGTATCACTATTACCTGTCTACATACATATGTATCACGAGTAACTGGCGGCATACGCATGTATCACGAGTAACTGGCTACATACGTATCACGAGTAACTGTCTACATACATATGTATCACGAGTAACTGGCGGCATACGTATGTATCACGAGTAACTGGCTACATACGTATCACGAGTAACTGTCTACATACATATGTATCACGAGTAACTGGCTACATATATATGTATCACTATCACTATGTATCACGAGTAACTGGCTACACACGTATGTATCACGAGTAACTGGCTGCATACGTATCACGAGTAACTGGCTGCATATATATGTATCACTATTTCCTGTCTACATACATATGTACCACGAGTAACTGGCTAAATACGTATGTATCACGAGTAAATGGCTACATACGTATCACGAGTAACTGGCTACATATATATGTATCACGAGTAACTGGCTACATATATATGTATCACTATTACCTGTCTACATACATATGTATCACGAGTAACTGGCGGCATACGTATGTATCACGAGTAACTGGCTACATATATATGTATCACGAGTAACTGCCTACACACGTATGCATTACGTGTAACTGGCTACACATATGTGTATCACGAGTAACTGTCTACATACATATGTATCACGAGTAACTTGCTACATACGTATGCATCACGAGTAACTGGCTACATACGTATGCATCACGAGTAACTGGCTACATACGTATCACGAGTAACTGGCTACACATATATATGTATCACGAGTAACTGGCTACACATATATACGCATCACGAGTAACTGGCTACACATATATATGTATCACGAGTAACTGGCTACACATATATATGTATCACGAGTAACTGGCTACACATATATATGTATCACGAGTAACTGGCTACACATATATATGTATCACGAGTAACTGGCTACACATATATATGTATCACGAGTAACTGGCTACATACGTATCACGAGTAACTGGCTACATATATATGTATCACGAATAACTGCCTACACACGTATGTATCACGAGTAACTGGCTACACACGTATGTATCACGAATAACTGGCTACATACGTATCACGAGTAACTGGCTACATATATATGTATCACTATTTCCTGTCTACATACATATGTACCATGAGTAACTGGCTAAATACGTATGTATCACGAGTAAATGGCTACATACGTATCACGAGTAACTGGCTACATATATATGTATCACGAGTAACTGCCTACACACGTATGCATTACGAGTAACTGGCTACACATATGTGTATCACGAGTAACTGTCTACATACATATGTACCACGAGTAACTGGCTAAATACGTATGTATCATGAGTAACTGGCTACATACGTATCACGAGTAACTGGCTACATATATATGTATCACGAGTAACTGCCTACACACGTATGCATTACGTGTAACTGGCTACAGATATGTGTATCACGAGTAACTGTCTACATACATATGTATCACGAGTAACTGGCTAAATACGTATGTATCATGAGTAACTGGCTACATACGTATGTACCACGTGTAACTGGCTAAATACGTATGTATCACGAGTAAATGGCTACATACGTATTACGAGTAACTGGCTACACATATGTGTATCACAATTACCTGTCTACATACATATGTACCACTAGTAACTGGCTACATACGTATCACAAGTAACTGGCTACATATATATGTATCACGAATAACTGCCTACATACATATGTACCACGAGTAACTGGCTAAATACGTATGTATCATGAGTAACTGGCTACATACGTATCACGTGTAACTGGCTACAGATATGTGTATCACGAGTAACTGTCTACATACATATGTATCACGAGTAACTGGCTACATACGTATGTACCATGAGTAATTGGCTACATACGTATGTATTACGAGTAACTGGCTACATACATATATACCACGAGTAACTGGCTACATACGTATCACAAGTAACTGGCTACATATATATGTATCACGAATAACTGCCTACACACGTATGTATCACGAGTAACTGGCTACATACGTATCACGAGTAACTGGCTGCATACATATGTACCACGAGTAACTGGCTACACACGTATGTATCATGAGTAACTGGCTACATACGTATCACGAGTAACTGGCTACATATATATGTATCACGAGTAACTGCCTACATACGTATGTATTACGTGTGACTGACTACACATATATGTATCACGAGTAACTGTCTACATACGTACGTATTACGAGTAACTGTCTGCATACGTATGTATCACGAGTAACTGGCTGCATACGTATGTATCACGAGTAACTGGCTGCATACGTATGTATCACGAGTAACTGGCTACATACGTATCACGAGTAACTGGCTACACATATATGTATCATGTGCAAGTGCCTACATACGTATGTATCACGAGTAAATGCCTACACAAGTATGTATCACGAGTAACTGTCTACACATGTATGTATCATGTGTAACTGTCTACATACGTATGTATCACGAGTAACTGGCTGCATACGTATGTATCACGAGTAACTGGCTACATACGTATCACGAGTAACTGCCAACACATATATGTATCATGTGCAAGTGCCTACATACGTATGTATCACGAGTAACTGTCTACACATATATGTATCACGAGTAACTGCCTACACAAGTATGTATCACGAAATCCTTGAACATCATTAATAACTTGTCCATCGTAACTGTCTACATACATATGTATCATGAGTAACTGACTACACACGTATGTATCACGTGTAACTGCCTACATACGTAAGGTTCAGGAGCAACTGCCTACACACGTATCACGAGTGACTGTCTACATACACATGTAACTGGCTACACATATATATATCACGAGTAACTGCCTACACACGTATATCACGTGTAACTGGCTACACATATATGCATCATGTGTAACTGCCGACATACGTATGTATCACGAGTAACTGTCTACACATGTATGTATCACGAGTAACTGTCTACATACGTATGTACCACGTGTAACTGGCTACACATATAAGTATCACGTGTTACTGCCTACATATATATGCATCACCAGTATTTACCTACTTAAGAGAATATATAACGAGTAATTACCTACACATCTATACATCATAAGTAACTGCCTACATACGTGTTACTGACAACCAAAACGTTGCATCTATCATTGTTAAAGGAAGTATAGTTACGTCATGATTCCCAAGTTGAAGCTCAAATGTTAATCCAGAAATAGGTCTGTACAGAACTAGATTGCAAAACCAGTAAATCACACAAGATCAATGAACAATTAGCAGAATAGATTGAAATACAACCAAGGTTAACTTGATAATCAAATATGGCAATACAGCGGGTGAGATTTATGAAACAACCGCACTCTCGAATGTGCAGTGATTGTGAGTGAGTGAGTGAGTGAGTGAGTGAGTGAGTTGGGTTTAACGCCGCTTTTAACAGTATTCCAGTTATATCAAGGCGTGTCAGCTTAATGTGGGAGGAAAGCCCAAAGTGATGCAGATCTCAGACGTTTACCACTTCGGTGAAACCCACGAGTACGGGTATGGTGCTGACAAACCTAGAAACGTAATTGGGAAGAACCGGGATTCGAACCCACAATCATAGGTTTCTGGCGTACCCAAGGGACGCAACTCTGCACAGCGAATCGCGGCGGCTTAGACGACTGGGCCACCCGTGCCCCCTGCAGTGATTGTCACACGGTTGGTTGCTGTTTTGTTTTACGCCGTACTCAGCAATATTCCAGCTGTATGACGGCGGTCTGTAAAAAATCGAGTCTGGACCAGACAATCCAGTGATTGATATCATGAGCATTGATCCACGCAATTGGGATACGATGACATGCATCAACCAAGTCAGCAAGCCTGACCAACCGATCCCGTTAGTCGCCTCTAACGACAAGCATAGTCACCATTTACGGCAAGCATGGGCTTCTGAAGACCTATTCTAATCCTGATCTTCATGGGTCAGTTGTCACACGGAAATAGCTTGGATAAGGCTCGAGGTCCGACTTGAATCCAGGCATCACTGTGATGGACACTGGTAGAAAGGTTCGTTTCCTCCAAGGCAGGTCGTACTATCAATACCTCGAATCTTCTTCGTCCTGCTCTTACACTGCACAGTAGGCGTACCAACCTGTATCGGCCGCGTCATACCAAAAGACTTTAAAAGATGATACTTGTTGTTATCCTGCCTCGCGTTCGGGATTAAGGGGCTAAAACAAGAACTGGTCGGCTACGAGTCAGTATGCTGTGTCTGAGTCGGGTATTCATGGCATGGTATCTCAGTGGGCTAGCACTATAACATTGGCATTAATCCGGACTGGTACAAGCAGCCACACACACGCGTGCACGCACACACACACACACACACACACACACACACACACACACACACACACACACACACACACACACACACACACACACACACACACACACACGTGCATGCACGTCACTTTATAAGTGCAATAATCTTGGACTCGACACTTAACCCCATTTCACCTCATATCAATGCACTGTACTCCACCTTGAAGAGACTGGAAGGTGCCATTGACGACACAGTAAGAAGAGCTCCCTCACAGTGACGTGAGAGTTGCAGAATAAGCAAACCAAGGGAGGTAACTTTATGTCAAAGATCCGACCAAAGTTTAACATATTTTACAGGCGCCTCAAATCAATGGCCACGTTCATCATGTATATTGCTACAATATACAAAATACAACATTCATTGCTACATCAAAGTATGCAGTCCTTGACCCTCAAATATATTTACTTATGTGTGAAAGGCGTGTTGAGCTTCACTAGCAGTGAGTAAAATGGAATAGTATGAGCTTTTCAAGGAAGTATCATTTCTGTCGTTTGAAGTATGAATTAGAAGAAAAATTGCTTTCTCCGAGCAGGTGCAGCTCGGGAATACGTGAGTGATTCCACCAGTAGGTGTCTTTAGTGTAGGACATACATAAAAGTTCGCAGATTTGAATTGCTGATTCTCGCTAATTGTAGCACGTCCTTTTCAGCTGCAGTATATCACATATTCAACTATTTGTGTCAGATAACACTATGGTGTACATTCCAAATTTTGTTTGGTATGTACCACATATTTATGACAATGGGCGTTGTCAACATCAAATGCTTTTGGCCAGGCTGGAGATTATAAAACATGTTTGTAAGGACCCGTGAAGATCCGGGGTGGAATAGGTCTTCAGCAACCCATGCTTGCCGCAAAAGGTGACTATGCTTGTCGTAGGAGGCGACTAACGGGATCGGGTGGTCAGGCTCGCTGACTTGGTTGATGCATGTCATCGTATCCCAATTGTGTAGATCGATGCCCATGGTGTCAATCAATGGATTGTCTGGTCCAGACTTGATTATTTACAGACCGCCGTCATACAGCTGGAATATTGCTGAGTGTGGAGTTAAACAACAAACAAACAAACAAACAAAACAAAACACGTTTTCAAGGATTTAACGGTAGACCATGGCAGGGGCCATGGCAGGACCTGGTAACGGTAGACAAGGATGGACCATGGAGGGCCATGGAGGGCCATGGCAGGACCTGGTAACGGTAGACAAGGATGGACCATGGAGGGCCATGGCAGGACCTGGTAACGGTAGACAAGGATGGACCATGGAAGGGCCATGGCAGGACCTGGTAACGGTAGACAAGGATGGACCATGGAGGGCCATGGCAGGACCTGGTAACGGTAGACAAGGATGGACCATGGAGGGCCATGGCAGGACCTGGTAACGGTAGACAAGGGTGGACCATGGAGGGCCATGGCAGGACCTGGTAACGGTAGACAAGGATGGATCATGGAGGGCCATGGCAGGACCTGGTAACGGTAGACAAGGATGGATCATGGAGGGCCATGGCAGGACCTGGTAACGGTAGACAAGGATGGATCATGGAGGGCCATGGCAGGACCTGGTAACGGTAGACAAGGATGGACCATGGAGGGCCATGGCAGGACCTGGTAACGGTAGACAAGGATGGATCATGGAGGGCCATGGCAGGACCTGGTAACGGTAGACAAGGATGGACCATGGAGGGCCATGGCAGGACCTGGTAACGGTAGACAAGGATGTATCATGGAGGGCCATGGCAGGACCTGGTAACGGTAGACAAGGATGGACCATGGAGGGCCATGGCAGGACCTGGTAACGGTAGACAAGGATGGACCATGGAGGGCCATGGCAGGACCTGGTAACGGTAGACAAGGCGTGCCCAAGGGACACAACTCTGCACAGCGAATCGCGGCGCCTTGGGCGACTGGGCCATCCTTGCCCCCCTTTATCGATAGACAAAGACGTAACGTTGGACAAATATTTAAAGATAGACAACGATTTAGAGTTGGACAAGGACTTAACGTCGGACAAAGGGTTTAGAGTTGAAGAAAGATTTAACGCTCGACAAAGATGTAACGTTGGACGGGGATTTAAAGTTAAGTAACGTTGTGCAAAGGATGTAAGGATGGACAAGTTTTAAATGATGTACAAGTACTTCACGCTTTCAGGATTTAACGGTAGACAAACATGCAACGATGGACAACACTAAGGATTTAAGGATGTAAAGATTGTCAAGTATTTGACGTTTGTGAAAGATTTCAGGTTGGGCATGGGTTCAACGATGGACATGGCCTCCGACCTCCTACCAGCCTTGATCAGTGGCACAATACACACACGTCAACACAGCCTTCAGTGAAAAAAAAGCACAAACAATTATGAATTGTAAATATGAGCATTTTATTGGTTTTCTATATAAACAGTAACTTGAAGAAGACGGACACAAATTATTTAACATATCAAGGTAAAAATCGGACATCTTTCATCCTTCTTTCTGCTAGAAACCTCCTCATACGTAGCATACTGGTATAGGAAAATATAGACAGATCACTATCTTGTTGTTATATCACAGCTAGTAATAAAGTCACATCCCTTTCACAGACACCGTTATCGCTCGGTCTAGGTGTACTTTGGTATAAAAGATGCTTCTGAAATGACAACGAATCATGAAAATGTGTAGCTGTACAGAAATATATCAATTTTATTTTGATTATTTTTTAAGTCTATACAAAACCTTCAGCTATACAACACGACCGCGTCTGTGTTCGGGTTTTCATGCTTTCTCTATTTCATAGTGTAATTTTTGTGCAGCTACCAATTCCTATTTACAAACAAACATGATTAGATGACAAACGAAATGGAGGATAAATGTAAAGATTGTATGGATTGACGAGAACAAACCCATTTGCTGCCGCTTATGAGCTCTTCATATAGTGGTGTGAGAATTTATTCCCCGGTTGTAGACTAACCATTACATATAAACATAGCATTATAACATGCAAGTGTAATGAGTTGGTCCTCGATGACGTATGTTATCCACGATCTGATCATGTTACGTCAAAGTATGAAGCTGACGCTCGACGTATAGTATATACGACGTGACACTGTTACGTCAAAGTATGAAGCTGGCGCTCAAGTCGTATCGTATATACGACGTGACACTGTTACTTCTTTATATGAAGCTGACGCTCCATGACGTATCGAATATACGACGTGACACTGTTACGTCAAAGTATGAAGCTGACGCTCCATGAAGTATCGTACATACGACGTGACACTGTTTCGTCTTTGTATGAAGCCGACGCTCAAGTCGTATCGTATAAACGACGTGACACTATTACGTCTTTGTATGAAAGTGACGCTCCATGGCGTATCGTACATACGACCTGACAAGGTTACGTCAGTATATGACGTTGATGCAACAAGACGTATCGTATATTCAATCTGCTCCAACAGTCATGACTGGAGGGGACGCCAAATGACGTATCGAATATACGACCCGACCCTACTACATCAACGTACGAAGCTAACATTCCATGGCGTTATAATATGCGACCTTTCCTAACTACGGTGTCATGTGAAGTGTCCTAAATACGACCTAACCTTTCTAAGTCGTACTCCACAGTTGTCATCCTACTTAACATACTCACCACATGTATCGCCTAACTCTGTCACTTGTGTCAAGCTACAATATTATGATATTACTAATCATATTCTAAGTACTAATCTTACATACAATTGACGTTTTCCACAGTCAATGGTAATGGTATCAATGGATGAATATGCTCTAATCCCTAGAACGGGTGGCTCAGTCGTCTAAGGCGCCATAATTTACGTTTCGTCCCTTGGGCATACTAAAAATCCGATTATGTTTCTATGTTTCTTGGTTTGTCAGCACCATACCCGTGCTCGTGGGTTTCACCAAAGAGCTAAACGTCTTAGACTCGCATTACTTCGGGATTTCCTCCCGAATTAGACAGACACGCCGTGATCTAACTGTAACACTGTTCAAGGTGGTGTTAAACTCATACTTAAACTCATTGTAATTGAAATAACGAGCCCGGGAATGAAAATAATGTGTTTGAATATGGCGGTCCCAAACACTGATGAAAATGAGCTGTCGTAGATCCAGCGATGAGGATTGCTCAGCTCGTCATGATGGGGCCATTTCTTGAATCTCTCGCAGCTCCCGCACAGTGCACAGAGCGTGGAGATATTGGGAAAACAGTTTGATAAGACCAGCGGTATTTTCCTTTGACAGGCAGTGGATATATAACGACATGCACTCCTCCGTGAACTGACACATACACAATTGTTGATCAATATGGCGCTCTTGGGCCGGAACCGGAAGTAGATTACGAGATAATTTTAGAGCATAGGGCGCCGCCATCATTACAGTTAGCCGCTCAGCGAGAGACATCTGCAAAAGAGAAACAACACCATCATATATTTGGTTGCGCATCACAACAATGAACCCTGTCACATTAGATTTACAAAGATTTTTCTAATTGAAAATGTTAACATACTTTCGTTTTTTACGTTTGAGTTTGGGAATAATAATTTAATAGTAAAACAAAAAAGACCCGTTCCACAAATGGATCGTAGCACTGAGGCCAAACTAACTCCACTGTTTTAAGGTGATTTGAAATGTGGTTAAACGTCGCGTCTAAGATTATTGCACTTATATAGCGACCTTCATGCACGTGTGTGTGTGTGTGTGTGTGTGTGTGTGTGGCTGCTTATACTAGTCCGCACTGATGCCGATTTATAGTGCTAGCTCACTGAGATACCATGCCGCAGTTTAACATGAATACCCCACTCAGACACAGTATACTGACTCCGAGCCGACCAGTCGTTGTTTTCACCCCTTAACGCCGAGCGGCAGACAGGGTAACAACAAGTACCATGTTTTAACGTCTTTTGGTAAGACGCGGCCGGGGATCGAACCCCGGACCTTCCGGTCTCCAGGCGGACGCTCTACCACTAGACCACGGGTGCAGTCTCACTATTTGAAAATGGACTTAGAATGTTGTCGCGCTAGGATCGCCATTTGGAACAGGGACCCAACCCGCTATCTATTAACACAATTTCGACACATGTGATCTGCTCGGTCCTCATGTTTATTCAGACAGCATCTACTTCTGTCGCTGTTACTAGAAGACAATATCAGTGAATGAATCACTCACCTCACTGAGGTAGTCACAGTCCTTAGTGTAGACCTTGATGAGTTTAGACAGTTTGTCTACGTCCTCATCTAGACAGCTACACAACAGAAGATTCACATCGTCCTGAAAAACAAACATGTACACCTATATGTATCTCAACATTAAACACTAACGTTGGACATTTCTCTGATCATCTATAATGTATTGTTCATGACCGAAGCATTAGATCGCTTTGGGGAATATTATTCCACTTTTTCAGGCAGGCGATCTTTGCCATACAAGCCGACCTATCTCCATTTAATTTAATATACATGTAGCTCTAAATATACTTAAAAATTATGGGTGCTGTGATCAAGCTCTTATCAAGCAACGCCATACTTTGATTTGAATGAAGGTTGTTTGAACAATCAAAACTTTTAACGTAAAAACCTTTAATTTCAAATTCTCGCCAGTAGTGTGTTCTTTTCACGCTTTCCCGTCATTTTCCTTTCCCACTTTGGTTTGAGGGAAAGACATTAGGGCGTGTAACCTTTCTGACAGCAATACAAATTGGCATCGAGCTACCCGGTTTTCTTGACAAGTGGTTTGTTACGTTAGAAGCTAGAAGACTGATTGATCTGTAAAGCCACATATAGTCCATATCAATTGCCTTAGCATTATTAACTATTTCTAGTAATCAATATATGTACATGATCACGGTACCTTTGCCTTTGCACATCCACAATCGTGGCTAGTTATATGATTCATTATCATTACGTTAATGGCGGACAAGCGAAATTACATCAAGTTCTCTGAGGTTCGAAACACCCGCTGTTTCACTACAACAACGTTGAGACGTTTCTGGTTAGCGGATAAGGTTAGAAAATTATATATACGTTACGCCTAAAGCGACATTCACTATGCGTAAAGACTTTGAACAAAAGGAAATCCATGTCGGTTTTCCGTAACCACACTTGTCATGCGTTAAACTAATGTCTTTATGCGTAAAGCCTTTGACCAATGAAAACCATCTCCCCGACCACTAGCATTTTTATCAAAGTCTTGTTTCCACCCTTGACAAATAAATCCCACTTTCCTCTGCTAAATATGACTGGACTATCGCACATAACCATAGTCCAATCAGAGAACGTTTCACAAAATCAACATCCACGACTGGTACACCTTTGTATGAAAGTGATTTACCGCTGCCTGTCTTTGTTATCACCAATATGTCCTTTTCATCTTTAAAACCCCCTAATGATTGCCTGACAGAGTGTGTTTGTTCGTCAGGGATGAAATCGCGAATGTTTTCGATATCTGATCGACTAAGTCGTCGCCTATGGTAGTCGCCATCTTTGTGAATCTATACGAGATAAGAACAGCGATCAGATTGGCTATCGCGTTTTCATACAAGGGGCACAACTCGTGACCTACGCGAGGTGGCGCCAGGATCGAGCCAAGAAAAGTGGCCTTTACGTGGCAAGGTTAGACACTTGGATTTAATATAGGCTAGGGGACATTTCCTATTGGTCAAAGTCATTACGCGTAATGGATTTACCTTATACGCGTAACGTTTATCATCTGCTGACTCCCATTCGCTAACCACAGACGTTTGCTTTGACCGTGCATTGTCTTAAAGCCACAGAGCGATACCCAAATGCTTGACGACCCTATGTAACCACTTATCCAGATACGTGACAGTAGAATTCCCTCTTTGCACACGACACCAGAGTGGTTACTTTCCTTTCCATTCATGTTTGTTTGTTTGTTTTTCAGGGCCGCACTCGGCAATATCCCATCTATATGACGGCAGTCTGTAAATAATCGAGTCTGGACCAGACAATCCAGTGATTGAGATCATGAGGATCGATCCACGCAATTGGGATACGATGACATGCATCAACCAAGTCAGTGAGCCTGACCACCCGATCCCGTTAGTCACCTCTTACGACAAGCGTAGTCGCAATATACGGCAAGCATGGGTTGCTGAAGATCTATTTATGACCTGCAGTCATCAGGTGGCGAGGTTGAAATTTAAAACTCATTTCAACTTGGATAAAAATTCATAAACTATGTCAGTTATATAAAGTTATTGAACGTCATTGTCAGCAAGGTTTCAATGAACAAGAAATGAATGCCTTTTCAGAGGATCTTTAAGAATGTTTAGGTACGTTAATGTCACAAAGTGCTTGTGGAAGCTTGAAACACTTCAAGAGATTCTTGAGAATTATATTAAACACGCCATGCGCGTGGTGCTGATCACATTTAAATCGATTTAGAAATGCTTCAAAGGCAGTGTGTAAGACAATAAATTTAATCATTCGAATCTGTTAAACACGATGAAATTTCCAACGTAAAAAAATCCCATTTTGACACAAGAGCTTGAAGGCATTCCTTGTTTATGTCTTAACCAATTATGATACGTTCAACAGCTTTGATGTCAGGAGGGTAAGAAATGTGATCAAAACGAAATTCTTAAGGAAATTGTGAAAATGTGAAAACTTAATATAAAAGGAAATGTGAAAAGTGACAAGGGCCGTTTTATCAAAGAGTAGGTGGAACGGAAAGGGCTGAAGCTTGTTTTCTCAGATATCTAGACTATCTGTAGACTTTCATTGTCACTGCCTTTTCTTCATGGAATTGAAGCCGAAAACATGAAGGAAATTATATGTCATACTCACAAAACAATCAGTCATGTTGAAATAGTAGAAATGTACCTGGTAGAGTTAAGGAAAAGCAACAGTAGACATAAAAGTAAGTTAATTCTTAATGTCATTTTATCAAAAAGTTCTTTTCGCGAACACCTGCTGGTGTCATCACTGATTTTCAGTGATCCATTTATATAATGTTCACCGCTGTTGTGTCTTGTTACGCCAGTGGATAATCGAGACTGGTTATTCTCTGGCGTTGTCGTTATATATTTAAGAATCTGAGGTAAGTGAGTCGGGATTCACATCGCTTTTAACAGTTTTCCAGTTGTATCAAGGCATGCCAGCTTAATGTGGGAGGAATGTCCGAAATAATGTAGGTCTCAGACGTTTACCACTTCGGTAAAACCCACTGACACGGGTATGGTGCTGAAAAACCTGGAAACATTCTGGCATGCCAAGGGACGCAACTCGACACGACTTCGGCACCTGGCCCCCCATCTCTGCCACCACACGAATATGGTTGGTAGGTGAAATATCGATAGTGCCTTACGAGCTAAATGGTCATGTGTTCAATGAGATCGTGTACACGAACTTTTAGCTCGTAAAATCAAGTATGTATACATGGCACTGTGAACAAAATTGAATGACAAGGTAATTGTGAAATACCTATTTCTGCCGGTTTGTGCAAGAGGTCGGATCAATTATTGCTTAGTATGGCAGCTCGGGTTGTATACTCCCCAGGGAACTGAGAATGAATATGCACTATTAAGATTCCAATTCCGCTTATGATTATGATTATTATGATTTTTAGACATATTTTTATAATGAATTGTATACATGTATGTCACTAGCAGAGGGCCCGGCATTTTACGAGCTGAAAGGGCTTCACACCACGGGACTATTCCCGTTGAAAAATGTTTGTTTTTACAATATTATATCAGTCTTACGTCCTCTTGTTGGTTCGGTATGGTAACACAAAATGTGAAATGGATTATATCGTGAAAGCAGATGACGTCATATGAAACATGATGACGTATTGATGTCTGTGCAAGTCACAGGAGACACACACAATGACACACGTGCATGCACGTCGCTATAGAAGGGAAATAACCTTGAACGCGACGTTAAACCAAATGTAACCTCACCTCCCTCTGAATGGCAAGTATGAAGTTTTAATGCATTTTGTCGTGTATTGTATCGCGACCTAGCTTTCCACATAGGTGTCGTATAGCGAACACGCGAATCTTAGCTAACTTGACGGGGAGTAGTGCATCAGGGTTAATCTTCAAGAATCTAATAAACATTTCATGCCACTTAATGTTATCGTGACCGACGTGTAACCATGATATCTCTCGGTGACATTTGCAATTCCATATAGCTCAGAGAGAAACAAGATTATATGGTTATCTGCCTTTTTTGTAGTATTTTACAAACGCAAACAATGCTAGCTTGTCACATGGATGTTCTCGAATTAAAAAGTTGGGAACAAAAGGACTAGAATATTGATTGTACGAGTAATAGGTGATGATGGCGAACATCTGCTGTTTCCAGTGATGAATCCATTCATTTAAAAAGCCATTAAGAGTATGATCTGTATAAAAATAGGGGATATACATCGTGTACGGGCATAAGAGAACATAATTTACGCCACTCCCCTCCCATATCAAGCTAACATGCCTTGACGTTACTCAAATACCGTTCATAGTGCTGTGCAACCAAGTCTCATCAACAAAGGATACATTAAATCTTGCACCCCTCTCTTGTGTGATGGTGACTACGACTGGGCGATCATCCATGTACAGCGTGCTGTTGATGTGTAGACATCGGCTCAACATGCGCTTGCACAGCTGCCAGTTAAAACAAATCAAACATAAAATAATAAACAAATTCAGGGTCGCAAGTTACTTTCGACTGATTACCAAAAACAAATTGTTTTGATTCATGGATTGAACATATGTTTGTTACAATAATACTTTTTATTTTTATCATTCGAAAATGGTTTTATTCATTGGGACAAACATATTCTTGTAGGGGGCCCTTTTCAGTGGAACTATATTACATATACTGCGTACAACCACTAGGTCGTAGAGTTATCTTTTCTATGAGATATGGAGTAACTGTTTGTTAAACTATTGAAAATGCATGGTGAATAGATCTATCCATGAACCAGGTAGGAACTATTTGTGAAACTATTGAAAATGCATGGTGAATAGATCTATCCATGAACCAGGCAGGAACTATTTGTGAAACTATTAAAAAATGCATGGTGAATAGATCTATCCATGAACCAGACAGGAACTATTTGTGAAACTATTGAAAATGCATGGTGAATAGATCTATCCATGAACCAGGCAGGAACTATTTGTGAAACTATTAAAAAATGCATGGTGAATAAATCTATCCATGAACCAGGCAGGAACTATTTGTGAAATTATTAAAAATGCATGGTGAATAGATCTATTCATAAACCAGGCAGCAACACATTGTGAAACTATTGAAAGTGCATGGTGAATAGATCTAACCATGAACGATTTACCACTCACTCTCTTCACATAGAATTACATGCTTACCAATTTGATATGTTTTCTTCTTTTCCATCGGACAATATATACACCCGATATAAGAATCAGAGGAAAGACGAACACGGTCAACCGTACGGACAAGATATCTGAAAAGAGAAAACAAATATGATATGTTCATAGTGGTCATTTGTATAATTACTCGCTGAACCCATGAGTTGTTGGTTTGTTGTTTAACGCCGCACTGAGCAATATCGTTCTACGCAATTGGGATTCGGTGACGTGCATCAAAGAAGTCAGCGAGCCTGACCTCCCGGTTCCGTTAGTCACCTCTCACGTCAAGCATGAGTTGCTGAAGTTCCAAGCAAACCCGGATCTTCACGAGTACGACCCTCATTTCTGGAATCGATCCCGGTTGTTCGGTGCGACGAACGAACGCTCTAACCACAAGGCTACCCCAGCGCTGTATTCGTTATAAAGATGTCATCACAAAACATTCTTGAATATTTCATATTTCATAAGGTTGAATAAATGAGACCCATGCTGTACAAGAGACAGTCAAGATTAAGGAGGATATTGTATTATTCCTCCAAGGTTGACCATATCAATAAGTATGCACTCTAAAGTAAATACGCGTCTTATTAAAGAAGACTGTGACCATGTTCCAAATATCCCCAAGCGTACACTAATCTCCAGGGCGGAAACTCCATGCGTCCATGATGAAGAGTGATATCCTATTATGCTGCTCTCAATGGAGTTGCAAGACCAAACAATGGAACACGTGCATGGGTCATATCTCACAGAATAAATCCGCCTCGACATGATGTTTGCTCCTTGGTGTTTTCTTGCGAATGGACTTATTTTTGTAATAAAGAGCCGAGACTAAATTCTCCATTAGCGGGAAACACTCTATCAACACGATTGGGAGTATTCTGTCAGCTGAAGTTTTAGAAAGACAGTGGAAAATGTTTTGGCTGCAGAAAGTCACTTTCGTTTATTTCGTACGAATTGAGGCACTCCACGGGGAGGATGTTTAACATAACTTTCTCTGAGGTTTCGCTGCGAAATAAATTTATTAAAATGAAAATGTATTTTATCCGTTTAGATGGTGTTATCCCACCGGAATCCCCAGTGAAGTGAGTGCACTTGTTGGAAAAAAAATAATTTAATAAGGAATTTAATATACCTAGGATGTCGTTTAGGGAAAATTGCACGTACCTGCTCCCTTCTAAGTAAAGGCAACAAAATGCAACACGCTAAAAGCAGACTGCATATTGTATGTTTCCAACGATATGTTTTGTAATCACTAATAATGATGGTAATGAGTGTTCGTGAAAAGGTGACCGGTCACATACACATGCAAAGGCAAGTCAACTGTTCACCTGACAGAACACGGGAACAGAAACCCAGAATGTCCCGCACAACAGATATCAAACATGACGAAACTCTCTACTAAAACAAACATGTACATGCATAAACTTCAACAAATATGTTCTTGCACAAACTTCAACAAACATATACATGTAAAAGCTTCAACAAACATATACATGTAAAAGCTTCAACAAACATGTACATGCAGAAACGTCAACAAACATGTACATGCATAAACTTCAACAAACATGTACATGTAAAAACTTCAACAAACATGTACATGCAGAAACCTCAACAAACATGTACATGCAGAAACCTCAACAAACATGTACATGTAAAAACTTCAACAAACATGTACATGCAGAAACGCCAACAAACATGTACATGCAGGAACGTCAACAAACATGTACATGTAGAAATCTCAACAAACATGTACATGCATAAACTTCAACAAACATGTACATGCAGAAACTTCAACAAACATGTACATGCAGAAACTTCATCAAACACGTACTTGTAAAAACTTCAACAAACATGTACATGCAGAAACTTCTTTAAAATGAACATGAAGAAACTGCAATAAACATGTACATGCAGAAACTTCTTTAAAATGAACATGAAGAAACTGCAATAAACATGTACATGCAGAAACTTCTTTAAAATGAACATGAAGAAACTGCAACAAACATGTACATGCAGAAACTTCTTTAAAATGAACATGAAGAAACTGCAATAAACATGTACATGCAGAAACTTTAACAAACATGCACATGCGTTAGCTTTTGCCGACAAGCATGGGATGCTGAAGCTAGATTCTAACCCGGATCTTCGCAGGGAATGTCAGTGAGTTTTAAGCTTCTTTGAACAGTATTTATAACACTATCATCTTATTGCGGACATGTATGATTTAAAAGTGAAAACAACGAAACTTCGATATTCCAGATCCCCGTTAAGTAGGAGAGCCCGCATTACTTTGTATTCACGATACGATGACCCGAAATCTGGATTATCCGGGCGATTTCACTGGGAACGATACCGTCCGGATAAACAAGGTTCGTGGGATTTGTATATTCACGCGGTTTCATCCCTATTGCGTGATTTGGCGATGAAAATAAGAATTGTATACTTTGTATTGGAAATCAATTAAATATGCTGCAAAACGCACATTTTGTCGGAGAACTATGTCTCCAGCTGCACCACCGTTTGAAAACCTGCAGTGGTGGGAGACACAGACCGAATGGTATTTTCAGTGTCCAAAATTGCAGCTCCACAAATTTCATTTATTGCATTTATCTCGCAGGGTTGGAACGTTAACGATGGGTCTCTGATGTCTAATACAGCTCAAATTTCTAAATCACTGGTCAGACGGGTCACAATTGTGTCCCATATATTGATCTCCTGGGAATAATGCCAGCGTATTTGAAGAATGTCTCAATCATTATTAGATTTACCGATGCTAGGACCATTATTAAGAAATAACTCGTAAAGTAAACATATAAATATCCAAGGACATAATCACATCTCAGTTGGAAACGACATATAAATTTCAGCTATTTTACAATCGTTATCACGCAAATGTTTTCAGACTGCTTTGTGAAAAGAATTGAGTGAGTACAAAGAAAAAACCTTCTCCTTACCGATCCTCCTTGTTCCTACATGTAATTCTAAAGGGTGAATAAGTAACGGTTATAACGAACACGCTTATAACGAACTAACGGATATAACGAACTAACTGTTCAGTCCCGACAATATGCTGTAGATATGCTGTATCTATGCTTATAACGAATTACGGTTATAACGAACCAACATTAGTAGTCCTTTGAGTTCATTATAACCGTAGTTTACTGTAGATTAAAACATCGAGTCTTGGTTCGCACTGATTATGATCCTCAGATTGTGATTACTATAGCCGTGCTCGTTGGTTTCACTAAAGCGACCCTCATCAGTCCACATTAAGGTTACATACTTGGGTAAAAGTGATAACAGTTTAAGAAATTCTTATAATGACTCGGTCAATGCAACTGTCATACTTATCCATATACACGACTAATCCCCTACACAAATTGATGAAGAGTGAGTGAGTGAGTGAGTGAGTGAGTGACAACAGTCTGCACGTCATAGACGAATATAACACTGGTGAATATGGGAATGCTGCTGACAAATCAGTCATGATCGGGACGAATCCGGGATTCGGATCTAGCACCAACGGATCTTATCAGGATTACGGGACGCAACTCTGCAGATGACGTAAAATCGAAACTCCGGTAAACGAATTCTTGCCCGGTCAGCCGAACTACAAAGCCAATACCCAAAGCGTTTTAAACAGAAAAAAACATTGCTTCTGCTATGAGGGGAAGCGTCACCATGACGTATCGTCTCGGTTAATGTCAACAAAAGTATAAACGTGTTACAATAAGAATTTAAACAGAAACGTTTATTTTCTTCTTTTGGTGGAGGTGTCATCATGACGTTCCAGCTGTGATAGAAGATAGAACTATGTTACAATTAGAGTTTTATACAGAAGCGTTGCTTCCTCTATGAGGAAAGCGTCACCATGACGTACCAGCTGTTTTAGTGTCTGCAAAGATACAACGATGTTATAATTACATGTTTGAACACAAATACTGTTTCTCCTGTAACAGAAAGCGTCACCATGACGTACCGGCCCTGTTAGTGTCAACAAAGACGACGATGACGAGGATGAAGGCGAGAGTCCACACTCCGAAGGCAGAGAGGAGGACGATGGCTGGCTGCAGTGTGAACACCCACGGGGCCTGCGTCGATCCCTGGTTCACCTGGCTGATGCTCTGGAGCATGTCCCAATACTCGCTCTGGTCCAGCTGAAACACACGGGACAGTGAGTGAGTGAGTGAGTGAGTGAGTGAGTGAGTGAGTGAGTGAGTGAGTAAATCAGTGTGGCTGATTGTCTGGAGCATGACCCAATACTCGCTCTGATCCATCTGAAACACACGTGACAGTGAGTGAGTGAGTGAGTAAAAGTGTGGCTGGATGCAGTGTGAACACCCCGGGACCTGCGTCGATCCCTGGTTCACCTGGCTGATGCTCTGGAGCAGGTCCCAATACTCGAGAGAGGTTTGCGAGTGTACGAATACCGAGGTGAGAGTGCGAGAAGGTGAGTATCCGTGTGTGTGTGTGTGTGTGTGTGTGTGTGTGTGTGTGATGAGTGAGTGAGTGAGTGAATATGGATGAACGCCTCTATTAGGGCAATTTAACAGCAAGATCACGGCGGGGGACACCAGAAATGAGCTTCACACATTGTACCCATGTGGGGAATCAAACCCAGGTCTCCGGTGTGACGAGCGAACGCTTTAACAACAAGGCTACCCCGCCGCCCCGCCTGTGTGATGAAGTAAGCATAGGCGAGTCTGGAAATAATCCCGATTTCAGTCGAAACGAAGTAATACGTCTCTACTAACCAAAAAACAATTTCTAAAATACCCATCGAGTCTAATGAAGGAATAGCTATAAAACATTCTCCAGCACGTTCTCAAGTAAGACTCTATACTTTGTAGACGCCCAGGATAACAAATCATGCGTCAGTGTAACATTGTATCCAGTTCAAGGAGAAAGTCGAACGACAAAAATAACAGTAATGACAATGACAGCAGGTGTACCAATATGATTACGCAGGGGCGATGTCCTCTGGCACTATCGCACATGACACTCATCTCAACATACGGTGGAAACAAGCCTCACTCCTGTTTCACCAGGGGCCAGGAATAAAGTTAATTGGGACAAAGCTATAAATACAAATTCATGTCAGATGGTGTTGTTTGAGCGATTACGGACATGTTGATCGTTTATGCTGCTTTTTTTTTATAATCCAACGTGTGCTGTCGTATATTTCACATTTCTTTTCTTATAAAATTATGAGTTATGTTATTGTTTTTGTGTATATTGGTAGACCATTGATACGTTCTTGTGTATTCCCTTATCATTCAAAGGCCGGTTTCTCACGCGCACTTTCGCATTATTTTTGACCTGGTTGATGGTCCATAGTGCACTCGATTTTTTCTCAGCTCCCTGGGGAGTATACAAACCGGGCTGCATGTGAGGATCCTCAGCCTACCGGTACCCCATTTACTGCTGGGTGACAGTGGCACATGTCGAACAAAGTCACTTGCCTGAGACATCACACGTGCCACGGGTGCTTCGGTGTGGGGCAAGATCAAAGCCGTAAATACTCCCAGGAGTCGATCCGTGAAGATCCGGGGTAGAATAGATCTTCAGCAACCCATGCTTGCCGTAAAAGGCGACTATGCTTGTCGTAAGAGGCGGCTAACGGGATCGGGTGGTCAGTCTCACTGACTTGGTTGATGCATGTCATCGTATAGCAATTGTGTGGAGCCGAAGATCCAGGTTCGATTCCCGACATGGGTACAATGTGTGAAGCCCATTTCTGGTGTCCCCTGCAGTGATATTTCTGGAATATTGCTAAACGCGGCGTAAAACCATACTCACTCACTCAATCACTCAACACTTGGTTGATGCAGGTCATCGTATCCCAATTGTGTGGATCGATGCTCATGATATCAATCACTGGATTGTCTGGTCCAGACTCAATTATTTACAGACCGCCGTCATATTGCTGGAATATTGCTGAGTGCGGCGTTAAACAACAAACCAACCAACTACAACAACTCTCAGGAGTCAAGCTGCTGAACACAGTCACCAATCCCGCTACTCTCCGCTACCGACGTCGCTCAACTTCGCCTGAGTTGAGATCTGTGAGGACATCACACATTGTACCCTGTCATCTACAGTGTAACGACTTCTGGCAGACCTTAAGAATATCAAAACAAGTAAATGTTGTTTTTCGCCGCAGGCAGCAGGAATTCAGCGGTTGTAAATATTCAGTGGTTGAAAGCATGAACAACGATCTACGCCAGTGGGATACGATGACACAACTTCAGCAAAACTCACAGAGCTTCACCACCTGATCCATTTTAATCACCTCTTACGATAAGCCTGGGTTAAAAGGACAAATTCTACCTTGGAATTAATACAAGAAAAAAAATCAAAAACAACAACGAAGGGTTGAATCTTCTACAGCAGTACAGTACATGTACAACATTTGAAATTGCCGAAGTAGAAGAGGCGCTTTACTTGTCGTTCGACGACCCTTATACCAAATAAACAGCTACAGAAGCTAATTACATTAAAGGTCGTGAAAATTGTTTAGAATTAGTTCCGCTTAGCAGAACCATCTAGTTCCTCCTGGGGATTCTTGTGCCAAATCATGTAACCAATTACATGTCGTTTCTAACGCTTGTCGGTAACTGATAAAAGAGCACACTTTTTTGTGAAGGATGAACGCAAATGGTAAGAATTGTTAAGTGCAACATGTGCTGATACCGCCTCTCCAGCCAGAATGTCATGTTGGATTATGTGAGAACACCCGAGGCATCAGCGCGAGTACGCAGCGGCCAGCTTAATGACAGTGGAAGAACCACAGACGATGTGTTTCCAGATTGGACACCCACGGGCGGTCCCGCTTCTTTGGGAACTGGCACTGACGTTTTAGTGCGTTCAATTCATCAAAGCTATCGTTATCGAGAGTAATGACTAATATGGATAGAGTGGATAGTGTGGATAAAGTGGATAGAGTGGATAGTGTGGATAAAGTGGATAGAGTAGACAGTGTGGATAGTGTGGACAGAGCGGATAGTTTGGATAGAGTGGATAGTGTGGATAGAGTGTATAGGGTAGACAGTGTTGATAGAGTGGATAGAGTGGATAGTGAGAATAGAGAGGATAGAGTGGATAATTTGGATAGAGAGGATAGTGTGGATAAAGCAGATAGTTTGGATAGTGTGGATAAAGCGGAAAGAGTGGATAGTGTGGATAAAGCGGATAGTTTGGATAGTGTTGATAGTGTGGATAGAGTGGACAGCGTGGATAGTGTGGATAGAGTGGATAGTGTGGATAGAGTGGATAATGTGGATAGAGTTGACAATGTGGATAGAGTAGATAGTGAACAGTACTTAAGTTATATCACGCATTTCGCTTACTGTGAGAGGAAAGTCAAAGGTGACAATTTTTGGAGATGTTTATCATTGCTGGATCAAGGGTCATTCTCAGGATGAGTTTTAGATTCGAATCCCCGATAAACCGATGCTTTTGTTTGTTTGTTATTTAACGCCGTATTTCGCAGTATTCCAGCTACATGTATATGACGGCGGTCTGGTCTGGACCAGACAATCCAGAGACTGATATCATAGGCATCGATCTACGCAATTGGGATACGATGACATGCATCAACTAGGTCAGCGAGCATGACCAACCGTTAGTCGCCTCTAACGACAAGTATAGTCGATTTTACGGCAAGCATGGCTTGCTGAAGACCAATTCTAACCCGGATCTTCACGGATACAGAAGGGGAACATGCATGGATCAAACTCACATTTATACCATGACATCGGAGCGGAGCAGGGATATCTTCATCCTTTTCATCAATCATGAGATGAGCCTGCAGATAGCCCCGGATCTCAAACTGGACCGACGCCAACACCTGACCATTGACCAGATCTGTTACAAGAGAAAGATGGTCATCACAAGAGTGAGGCAGTTTTATAAACGGCCGGGCAAAAGAAAATATACACTTGAAAATTGGATTTGACTAAAACATTACAAAATGTTACTAGGCTGAAAACAGTCGCCGAAACACTGCAGACTCAAAGACCAAAACACGGACTCTGAAACCCGTATCCAATACATCACCAATAAAAAATCTTCTTTTTTTTCGTTTTTAGCCATCATCCAATATGTTGTATACTTTGCTTTGTCATACAGTTTATATGACTGATGAGTTTTATTTTGCCTTGCATTAACATACTCGTTTGTGAATGGTTGTGAATTTGTCCTTTTATCCCGCTGTCAGATAAGGTACAAATTTTATATACAGTAAACTACGGTTATAACGAATTCGAACTTCGTTATAACCGTAGTTCGTTATAAGCATTTACACAGTATAACTACAGCAAATTGTCGGGACCAAAAAAGTTCGTTATATCAGTCAGTTCGATTCGTTATATCATGTTCGTTATAACCGTAGTTTACTGTACTTGGAAATGCCGAATATCTTTGAATTCCAAAGCCACCATTATGGTATGGTTATATCTCTAAACTGCGTACCTATTAAATGGAGTTTAGCGAACTCTACCGATCGCATATGATTGTTACAAATATTGATTCACTTTATCATCTTCATCCTCACCGGGTTCCTCATCAGGGGGCAACGGGGTAGCCTAGTGGTTAAAGCGTTCGTTCGTCATGCCGAAGAGTGAGTGAGTATGGTTTTACGCCGCTTTTAGCAATATTCCAGCAATATCACGGCGGGGGACACCAGAAATGGGCTTCACACATTGTACCCATGTCGGGAATCGAACCCGGGTCTTCGGCGTGACGAGCGAACGCTTTAACCACTAGGCTACCCGACCGCCCCTGTCATGCCGAAGACCCGTATTTGATTCCCCACAAGGGTACAATGTGTGGAGCCCATTTCTGGTGTCCCCCGCCATGATATCGCTCGAATATTGCTAATAGCGGGCTAAAACTATACGCATCCACCTACCTCTCCAAGCTCATATAATGTTTAAATGACTTTACGATGCGAGTAGAATAAGTTCGGTTACTTAAATAAATGTAAATATGCTTTCCGTTTAGGCTTCGGAGTGGTGTGGTTACAAGAACTCGATAATGTTACACAGTATTCTCTGTGATGTCCTGACAACATGGCAATTTCAGCAACGACTTTCAGATAATCTCTATCTGGTATATTTCAGAGGAATCGGCCACTAATTATAATAACTATAGTCAATATCTCTTCTCACATGGAATGCTAATCTACTGCGGACGTTCCGCAGCATACAACGTAGTGTATTTCAAAATTTAGTTTTAACATTGTTACATCGTTTAAATGTGGAGATTGGAAGACACAGAACCATGTCTAAATGAGGACTGCCAACAACGAAACCACAGATTTGTTGCAAATAAAACAAACCCACACGAATAATAATGGGAATATGCAAAAATATTCCAGTAAATACCCTTTTTTAAATATCCACATTCTTACATTAGCTTTCCCACGATGACAAATCTATACGGTTAATGCAACATGAAGACAGGTTTATCCTTCATAACATTGGTATATTCATATCTGAGGCTTGTAAATTAAGAAATAATTCATCTTAAACTATAAATACTTTACTCAAATATGCACGACGTATTTTTGCTATTAAAGTTTTTTGGGCGGTAACCTATAACTGAATAAAATGTCCGTCTGTAATGCAAGGACGACAATTCTGGGTGTGTTTACGTTGACTGCTAGCTGTCAAGGTGTCCGTGTAACGGTTCATGATCAGCAGCAATACTGATGAAGATATTTGAGATAACCGGTCTCGGGGGTATAATGCGTGATGTACACCGAGAGAAGCTGAAGCGATGTTAGTTACGGCTTCGGTGAAACCTACGAACACGGGTACGGTGCTGACAAACCTAAAAACATAATCAGGGCAAATCGGGTTGGAACCCATAATCGTTGTTTTCTTACACTCTGCACAGCGAATTGCAGCATCTTACATGAGCAGTGCCTCTCTCGGTCACCTATACCTCACTAAAACTAACACCCGTCTGAATGTGACTGTCTGTTTGTCCTGTGTCATCTCAAATGAGTGAGTGAGTTGGGTTTAATGCCCCTTAACAGTATTCCAGTTATATCGCGGCGTGTCAGCTTAATGTGGGAGGAAAGCCCAAAGTGATGCAGGTATATGACGTTTACCACTTCGGTGAAACCCACGAGAACGGGTATGGTGCTGACAAACCTAGAAACATAATCGTGGCGAACCGGGATTCGAACCCACATTCATAGGTTTCTGGCGTGCCCAAGGGACGCAACTCTGCACAGCGACGACTGGGCCACCCGCGCCCCCGTGTCTTCTCGAAGTGTAGAAAACTAGAATAGTGTTAGTGTTGATATTCGACAGTTCGGTGCTGGCCATGGGTTTATGTACTTAAATATTTTCGACAATTATGTGTCGGCTGAGAATCATAAGACTGGGTACTTTGGACAGTTCGGTGCTCTGAGGTGAGGTGGAATGGGGTTTAACGTCGCGTCCAAGATTATTGCACTTATATAGCGACGTGCATGTACGTGTGTGTGGCTGCTTGTACTAGTCCGGACTGATGCCGATATATAGTGCTAGCTCACTGAAATACCATGCCGCAGTTTAACATAAATGCCTCACTCATGATCAGACACAGTATATTGACTCTAGGCCGACCAGTCCTTGTTTTAGCCCCTTAATGCCGAGCGCCAGACAGGGTAACAACAAGTACCATATCCTCTTAGTCGCATCTTACGACAAGCATAGTCGCCTTGTAAGGCAAACATGGGTTGCTGAAGATCCTATTCTACCCCGGATCTTCACGGGTCCTTTTGGTATGACGCGACTGGGGATCGAACCCCGGAACTTCCGCTCTCCGGGCGGCCGCTTCGGTGCTGTGCAAAGAAAACAAGACATTTACATATATCGTCACCGTTTAATTCAATTGATGTAACACGTGTATAAATAAATGACATCACTTATGTAATTTTAATACATTAAACTGTTTCGTATTGTATTATACTGTTTACAATCAGTCTAAATTGGCCAGGTGGTTGACAGAGTCGAGGTAGTCCAGATTCGTCAGGTTTTGCTGTTGGAGTTTTTGAGGTCGGAGAGCCTGGGGTCCAGGTCCCTGTACTTCGTCCTCCACGGTGGAACACCACGGTGACCAAACACCTGAGCCACCATGGCTCAACTGCGGACTGCTCTCTCTCTCTCTTGATAACCGACACATGTTCCAAGGTTGCACTGTTAGCGTAGCACTTTCCGGAAATGTTGTCTAGTCTGTGATGCCAGCCCTCGACGTTAGTATTGGTCCGACACCCCTCGTTGACGTAGTCCATTAATCTTACAACTGAATCACCAGGATGACTACTCGTATCTGGAGACCAGCTCACCCAGACACCCTCTACCTCTTGAGATGGAACCAAAGGCAGTGCAGCTGCACGTCTGACGAGTCGATGAAGGCCACATTGTCCTTGTATTCACGCATGAAACATAGCTTCTGGACAAGTCACCCCATACAATGGGCAACATGAAAGAAACATCCTCGCACTTGTGCGTTTGAGAACACAGTACCTATGGCTTTGTGTGCACCTTTCTCAAAGTCTAACTGGACATTGTCTGGGGAAAGGTTGAAACTCCACGGATGTGCTGCGTTCTTGACCAGTTGAAAAGCATGAGTGTAGGTCTCCTCTGACCTGTCTATGTTTATTTTGACCTTAATAATCTAGAGAGAAGAAAAATGTCGACGAAGCCATAAGTCCATTCGGGACCGCTAATTGTTTTTTTTTTATCTCTTCTAATCCCTTCACATTGTCGTCAGTTTTAGATTATATTAACGTTAGAAGGAGAAGAGAACGCCGACGAGGCCATAAGTTAATTAGCTACCACTAATAGCTTTGTTAATCTCTTCTAATCCCTTCACATTTTCGACAGATGGGCCATGGGCAGTGATGCGCGAAACTGGCTTTTCGATAGTTCGGTACTGAACATTGCAATACTACAATTTCGTCTTTCGATAGTTCGGTCATACTATATAAAATATTTTCAACGTTTGTCAATGTGTGCAAGATAATTCATTCACACATTAAATATCAGGACAGCTTCGTATTGATTTGACCGCATGAGTGACATTACATTGTGTGAGACCATCTGTTCACACAATGCACACATACATCAATGCAACCTATAATCATGTGTTTTTCCGCTTTTCCAGGAAAATAGAGTGAGGGCGTATGTCAGCACATTTCCAATCAGAGTGTCCTGTGTACGTTTGGTGATGTATCATCGCGGAGTACCGACATATGATACCGTCGCAGTGCACAGCTGTGCCCCCAGAACAACGTATATGGTTCAACGTGTGTTAGCAGCGATAAGGCAATATTTAATACAATTTCCATTTATGTCACCAGAATGATGTATCATTGAATATTCATCATTGATAACCAAGGGTGTTATATTATATATCTATTCTGGTATGATAAATGTCCTTGACTCATTATCCTCCACAGCTTCGTTTAGGAAGTGATGTCATCGTCACCATCTGCCTTATCATCTGTGGCGGGGTAGCCTAGTGGTTAAAGTGTTCGCTCGTTCACGCCGAAGGCCCGGGTTCGATACCCCACATGAGTAAAATGTGTGAATCCAATTTCTTGCGTCCCTCACTATGACATTGCTGGAATAGTGCTAAGAACGGCGTAAAACCATATTCACTCACTCACTTTTCACCCTCACACACACACACACACACACACACACACACACACACACACACACACACACACACACACACACACACAGAGTTGGACACTCACTCATATACCTGCCTTATCAATAGCTTTGCACATATTGTCTCTCGCCCATGACTGTTATTTGATTGGACGGTTATTTATAAGATCGCGTATTTCGAATTGAGACTCAAAACGAAGATATGGCGTCGAATGGGTCCAGCGTATTTAGAATAATAGCATATCCTTGACAACCGAGATGTTGAATATTAGGAACCCTTATCAAACGTTGAGCAGTGTGCAGTTAAATACTGTTAATTCGTATGGTACCATTCCCAGTGGACTCGCTCGCATTGACAAATTAAGGATAAACGAGTAATGGGTACATCGTAAGGATCGTTTTGTTGTGTATTTACGTATTTATGTAAATAATAGCGGATCAGGATTAGAGAGGTTTTACTGTATTATAGGTGATATGCTATTGCCTTGTTGAGGTGTGGTAGGTGTGATTCAAGTTATTAGATATTAATCATGTATGCTATTATGATTCCCTTGCATAAGTAATGGCCCCATAATATTATTCCAATTGTTTCAACACCTTATTCAATCCACGTTGTAGGCTTATAGCCATTGTAACTTCTCTTAAATAAATCAATATATGTATAGCATACATTAACAGTCTATCTCCATAACACGCGATGATTGTATTGGATGTTGGCGACAGCCTTTCTCATTTACATTCTGAACTTACCTATTTACATATATATCAAAGGTGGGGGAGGAATGACTGATCCAACTATCGATTCATCGCAATTGTTCATGATTCGATGGCAGTGTATCGAAGACAAAGTAAAATATCCGTAGCTTATGTCAATGTAGAGCTTGGCTATCGATAGTATCGATTGAATTAATAATATGAAAAGAAAGGAAATACAATTTGTCTTTTTCCAAAATATATAATGTCATAGTGTTATGTCAGTAAACATAATTATCTCATGAATTTCCAAAGCAATCTGTCTTAGATTCAGTGCCATTGTTCCAGTGTTAAAGGTCACCTGTGCCCTTTGTCTACTGTTAAATCATAAGTGAGTGAGTGAATATGGTTTTAAGCCGCTTTTAGCAATATTCCAGCAATATCACGGCGGGGGACACCAGAAATGGGCCTTTCGGCGTGATGAGCGAACGCTTTAACCACTAGGCTACCCGACCGCCCCTTAAATCATAAGTACGTTGAAAATGAAAATCCACATGTTTGTTTAAACATATTGAAAAATATAAATAAAACAGTAACATTAATTTATCATTTTATCATCTATCGATACTAAGTACAACTGTAGAACGGCAACGATGAACTGTTAAATTTTTTTTATTGTTCATCTGTGTATTACCTCGGGCCATGGACCTGTAATTAGATTACATTTCTGTGTAGATGTAGATGTGTCGTGGACAAATTCGACTTATTTGAAAAAAAAACATGCAGTTAAACTGATTGGTGAAAGATGTTTTGTTTTGTTTGTTGTTTAACGTCGCACTCAGCAATTTTCGAGCTACATGACGGCGGTCTGTAAATAATCCAGTGATTGACATCTCTGACACAGCGCTATATCAGCAAGAAAAGGGGAACGTTTTATGCATTATTTGTTGACTTTTCTAAAGATTTGATTCTACACATAGGTGTACATTATGGAAATTATTTACTGCACGTGGGCTTCCAAAATGTTGAAATTATTAAGTAGTACAACGTGTGTACGAGACAAGGGTTTGATGTCTGATATGTTTGAATGCAAATTTAGCGTGCGCCAAAGATGTATACTGAGTCCGTTTTTATTTTCCTTTTTCATAAATGATTTAGAATCAGAAATCCATAACAATTGTACAAACGACATTCAGTTACATCCAGATGTTGTTCAACTCTTTCTTGTATTATTTGTAGATGATATTATCATGTTCTCAAGCACAGCTGGTAACTTGCAAAAGCAAAGTGATGTCTTAGAAAATTACTGTGATAGCTTGCCAAAAATGAGAAATGATCCTTTAAAGGTGAAACATTGAACTTGACTACACACTATTAATATTTGGGTCTAACTGATGTGAACAGAATTGTTATTCAATAGTGGTTTTGGAAGTGTTTTATATGAACAATCTGTATAATCTGAAAGTGAATTTATGAATTCTTTTCTACAGAGGCTAAAATATACTTTAAATATAAAGAAAAACGGTAATTCATAGGCACGATTTCGATGTTCATCCAATGATTTATGCATAGAGAGTGGGAGATATACAAAATCTCTAAGGTCGGAACGATTATGTAAACTGTGTAATGGACAAGATATAGAGTTGTTTGTATGTTTGTTTGTTTGTTGTTTTACGCCGCTCTCATCAATATTCCAGCTATATGACGGCGGTCTGTAAATAATCGAGTCTGGACCAGACAATCTAGTGATTGACATCCTGAGCATTGATCCACGCAATTGGGATACGATGACATGCATCAACCAAGTCAGCTAGCCTGACCACCCGATCCCGTTAGTCGCTTCTTACGACAAAGCATAGTCGCCTTCTACGGCAAGCATGGGTTGGTGAAGATCTATTCTAACCCGGATCTTCACGGGTCCGTTTGGTGAAAGAGATTAGTATTTGCAAATGTATGGGTTTTGGTGAAAGCGTAAATTTTACATTGTGTAAAATCTGTAAATAATTCATCTGCAATAAATCTAATGTTTTTTGTTTGTTTGGTATTTAACACCGTATTCAGTGGTATTCCATCAATATGACGACGGCCTGAATATAATCGAGTCTGGACAAGAAAAAAACCAGTGATTATTATTATGAGCACTGTCATGGTACGGTGCCACGCATTATGCGTTTATGATATATGTAAGGTGGCATTAATAATGAGGTTGTTTAACGCCGCACTGAGCAATAATCCAGCTATATGATGACGGGACATTAAAAAACCGAGTCTGGACAGACAATCCAGTGATTGACATCATTAGTATCGATCTATACAGTTAGGATAAGATGACATGCATCAACCAAGTCAGCAAACCTGACACCCGACGTCGCTAGTCGCATCTTACAACAAGCATGGGTTACTGAAGACCAATTCTAACCCGAATCTTCACAGGTGAACAAGCATTAGTTGCTGAAGACCAATTCTAACCCGAATCTTCAAAGGGGAACAAGCATAGCAATTCTAATCCGGATTTTCACCGAATTACTTTTTCATGAAACATACACTTTGATTAAAGTCTTTCAAAGGCTAGTCTAAAATAGGAAAAGATAGAAGTTGCCTCACTTGCCCTGGGGTTGAGGACTGCTGCAATGTCACTGCTGATTGATTCACTGCTGCGGGGGAGACGACCTGAAAAAATGAGTGAGTGAGTTGATTTAACACATCTGAATAGCATTTCAATTATAGTTAGTTTCTTTTAACGTCGCACTCAGCGAAATTCCAGATATATGAAGGCAACCAATAAAACGAGTCCAGAAAAGACAACTGATTGACAGTATGAGAAAAGTTGGACGCACGATAACACACAATCAACCAGACTACAGTATTTCAGCTATAAACGGCGTGTCGGCTAATTTAACAACGACCTACGTGATGCAGATGTGTGTCTCTTATTTGAAACCCACGAGCACAGCTATGGACTGAAAATGTCAGAATTCTACTAAGAGCGTATCTGGATTCGAACGCGCGGTCAGATGATCAAAGGGAAGCAATGCTGCACAGCAATCTATGCTTACACATATGTACAACTGGAAAAATGGTTGAGTGCCACCACTTGTTTCATATCCAGATCTTCAATATATTTTGTGGAAATATCGACATATAACATTCATCTCCTTCAGAAATATGTCTAAGGTACCTCTGACACATTCTGAAACATTAGAACAAGGGCAGCGTACATTCCACATGGAAGTGCGGAGTGTTGCTACAATGTTGGAAGGGGAATGGGATGCAGCCATGGAACAGTTGCGCTACTTGTCATTTGATAATCAATTTCCGATTCAGTTTTCCGATATGGGTATGTTACTAGGTAAACAAAACAAATGTGTTTCGTCAGAGAATTGAAGGATTAGGACCACTGAGATTGACATTCGGCCCAATAAAATGTCTCAAACTGGAATTACAAATCTCCCTGTTCATTGCTTCTACAATATAACTTATCACTTTGTAGATGTGACATCTTTTTTTAAGTGATAAAAGGGCCAATAAAGAGAAAGACACTTTTCATGATTAGTTTTAATGAACTATTAAAATAAGAACATTTCGAAAAATACCAAATTTGCCTTTGTGTTATTGGAGATTTACCGAGACACTTGATGTGGGAAGCCGATTAATCCTGTCTTCCCTGCAGGAACGGTAGATCTAAAAAGTCATATTTGCTGGAATCATATTCGAGTCATTTGCAAACTGAGATTTGGAATCTTACCGAAATCTTTTTCGCCTATAGCTTGTGTTGTGTTTAAAGAACATGATTGCTTTTATCTGACAGAAATGAAAAACCAATGCCAAGGATGTCCTGCATTCACCCGATGGCACTACCTCAACGTCTTCAGAACGAAGTACTACAGCTTGAAATATTACATATGCTGGTCATGGTAAAAGCCGACCTCTCATCTATGTTATGGTCATTACACCTCTTACGCCCGTCGAGTCTCGATGCGTAGTTTATGTTAGTGGCACCGCCAGCGTTATTACAGACCCAAATGATGACGAGGTCTGTAATTTCGTCATGCCAAGCACAAAGGATGCCTAAATTGACCTAATACGGAAACCGTCTGGTTGCCTGGTCGATGGCCTTTGATTCCAGAATGGCAGCCGATGGAGTTAATTGGGCTTCAAATATGGATCTCAATATCAAAATTCAATATTTATATATTCATAATAATTATTTCGTGTTATTGATTTCGTTCACTGGACGCCTTCTCGTGGTTCGTTTTAGTTTTCATTGTCTACATGACTCTACTGCATTCGGGTCAACTCGGCTCATTCCGTTACTTGACCCGCGAAGATCAGAGTTAGAATAGGTCTTCAGCAACTTATGGTTGCCGTAAAAGGCGCCTATGCTTGTAAGAGGCGACTAACAGGATCGGGTGGTCTGGCTCTCTGACTTGGTCGATGAATGTCATCGATCCCAATTGCGTGGATCGATGCTCGTGATGTCAATCACTGGACTGTGTGGCCAGACTCGATTATTTACAGACAGCCGTCATATAGCAATGGAATAATGCTGAGTGCGGCGTTAAACAACAAACAAACATTACGTTACTTACTAAATGGCTCTGGCAGAAAGGGTAGGGTTGAATTTCACTGTAAACCGCATACTGATCAGTCCCTCAATATATAGCTCTTACAACATGGTGACCATTTTGGGACAATGTTTTATTTGGTTAATAGAAGTTAGGTATACAATTTGATAAAAAGCAATGTGATAGTCACGCGAACTAGTGAAACTTGTGATTCAGTTACGATTTTGATTCCTCTAAATGGTCAAGATGACCTAAGACATTGAAGTGAGCAGACTGGTGAGGGATTTGAACCCCCAGCTCACCCATGTATTTTTCATGACTGGAAACATTAAACGGTAAACATCTACGACACTGATTACATCTGGCTGCCCTGCAACATTATTCTTGCGCACCGTAATAAAACTGAGAAACGTAACATTTCCAGAATACGTTTTGAACAAATTGTCCTTGGAGACCCTCCCAATAGCTACGAGGTGGAATAAATATTCATTTGTAAAACCAAACAACACTCAAGCGGCAAGATTGTGGAAGAATCGAGCTTCGACAAGAAATGGTTCGGAACTTTGGCTTCTCGGCTCATAAATGTGTCTAATCAGCACTGTATCTTTGACAGGTCATTCGGTCAATGTGCAAACTTGGGAAAGTACTGTGATTGGGGTAAATGGAATGGAAAGATCGATCGATTTGCTGTCACCATATTTGTATTGAGGAGACGTAGATATGTATGGAAACACCATAAACCACCGACCTATCATACGGTCAAATAACCTTTATTATATTTTCAAGTTTGGTCGGTGCTGATAAGAATAGATGGCGAATGTTCCACTTGGGCAAGTGGAAAGAAATACCTAAATAATGGTACATTACTTGACACGACGAACGTTACATTTGACGACACTGTTAGATGTGTACGACGACAATGGAAAAACTGATAGGTGTAGTAATGTGGACCTGTGAACCGTTAGAGGTAATCATCAAGCTGTCATTTCAAGCGCTGCTTCTCATAACGAGGTTTACTTATAGGTATATTTAGCAGCATCACGTTTTCTCCAAAACTAGGTCCTGCAATGTAGTTCTTACACTTGTGTTACGTGCAGAGTAGAGAAGGGGAAATCCAGTGTGACGTATTGAGGTCACGTGTTACTTTAGGCCTTCCAGTCTGTGGGTATCACTCGATGGCTCCCTTTAACATGTTGGTACTGAACTTGCAATAACCATATGTCTTTCATCTTATTGACTGAGATAGGGATTTGCAATTCATGAATTAGTTGATCCGTTAATATGCAATATGTTTTATTCAGATATCCTATAAGCACTAGGTATTTAAAATGACTTTGTACTGGTATTGATATATGTGAAAATATGATAACTGAGGAAATAATGACGAACCCCGGAAGGTCATTCATATCAAAGGTTGAGTGATAACACCAGGTGTTCGCAAAATATTAATCCTTTGATATTAAGCATAATTTAATATTGTTCTTGTTTTCATTTCAGTTCAACACTATATATTAAGTTTTGTTATTGGTAATATACTTACCACTTTTTAAACGCCTTGTAAAGAACTGAAAGAATCCAGGATCCGTTGCATCCAAAAAACCACACACATCCAAAATTTCTGGAATTTCACAATCTTCTAACTTAACAATCAACATACGCTGTTTGTGTAAACTGGTAGCTGTGAGATTTTTCAGAATCTCTTGAAATTCCGGCCAGGTTTCTTCAACGTATTTTTTCGACAGCACCAGCACCACACGTTCACTCAACATCACAGCACACAACAGATTCTGACTGATACTCAATCGCCTATTGAACTTTTCACACAGGTAGTACGTCTTGTATGTGTACGGTGGAGTCTGGAGTTTGTTGACAGTCTCCTCAACCCACTCCACGTCCGCTGGGCAGTGCGAGAAGAACACATGGTAGCGGTACAGGTCACTGAGGGGTGGAGCAGCACACTGGTCATCGTCTTCAAAGTCCACACAACTGTCCACAAGCGACTCCTCCGCAAGTGATGCGTCTTCCCGATACAACTGGTATCCGTTCTCCGACTGATAATCCCCTGTAAGGTAAATGGTATCTTCTTGTGGGGTTTCACGGGGTATCAGGATCTGGTGGTCTGAAAACGACAGAATTTTATTGAGTGAATGAGTGAGTGAGTATGGTTTTACACCGATTTTATTCCAGCAGGATCATAGCGAGGACACCAGAAATGGCTTCACATATTGAAGCATATGATGATTACAAACTGGGTCTTCACATCGCCGCCTGAATTTGATTCTAATTCAATGTAAGATGTAAATTTGCCAAAAAAGTTTAGGTACTTTTTGTCATTTCCATTACATTGTCAAATTTTCATCAAATTATATTGTAGGAGAACATCGCCTTCCCGTCTCAGCTTAAATATTGCTTAACGCGGCGTGAAATCAATACACACAAACATCCATATTCATGTAGTCAGAACGAAAGATAGAACTACATACAAGGCAATATTAAACAAAATTGTTCTCATAGTACTTTTTCATTGCAACGTAAACATACATCCCTTCGAAGTCAACACTTCGATGTATATGAACTCGGTTAAATCGAAGTGTTCCTCTGAACGCAGTTTTCATATATAAAAAGTTAAAGTTGATAAAATAATAGACGATAATGTACACTGAATCTTCGTTAATTCGGAACCCTGGGACAATTAAAACATATCGAGTTACCCTTAGTTCGAGACAAGCGGGTCACCTATGTTAAAACGTAACTGGGCAGCATATTCTATATTGAGTTGAACGAGTTTAAGTAAACGAGATTGCAATAAAAATATTGACAGATTTGCATATCTGGAGCCGAGGAACATTTCCTTTTTCATGAAGCCCATTACAATGTGCATGCATGTATGTAATGGTTTAATCCTCTGCCCATGGTTACGCAATGAATTGACGCTTTCTGTCAAGAGACCCAATCATGTTTCCTGCTTCAGTGGAAAGATTAACTACATGTATCCGGTATCTCCTCAACAGGGACTTTTGACTCATCAGCTAATGACACGTAAAATCATCACACCAATCCTTCCGGGATATCACCTACATGCATGTGATGAAGTTGCTTTAAATGACATTGCATCCATCAATGCACATATCTGCAGCTGGTTTAACCTGATATTTGTTTCTCGTCGAGTACTTCTTTTCTTCAGGGAATCTGCGATCGATATTTTGAACAGTCATTTGTGTCTCTGGAATCATGTAATGCTCATTTTATCTTTGACGTTAGGTTTCTACAACCACTTTACCTGTACGTGGTCAGCTTTGCATTGTGAGCTTACACCCAGCATCTCACCATTAAAATGCCAAGCAGAGTGATAAACAATAGTAAGTTTTATATGAAACGGTAAACTGCAAGACGTGAAAAAGGACCAAATAAAATGTTTTGCCATTTTCAAAGAAAAGTGCAAACGTGCATCCTCGACAAGAGCACATCCATATCTTCCTTTTAGGGTTTGGTGTTTCAAGCAGAAAGTGTACCTAAGGGAGTAGTCGAGCAAATTTGAGCATAACAGAGAAGATTGTCCCCTTCTGTAGAATTGATTGTGTCCAGTACAACAAGCGTCATAAATATCCGACTCGTATAACGGCCTACGTCAGTTACAGAGATGTGCATCAGCTGGTTGTAGATATGTGTATGTGCAACTGTACAAATGGGATTCAGAAATACTATGACATTAAACTATGGTGTGCCAGTAAAACAAAGACAAAAACCTAAATCATATGAACATATACAATTAGTGAAACAAAGAAAAAACCTAAATCTTAAGAACAAACACAATTGGTGAGTGACAGTTCACAACGGTGGTATAAGACTATATATATATACTGAACCGCAAAAGAAACTTCACCCCAAGTAATATTGCATGAAAAGTGGTCATTTTAATATCTGTGTAATTTTTGTCAAAGTTTCTAAAATGTAACATTACCTTGTCCGGAAAATGAAATTTGATGATAAAAAAACCAAAGCAGATGACAATAAAACCGATCGCCCAAACGCATCACGGCAACGGCCATGGTAACCCGATGCACGTGAGTTCCGTGCAAATTGAATTGCACATGCGATCCCCCATAATCCTGCCCTATAAAAATCCACCCAGATCGGATAACATTCTTTCGTTATTGAATTGCTACCACATGCAAGTAGGCGATGCATTTCAAGTCAACGTAAGGACCATATACAGGCTCCAGCGACGGTACCAGACCACCAACACTACAGATGACCGACCACGTAGTGGAAGACCGAGAGTCAGGATCGTCCGATTGTCCGACAGCATCTTCAAGATCGCTTTGTTACTGCTGCGGAAACTGCTCGACAGACCATGGGGACACACCAGCGACACATTAGTGCGGACACCATGCGTCGAGGATTGACGAGCAGACACCTCCACTGTCACAGGCCACACCGAGGACCAATTCTGACACCACGTCATCGCCGGGACCATCTTCAGTGGGCCACACAACACAGCGCCAGCATTGGCGCCACCAGCAGTGGAGAAGAGTCCTCTTCTCAGCCGTTACTGTATCTCAACAGCAGATGGCAGAGAGACAGAGAGAGAGTCTGGCGACGCCATGGGGGACGTTATTCGGATGCTTGTGTTGTTGAGAGAGACTCGTGGAGTGGTTCGGTCCGAGCATCATGGTGTTGGGTGGAACTGGTCTTGCACAGAGGGTCGGTCCTGTGGTCTTCCAGAACATCGGTCCAGTGAGATGTAATGATGTCACAGCAGCTCGGTACATTGATCAAGTCTTGAGACCACACGCCATATCTCATTTGGCACGTCGCCGCAACCACGAGTTTCAGTATGATAACGCTCGCGTCCACACTGCGAGAGCAAGAAGCAGAATGGCATCAGTACCATGCAGTGGCCTGCCCTCAGTCCCGATTTAGATCCCATTGAGCACCTGTGGGACGAGTTTCAAAGACGTCTGAATGACGTCCGACCAAGGCCGACAACTGCAGCTGAACTGCGTCAGGCGTTTCCCAGATCGTGGGCTCAAGTGACTATAGCCATCATCAACCGTCTCATCCATTCCATGTATCGACGTTGCAGAGCACTCATCAATGTACATGGTGGACACACGAGATACTGACTTTTGATGCCATTTTCGCAGAGACTAGTGTTGTGTTTCACTTTAAGAACATTTGACACTTTAATTTCAAGCTTGATGATCAGTTTTGCCAAATTTCATCTTTTAGATATGTCTCAAAGTATGTTTACCGTGTTTTGACAAATAAGGTTTCTCATATATCTATCCATTGGTGACGTTTCTTTTGCGGTTCAGTATATATATATGTGATTTAGACACTTCAACGTAATGATGTGTTCAAATGTGCATTGAATTTGGACAGATGTTTCAAAGTGGATATATTTTTAGGTGATAACGTATTACGCAGTTTACGCATATTTGGTCAGATATAACAATCCTTTGGGACATAAAGAAGTCGTTGTTCGAGAAGATCTTCACAACTAAAAAGACAGTGAAACTCGTCACCAACAGCAGAATAATTGCACAGTGTACAGACACGGCACCAGGTTCATAGAGCGTGCAAAATGCGGTAAAACAAAAACTGTTTAAACGGTTTTTAATCATCGTGTTGGAAAATAATTGAACATAATTGATGTCATATACACTGTCAGGGGAGCAATGAGTTCATGTTTCAGTGGAGCGCCAATCGTAAAGAAGTGTTCTGGTTGTGGGATGAATATATTTGTCATGCGGCTAGTTCAACCTGATATTTTTTCCTCAGGTACAGTAAACACCGTTTATAACGAACACGCTTATAACGAACTGACGGGTACAACGAACTTACTTTTTTTGTTCCGACTATTTACTGTAGTTCTGCTGTATATATGCTCATAACGAACTTCGATTATAAAGAACAAAAATCAGTGGTCCCTTTGAGTTCGTTATAACCGTAGTTTACTTCAGTTCGTTTCTTCTGGAGACCACGATCAATATTTTGAACAAATAATTGTGTTTTTTGATCATGTAATCCTCATGTCCATTAACATAGTCTGTACACAACCACGTTACTTCTACGCGGGTCAATGAGCACCCTTATTGTGAGCTTACACAAAGCATCTCTCCTCGTCAAGTAATTGGTATGGGAAATGACAAGCTGCGTGGATAAACAACAATCAGTTTCACGTTTCACGGTAAACTGCAACACATCAATTCCGGACAAAACACAAAGGAAAATTTTCTGCGATAATCAAAGAAAAGAGCAAACGTGCATCCATGACAAGAACACCTTCACATCTTCCTTTAAGAGTTAAGTATGCCTCAGGGAGTTTTCGAGTAACAAATCTGAGTATAAGCAGAGATGATCGTTCCCTTTTGCATAATTGGTGATCATTGTGTACTACAGCAAGCTTTAATGAACGCGCTGACATGTTTAGCGGCCTGCGCAGCAGCTGGTTGCAGACATGTGTACAATTGGGATGTAGAAATACGATGACATATAATTTAACGAAAAAAAACTAAATCATTAGAACAAAAACAAATGTTGAGTCGCGGGACCAGGTTCTGAGCTTTGCAAAAACTCTGTAGCACAAAACCTGTGTCAACCTTTTTGAATAACCTCGTTGGAAAATATGTACTGTTAGGGGAATAATGTTCATGTTTCCATAGATCGCGAATCGTTAAGAAGCGCTGTATTGTCTGAATGTTAGCTATGTCAATACATTAGGTTTTTCGATATACATAGCAGCTTACATTGATCGATGTGGTTACAATGAGTGCAAATTAATCACATTTACTGCAAAAACTTTCAAGTCTTATTGTAGAACGCCGTGATATAACTGGATTAGTATTAAAAGCGATGTAAAACCCAACTGACTCACTCACTTATTGTAGATATTTGACGCGTCACAAATTTGACGCATCACTGACCACTTATCCGATACAATTCCATATTTTGGCCTGTACCTAATGTCCCTGTTTTTTTCAGCCGAACAATTGCTTTGCCTTTGCGTGTGTGACATCGGCAAGGCAACATACCCTCACCTTTTCGTGAACACCTGGTATCATCACTATTTGATGGCAATTCATAAACACATTATCATTAAGTAGTTGGAATTTCCAGCAGATGCCTCTTATGATGTTAGGAAGGGGGTTGTGGTGGAGTGGATGGGGTGTCGGGTGCGTGTGAGGTCCTGATTTGTTTATTAGAAAAAAGATAATTTCCGGCCACTGCTGTAAGACATGTTTTCTCTGAAAACTGGAGCGGAACAATAACATGTATATTATTTTTTAACAACACCTATTTTTCAGACCATTTAGCACATCGGCTTCGTTTGAATCTCTACTCGATATCATGATTACAAATTATACAAATGAGCATCTTCACTTTTTCCTATAGAAGTCCTTTGGTATATCATCCTTGTTTCAAAAGATTTTGATTAAATTACAAAAAAGTTTGATAAATGTCATGATGAATAGCAAAACTATAAAAAAATATTTAACAGTTATGCCTGTTTTAAAAGTTTGATACTTGATTCTCAGAGAATTCAAACTGGGTGCAATTACGTCAGAGATCTGTGACTCTTCTGTGACAAAAAAGAGAGTCAAGTTAATCGCCATAGCATCGTCTTTCCGTGTAAATTGCTTGACAGCATCAAACAGTGGTATTGTGTATACGACACAGACTGATCGAAACCAAACACCATACAAAATGTTTCAGAGCTCAAAACAAGACCTGAAGGTAATGTTAATAAATGCGACAAAGCATAGGAAATCCCCATTGTACGATTCCTACTATATCACATTCAACTGGTGATGACATCAGATGTTCTTGAAAAGATGAGCGTGTCCTGCACCATCAGTGGTATCTGTCACACGATTAATTGATAATGGCTCTTATTTCATACATCCCACAGTCTTTCTGTACAAGAAAGTACCCCAAAATGCAAATCGATATTTTAAAATTGTTCCAGAATTTGAATTTCTAGAACACCATACACTCGTAACTCAAAAGCGTACTATATCAATCTTATCTTGAAGTATGTAGCGGACTGGTTAAAGAAACGATACGTTCATGCGCTTTCAAATGTCTATCATGCCATTCGTGAAAGTTTGAGTACACTTCACTCACCTTCTTCTAAGAGTTCCGTTTGGCAAATGCAAGAAGGTGAACAAATAGGCATGATGGTAAGATTACGCCAAAGACCACCGGATGGCGATAATGGTACCGCGGCCACTTCTTCTGGTCCAACCGTCCCACTAAAGACTAGGAACATACGTTGTGATTGCCATCGGACTAGTGACAAAATCACCACAAATTTGCCCTAAATGAACACTTTGAGTTCTAGCCAACACCGAGTTGATTTGCATTTGTTTTACAAGCTCGGTGTTCAAAGCGCAACGAGTACCGTGGCTGGCAAATTACGAGGGGAGATTGACATCTTCACCGAGGTTATTACATTGCTTGACGGCAATAAAAGGCTTATCTTCTCTAATGTTGGCGTTAAAACAGCTACATAGAAAAGAAGCTTGTGATTTAAGAAGTGACCAGACATGTGTGTACGATCTGCTTGGGGAGTGCACAAACGGACGTTGACTGAAGGGCATCGCATGCACCATTTACAAGACGCCCTTTTCGCTTGCAAGAGGTTTTTTAGACATACGACGCAGCTGAATGTATGTAACAAATAGTCCCATTTCTTACATGGCTGGAACAGTCGATGTTGAGGATCATTCTGAGTAACTAGAGTGGTTCTTGAGTGTATAAGATTGCTGATGTCATCTATTCCTGCCAACGCTGTTCGTTTTTGTATCCTTCAGTAAAATGTCTTAAGAAAAAGGTCTGGTCGCCTAGCATTGCTTTGTGATACCTTAGAATAAACTGTGGGAGAAAAAGTCAGTGGCAAATTCGTTTCACGGCTTATTCCTCAGATGCTTTTTCTCCGCAAAAAGTGAAATAATTTAAGAAAAAAATATAATGTCCGCCAAAAGCAGAATCCATTTCACGATTCAGACTAAATCTCAAGCTTGTGGTTGTGAATCACAATAAAATGGTGATGATACCAGGTGTTCGCGAAATGATGAACGTTTCTTGCCCCATCGGCGACACCAGTCACAAACACATGCAAAGGAAAGTGAAATATGTATATATACAGGAATATGTGGTACAAGTCAAAATAAGGCATCACATCGGACTTTCGAATATCATCTGTGCGAAATACAGTTTCTGGAATATTCATGTTATCATTAATGGTCGTATATTTCTTGTATGAAATGTCACATGATCAGGATGAGTGTTACAAACGATCCGTTACGGTGACGACAGATGTTGCATTTTCTGCTTCAGTTGCAGAACACATCGATATGAAGCTTTGTGTCAGAATGACATGCACTTTATCGTAGACATATTACATGACGTAAAGTTGACCAAGTACGCTTTCAAGTAGAATAATATACATATAGTATTGTGTACATGCAGTATTACAATGTGTTAATGTTTGTCATTGGTCCTAGTTCGATTGACAGGAGGGGGCATTGGCTGCCCAGTCTCATAAGGCGCCGCAATTCGCTGTCCAGGGTTACGTCCCTTAGGCATACCAGGAACCTATGCTCGTGGGTTCGAATCCAAGTTCGCCCGGATTACGTTGCTAGGTTTGTCAGCACCCTTCCTGTACTCGTGGTAAATGGCTGAAACATCCATCCCTTCGGTCCTTTCTCTCACATCAAGCTGACAGGCAGTGATATACTGTAACTACCAGTTCAAATAGCGTTAAGCCAAACTCACTCACTGATGTAACTTATTTGTCACAAGAGCGGGATTGCCATTCTGCCCGAAACCTGCCTAGAGAGTCTCCAGTATCTCAAAGTTCGATCTTTTGAGTTAGCCATAGTCTCGAGTCTGAATAACGTTTTACGGGGCTTTCATTTATTACGGTAATATCACCACCGAGCGTAGAGCGTAGGGATTTAACACGCCTTCGAGATGAACAAGCGGAAATAACAACCTGTCTATTTATATTTATCTGGAATTCAACCGTTATTTAACAATAGTTCTTAGACAGACGCTTAGTCTCTGAAATGATACAGTTTTGACAGAAACATATAAAACGAAAAGGAGACTCGGTGAGATGGGAATTACCTGCGGAAAATCTAGACTTGCTTCATATAGGGTCGTGGTTTTAAATATTTAATAATGAGGGCTGCGTTCTTGAAATCTTGGATTCATTAGGACAGCTATTGATGACGCCCACGCTTGCAAAAGAAAAATAAGATGACGGTAAGGGTAATCCGATGAGAGGTTATTTATAACGCTAATGAGCATCAGCTGCGCGCCGTTACTTAACGGTCTTAACAAAGTCTATGTGCAGTGCAAAGAATGGTTTGTTTTCAAGTAGGTTTTTCCCATTGGATGTGATAGTGTTTACGTGCATGCAGTCTTTATCCAGGGAGTGTAAGTACTATTTTATAGAAAAACGGTATTGTCGGCTTTCTTTCCCACGCAGGTTATTACAATGGGTGGGACATTGTACACCACTGGAGCATGTGATGGAAGCGGAAGCAAGGTTGAAATCGTTCGACTGCATGTTATTAGTGAAGAGGAATACGTCTTACGTAAGGTAAACGAATTATATGTACATAATAGTGAGTGTGTTTGGTTTAACGCCGCTTTTAACAGTATTCCAGTTATATCGCGGGCGTGTCAGCTTAATGTGGGAGAAAAGCCCAAAGTGATGCAGGTATATGACGTTTACCACTTCGGTGAAACCCACGAGCAAGGGTATGGTGCTGACAAACCTAGAAACATAATCGGGGCGAACCGGGATTCGAACCCACAATCATAGGTTTCTGGCGTGCCCAAGGGACGCAATTCTGCACAGCGAATCGCGGCGCCTTAGACGACTGGGCCACCCGTGCCCCCTCATGCAGGGATGAACGAAATGCATGTTACAGTTATTTGGAGGACAGTTGCACAATGATACGTTCAATAGCCCCAAAAGTAGAAGAAGACTTCCAATTAACCATGAGCCATCTAGAAGGACAGTTGTAGAAAATCAATAAACAGACAGCATGAACTGTATGTAATGGGAGTCCAATTTGAGGTAAATCAGTCGGAATATTTTCGATGTATCAAATTAGAGCAGATTTCAAGATGGCTGCCACAACTCAACAGACGTCCTGTCGTTCTCAAACAGCTTCCTCATGCTCTGACTGGGATCGAATTTCCGTGTGTCGTGAATCAGCACTGATTCTCGCATTGTTAAATACCATCAGCTATTCCCGAGTCCCATCTTACCTTCCTCTCAAATTGGATTTACGTCTTCACTAATATACCCAAATCGTATTTTCCTTCCGACTGATTACCGCCGACTGAGGCCAGGTCAAGCGTCCGAAATGCCACAGAGAGGGAATATAAAATCTCTCTGCAAAGATATGCCTTTTTTCAGCGATGATTTCCATTAGCAGAAGAAAAACAGCGGAACGTATATCCTGATCAGTGCAGAGATAGTAGCTCCTGAGTGACAGATTTCCCGGCCCATTAAAGACCAAGCGAAAACGCAATGACACCAAATCGTAATTTCTTATTTTGACCTTTTTTATGGAAAGAACATCTTTCTTTACCGACTATCACAGATGTCAGTTGAATCGACTCTATGGGAATTAATGTAATTTTTTTAGTCATTTTCAACGATGTTGAAAAAGAAATTGAGATTAAATGATCCGTTAGCTTTAACATTGCACACGTGCTATTAGCCAGATGGTTGTATTTTGCACCCTTTTCACAACGTATGGTGTCACCATCTTTCTCGTAACTAAATGTTAAACTCCTACTTTTTATACTTCAGTTGGGCTTTTGGAGCATAGTGGAAACCAGGTCTAGTATTTACATTTTCATCAACATTTTTATTTCGTGAGTGACCGCCTCCGTGGTCCAGTGGACAGAGCGGAAAGTCGGAGGGTCGATCGCCGGCCGAGTCACACCAAAAAACCCGGTAAAAGATGGTACTTTGCCTGGCGCTCTAGATCAAATGAATATGAGGGGTAACAACGCTGAAGTGCGGCATGGTATCTCTGGCTGGCGGGCCATCACTATAAAACCGGCACTAGTCGGTTCCAGCTCTGTAGTTCACGATGCTTGTCGCAGTTGGTTACTAGACGGTGGTTCTGTGCAGTAGCTAACATCGTACCACTATGGAGTGAGTGAGTGAGTGAGTGAGTGAGTTGGGTTTAACGCCGCTTTTAACATTATTCCAGTTACATCACGGCGTGTCAACTTAATGTGGGAGGAAAGCCCAAAGTGATGCAGGTCTCAGACGTTTACAACTTCGGTTAAACCCGAAGCACGGGTATGGTGCTGACAAACCTTGAAACATAGTCGGGCCGAACCGGGATTCGAACCCACATTCATAGGTTTCTGGCGTGCCCAAGGGACGCAATTCTGCACAGCGAATCGCGACGCCTTAGACGACTGGGCCACCCGTGCCCCTTGCCGCCATGGAATGGAACGGATGACTCCATTACTTACAGACCGCCGTGATAAAACTTGTTTATTTGTTTGTTTGTTGTTAAACGCCGCACTCAGCAATATTCCAGCTATATGACGGCGGTCTGTTAAATAATCGAGTATTGATACAGTGATTGATATCATGAGCATCGATCTACACAATTCGGATACGATGACATGCATCAACCAAGTCAGCGAGCCTGACCACCCGATCTCGTTAGTCCCTCTTACAACACGCATAGTCGTTTTGTTGATATTGTTTTGTTATGAAGACTGAACGCCACAATCTTTCCCTTTTTTGTTATGTATATATAGTTAAACATACATGACAATAATGAATTATTATCGCTGATAGATACAATATACAAAGAAGCACGTCGTAGACAAAAAGCAATTTCGAGAAATCCGAATATTCGAGAGAAACGACTTCGACGTTCGAAAAATAACATGGACAACCTCACCCCTTCATTCTATAACCTGAAGCGTTAACGTCGGATCCTATTTAACTTGGAAAGCATATCTTTCAGACAAACATGTACATTGTGGTCACGTGATCCAACACCAGACCCACGTTAATCAATGCCAGTACATATGTTCATTCGTGGTGATATTCATGAAATTCGTGAACTCATTGTCAATTGTTAATTTTCAATATAATTTCAGTGTTCATGACAGCAGCTGGTGAACGCGATCAGGCTGCCGACCAGATTCAGTCGTATCAATATATCTACATGAGAAATATAAACCCGTTTGCATTCACGTGAAAAAGCGGAGGTAAAAAACAGACCAGCTGGGATTTTATCGCAAAAACAATTGTCCCCGAAAATTCTTGAAATCAGTGATAATGCTTCAGACTGTGACAGTTAAAAAAACGCACTAATTCTCTACAACCCAAAATACTTTGTTGTCTTTTAAAAAATCAGGCTAATAGTTCTAAAGAAACAATAATCTGGTTTTGTAGTTGTAGCTGAAAAATATACCCCCCCCCCCACACACAAAAAAAAAATAATTAAAAAATAAATAAATAAAAAAAGGAAACAAAAATCACACAAAAAAAAACACAAAAAAAAACACACACACGCACAAACAATTGGTCGGTCCCTAAGACCAAACATAGGCAACAACAAGAATAAACATGTTGTTTGCATCACGATGCAGCGACATCAGAATCCATACATGTGCTTTTAAAATATTGATGCTGCATCCAAACAGATGGGGCGTGTGCATGCTCCTCTGCTGATTTCGCCGATACAGCAAATCAATCGTTGCTAGTTAGGACATTCTACACGTTTTGATTTATATATTCACACACAGAATTCTACACGGACGTTTATATACGTATTAGTGATGAGTAGTACAGTACTACAGTACTTAGGTGTGTAGGATATCGTACTTATATTTCGTAACAGAATGTATTTAACTTCAAACACACAATGAACATTTGTACAGTAGAAGGAAATCGGCTGTATTGTTTAATCAGTGTATGAAGAAACGTGTAAGTAATATCCATTTGCTCCCAGCAGTGAATGGGTACCCGAGAGGATGAGATAGTATTGTGACTGTTAAACTTCTAGTGCCTCATGGGCACCTGTGTTGAATACTCCTGAGGGAGCTGAGAATGAAATTCGAGAGCAAACTGATCCATTGAACAGGCCAATAATAGTGTGTAAGTCCGCTAAACAGCTATCCAAACAGCTATCCAAAATCCCAATTCTTATTACATCGACGTCCCCCAAAATAATCGTCCAGATTGTGGGCATTCCAGATTAAGGAGGTCCAGATTATCCAGCTTTCACTATACACGCCGCTTTCAACAATATTTCAGCAAAGCCACACCAAGACCAGAAAGGGGCGGTGAATAGCTGCATGATTACTGGCAATAAACACTCACTCCCCAGAAATGGGCTTCACACATTGTACCCAATTGGGAAATCGAACCTGGGTCTTCAGAGTGGAGGTGAACGCTTTAACCACCAGGCTACTCTACCTCTACTACTGTATATAGATGAGAAGATACTAAAGTGTTAACTTACCGTCATCCATACCTAGTGCTTGCGTGGCGGCGCTACCTCTGTTTGTATCCACATAGCGGCGAACTGAAAGGTAGAACAACAGTATTGAATAGAACTGAAACGTAGAACAATAGTACTGAATAGAACTGAAACGTAGAACAATAGTACTGAATAGAACTTAAAAGTAGAACAATAGTACTGAATAGAATTGAAATGTAGAACAATAGTACGGAATAGAACTGAAACGGAGAACAATAGTACTGAATAGAATTGAAATGTAGAACAAAAGTACGGAATAGAACTGAAACGTAGAATAGTACTGAATAGAACTGAAACGTAGAATAATACTGAATAGAACTGAAACGTAGAATAGCACTGAATAGAACTGAAACGGAGAACAATAGAACTGAATAGAATTGACATGTAGAACAATAGTACTGAATAGAACTGAAAAGTAGAATAGTACTGAATAGAACTGAAAAGTAGAATAGTACTGAATAGAACTGAAACGTAGAATAGCACTGAATAGAACTGAAACGATGAACAATAGAACTGAATAGAACTGAAACAGAATAATACTGAATAGAACTGAAACGTAGAATAGTACTGACTAGAACTGAAACGTAGAATAGTACTGACTAGAACTGAAACGTAGAACAGTAGTAGTGAATGGAACTGAAACGTAGAACAATAGTACTGGGTAGAACTGAAACGTAGAACAATAGTACTGAGTAGAACTGAAACGTAAAACAATTACTACCTAGCAATAAAGGTTCAGATGCCATGTGTATGTACATTTATGCAGACCTGACATCTTAGCGTATGCTGCAGTACAGATATTGTCATCACCGTGCTATCCTCATCGTCCTTGTATCAACTTCCTCGTCCACGCATGTCAACCATACCAGGTCACCTGAAAGGATGTACACATCTGTCCGCAAACCCACGGCATGACGTGGAATGTCAATGAAGCCAATCATACCAATCTATAGAACTGCACCGATGTTTCATTGTGCCAGTTCATTTAGCCCGTGCTTCCACTAATAGAATTACCAACCAGTGTCCGTCTCGCCGTGCGGCTTGTGTGTGTACAATATTGTCAGTGAGCTGAACAGTCAGGCCGTGTGCATATGTTGTTGCGCGACGGTTGTCATACGTTCATTAAATATAGCATCCAGATCCTGATGTTGATGGCGACAGGTGTTGTTGGTACAGGATGTTTTCAGTGCGCTACACGTTATAATTGGATAAATGAAACTCAGTCGTGGGTGGGAATATGGGATTGTGTCTCGGATACTGTTATGCGTTGCACACTGGCAGTGCCGTAGCCAGCCGGGGGGGGGGGGGGGGGGGGGGGGGGGGGGGGCTGGATGTTTTATAAAAAAACAGTTATATTTGAATCTAGTTGGGGACAAGTCATACTTGTACAAATATTTGCCCCCCTTGTCAAAAAAAGTTAGTCAGTCAACCATCCACAAATCACTTACTCGTTCAGTCAACCATCTGCCACCTCCACCATTGCGTGGCCTAGTGGTAGAGCGTCCGCACAGACAGCGGAAGGTCCGGGGTTCGATCCCAGGCCGCGTCATACCAAAAGACGTTAAAAAATGATACTTGTTCTTACCCTGCCTGGCGCTCAGCATTAAGGGGCTAAAACAAGGACTGGTCGGCTCGGAGTCAGTATACTGTATCTAGGTGGGATATTCATGTTAAACTGCGGTATGGTGTCTCAGTGAGCAAACACTATAAAATCGGCATGAGTCCGGACTAGCACAATCAGCCGCACACGCACACGTACATTTACGTGTATAATAATTGGAATAATCTTGGAAGCGACGTCAAACCCGATTTCACCTCACCATACTCATTCACTCACTCACTCGGAGGACCTTCAACACTCGTTGTGTGAGAGTAAACAAGCGAACTATTGTTTCAATGGAAACACTGAAGTGAAGCATTTCATTTAAATTACAGATTTGATGAAGGCAAATAATACCTCACACGCACAGACATGTTGTTTCCCCGAGCAAGCAAAGAACTAAATTATTATTAACTGAAAAAAAACTGAAAAAGTTTCTTTTATGATTGCTCACAATTGGTATTGAATATCAAATCAATACATTTCACAAACTAGAGACATAAACCCATACGGTTATGGGAGTTGACACGTTTCAATTTTAAGAGTGCAGAACAAAAGCAAGGTGCGACCTGTATACATACATAAGCATGGTTCTCGAAGCCGCGCATAGTAATTAAGGAGTTGCGTTTCCGAGAATGTTCCATGACTGAATGTTTGTGTTTGTGCGAATGTTCTTCCGTACACAGGTATTGTTTTGTGATAATATGTGCACTCAGACTACCGTCTTCTACACAAGGCACCCACGTTTAGAAGTCTACTGAAATTATATGCCAATATACCAAACTATTAAAAATGGAGACTAAACTCACCTTAGAATCGGAATAATATACTATCAAAGTCAATGTGTGAGTATGGTTTTATGGCGCTTCAGTCAATATTATGGGACACCAGAATTTAATCCCTAGGCTACCCTACCGCCCCAATACCATCTGGGATTTATGGTAGACTCGCATACTACTACTACTACTACTACTACTACTACTACTACTAATACAACTACTACTACTACTACTACTTCTACTACCACCACCACTACTACTACTACTACCAATACTACTACTACCAATACTACTACTACTACTACCACCACTACTACTACTACAACTATTACTAAGGCTATTTATATAGCGCAAAATCCACATCACAGGGACCTGTGCAGCACAAATCCAACATATGTACATATATACAACAGAGAGTAAAAATATACACATTCAGTTGCAGCGTTCAAAAAGGTATGTTTAGAGTCCAGACTTCAAGACAGTGACACCAGGTGCACTTTTGAGGCTGAAGGGAAGGGAGTTAGTTCCATGGAGAAGCTCCAGCATGAGGGAAGGATCGAACACCGAAGGACTTAAGTCTTCCTTTTGTACAGACAGGAAAAGTTGGTCATTTGATCGGAGATTTCTGCTAGATTTGTATTGCAGAAACATATTTTGAAGATAGCTTGATGGATCAGCTAGTGTTAAGATTACCCTCTTGCGCCATACAAAAACGATAATTCTCATTACTCGTCTGTCATAAACTGGTTCCTATAATTTAACTTACACAGCTATTAACGTGCCTCAGTAAAACCTGTAGCCACAACATACCTTATAGTAAAACTCTTTTGCTTCATACTGTATCTGTTTAAGTCCATATATAAACTGCCGGACAAAAGAAAGTATACACTTGAAAACTGGAATTGACCTAAACATTACGAAGGTTATCAAAACGTTACTGAGCTGAAAACAGTAAGCAAACCTGAAGCCCAAAACACAACATTTTAGCCACAATCAAAAATAGGTGTATACTTCAATTGTTCGTCAGTTAACGTTTCATCAATCTGAATGAGTGAGTTGAGTTTTACGTCGCTTGTAGCAATACTTGGACACGGCCAACTCGGGGACACCAGAAATGGGCTTCAAACTTTATACCAGTAAGGGCTTGAACCCAGGCCTTCGGCGTGACGAGCGAACACTTTATCCACTTGGCTAACTAACCGCCTCCACAATATGAAATTTTGCTTTGATTCGACTGTAAAAGATACCGCGCCTAAATTTGTATATGATTGCAAGCTGATGTTTGTTATGCGAGAAGACGAGGTAGCCTAAATGCAACAGATGGCCGATTCATTATATTAAAACACGATGTTGAAAATACATACAATTAATTATCGCTTTTATGTTGTGATACTGCCATCGCAGCTACACGACACGTGTGTCAGATATGATAATGCTTTCATGGAAAAATATGCGATGATATATTTTGAGTCACGTGATACCAATCGTTGCTATAGCGACGGATTGATATCGAACAGTTTGGTATCATATAATGGTAAGCCACTGTCTTGTTGAAAGAAAAAACATATATATGCGTTTGTTTTGCTTAACCTCGCATTCAGCAATATGCTACCTGTTTGACGACGGCTTAAAAATAATTGTGTCTGAACCAGACAATCAAATGATATTGTGAACACACAGTCCAGCAAAGGCGACTATGCTTGTCGTTAGAGGCGACTAACGGGGTCGGGTGATCAGGCTCGCCGATTTGGTTGATAAATGTCATCGTAACCCAATTGCGTAGATCGATGTTCATGATATCAATCATTGGATTGGCTGGTCTAGACTCCATTATTTACAAACCGCCGTTATATAGCAGGAATATTGTTGAGTGCGGCGTTAAACAACAAACAAGCAAACAAACTCAACATATTTGAATCCGATCCAAGATGTCACCTCTTACAAGTATAGGTTTCTGGAGGCCTATTCTAACCTGAAGTACCCACAGGGTTGATGTCATTGTTTTTCGAAGGACTTGGCAAATCTTACGCCGTGGACTTTGTTTTATATACCATTGAATGATCATATCACAGCGTTAACCAATGCTTTTCATGCCTGTTGACACAAGCAAAATAATAATTTTGCCTTTTGTTATCAAACCATTACAGCAGAAATTAGTTCAAATTTTGGGTTGTCAGTCGTATCATCGCAAGTCATTTTCTTTGGACTTTCCTTCAAGCTTTCCAATAATCTTTTCTTGAAAATGATGTAAAAAATGTTTGTCCTCAGGATCTACAAACAAATATAACTCGTTCACGAGACAGGTTCTGAAAAATAAATTGTATGTTTTGAAGCGCTGACTGAAAAATACTTGCGCTATCCAACATTCCAGAGGAATTACCAATAAACCCGCTTTGTGTCATCTACAAGCGGCGAGTAGTGATTTTAGGTACTCACAATACGTTCATCACACGCAGGAATTGAGGCAATATATCTTTAAATGTAAATATCAAAATTAATGAAAAATTGGAACAATTTGTTGATGCCATGCGTGTCATACGAATCCGCGAAAAATGCTCACACGTGAATACATTTGGAAAGATGATATTTTCATTTGTAAACTGCTAGGTAAGACTTAGGTAAGGGAAGGTTAAGCGAAGAATACATTCTTCCTTGTCTGGTGAATTTGCTCCTAAGAATACCGTCTCCGTCTGAGTTAGCAACCGGTCACCTATAAATGGATGTGCGGCAGACTTGAAGACTGAAAGTATCACCATTTAGCATGGGGAGAAGACTTGTGTGGCAGACGTAATGAACACGTTTCTACCTTACCTAGTATTAACTATCGCGCGTTAGTGTCAAGCACTATTTACGACAGTCCTCCACAATACAGTAATACAGATTAGGCATTATATTACCCGGCACCGAGGGTGACAGTCATTTGGTGTTCTTTGTGTGGTCTAGTGAGTGAGTGAGTTGGGTTTAACGCCGCTTTTAACAGTATTCCAGTAATATCACGGCGTGTCAGCTTAATGTGGTAGGAAAGCCCGAAGTGATGCAAGTCTCAGACCCACGAGTACGGGTATGGTGCTGACAAATCTAGAAACATAATAGGTTTCTGGCGTGCCCAAGGAACGCAACTCGCCTTAGACGACTGGGCCACCCGTGCCCCCTTTTGTGTGGCCTAATGAAAACCTCCAGGGGATTGGAATCTACCTGAGAAACTCATTGGTATCATGCAGATGTTGTACGCTGTAAAAGCCGTTGCCACTGTAATCCAATACCAAGATATTAAACCCGATATATTACATAGTGACTATGATGATACGTATTTTCAGTATCGGCTTAGACGATGTATTCAGTGCTTTGAGTGAAACTGGTATTGTTTCTCTGTAGGTTAGGTCAATACAAAACGTCATGCCTGGGAATAGTCAGTCTCGATTATCTGCCGAAACAAAATCCATAGGGCGTAAAAGACGAAATCGTGATGAAGCGAATATGAATGAATCACCAAAAATCAATGAACCGGAATGCGCGAAAAGGGTAAGCGTGACCGGCTCTACTTAAAATACGCGCAGCTCACGCATTTTTTTTATAAAAAGTAAGTGTTTGTGTTTTACATAGTGCCGCACAATACAAATGTCTCTGTGAACTGTTATATTTATAACGATCAATGACATATGAGTCAGTAGATACAAAGAAGTGGTGTGTTTGAGCCATGCTGGGTCAAACTCGCTGGGACTATATATTTGCCCGATCCGGGTCCAATTTAACATACTTCAACAATTATGATGTCCTGCCTGGGCCTTATTCTCAGATTAGACCAATCCAGACGTGTTCTCACCTTCATTATCTTTCTCCATCTAAGTACCGTTACATCGCTACCGTTAGTAAGTGGAGTCCCGATCTCAGGCGTTCACGGAACGCTGATGGTCATTGCATGTATGGAAACTGTCCGACAGAGGCCAAGGTTGCCGAATATTCGGGAGAACATGAACAGCGTCAGTGAGTGAGTGAGTTTACTCTGCTTTTAACAATATTCCAACAATGTCACGGCAGGGTCAGCACGGCCAGAAATGGTCTTCACATATTAAACCCACGAGGGAAATCAAACCCGGGCCTTTACCTTGACGAGAGAACGCTTTAACCACTATGCTACCCCATCGCTCCCGAACCTGTTCAGACAAGGAGAAGGCGTGTCCATATATCATATCACAACGATTCGCGTGTGTATGCATCGAATTATCGGTACTTCGAGACAAGCGAAGTGTCGATATAAAACCATAGCGCATGCTATTCTGCTGGGGGCAATAAAATGTAAACGGAAATTTCAATCTCGAAATAGGGAGTCTTTTATATCGCCGCGAGCTTAACTTATCTAAAAGTATTCACCGTTTAATATAAAGGTCGTTCTATATATTTGCGATCCGACCAATTAAGGTTCAATTTCAATCAGCAACATACAATGGGAGTAGGTTCAAATTCATCATAAAGGAAGACAAAAAGATAACTGTTTCTTGGAACGTGATTGATATGAAACAGCTAGAACATATACATCATTTAATAAAAGCGACAAAACCATTTGCATTATCATAAGATATATTTGCTAAAAAGCATTCAGTCCCTTGTCTGATTCAGACCATTAGCGTATGTTTGTGAATCACCATCAAATAGTGATGATACCAAGCATTCTCGAAAGGTTGAGCGTATCCAGCTCCGCCTGTAGCACCCGTCACAAACACATGCACAGGAACATCAATTAATCACTTGAAAACACGGATCATATGGCACAAGTCAAATTATGGAATTGCATCGGACATAATTTGGGTTAAATTTGGAAATCTCCTCCACATGCTTACCCTAAAACGCTTTACTATGGTCTTCAATGTTATAATCCTGATGAAACAAGTTTTGAGCAAGATTCGTTTAAAAAACCTCTTGCCTCTTGTAATATATGTACCCAGAGGACTCAATTCAATGCTCGACCTTGTTGTCATTCCCAGACTCTTTGTTACCATAGTCCGGTTTCCTCTGTTCTGACTTATTTATGGACATACACAATTAACCTTCCACATCTACGATGTCTGTCTTGAAGCTAGGTACTTCGAGAACAAAGCGTATTAATTATACCTGGAACATAGCACACCTGCAGAACATAGGGCTGGTGGTAGATGAACGATATAGATTCCTTATACATGTCCAGACACAATTGCACGACCACACAGTGTGAGAAGCATATGAGGGTTCTTGAAGGCAGGCGTCTAAAATGCCATGGCTCCAGGGACATTTAGTAAGTCTGTTTGACATACACATGTTGAGATAACAGTTAAGCTTGTGTTGTATCTATCTATTGATTAAATGTCACGTCATGATGACCCCTCGTGGCTTTCGTGGACATTGCCAGAACACACGTCTGTGTTGAATGTCATCGCATTGAATCTAGTCTTCAATCTTGTCGTACATTGATTACCAAAGGAAAGGCCCTGGCCTATGGATAAGGTCTCCTGCTTCTAAAAGACGTTGTTCTGATGATACTCGATAAGTAGCTCAGATTTCTACAGAGATATCTTATGATCAGAAAATTATATGAAGCCTCTTTGTTTGATCAAAGGTTTATGGTAGACATGTGGAGGACGTTTCTCAATTTGACGCATAAGTGACAATAAATATGCAATTCCCTATTTTGACTTGTACCACATGTTCCTGTGTTTTTCAGGTGAACAATTGACTTGCCTTTTCGAGTGTTTGTGACGGGTGGTAGCGGTGGGGCAGGATACGCTCACCTATTCGCGAACACCTGGTATCATCACTATTTGATAGTGATTCATAAAGACATGTTCCTGATGTAGTCGGAATCGTACAATCGACTGTGCGTTTAGCAGAGATAAATATTGCCTATTAAACGGTTTTGTCGTTGTTATTTAATATCAAGGTATTCCGATTTTTGTGAAGAGAATAATTAGCAATATAATATCATTCACTGATGTTCGGAGATATAAGTACTCTTCGTAGCACGTTAACCTAATTCATTCATTTATTTTTTGCATTGAATATACTGATTGTGTGACTATCTTCGAATAAGAACAGTATTTCAACTCCATATAAATCATTATGTATATTGATGGAAGGTCCAGATGAGATCTTGAACGTTTAAGACTTTCGTAAAGCGTACGGGCACGGTTAAGATGCGGATTAGCTAAGACTCTGGGATGCTAACCCTCGATCTGGATGAAGGGAAGCATGCTTTTGATACATGAAATTGTAACAAACTTAGCAACATTAGTTGAGTCATTTAATATATTCTTTGCATGAGACAAAGTGGTATTTATATTGAATATGTACTTCTCATGTTGACTGCCATGTGACATCATGTGAACATTACACAACATTCACTCGCTCAAAGGTTCGATTCCCACATTGGTCCAATGTATAAGGCCAATATCGTGTGTCTTGGAATATTGCTAGAAGCGGCGCAAAACCCAAGTCACTGCCTCACTCATCAGGCAATCCTCACGATAGTTTGCATCAAGTGTGTATTAAATAGACTGAATAACAAATTAGGCACAAGTACAAACATGCAACATGTATTCCTATTATGCAAAGTAGATAGTATAAAAATATGATTATTTTGAATACACGGCTGATTTTTTACAACATATGCTGGTCAATTGGTTGATTTGAGTACGCAGGTCTGATGAATCGTATTACCATATTCTGTACGAACTCTAAAAATGTAATTCTCTGGAGAATGAGATTGGAAGTTAATTAATTACAATGTGTTTTCCAAACACAAAGGTCTATAATCGTCATTTCTCTTTACAAATTTAGGTTTTACCGACATCGGTATCCAATTGTCCAGTTGATGAGATATTTCTGAATGTTTGGTATTGTGGAGTCAACACGGGCAATACAAGGCGCAAATCAGAGGATACGACGGCTTTCGTAATTTTGAAGTACCCACAACTGTGCATTCATAGGTATTCATAACATCCCATCCACCTCGGGAAAGTGGATGCGTTTGGTTCAACATTGCTTTGAAAAGTATTTCAGTTATATCACGGTATCACGCCTTGATATGTGTGCTATTTATGAACAACATTCGGTCAAAACACATCCATAAGGCTGTATGGCAAAAGGTATGACTTCAACTTTACAAAAGTCAACTTTCCCTTTATGTCGAGCAATATATATTCAGCAACTCCATCCCCTTGTGTCTGCAATTCAAAACTTTCGAGGGGGCACGGGTGGCCCAGTCGTCTAAAGCACCCCGATTCGCTGTGCAGAGTTGCGTCCATTTGGCACGCCAGAAACCTATGATTGTGGGTTCGAATCCCGGTTCTGCGTCCAGCGAATCGCGGAGCCTTAGACGACTGGGCCTTCCGTGCCCCCATCGGGATTCGAACCCATGACAGTTGGAACTGGAACGACTAAGGGGACACATTTGCACAGAGAGCTTGTGTTTGACAACTGAACCACGACAACCCCAAAACGAAAACTCCATGTGTGATTCTGGACACACCTGAATGAGCTTACATATCACACAAATGTCCTGGGCGAAGCAATTGGGTTTCATAAACATCCATCTCAATAACACTAGAAATATCGATCAAGATTTGCGTGCAACATGCACTGTAATAAGCGGGAATGAGTTCTACATGCTCCCCATTGGACTGAGTACCTTGCAAACCGAGGCTACTTACTGGTTAAGAAACGATGAATGTATTTCACGAATGATACATATAAAATACTTACGTCAAACTATGGTCTGAGATATATCCTCCTAAGCCATGCCTCCCTGGTGGAACTTTGGTTCTGAATTGAAGCTGTAGACCAAGCGTGCCACTGCACGGAGACATCGATCTTACTCATGTGTTCCGTCCTATCATAGCCAAGCTGGTTCACCTGTGGTCGACTTTGTCAATTAGGAGAGTCCATTCTATGCCCTACCTGTCTACTCAGGTGTGGCGCTGGGGCTGTGCCTTTCAAGTCGTGGAATTAATAAAGTCCTGAAAGTGAGGCCGTTGAAGGTGTGGTTGTCACGGTTCCGGATCGATTGGTCTTGATACGAGTAAACAATGCCTTATTAGTATGGTGTTGGGAGTCGGCTGTGCTCTCTTCCATTAAATGTACTATCTTACTAATCAATAAGCATACTGAATACGTTTACCTGCCACGGCATGTGTGTGGTAATCGTCGAGAATGCTGCATAGGTTGTGTAACAGGGTCCCGTTAAAGACTCCCGTGGAGGTCCGGGTTGGAATAGGTCCCCAGACATCTATATTAGTCATAAGAGGTGACCAAATGGATTGGGTGGTCAAACTCGGTGACTTGGGTGATAGCGTCTCGTCATACCCCGACGGCGTGGAACGTTGTTCACAATATGAATCACTGGATGTTCTGGTCCAGACTTGATTGGTCACGGACCGCCGACATGCAGCCGGAATCTTGCTGAGTGTGGCGTTAAACAACAGGTGAGGTGAGGTGAAATTGGGTTTAACGTCGCGTCCAAGATTAATGCACTTATATAGCGACGTGTATGCACGTGTGTGTGTGGCTGCTTGTACTGGTCCGGGCTGATGCCGATTTGTAGTGCAAGCTCACTGAGATACCATGCCGCAGTTTAACATGAATACCCCACTCAGACACAGTATACTGACTCCGAGCCGACCAGTCCTTGTTTTAGTCCCTTAATGCCGAGCGTCAGACAGGGTAACAACAAGTACCATCTTTTAACGTCAGTTGGTATGACGCGGCCTGGGATCGAACCCCGTACTTACCGCTCTCCGGGTGGACGCTCTGCCACAAGACCACGGAGGCGGTCTCGTTAGATAACAACAACCAAATAAAATAACCTGTAGCTGTTAAAGCATTGGGCTGACTGCTTTCATTACGGCTACTCGAAGACAGTGAATAAAAATAGATAATTTTGCCAAAAAGGACATCATTAAAATAATCTGATGGTTGCTAAATGAGGGGGTTGTACAGGGTGAGTGAGTTTGTTTAAACGCCTTTATATAAACATGAACGTGGGTTATATAAGTCAAGAATGCCATAAGTGATACCATTCTTCATAGCGGATTTTACAACTTTGGTGAAACCCTCGATCATAAGGATGGCGCAAACAAACCATATGTCATGATCAACACTAATTATGGATTCAAACCCACGATTAATTCCATTTCTGGCTCGGGTGTGATGCTGCTGATCATTATCAGGAATATTAATTAGAAGAAGAAGAAGAAGAAGAAAAGAAAAGAAGAGGAGGAGCAAGAAGAAGAATCATAGAAGACTGCCGCCAGTTAGTGATCACTGACGAAAGAAGGTGAAACAACTCGTACATGTGGTTCAATAGTATACCTGTCTGAAGATGTGAGTCTTAAGCTGAGTCTTAAACGAAAATAATTCTTGAATGCATCGGAAAGGATCCGGAAAAATCTTCCACAGCACTTGTCCATATGTATCTATTGCACCTAATGATAAAAGTGGGGGCACGGGTGGCCCAGTCGTCTAAGGCGCCGCGATTCGCTGTGCAGAGTTGCGTCCCTTGGGCACGCCAGAAACCTATGCTTGTGGGTTCGAATCCCGGTTCGCCCCGATTATGTTTCTAGGTTTGTCAGCACCATACCCGTGCTCGTGGGTTTCACCGAAGTAGTAAACGTCTGAGACCTGCATCACTTCGGGCTTTCCTCCCATATTAAGCTGACACGCCGTGATATAACTATAATACTGTTAAAAGCGGCGTTAAACCCAACTCACTCACTCACTAATGATAAAATACATGTACTTTCGAAGAATGAATATTCCTCGTGAACACGTCATGTCTAAACTCCCGTCATTATTTACATTCCGTCTAGCAGAGATGGACCATATGAATGACATAAATGTTGAGTTAGATTGATGCATTTATATAATACCTTATGCCGAAAAATAAAATGCCTCTATGATCAATATAAGTATTTATTTAAAATTCCGATGACATTCATATCTTTGTCGGTACAGAGACATATGAGCTTTTTCTCAGAACTAGATTAGGACATGAAATAATCAGGAATAGTTCCAATTAAGATATACTGACACACCTTCTCTTCGACATTCAGCTATCCCTTCCCCTGCAGGGCTGTGCTTCGTAAAATAATTATACAATTTCCATCGTCGCCTTAAGGCAGTATGCGATATCAGCTCCTTGAATTATACACGAGAAACAGAAGTTCCCATGGCATTGCCCTGAAAGAGAGCCCAGCAATTTTCTGGGACTGGTAGCTATTAGACGCAAGACGATCAATGATGTTGATCGTGCATACGTGTTGTTGACAATTCCACCAAGTTTCCTGCCAGCCTTATTGTAAGCGAGAGAAGGTGGGTGTGGTATTCGGTGGAATGTGGGTGCGGTTTTGTGTTTGGTGGGGTGGGGATGGGGTGTAGTTGTGTGTATTGACTATATTCCAGGAAGACATCTGTTCAGCATCAGTGCCAATTAGTCAATGGATTGACAGGGGTATCATACTGTTAACAGAATTGATCTCATTTGATGGAGGAAAGGCGTAATGATGCACGAATGGCTTATTGACATGTGTGCCTAATTAATTACTGAGTCTAATACCACAGAAAAAGTGAAACATATATTTGCTCAGGAAGTGACGAATCATTGGCGTCTATATTTCCAGGTTGAGTAAATGGTACATTTGTTTTGGGGGCATGATAAATAATATACAAAGTCACATTTTCCATCAAAAGATGTTTTTATTGTTTATTTGTTACATTCGCGATTACGCTTTCTCAATATCATTGACTTTGTGCTCTTCGATAAGGTGTCGGTTCGAATCCCGGGTGGGACTCAACCGTAAAACGTACTAATTTGTACTTTAAACGTGCTTATTTGTACTTTAATAAGAAATTATAATCCTAAATACAACAATTTGTTTATTGGCCAGTTTCTAAAAGGCATAGTGTATTCAAACATTCACACATTGCCCACACAAAATCTTTACTTTGACCCGGATTAATGAAAAAAAATATTTCTGAACTTCTCAGATGCACATTCTGAATAGGGAATTATATTGATTATTCCCCCCTTGATCATGGAAGAAAATGTATACCGTTATCTCTAGACAAATCACCTGCATCCCTTGTGATCACATCTATATCGGCGTTATTCAAGAGAGGTTTGCTGTGAACTGAAAGCTTAAAGCCTTGGTTAGTGAAGCGTCTCTGTTTATGTAAGCGTCTGATCGATTTTGCGGCATGTTATGTCGAGAGCGACCATATTTATTTCATGCCATCACCTTGATGAATGGTATTAGAGAAAACAGGGTTCCATAATCGTGGAATATTGAATGCATTGATCTAACATACTGAAGAAATCGCACGCACATTGGACGGTTGAGACAACCAAATATATATGGTATCTTACACCTCGCGCCACAATTTCCTCCTGAGAGCAAAAAAGGTTCTTACTGAGTAACGTAGTTAAAGGTCGTCATTGACCACTTATTTCAAGCGCTGCTTAATCCACAACCATTATCATGATACTTTAAGCATCAATGGCGTTTCAGCGTTACTGGCGTGAAAATGGAAACTTCCTCTACCACCACCACTGTTGCAAAGCGGACATATACCTTAAATATGTTTTTTAAATTATAAACAGCAGAATCTCTGCACTTGTACACAGCAGACGTAATCAAATTGAACACATCGTGCATCACTTGATTAGGTGGTTTCCAGACCGCCGTCGAATGGCTGGAACACTGATGTGCAGCGTCAGGCAACAACACTTACTTTGGTTGCAAAATGTGTAAGCTGTGGGTGCTCCGGTTGGGCAGGACATGGTTTCATCACTGATTTTCAGTGATCCGTTCATATGATTATGCATCTTAAACCCAATGGAATCGGTTTCGCCGGATAACCGAGACTGGTTATTTTCTGGCGTTGATGATTTATATTTCAACACTCAAGTCCTAACTGGGAATTACAAAATTGGTATCGTGACCAGGAAGGGAATTCCACTGTCATGCTTTCAGGTCACGTGGGATTTTATATCTTCCAGCCTCACAGCATTGCTCGATGTTTTCCTTTAATTTTGATCACAGCATCAGTAATGTTCCAGAGTCGTACCTACAGATGGGTTGTCATAAAATAACAGTAAGCGATGGTAAATAGACTATGTATCAATGTATCACAAGTCATGTATAAAACTTTACCAGATCTTAAGTAAAACACGGTTTATCGTCAATAGAGTCATTACGGTACGGTGCACTCCGCGCTGAACGCCTTCCACAGACAGAGCTGGGCAACCTTACTAGAGGATTATGGGACTAACAGTGCATAAAAGCCCAATATAAAGCCCCAGAAGGATTTGCGTTATAAGTCTAGCCGCTGGTGGATGTGTGTAGGTTTAGCAAGAAGGAAAATGATGAAGAAAGGCGACACATCTATAGTACGACATCACAGAACCGGAAGCAAATACTAAAGGATCGTCAGACCGCAATACTGTATAGTGCTTTCTTTTGAACTAAATGTAATTTTATGTAAATAAAAAATTAAGGATATTTTAAAGTGAACGGGAACAATATTGATGTGCGTATATCTTGAGTTGTCTGGAACATTCATCACATTCCTAGAGGAAACTGAGGATCTCCTGTTATTCAAAATTATCACACAAAAATAAGGCGGTGAGGTGAATTGGGGTTTGCCGTCGCGTTCAGGATTATTGCACTGTTATAGCGACGTCCATGCACGTGCGTGCGTGTGTTTGTGGATGCCACACTTGTGCGGACTTATTGTCGGTTTTGTAGTGATGGCCCCTTGAGATACCACATCACAGTGGAACATGGCTTCCCAACTCCGACACAACCAGTTTTATCCCATTAATACCGAGCGAAGGCATGGTAACAACAAGTACCACTATACCACGGAGGCGGTACGAAATAATGGGAAAAACCACATAATATTACTACATTTAATAAATCTTATTCATTTTTGTGTATGAATTCATTTTCAAGAGGGGGCACAGGTGGCCCAGCCGTCTAAGGCGCCGCGATTCGCTGTGCAGAGTTGCGTCCCTTGAACACGCCTTAAACCTATAATTGTGGGTTCGAATCCCGGTTCGCCCCGATAATGTTTCTAGGTTTGTCAGCACCATACCCGTGCTCGTGGGTTTCACCGAAGTAGTAAACGTCTGAGACCTGCATCACTTCGGGCTTTCCTCCCACACTAAACTGACACGCCGTGATATTACTGTAATACTGCTAGAAACGGCGTTAAACCCAACTCACTCACTCACTCACCCATTCTCTAGAATAAAGTATGTCCTTCAGTTAAACAAGTAGTTATATCCATACAATCGCGGATTTACTTGGTATGGCAATATAAGGTGTTTAATTACAGGGCAGACGGTTTTATGCAAGCGCAGGGAAATCCATAGAGACACCTTTTGGTCACTAGTTATGTTAGTACTATAAGCCTTCTATCCTTTATAGTATCGCTTGATGACTTGCTTTTTTATCAGCATCGACGATGACCCAATTTCGTAGTGAAAGAACATATGTAATAGATGAATGTATGGATGGATGGAAAAATGGATGGATGGACGGACAGTCAGTTCTGTCAGTTAAACGGCAGGGAATGGCATGGTGGCGTTTATTTTAAATACCATTCAATATTACCTCCTGCTTCGTCTCAAACATGCCACTAACAATGCAGTATTTGTTGTGTATCATAACCCTGCCGACACACAAACATGTACACACCTACACAATCAAACTCACACTCGCATACTCATACACTCGCAAAACATGCACAAACATACTCTCACACCCACCCACACAAACATGTGCACACCCACGTAATCACACTCACACTAGCATACCCATACACTCGCAAAACATACACATACATACTCTCTCTCTCTCTCTCTCTCACACACACACAAACACACACACACACACACACACACACACACTCTTTCATACAAACACACACACATACACTCCAATACACACACGCACACATCACACATATTCTCTTTCTCTCTCTCTCTCTCTCTGACACACACACTCACACTCGCACACACACATTGTTTTTCTGTCTCTCTCATTTTCTCTCTCTCTCTCACACATACACATCCCCTTTGCTTCCATCTCAATGTTATTCCACAGAGGTTCATCATTTCGATTGCCTTGAAGTCAATAACACACTAATTCTCCCAGCCCGGTGTCTCATCAAGGAGCTCTGCCCTCTGGGCAAGTCCATATAATTTCAGAGGGTCAATGATTGATGCTGCAGAGCTATGTCTAACAACATATATCAGCGCAGTCCAGCTACATAGTGACCAAATTGACATTTAGGATAATGGGAAGATCATTGCAGTGCACTGATGAGATACGTGGCCTAGAAACGGAAGGAAACAAGGGTAAAACCGCCACGCTATGTTCTCTAGGTACCCAGCTGGATGACAGACATCTGGAGATGCGGGAGGTTACATTTACATGTGCATAAATAATTCAGCAAAGGCAAAACCGAGCTGAAGTAACAAAGCGTCAAGGAATGACAACTAAGTCGGGGACTGAATGATGAAATACGAATCATCTGGGTAATTAATTGAAATCAACATATATTCGAAATACAGTAAACTACGGTTATAACGAACACGCTTATAATGAACTGACGGATATAACGAACTTCTTTTTTGGTCCCGACTATTTGCTGTAGTTATGCTGTATATATCATGCTTATAACGAACTACGGTTAAAATGAACTAAAATTAGTAGTCCCTTGAGTTCGTTATAACCGTACTTTACTGTAAATCAAAGTCAAGAAAGAAAGTTCATCAACCTTCTATATCCTTTTTATACAGACACGAATATCTAAACCCATCTAAACAGTTTTGAGACAAGACTTTAAAATATGCTTGATACATTCAGATTACTTTGTTCCCTAAAATATCAGATGAGCGTCTCATCAAAGGAATTAGCAATGGTCCTTTGCATCTAACTTCATCAGGTACCTTCATTTGAGCGGGGAGATTTGTAGCCATCTTGTGTTAGATGGCAGTTCTTGTCTTTCTATCCAAAGTATGGCTAAAATCGACTTAGTGTTGTATTTTACGCCTTCCTATCCACCAGAGCCAGTATCACATACAATACTGATGGATATCAAAGAGCAAGGTTTTATATTAGCCACTGTCACGAAACAGATGATGAGATGAGATTACTTACAGCAATGACACGAACATTACACGGGGTTTGTTATTTTCTGCTTGCGCATCAATCCATTATTTACCTTATAAGTTAATGTTACGTCTACACTGAAAGCATATATACACAGATTCAATTTCACTTAAGGTAATGATAAACAACATAAAACTAGTTCTAACAAACACCTATGTTTTGTTTGTTTTTTAACGCCGTACTAAGCAATATTCCTTCTATATGAGTCTGTATTGGTCTGAAGAAAATCGAGAAATGGACAAGACAATCTAGAGATTGACATCATGAGCATCGATCTGCGCAATTGGGATACGATGACATGCATCGACCAAGTCACCGAGTCTGGCCCCCTGATCTCTTTTGTCGCCTCTTAGGAAAAGCGTAGTCGCCTTTTAGGGCAAACATGGGTTGATGAATACCTATTCTAACCTGGATCCTCACCGGTAAACACGTATTACATGTTATGTGCTGAGTGCGTTGTGATTGAAATAGGCTTTAAGTTGTGTAGAAGTTTGCTAATGGTCCATCTGGTTCATTGTTGTTCATCACTTGATTGTATGTTTTTCATGCTTACCTTTTACGCGAACACCTGGTGTCATCACTCAGAGATTTTCAGAGATTCATTCATCACTACTTCTTCCTTTTACGCCCAATGGATATATTTCGGTAAATAATCGAGACTGGTTATTCTCTGGCGTTGACGTTTTATATTTTACTGCCTTTTCCAGTTCCCACCTTGATGAAACAGACGATGCTGGTGACACAACTGCAAGATTTTATAGACAAGGCTTTCCTTTAAAGGTAAAGGGGGGCACGGGCGGTCCAGTCATCTAAGGCGCCGCGATTCGCTGTGCAGAGTCGTGTCCCTTGAGCACGTCAGAAACCTATGATTGTGGGTTCGAATCCGAGTTCGCCCCGATTATGTTTCTAGGTTTGTCAGCACCATACCCGTGCTCGTGGGTTTCACCGATGCGGTAAACGTCGGAGACTTGCATCACTTCGGGATTTCCTCCCACATTTAGCTGACACACCGTGATATAACTGGAATACTCACTCACTTAAAGCTACAATCTTTCAGAAAATCAATTCCCCTCAAACCATCAAATTGCCTTTCACGCCCAGTGGAATTTGTCTCGGTTTATAATCGAGATTGGCTATTCTCTTGCGTTGACTTGTTATATTAAAAGAACTATATAACAAAACAAATACCAAAGGATCAACCACGATTGTAGTTATGCACATCGAGTCCCCCCATCTTGCCTGCCAAATAAGCTGATGGCATGTGTCTAGCTTCCGGATGACAAGCATCAATCAGATGGATAAGTTTCGTGACACATGTAAGGTTTCGGTCTAGCCTGAGCTACATGCTGTAATTGGGTATTAGTCTGATATTGAAGAAGGGTTCGTGATCGCTGTAGTTATAGTTCTGCCAGACCAGGATACTAAAGCAATATCCATGCGGTTCTAAATGTCTATATTTATGTCAGAATATCTGTAATTACGTATCCTATTCGCGATCTGTGGAACGACAGGCGTTCGATAGCACTGGAACCCCAAAGCAGTCTTAATTTTGAAGAGGAAAAAAGTTTGAAATCAGTGTGTGGTCGGGCTGACAGTATAAGATACCTTGAAAGAATGTTTGAGGCTTTAAGAACAGAGATCAGACTCCTTAAGGCCCGTGGAGAAATCTGGACCATTTCAGTCTATATTGATCTCCCATGTCCATCAGACCTAATTGGGTTAACAGTCCGAAATTTCCGGCACTGGCGAGGTAGTCTGACAGAATCTCTTCGACTAGAAACACCATCTAGTAAAGAAAAGGGAGCATTAGGACCGAATCGTGGTCTAAGGGTGTTGCTGTCAGTTACCTAACTAATTGCCAAATGGAAGGGATTCGTCTTTACAGACATAGGGTTAACTCTCCCTTAGAAGATACTTATAGCGTCAGTGTCAAATCAGACCACATCGCCATTATTCATCGTTTTACCATTGTCTGATACCACGTCGACGTTCGCGAAATTTGGAAGAATTAACATGCTTCCGAAACGGTTTTCGGGTAATTAGGTGTGACATTTTAGCTCGCCCCTCTCGTCACGACGTGCACTTAAAGAAATAAAGTACGGGATCCATCAGCTAATACCCAAAGTAATTAGGTTCTAGTCTGGGTGTTGAGTCGTGAGCATGTCATCCTGGAGTTACTGTTGATGTTACCCTGTTTGTTTTTGTAATTGGTCGTTGGCTTTACTTGTTTATCTGTCTGATGGTTTGATGGAAGGGAAAGCGTTGTCTATAAAAGCTGGATTTAAGACAATGTAGGTTGATTCATGCAGTTGTTTCACTAATACCGTTTTCTGTTTGAACATCAAGGTTGGTTGGTTGGTTTGTTGTTTGACGCCGCAATCAACAATACTCCAGCTATATGACAGCGGTCTGTAAATAATCGAGTCTGGACCAGACAATCCAGGGATTAATATCATGAGCATCGATCCACGCAATTGGGATCGATGACATGCATCAACCAAGTCAGCGAGCCTGACCACCCGATCCCGTTAGTCGCCTTTTACGACAAGCATAGCCACCTTTTACGGCAAGCATGGGTTGCTGAAGACCTATTCTACCCTGGAATCTTCACGGCAAGCATGGGTTGCTGAAGACCTATTCTACCCCGGAATCTTCACGGGTCTTTAACATCAAGGTAGGAACTAGGGAAGACAATAAAATATAAAACGTCAACGCCAGAGAATAATCAGACTCGATTATCTATCCAAACATATTCCCTTGGGCGTACAAGGCAAAATAGTGGTGAAAGTTATACGAATGGATCACTGAAAATTATTGATGACACCAGGTGTTCCCGATCGGTACCCCCTGCCATACGTCCTGTGTTGAACATACATGAATGGCATTAAATCGAGTACATGAAAATGGGCCGGTCTTTCTTTTTGCTTTCATTTCTGGATGACATTTCCATGTGGTTATGAATCTCACTCAATTAGTAATGATACCCCGCCGTGATATTGCTGGAATATTGCTAAAAGCGGCGTAAAACCATACTCAGTCAGTCAGTAATGATACCAAGAGTTCACAAAAATGTGAGCATATACTGCCTCACCACCCATCACAACATATGCAAATGCAAGTCAAATGTTCACCTGGACAAATATTGGAAGATAAAATACAAACAAGGAAATGCCCTCCCAATGTCTACCACAAATCGTTACGACAAGCAGAGTCGTCTTTTACGACAAGCATGGGCTGCTGAAGACCTGTTCTACCCCTTCACTGATATAAAGTTTATTCTAAGTATGCATTCATCAATCGTTCGTCAAGAAGAGGTAGTGTTCAAAATTTTGGAGCTGAAGTGCATAAAACACCGAATTAATCCACACATTAAATTGAAAAGACAAATTTAATTCAAGTTGACAGAAACTATTTTCGATAATAATGAAGCAAAGCTTGTAATTTCGGCATCAAATTCAAATCACTCTCACTAGTTTAGATAAACATAATATACAAAATCATAGCAATCATTGGTGAAATTGGATATATCTCCGTTGAAATATCTCCGATAAGGACAAACAATACGTCATGCAGTTGACCGTAGGCAAAGTCAAATTAATAATTTGCAGACAAATATTAAGCTCCCAGGCTAATCTGGATTGAACGTATGTGGGTCACGTAAAGGCTGTTTTCTATAGCTGTTCAAAGGTTCAAGTATATAAAGCTAATTCCATTTGACGAATACTCCAACACTTGGAAAACCCAACTGTGAAAATATTGACAACCACAAAGAAATTCATTTGTCAAGCGAATCTTACTTCATGGTTGATGAAGCTGGTGGTAATGACAGTTACCTAATTTGTACTCTGCTCGCGTTGGAAAAACTGTTTATTTTCAGAGTAGTAAAGTATGACGATTTTATAGAGCTATTAATGTCTTCACATGGACTGTAAAGGTAAGTTTTGTTCAATGGACAGCTGACATGCTACCCCAACATCTAAAAATGAAGTTTAGATATGTAACTGACGTCAAAAGTTTGGACTGCGTCCTTAATCATTGCCATGTACATAATTTGAGAAGGAAACGTTGAAAAGGTGATATGATTGTATCGTTTCATGTGAAAACATTGCAATTAGGATAAACGTTAAAACGCAAGCATGATTTCAAATGAAAACGTTAACAAATATGTATACTTTTGCGCACAAGAATAGTTTCACATGCAAACGTTGCAATAATTATATACTTTTACACTTTTATGCTTATTATTACCCCGGTCAATGGATCATTGTGAACAGGGTATCAATTCACTGCAGGTGCTTAGAGGCATATTTCGAACAAAGCTCCTTGCACAGCATGGTACATTACAGGTGTGCTTCAGTGTTGGGCGGGATAAGAGCCCCGTGCGGATTCCGTGTTAGAATTGATGCCTAGCAACCTATGCTGGTAGTAAGAGGCGACTCGATCATTGGCCACCGTCACACAGCCGGAATATTGCTGAGTGTAACGATAAACAACACAGACAAGACACAGACACACACACACACACACACACACACACACACATACACATACACACATTTATTTTGACAAGTACGAATATCTGGACTTGTTTGTATATACATACGTACACTGGGACGTACATGTGTACAGATGTGAGTGTGGTAATGAGACTATGTTATTGTTTACTTTGAATGTACAATAACTGAGTATCATTGATTTACTTAACACATGTTTTTTACAGCCATCAAAAGGCGAAAATACCATAAATGTGGTGATAGTGCTTGAATTTCTTTCCAGGCAGAATATTTCTCAGTCAGAGCTTAAAAACATGCGTTTTTGTCTCTGAAACACTTTTTTAAGGAAGCCCCAGAAACTCTCAGGAATCAAGCAGCTGACCTCCGCCCCGTCCACAGACTAGACTCGGCCAGGGTTGCTTCACTTCGCCTGATGTTTTACCTGCGTGTTGTACACAGGACCAGGTGACACCAAGTAACAGTATCATACATGTATAAGTGGTTAGACAATCTACCCTTCCACATGACAATACGAGAAGGAAGATTTGTCCTTAAAAATCCGGAGATATATTGCTGGGTCAAGCAAATGTATCACCAAATCTCTGTCTAATAGATTAACTATAATCTTTAATATAATCAAGGAGGGGATTTCTTTACATTCACAGAGTATTTGAGACAAGTAGAATTAATACCGCGTGGAATCTAAAAAAATCAAAGGATTTGTTGACTTTTTACAATCTCAGAAAAGAACCAGGTTCACTTCTGTTAAAATGTGATTTTTCGACGTCGTACACCACTATCCCAAAAGTCAAACCGAAGGAAAAACTTAATTCCTTGATCCAGGGAACATTTGTTACCAAAGGTGGTGACCATAGATATAGTTACATATCTATCTTCAGAAGTTCAGGTCAATTTTTCAACAATGTCTTTCCAATAGTCATCTTTTCCTTTATGTCGAACAATATTCCTGCAGCTCCAGCCCTTGGTGTCAACATTTCACAACTCTTGAGGTTCAGTCGAGCCTGCTCTTTCTACCAAGTTTCAAAGAGCGTCATGCAACTCTTGCTCAGAAGCTGTTTGATTAAGGTTACAAAATGCAAGGCCTCAGTAAAGCTTTCAAAAGCTTTTATGGTAGACATGTGGAGGACACTTTGACGCATTAGTGACAAAAGTGATGTCCGATGCAATTCCCTGTTTTAACTTGTACGCTTTCCATGTTTTTTTCAGGTGTACAAATAACTTAGCTTTGCATGTGCCAGCGATAGGGCAGGATACGCTCATCTTTTCACAAAGAACTGGTATCAGCACTATTTGATAGTGATTCATGGACATATGTTTATGATATAGTCAGAATCATACAATCGACTCTGTTTTTGGTAGATATTTTTATGAATATTGAAAGGGTTTCGACGCTATACTTTCTTGAAAATCATCTTGTAAGCAATACTTCAGTATGCCATAAAAATATATTGCCTGCTGGAATACGTTCAATAAGTAAAAATAATTGTCATCCTTACCGAAATACCTCATGCATTTTACATGACCAAAACAAAAATATACTGTTTGGGCTATTTTCAATAAATCAAAGCATATTATAACACAGGAAAACAAAAACTATACACTTAAACATTGGATTTGACTAAAACATTACAAACTGTATCAAAACGTTACTAGATCTGAAAACAATCTCCCAAACACTGCAGCTTCAGGTCCAAAACACAACAAGGATCCGTATCAAATACATCCCCATCAAATAACCGTTTCTTGTTTAAAGCATGTTTATCCAACATCAAACATGGGTGTGTGCTTTCTATACTGTAATGCGCCTTCCATATGTTTACAAAGGGATCCAACGAGACACGGGTGTATTTGACAAGGTATAAATGAGCTGCTCCTACAGTCTTTGAGGGATTCTAGAAAAATATTGATCCATGGCAGTATGTGAGCCTATGCAACAATGACCATTCTCACTCCACAATAGCACAAATGGACCTAATCAGACAAACCTACTTGAAGGCCAAGAGACGTTGTCAGTACGTTCCTGCTGGAGCAGCACTATAATCTAATCTACCCATCGATTCAATGATTGCAAAACCAATTTGTCATTCCAAAGAGCCAAGTTGGCCATGGCGGGTACTCGAAGACATGTTGACTGGCCCTGTTGGTATTGGTGCCATTGGTTCCATTGGTCACTTGACTTAGATTGGACCAATTGCGGATTGTATTCAATATCTGTTTCTTACAGTCTGGAGGATTTGACATGTGTCAGTTACACTGAATCTGATTGAGTTAGTTTTGTGTCAACGATCATGTTCACCTATGCTCATGGCATCTGAAGCAAGATTTGCGTCATTGGACGAGAACAATCGTATTGGCTCTGTTATGTAATATAATATAATAAACAGCATTGCTAGATGGCGGCGAGTAACAATTGAATTACGTTCTCATGTCAGCGATGTGGGAAATGACAATTGGGTTTACAAGTCGTCTCACATGTAAATTTCATTTCCCAGAGGTTGTTTGTATTTCAAGCTTTGTCAGAATCATTGCGCCCAGTCTGATAAGAACAGACATATATATTGGATCAAGCATCAAGAAGTCATGTCAGCTAAGTAGCTAGCGCTGACAATGCCTTGTACGAGAACAATCAGGATATTTGACCTCAACGGACAATGAACATTGGCAATAATTTGTTTCGAGATTCAGCTGATTGAACAGAACTGGTATTTGATCTCAAGTTACATTAGAGCTAAATGCATGATTTGTGGAGGACTGTTGTCAACGAAAGTGAAACAAACCTGATATTCGACCTCAACTTCCATTAAGACTCAATGCAGGATTTGAAGAGAACTGCTTTCCAGCTCAACCATACCGATATTACCCTGATATAAGACGCCACCTGTTATTAAAGCTGAAGGCACGATGATGATGTATCGTCAGCAAGGTGCAACACGACAGCCAAAAGTCAAAGTAATTCCAGTTCCGATATTTCACATGAACTGAATACGTTTTAGTGCCTTTAATTAGGACGATAGCATCTCCGTTAAAGTCAGGATTAGCATATGTCCATTTATGAATCATGTGAACAATAATCCCATCATTAATACTGTTATTTCATTTATTTAATACTGTTATAGTTTATTGTAAACTACAGTTATAACGAACTCAAAGATACCACTTATTTTAGGTCGTTATAACTGTAGTTCGTTATAAGCACACGTACAGAATATATACAGCAAATGGCCGGGACCCAAAAAATAAGTCCGTTATATTTGTTTATTATTATGGTCAACAATATTTTAATTAATTTTTTATTATGTTTAACACATTAAAATTAAAATGCAAGAAAGGGTGATCCTGGCACAGTCAGACAGGTTAGGCTCATCATCAGCTCTTTCCCCTTTTACATCAAGCCCAGATAGCGAATGGGACTTATCCCAAGAAGCACTGCCAAGTCCAACATATCTATAATTTTCCGGAGAATATGAAGATTCCCCAACGCTGCAACAGATGAGCTGTCATAAAAGCAGTTATTATTATCACCATCATCATCATCATCATCATCATCATCATCATTATCATAACATGGCGATTTTCTTACAACGAAAACGTGATGGCAACCTCTTCACGTCATCTGTACGTCAAGAGGGATAATTTCGAAAACAAACTGAAACGTCACTATCTCCTTCATGTCGGGGAAGGGGGCACGGTCGGCCCAGTCGTCTAAGGCGCCGTCTACGAATTCAATAGTGCGTGAAAAATGTTTTACGAATCGAACCCGGGTCTTCGGCATGACGAGCGAACGCCTTAATCACTAGGCTACCCCACTGACCCGTATACACTGAAGGAGAATACATACACTACTGCCCTGAAGTTCTTTCTTCCTTAAAGGGGGCACGGGTGGCCCAGTCGTCTAAGGCGCCGCGATTCGCTATGCAGAGTTGCGTCACTTGGGCACGCCAGAAACCTATGATTATGGGTTCGAATCCCGGTTCACCCCGATTATGTTTCTAGGTTTGTCACACCATACCCGTGCTCGTGGGTTTCACCGAAGTGGTAAACGTCTGAGACCTGCATCACTTCGGGCTTTCGTCCCACACTAAGCTGACACGCCGTGATATAACTGGAATACTGTTAAAAGCGGCGTTAAACCAACTCACTCATGTCAGGAAAATACCATCAGTTGATGACGTCTTTATTTGCCAACTGCTTAGGTACATTAGAACAAGTGCATTGTTTTCAAATGTGACGGAAATACACATTTCTGCTTTCAATAAAGTTTTCACCACCAAGGTGTCACCATCACACACATTGTTAAGTCCTCCCTTGTTATATTGAACATTCTGATAAACTACTGATATCAAACGTCGACTGTCAACATGATGCGCAAAGCCAGCCCACACTATAACCTTTACGTGGAGTTTTCACAGCTTAAGGAATTCCTACTCACTGGCACTTACATTTGTAATAAACTTTGTGTGGGTGTGGGTGTGGGTGTGGGTGTGGGTGTGGTGTGGGTTTGGGTGTGGATGTGGGTGTGGGTGTGGGTGTGGGTGTGGGTGTGGGTGTGGGTGTGGGTGATAACGGTTGAACCGTACCCTTCGCCCAAACCTTGTATAATCAAGCATTTCCAGAGATTCATTGATATACTTCCATCTCGGTTTTCCCTTATACACTCTATGCATTCTGTTTTTGGCAGATGTTTCGAGACTGATCACGCCCTGGTGTTGACGTTTTGCATTTTACTGCCTTCTCCAGTTCCTACCTTAATGAAACTGACGATGTTGGTGAAACAACTGCAAGAATCAACGTACAATGTCATAAATTCAGCATTTATAGACAACGCTTGATGAGATATACACGCGAGATATAACATGTGACAAAGTGAGTGGGATAGTTACTGGACCGCTGTTAGCAATATTCCAGCAGTATCAAGGAGAGAGACATCGGAAGTGGGATTCACACATTGACCCATGTAAGCGAAGGTTATCTAGCCACAAGGCTATACCACTGCCCATCTCATGCAATACAACTGGAATTAGAACGGTTGATACACTGAGATACTCACGTCAGCTACCAGACTACAAAAGCGGATGTAAATATTGGAAGTGAATGAATATTGGTTTACACCGCTGTTTGTAATTCATCAATATCACAGTGGTTACAACAAAAATGGACCCAAGAAACTGTCCGGTCATTATCACCTTGTGAACTCTGCTAGCATGGGTATGGTGCTGACTAATATAACCAAGGATAATAATCAGAACCAATACTGGATGCGAACCCGAGATCATAGGATGCAGGCACGTCTAAGGGATACGAATTGTGGTGCTTGTGGACTGAGACATCCAATCCCCAACAGGTTATGATGATATCTACCTATATCATATAGTGTAAGATTTGATACATATTAGAAAAAAACACGTTACTGCTTGAATGTTATTCATATTAAACAATAGTGCCACGACATGGAAGATTACATGGATATTAAGATAGTTTGAACGAAAATGGCCCAGAAATAGCCATAAATAAATTTTCACAGTGACGGCCGTGGCTCCAGTAATTTCTGAGGAGGTGTTTACAGTCGACAATGACGACGACGTCAATGTCTTCAATGTGGCGTATTGAAAATCGGATTCGAACCTCTTTCTGGTTCTGGTTCTAAATTTGGTGTCATCATGATTTGGTTGTCTTAATCATATGAAGTTCATCTTCATTGCTCCATTAATTTCTGAGATTATATTTACAGTCGACAACGTAGACGACGTCGACGATGACGAAGAGGGGCGCCGAAAAAGCAACCTATGATAAAATTCACTTGAGTTTGAGTCAGGTAAGTTATATATTACCAAGAAAGAAAACGAGAACATAGTCCACACAAATGAAACTCGAGCAATAAATAAAGGAGTGAGTGAGTGAGTTTGGTTTTACGCCGCCTTTAGCAATATTCCAGCAATACCACTGCGGGGGACACGAGAAATGGACTTCACACATTGTACCCATGTCGGGAATCGAACCCGGGTCTTCGGCGTGACGAGCGAACGCTTTAACCAGTAGGCTACCCGACCGCCCCAATAAATAAAGGAAACTACACTATCGAATAACTGAAAAAGTGCACACCGTGTGTTCTTTGGATAACATATAGGGGCGATCGGGTAGCCTAGTGGTTAAAGCGTTCGCTCGTCACGCCGAAGACCCCGGTTCGATTCCCGACATGAGTACAAAAGCCCATTTCTGGTGTCCCCCGCCGTGATATTGCTGGAACATTGTTGAAAGCGGCGTAAAACTCACTCACTCACTCACTCACTCACTCACTCGGGTGACATATGTCGTGGAAGAATATCAAGGTCAAAATGGAATTGATTTGAAAAAAATCTATGGTAGACACATTCCCGTGTTGTTCAGTTAAACAATGCCATTCCTTTGCATGTGTTTGTGACCGGTGGGGCAGGATACACTCACTTTGATGCGAACACCTGGTATCATCTCTATTTGATAGTGATTCATTAACACATGCTTATTATGTGGTCTTGTGAATATGGAAAGGGTTTGGTCGAATGAGGACATTCTCAGAGTGTGCCTCCTATTCTACACAAAGCCATATGCTATCAACAGTAATGGTCGAGAATTTTGAAACTAAAGTACAGAAATGTTAAATGCCGTCCTTTTTCGACGCTGACGCTTTTCAGACCTTTAAGAATTTTACTTTCTAACTTCAAGCTCGATCCATTACAATTCTAAAACATCAGTCAATTAAAGTTATAGATCGGAGTAGTGATTTCCTCTTAAGTGCAGTTCATCACGTAGTATTGCCTGCAAGGAGACAGTGAGATACATCACTTCTAACCAGTATTGTTCACGATCGAGACCAGGGGCCTCAATTGTCAGATACACGTTTTAGAGTCCGATGAATCTCCATTCACCATGCTCGTTATTTTTGTAATTTGATAAAGGCGTTTCTATCTTGTGAATTTAGTTTCAGGACGTCGAACGCGGCGTTGGGGCGAATTCGATTAGATTTAAGTGAGTAGACCTCTGAAGAAGATCCCTATCGCATGGAAAGTGCATTTTATGGATGTCTGAGGATGAATTGAGGAACTCAAGGAAGGGTCCACAAGGTTATGGTGTTAACGGTATCATTCATGTAGAATTTGTCACGTTAGATAATCCGACAAGAGACGAATTGCTGAGGCTGGTAAGATTTTAGTATGGTTCTATGAACTTAGTCATGTATGTCATGCTTAGGTTCATTCACCGTCTTGGTAGAGTATATATAAAAATGAATGCAAGCTATCCTTCTTGTACTCTATGAAGTTTGCGGTGAGTAATGTTCTTCGTCACATGTTGGTTTAGGAACTGAAGTTCAATTACAGAAGATCAATTAACATCGCTTGCAAGATTTGCATCGTTTTCCCAGCAAAAAAAAATCGAAACAGGTTTCATTATCTTAACAATACTTTGAACATCCCCATGCAAGGATGGAAGTGGTGGTATCAGCTGACAGCCCGATGATGATAATCGGGTGAATTAGGGATACGAACCGCCGACCCTTGTATCCTGGAGCGGCAAAGGGACGCAACCGTGCATGTTGAAATGCCTTAGGTCACTGCACATTTCTGCCCGGACTGTTGGACATTCAGACATTAATGGTGATGACAATGATAAATTGATGATATGCACTATGACAAAGTTTCCGAATTCAAAACAATTATAGCAACCCGTCTATATTGGAGTACATTAAAATGACTTGGAAAGTGACTGATTCTCTATATTTTTCCAGTGTAACACAATTGTGTAATTGTGTACTCAATCTGTTTCAGCTAAAACGAGTTTTAAATTTTGAAGAAAATAATAAATGTGCATCCCTTTTAAATGAAATGTAGTTATTTTCATAATGATAATAATGTTTGGATGACCACAGGGATATGAGACGACTAATGCCGATGTTTATAAACGAAATAAATGAATAAAATACCATTTCTGCCTACCCGGAATTACGACAAGGCGAAATAAATGACACATGAAATACTTCATTCCGTGCCGAATCGAGGATCAGAGCGAATCGGGGATTCGAACCCAAAATAATATTCTTCTGTAAGGTATGTAACTTTGCACAGCAAAGTGCGACTCTTCGAATGACTGGCCCATATCATACGTTGTAAGAACGTACTCCTTTATCAACACAGCAACATGCAAAGCAAAACACCGGAGAAATACCAGGGGTGGCTGAATATTTATTTATAAAAAAAACCCGGAACATTGCAACAATGTAATTTTGTGGTAGGCAGTGTCTTTTTCATGCATCAATATCAAACATAATTAATTTTTTCAAGGACTTTCGGGGACATTTTTGTACTCTCTACACCACCATCTCTCTAGCCTTCAGGAGATCTACGATTCTTGTTTTAAGAGTGGCAAGGGGAATCTCGCATAGTTATTTTTAGCTATTATACCAACTCTTTTTCATTTGTTTTACTAACTTCCAATTGGTTAAATCACCTCATTTATATGAACTTCATGGTCATGTTTATTTGTACTCTTTTTCAAAAACACTCCAAACAATATCATATTAAGTAGTTCTTACTATATGAATATGTTTGTTTGAACAAACCGACTTCTAGTTAACACACTTCTTTATCTCTCTCATCTTCCTCCCCATCTAATTCCTACTCGTGGACACGACATCAGCGGGTAATTTGCCTTTGTTGTTTCATAAAAGTGTAGTGATTTTGGCATGTAGTTGTGTTGGGAGACAACCTGCTTGAGTGCCTGGATCCAACTAGTGTGGAAGACTTCATCCACTGCAGAAACGACGTCATCATTATTTGCATAATGCTTGCTGGACTTTTCTGTCTTCTGATTTCCGAGTAGGTGGAAATCTCACGTTGCCAAATCCGGTGAATACAGGGGATGTTCTATGAGTTCAAACCACAGTCATGCATTGTACCCATTGCAACAACATACATGTGCATAGGTGCATTGTCCTGATGGAACAACGCACCTTTAGTGAGTTTCCCATGACGTTTAGCATTGATATTCGCACACAGTTGCCGAAGCAGATTTGCATAATGCTGGCAGCAAATTGTCTCTCCTTTCGTGGGATATTTCACAAATAGAAGCGACACAAGGTGTTTCCACTACTTTGACTGTTGTTTAGTCTCTGTCTGATAGTAGTGAAGCCAATCCATGCTCAACAAACTCAGCTCGGTTTGCCTCAAAACAAAGTCCATTGAAATTGATGATGATGACGACGACGACGACGATGATGATGATGATACAGGAGCGTTTCTTATCCGGTTCAGAAGCCTTGGAACCAAGCATGTTGAAACCTTTGATATGCCCAGTCCATTCATCTGAATGTTCTCACCTCTCCCATGATCGTGTCCTCCCCTCCTGAACTATGCTTCCCATCTCTGAACAATGGCAAAGGAAGGAGCATTATCCTCTTAAGTTGACATCATGTCCAGCTGGGTGACTGTTGGAATTAGCCCCTTGAGCTGATAACAGCGCGGTAGCCAATATTGTCAATGTTCATCAACAGAGAATACCTAATCCCTTTAATGCCTGCAGAAATATGCTGCCCTGCTGTACATTTGATACAAATGCATCCTTCAAGCATAAAGCGTGCTATACTTAATACATGCCTCCGATAAAGGTGAACTACACATCCTTCGTAATTAATTCACAGTTAATCTGTATTAATCTAGTATCCTTCATGTAGCCATGGACGAAACAGTACATGGTATCCTTACCTTGCTATAGAAGATGTCGCCTTATGTACATCGATGTATGTGAACCGGTATATACGTGAGTCTTATCATCTTTGATAGAGAGCCCATAAAGTAACGGATTACTTCCGGTACGGACACACTAACAGCTTAGATGAGATTAAACACGGTGTTCTGCGTGTGATCGATGCTGTGACAAGTGATGCTAAAAGCAATAATTCTCTTCATATCATGTTATTGATGGTGACGGCTTAGCGTAACTTGATACGTCATATAAAAAGTGTCTTTTGTTAGATTTTATCCTTGCTAATACATTTGGTTCGACTGGCTTCACCTACCAACTATTAATGTCTGATATTGGCCGTCATGATGACGAGAGTGTATGGCAATGTCTGTATTTAGAATATTTGGTTAATAACCTACATACATTTGTCATTTTTATTTTGGTTTGTTATGTACCATGGACCTTTGACATAAAACAGAAAAAAGAAGGGAGTAAATTTTGTTTCACTCGCACAGAAATATCCCAGTCAATAATTTAGTCTGGGCTGTGATGTTTTCAATTTTTATGCTTTGTTCTCGATGCATTTGGTTTCAGAATCGAAAATCCATTTCTTTCACATGTCTACCATAAACGTTTTTGAAAGTCGTATTAAGGCATTCAGTGCTGTAATTCTCATGAAAATGTAATGACGCTCTTTGAAATACTTGTAAATAGAGCATGCTCGATTGTACCTCAAAAGCTGAACGTGGAAACTAAATGCTGGAGCTGCTGGAATATTGCAGAGAAAGTTATGTCATCCCGCTTGTCACAGTCTAGTTTTGTGATTTTTGTCACGCTAGATATGTGTGCTCAGATCTGAATATGGAACAGATGAGGCGGTTTCACTGGTCTCCTTTATTTCCAGTTCAGATGGGTAAATCAGAGCGAGGGAGTTGGCTATTTTACCATTATTGAAAATGCAAGGCCCCTCCCCGAATATAGGACACGCTTGAGCCTCTTGTCCCGGGGCCACTGTTGCCGACTAATCATTTTAGTATAGTCTATGTTTGTCCTAGGGAATTATTCTGAAGGAAGGATTCGTTAATTCGTAGACGATTTAACTGGGAAAGATATCGTTCGGATTAATGGTGTTATACTGTGTGAATGCATCATACAAATTGCAACGTGTATGTGTGCATTCGCTGGAGAAAAGTGGAGGACTTCATATTCATCGTTATACTTAAGCAATGAATTTATCATCTACCAAAGCACAACCAATTTCTTTCCCAAAGACACCGAGTTACTGAAACGATTGAAGTTGTTTTCAGTTAAACAGAATCTTTGCAGTGAATAAGTCATTAATTATTGATCCAGAAGCCGGGGACTTCAATCTTACGTTGGTTGTGGGTTTGAAAGGAAAGTTTTTGTGAGTCCTTTCTTTGTAAAGTTTGCAAATTTATTTAAGAAAATGTCTTTTCCTCCCCGCGGCAGTTTCTTTGAAGTTGTTGCAAGTACTTCCGGGTCGACGTCGATATATTGATAGGAGACGCCATATTTCACCTTCACGTGAATTGTCGTGAAACACCATTGGAATCATCAAAGGGCATAGATAGCATGAGGGGACAATATCGATTTCTGTTAACAGCGAATCTACTTGGGCATTAGTATATGAATATATGGCATATTTTCTGTACATGCACATTCAGCATACCTTATTATGATTAGTGTGACACATTACGAACATAAAGTTCGGAATGCTTTTAGAAAATAACATAATTTGTTCTGATAAAAAAAATAAGATACATTTTTCACAAATTATCTTATCGTTATTGTTACATGTATTGTAATTATCATCATCTAGTTATTACAAATTATCATCTTGTGATGATGATGATGATGATGATGATGATAGTGATGATGATGATGATGATGATGATGATGATGATGACTACTACTACGACTACTACAAAAAGACAACCGTCAGTCATCAGGAATCATAATCTGTGACCAAAATAACATTATTTAAGAATGAGTAATTCACGCAAGGCCGTAATTACCACAAGATAAGTCTACATCGATCGCGGTTGTCTCCCGCTTCCTGCCAGATGCTGAGAACGTGTTGCATCCATGTTTTTCCTGACGAGCTGACATAAACTAGAATAAGAGACGATGAACGGGGTTGTATCTTTTCCTCCAAATCAATAGAAAAGCAATCAAAGACTTCAACGGAGAGTTATTCGCGTTCCTCTCATGAGTGAACAGTTTGTCAAAGATTTTATCGGTAATATGCACATTATTGATAATTTATAGAGAGTGTGATAATGGCGTTATTTCTCTTTTATCAATGAAATGAAAACCATCCTTTTTGCAGATACTGTCTTGTTTTTATGGTTTGCTGATATATTTAATTATTGAATTCATACAGTGTATGTGATGATGAAACATCATGTCGACTAAATATGTAATATTCCCTGAAATCGGTTTTCCATACCCATGTATGTGTAACTATAAACGAATAAAGTGATGAATGTTAACCGTGTAATGCCTCACAGGCTGTTTGTGTTTTATCATCCCCAGGGAGCTGAGAATGAGAATTGAGTGCTTATTGTCTCATTGACCGGGGTTATAATGCAGCGTTCTCTTTGAGCATGCTTAAGGGTGTGGGCTTGGCACATTATTAATATACACATCATTATACAGATAAAAAGATTTATATCCATGCCCCGTCTCCATGCAGCCCAGACAGCGAATGGTACTTCTCCAAGGAAGCACTGCCTAGTCGAACCTTAAAGAAAACAAAATCACCGCGCCCAATGGTGTCAAGTGCTGTGATTGGTCCGCTCTCCAAAGAGCAAATACACATGGTGATCCCAATTGCGTGGATCGATGCTTATGATGTTGATCACTGGATTGTCTGGTCCAGACTCGATTACCTACAGACAGCCGTCATATAGTTGGAATATTGCTAAGTGCGGCGTTAAACAACAAACCAACCAACCAACCAACATGAAACAGAAAGAACACTGAAGGCATCGTAGCCTAACCCCCCCCCCCCCCCTCATGTGTCATTTTGCTGTTTCCCTGGAGAGAGACAAGTAGGAGACTCAGCATTTCTCACGATACTAAGCATTCCCTAGACACACTGTCACCAGCTTATTGGCTGCAAATACCTTTGTATTTAAACCATGTCGGATTTGTCCTGCCTTGGGAGAAGGGCAGCGTGATGCCAATATTGGTTGATGGATCGGATTGTATGACCCATATATTCACTTGTCATTTTCTCATTAGTCCTTGGCCTTGGCCTATGAAAAACACACGCGCTCTGCAAGCTAAGAAGATGTGATATAAATTTGACCATTTTATATGCAGATTGGTTTGATATATTGGAAATATGGCATTGTGGTAGTCTAGGGGTTCAGGTCGGAACTAAGGGCACGGGTTCGATTCCCCACATGGGAAAATGTGTGAAGCTCATTTCTGGTATCCCCCGCCGTGATAGTGATGGAATGTTGCTAAACGCGGCGTAAAACCATACTCACTCACTCACTGCAGTGTATAATACACAAAAAAACGATACGTGTCGCTTACGGACCCATCATCTGATTATCGGTGTTACTATAATGCCGATATTTGCGTTTTTTAATGAAAATGTCACATATTAATTAAATTAATCATTCTAGATTATCGTTGTTTAATGCCGCTCTTAGCGATATTCCAGCTTCTAACTGCGGCCTCTAAAACACCTAGTCATGACCATACAATCCAATGATTGATATCTTGAGCAACGATCCACACCGTCGGGATACGCTGACAGACTATCACGTCACCAAGCATGACCCTCCGATCCATTCAATCCCCCCTTACGACTAGCATAGGTTGCTGACCTTTAATATTTCTAACCCGGAATCTACACAAGAGTTGCATGGTCTGCGCTGTGTATCTACATTAGTTATTGTTATTTTCCTGTTGTGTTTAATATGCATAATAAACAATATTTGATAGTAATTCATAAACACATGTTCATGATATTGTCGGTATTATACAACAGACCCTGCTTTTAGAAGATATTTCTTATGATTATAAAAAGGGTTATGTCGCTTTTATTTATAACCCTCTTCAATATAACGCATGTTACACCATTCTTAATAGATCAAATGAATCAGAGGTTCATACACCCCAGGATTTAGGGTGGGTAAAACATCTGTTTGGTTTTTGTTTAACGCCTCATTCAGCAATATTCCAGCTATATGACGGCGGTCTGTAAACAGTCGAGTCTGGACCAGACAATGCAGTGATTCACACCATGAGCATCGAGCTACGCAACTGGGATACAATGACATGCATCAGCCAAGTCAGTGAGCCTGACCACCCGATCCCGTTAGTCACGTCTTTCGACAAGCATAGTCGCCTCTTACGGCAAGCATGAGTTGCTGAAGACCTATTTTAACCCGGATCTCAGTATAATACTTGTGCTATAGTTGTACTGCTATTGCCAATACTATGACTATTCTTACCGTATCAGAGTAGCTTCCTAGCATTATGCTCCTCGTTTATCCGGGGTATTATGTCCCCATTTCATTAGGTATATACCTATTCGTTACCAAAACTCCGTTTCAGAGGTCACGTTGCCATCTTGTACCGAATTTCACCCTCTCACGAATGTAATTTGATTGGTCATGCTATTTTAGAATGGAGCCAGATTACTCTGGAAAATCGAGGATGAGGTTGATGTCAAATCCTAACATGCCGGTCGTATGCCAATGGCGTATGTGGCGATGGGTGCTGTCTAGTTGGAACTGATGAAGTATTCCGATTGCATATTCACTTGATTCTTCAAACTGAACTTGTTTTGAATAAGTGAGTGAGTAAGGTTTAACGTCGCTTTGACGCCATTATGTCACAGCGTGTCAGTTTAATGTGGGAGAAAAGCCCGAAGTGATGCAGGTCTCAGACGTTTACCACATTAATATAACCCACGAGCACGGGTATGGTGCTGAAAAACAAGAAACATGATTAGGGCGACACGGGATCCGAACCCAAGATCATAGGTTTCCGATGTGCCAAAGGGACGCAACTCTGCATAGCGACGCTTTAAGACGACTGCGTCATCTGTGCTCCCTGTTTTGAATATTTCTCTGTATTACCTCTATAAATAATATCGGCAGTCGACTGCTGATATGGTTTTGTCTGGTACAGTGTTCCGAAGGCACACTCTCTTGTCTTTCAAACTAGATTCAATTTGGACAAAAACAGAATTGTTCTTACAGAGGTTTTATTTTCACAATAATTCATTGTTACCTCTTGACAACTATCGACAATCAGCTATTGATATTTAACGTCTCTTGTGTGTTTTGCCAGCAGACCATGAACATTTGCAATGCTACGATACCTCGATCAATAATTCCCAATGAATAGTGTCTTGGAACGGATTTTCAAACAAGGAATACATTGTCAAAGATCCGTAATGAGAATACTTCTACAGCTATTCAATGTGGAGGGAGAAGCTATATTCTGATCATGACACGGTGTAGGTGCGATTGCTAGCAGAACTGTTCTTATGAGGGCAGGACAGCTTGAGAAACATAAATTAAACAAAACACGACCAGGCCATAATAAATTAATCATTAGATTTTCATCACCGCTCGACTAACCACAAAACACCCTTTTCACACCGTGTAGTTATTATTCCCACGTGCCAATTTGGACGAAATGGGCTACGTGCGTTGACTAGGTTTCTTCACTTAATCATTAAAATACGATCAGGCGTGACAACAAACAAATCATCAATGTGTGTCCCTCGCTGATCATTCAGCGCTTGTCAATTAGGAAACGTGTTGAGATTTGACTCATAAAGATGAGAATCAGTCGACAGTTCATTTAAACTGTTGCCTTCAAACAGTTTGATTTTACATAGTTTAATAGATGCAATTGAAATGATTAATTCATATACATACTTATTTTTTTATTTATTGGCTAGATTTCAATAGTGCGTGAAAAATGTTTTACGAATATAACACCACAATCAACAATATTCCAGCTGTATAACGGCGGTCTATACATAATCAAATGGACCAGAATATCCAAGGATTGGCACCATGAGCATCGATCCACGCAATTGGGATACGATGACATGCATCAGCCCAGTCAGTGAGCCTGACCACCCGGTTCGGTTAGTCGCCTAGTACGACAAGCATTGGTTGATGAGACCATTCTAACCGGATCTTCACGGATCGGAAGCTAACAAGGCAACGTTAAGTAGATTTAATGAATGAATGGTGCTGTACTATTTGGAGTTTTTTCATGCGTATTTGAAAACAAGCAACTTTTAATAATTGAGTAAACATCTTATCTAGATCCCTGAGGAGATTTTGTAACATTCTGAAATCGTTGCTGGGAATGGCAATAGCTTCCTTGGCATTTTTAATGCCCACGTTGAAACGTGCAAGTAGCGGGATAATATTCGTGGATGGCGCATTAAATTGATTTCTCAACGCATATGGAATCTTAAAGAGGTCATCGATACAGCTCTAGCTGTTCTAGGCTTTAAAGTAATGTGATAATGTGTAAATCCAATGTAATTTCAATGACTTAGTATACGGTCCACAAACCTATATAGCCATAAAGATGTGTTTTGCTTGAATCCAATTATCAATAACATTGTGGATAATGTTTGAGTGAGAACGTTTTGCTTTTGTTGCTTGGATTATAACATCACATACGACATATACATATGTATGTATCGGTACTTTGTCACTTGCGAATGGAATGTTTCAGATAACAACATGGAATTGATCTGTAGAATTTTCAGTTGCAGGCACGTTGCACACGGTTTGGTGGTGCAAATTCAGAGTGTCAAACGCTTAAATCCGAGACAGATCGAAGTATGTCTCTGTTCACCCAGCAGTGAATGGGTACCCGGAGGGATGAGACGGTAACAACTGTTAACCTAACGCCTCACAGACACTTTGTGTTGTATTCTTCCCAGGGAGATGAGAATGAAAACCAAGTACACATTGATCCATTGATACCAAACCTAAGGCACCGAGAACAATGGGGAATCGGACAACTTGATACTGGGGATTTCGAAAGCGAGGTCTGCGTATTTACCATGTTTTCATTAATCATCATCATTATTAATTTTTTTTACTATTATTATTATTATTATTATAATTGTTGTTGTTGTTATTATTATTATTATTATCGTTGTTATTATTATTATTATTATTAGTAGTAGTAGTAGTAGTAGTAGTAGTAGTAGTAGTAGTAGTAGTAGTAGCAGCAGTAGTAGCAGGAGTGGTATTTAATATAGAGAAATAAGTTTTACAAATTATAATTTCCGGAATTTCCGATGGAAGATGTAACAGCTATGCTGTTTCATTATTACTCAAAGATTGAATTATCTATTCCTGTCCACTTCCAATTTCCATAAATACACACCATTTATAAATTCTTTTGACCTGCGAAATGAATGGATATTACATGTACATTAAGAGAAACATGTCCTTGTGTTGAAATGCCTCACACTCACATTCGCATATCAGCTCCAAGAAGGAGACATTGCGCGGCGGATTCGATGGTGTTATAGAACTTTAACGTTGATGCGTTCGCCATGAAGTAATACTATTTCCTTGAGCATGTTGAAGTATTATTTAAGACAACCGGGTCTTATTTGAACATTAATGTTCGTTCAGCTGAGGACCTTCAGTCCGTGTGAGATTATGTTGACGCAATGAAATCGATGGATCGATACGGTTCAAGTAGGGACATAGTGGTCTATATGGAGTTCATTTTTCGTGATATCCGGGCCATGATGCGAAAGATTCCACTTGATTTAAACAGCAGTAAAAGCCCAATGCTGAGACAAATATTGACGAACACAATATTCCCGTCCTTAAGGGGGATCGGCATTAGCAGGAAGGCGGATCAGTGAGGAATCAGAGCCCATAACACTGTCAAGATTCTAGATTTCCTTATCCAAATCATGTTCTGTTTGCCATTCTGCAGAGTTCAGCCTATCGAGTAAACTTTCGCCATATGCAAGTTCCAGAAATAGTCAGATAAAGCTGATCTCCCTGTTCAAGAGCTCGCGTTACAAATAACGTTTGCGTTTGAAGCATTGAAACCTTTGAGGTTTTATATGAATTCGTATCTTGGTTGGTAAATATTCACGACTAACACTGGTGCATACGAAACAAATGGAAAGACTGATGACAGAGTTGGTTGTTACATTCATTCATGTTATGTCTATATTGTTGATGGATAAGGTTAATGCATGATATGCGCATATTGGCGATGGATTACATTAATGCATGATATGCGCATATGAGCAATTGTTTACATTAATGCATGGTATGTGCATATGGTTGATGGTTCAAGGGCTGGTGTTATAATTTTACCTCCACCTACCAGTGTCTACCTCTTATATATCTATCTCCTGGACAAGAAAACTTGTTCCGTCCCATTCCATTCAACAAGAATACATCTTTCCAAAGTTGAATTAAAATATTAATACAGACCAATTTAAATATGGTTCTGAAGCCAACGCAGTCTGATGTCCCCAAAGCGATTCAAATCCTGAATATTCTTGGAAAAGACTTCCTTTGACCCTTCGGGTGGATCAGTATTTCAGTTTTATCACTGCGCGTCAGCTTGATGTTGGAAGAAAGACCCAAGTGATGTAGGCCTCAGACGTTTACCACTTTGGTGAAACCCCCGAGCACGGGTATGGTGCTGACAAAACGCACATACATAATCAGGGCGAGTCTGGGATTCGAACCCACGATCATAGATTTCTAAGGCACGAACAACGACTTGGTGCGTCAGGGATATTTGTGTACACACGACTCTTGGCAATTTTGTTAATATCCGAAACCCTCCACGAATGGGAAATTTGGAAAGAATACTCAGTTCTTTCTATGGTAAGTTTCTTGGATGATTTGTATCCATGATGTTTTCACTACCTGTTTAAGATTTGAGTGGGGTCTCTTGGAAATGATCCTATAGGGTAACTGGAATACATTTCAAAGCTTTGTTAGGGAAATCGTATTGATATCTTTGTATTTAGACAAATATACAAGTATAAATAAGGTTGTGACTGCAAGTGAAGAGGTGAGGTGTTGTGGGGTTTAACGTCGCGTCCAAGATTATTGCACTTATATAGCGACGTGCATGCACGTGTGTGTGTGTGTGTGTGTGTGTGTGGCTGCTTGTACTAGTCCGGACTGATGCCGATTTTTAGTGCTAGCAAACTAAGATACCATGCTGCAGTTTAACATGAATACCCCACTCAGACACAGTTTTCTGACTCCGAGCCGACCAGTCCTTGTTTTAGCCCCTTAATGCCGAGCGCCAGACAGGGTAACAATAAGTACCATCTTGTAATGTCTTTAGGTATGACGCGGCCGGGGATCGAATCCCGGACCTTCCGCTCTCCGGGCGGACGGTCTACCACTAGACCACGGAAGCGGTCTGCAAGTGAAGAGCCATCACTAACTGTATCGTGTGCTCTATTCGTTTGAGAATCGAATTTATGACTTTCGACAATGGTACAATGGTATGGAGCCTCATCAACACCATCCCCGTGCTCGTGGGTTTCACCGAAGTGGTAAACGTCTCAGACCTGCATCATTTCGGGCTTTCCTCCCACATTAAGCTGGCATGCCGTGATATAACGTGAATACTGTTAAAAGCAACGTTAAAGCCAACTCACTCAATAACTTCTAAGGATACAAAAGTTGATGAGAAAAGTTCAAAGAAAACATATCTTATTCACTGTAATGAAGCACTCAGTGAACAACAACTCAGAGTTACAACAAAAGCCAATATCACTAGCACTGATGGTGATGCGAATTTAATCTCATACTAATACACAAAGCCTCTGAGGCTCCGAACACCGCATTGCTCTATCTAGATCTACCAGACTTAGACGTTAAACTGGTATATTAAATGGAAACAGCCGCCGGTAAGTAATTATACACCGTTATATAGACGGATACTAGTTACAGCGTTGCAAACCTTTACGCATACCACAAGCAAATCCGGTAATGAAATAAAAGGTGTCTAGACATTAGCATTGTGTGAAATGTTTAAAATGCCTTTTTGGTAAGCATGAATGAGAACATATTCCCCAGGTTAGATATCATTACGCTGTACACGACACAACAACTGTCTGTTGGAACACTTGAGCACGAAAGAGTGAAATCGTTAACAAGACTGGGAAAGTCTGTACATTACAATTGACGGTATAGCCTAATGGTTAAAGGGTTCGACCGTTACGCCGAGGACCACGGTTCGATTCTGGTATAACCTGTAAATTTATTTCCTATGATATTTGTGGATTATTGAAAATAAGTGGCTCACTCATTTGGGTGAACGTATATCTGCTCATGGTATAGTATTGTTCGACTCAGTCACTCACTCACTCACCATGAGATTTATACAAGTGTGTTACTAATCGTACAAGAGTCCCTTATTCGAAATTAGCTGTCTATTTAATGCGGATATAGAATCGAACAGGAATTTCTCGAGTCGTATACGGGGAGGTCGGGGAGCCTAGTGGTTAAAGCGTTCGCTCGTCACGCCGAAGACCCGGGTTCGATTCCCGACATGGGTACAATGTGTGAAGCCCATTTCTGGTGTCCCCCGCCGTGATATTGCAGGAATATTGCTAAAAGCGGCGTAAAACCATACTCACTCACTCACTCGAGACGTATACATGTAACAGCCTGATTCAATGGTCCGATGACTGAGGAAGTCAGCAAAGCTGTCCTCCAGTACGTCAACTGATTAGCATATTGGTTACATTCCTTTTGTCTATCGTTACCATAAGAACATGATAAGGACCGTGACACTGCAACATCAAACTATAAGAATTATAACTACATTGTAAAAATGTGTTCAGACTCGGAACACAAATCTGAACAAGTTCCTTATCCCATAATTCTGACATGTTTAGGATTTAGTGTTTAACAGCTACACCCGTTTAAGGTTTAAATGTGGCAAAGGTCCGTGTACACCCAACCCCCCCAACCCCTTATTTCGTTGTAGGTAATTTAAAAAGGGGCTCTTTCTATGGTTTGAGGGATACAGAAATGGGGTGGATGGGTGGGGTGGGGGTTTGGGGGTTGGGGGTTTATGGGGTTGGGGCTGTAACCATTAATGTTAAGGGTTTATATTAGTAATCACATATACTTCATTGTCAGCTTCCGGATGTGAATTGTGTCCTAGTTACCATTAAGTTAGCTTCGTTTACATTTTTATGTCCATAGTGTACTATAATTCTAAACATATTGAAACGTGTTTTTTAATTCTTAACATGATTAAACACTATGGGGATGTTACGTTTATAAGGTGTTAAGACGACAGTTCATTTCATGCGTTTGGACCCTAAATGCGTTCAGATACAACACACCACATGTGTATTCAGAAACGTGCTTGTATGTGTTTACATACTCAACACTTTTGCATAGTGTACCAAGCCAATATCAACAGTTTACACATCAAGAGCAACAGAACTTACCTTGCCGCTAGTATATCCAAACTATATTCACACTCGTAGTCATTCTGTCAGATCATGACACATCACAGAACCGATGCACTCACACGAGTAGAGACTGAATAAAAGAGATCTTCCGCCAAATGACCATACAGTCCGACAATGACCACTTGATCTAGGGAAACAGTCGGTCAGCGTTCATCTCCAAGCGTAGTGAAATCCGTCAATAATTCATCCGACCGTTCGCTCGTCCTAGTGAGACAGCCTGACTGGAGCATCGGCCCATGTGATAGACCACTGGTGCTACACAACGGTATGGATTGTGAGCCTCTTGTGCTGACGAGAGCCCCTTGTACCGTTATGTAACGGGCACATGCAAATGAGTTCTGTTCTCAAAGAAGGATGAGAGTTTCTGGGGAGGGTGGAGGATGTGGAAGCGGACCTGATCGTATCAATGTTCTGTAATGGTAAAATGCATTTCCTCAGCTGAACACTCTCAAGCACTGAGGATAAAATAACATTTCAGTCATTTCGCTGAATGATGCTTGTAGTCGTGGTCTGACAAGGCTTGAGATATAACTGACAAGCGCATTGAAACATTCCCGTACTGTATAGCTTATTGTACTGCTTTGGGTGTATTTTGAGTCAAAACTTGATGCCTACACTTTTACACATTTGGAATATTGATTTAAAGTGATAATATCATAGGCATGTTAAAGCAGTATTTGAGGTGTGGTGAGGTGAGGAGAGTCGTGGCGAATCGAGTTGAAGTGAGGTGTGGTGAGGTAAGGTGAGGTGAGGTGAGGTGAGGTGAGGTGAGGTGAGGCGAGGCGAGGAGCAAGCGTGTGTGTATTGGATGGGCCATGTTACACAAACGAATGTCGCATGGTTACTGAAATGGTGCAGGCGTGGATGAAAGTTATTTTAGCACTATAAATGGATTAATTTGGGGTGGGTGGCACTTTCAGCATTATGCCAACAGTATCATGGGGATCCACCGAGCTCACTCACTCACTCACTCACCCACTCACCCACCCACCCACTCACTCACTCACTCACTCACTCACTCACTCACTCACTCACTCACTCACTCCCATGCTAGCAGGACTTATGAAAGTAACAAACGTCCAAGACCTGCACCACTTCGGACTTTCCTTCACGAACAAGCTGACAGGTTGTGATACTGTTCAAAGCAGCTCTGATCACTTTGATCCTTTAAATTCCAGAAACTTTTATCTGCAATTCAGACTAGTGCTGCTTGTAACGTCCAAATATACACAAAGTCATCTTACACCGTTGTCATGATTCGCGTAACGCTAATGCTAATGCGTGTTTCATGTCAGACTTTATTTTTGATTCGTGCATAAAATATATTCAGTTCATATTTCCTTTTCCTTTATTCAAATCATTATTGTCCTACACATAAAACTATTATGTGCTAACAATAATTGTCATGATGACGCACGTGGACACTAATCTTTTTCGTGGTATTTTTGTATCATTTCCACGTACAAATACGCGCTTACGTTCATGCAAATTCATTTTCTAAATTTGAAAGTTTTTACATGAGAACATGTGCGTGTGGAATATTCAATCATTTCAAAGTTTAACTAAATTCAGAAATATGAGCCGATATAATATAATTAGCTATTCGTTGAAACGATTTCAAGCGCCAAAATCAATTTCAGTTACATTAACGATACTGCAATCGCTATCAAATGTTATTTACACGTTGAACTTCAGCAGATTCTCATCTGTCATATTTGAGTTGTGACAGATACTGAATCATCACATGCTTTATCTATTAAATGAAATGTATGTGTGAACTTTGCTGTCACTCCAATTATATACATGTTAAAAAATGACTCGCGCATCCATTTTGGTCGCTGACACAATGTATAAGGTAAACGTCCACTCAGCTGACACCGTATGTCATGATTCGCGAAACGGCTTGTGACACATTTCCTCACCATCTGATTTTGTTCAAATGATCGAAACCGAACAATGTGAAATTGAAACTGTTTTTTTTATGGTTTATACCAGAGAATACCCAGTCTCCTTATGCGTCTAAACAGATTCCTTTGGGCAAAAGGGCAAATTAGCGATGAAAATAATATGAATGAATTACTGAAAGTCAGTGGCGACACCAGGTGTTATCGAAAACATGTATACACACTCGTGGAGATGCTAAACGTGCTTAGGAGATACTCGGAATGAACGTGTTATTTTGAAGAATCATGGAATCGCACTCTGGTTCTGTAAATCATGCATTTAATAAAATGAAATCACATGAGTTCATTTACGAGGCAACAGTCAGGGGCCTTTTGTAGTCGCAGATGGCGCCACACTTTGCTTTGAATGGTTGGTTGGTTAGTTGGTGTTAGGCTTTTGGGCGACGTGGACCATATAAAGACTATGTAATCCCACATTTGCACAAAGTGATATTACACGATGGACATGATTCGTTAAATCGAATCTTGCTCAGAAGTCGTTTGAACAAGGTAACAACATTCAAGGCCTAAGTAAAACTTTCAAAACGTTTTATGGTAGTCGTGGAGGACATTTCCAAATTTGCCTTTGCATGTGTTTGTGACGGGTGCCACCGGTTAGTTGGTGTTAGGCTTTTGGGCGACGTGGACCATATAAAGAGTATGTAACAGCCACATATGCACAAAGTGCACATAATACACGGTGGACATGATTCATGAAATTGACTCCAGCTCAGAAGTCGTGTGATCAAGGTTAAAACATTCAAGACCTCAGTAAAACTTTCAAAAAGTTTTATGGTAGTTTTATGCGGAGGAAATTTCCAAATTTGACGCACTAGTGACAATAATGATGTCCGATGCAATTCCCTATTTTGATTTCTGCCGTTCTCATGTTTTTCAGGTGAACAATTCACTTGCCTTTGCATGTGTTTGTGACCTGTGCTACAGGTGGAGCAGAATACTCTCATCTTTTCGTGAACACCTGGTATCAATGTATGTCAAGACATTTCTTTGTACATTATATTTTGTCTTCTTGTAAGTCATCTACATAACACATACCTTTTCTATACCAATCTTTCATAAAATCTACCTTTTCTATTAATCTGAATTGTTTACTTTTAACCAAACTATTTCTGGTGTTCCATGTCATGATATAGCAGGAATATTGCTAAAAGTGGTGTAAAAACATCATCACTCACTCACTCTTTAATCTCATTTTGGACTGTAGTGTTTCATTGTGATTTTGTCTATTGATACAATGGTTGTAAGTGAGTAGTTTACATTGTGAGATAAATGTTTATTTTTGTCTTTGCAAAGGTGACCAAACAACTGTGAAGAGAAGACTGGTCAAATTTGAAGACTTGATAAGAATTGATTTCCACAGGTACGTTTATTAAACGTTTATTAAACATCAATGGAGAAATTGATTTTACCTTTTTTCAATGTGTCTATCTAAATGCTTTGTATAGGCCTGTTGAATAAATTCAATGTTCATCTGGTAGGCTTGTCTAATTGTGGAGGCATTGGGGATTTCTGAGAATGGAAATTGGCAATTGTTATATTTGTATGACTATCCAATTACATTAAGGTTGCGATTTATGTATTTTTCAGATATTTATTTGACATTTCCAGGACCAGTAAAGCTGCAAGATTTTGTCGGCCTGTCAGAGGTGGACACTGCAATCCAAGGTATCACTTTTAGTGCTATCATGAAGATAGTTATCAATGAAATTTATTGGTATATGATTCCACATACAATATCATGTATTGCGTATTTCTGCGCTGTCCGGCTACATTTATGGAGAACAAATCACTAGATACTCCCCTCTCAAAAATATATAGTTGTCATATATATGACGTCATCAAGTTGCGAGCTCATTTTCGAAATGACGTCATGATAGAAGAAGTACGCTTTGATCTTCATTGTCTGTACAAGTCTATAGTTTATAGGTTACAAGTTAGTTATGCTATACATTTTATTTATTGTTGTATTTCAGTGGCACCATTTTCAAAGGAGGAACCTTATTCTGACAGACGGCCCTTGAGACTTGGTCCAAGTGAGTGCACAATTTATCCTCTTCTTTGGTTATTCTGTTACTGTGGTTTATTGTATATGTGTATATATGCTATGGTGGTGAGTCCAGCGGTAATGCTGCTTCAGAAATAGTTATGATTTAAAATGATGTATTGCAGGGGACAGGTCTAAGATATGTGGACAACGAGAGGAGAAGGCAACAACGTCCCAAGTTATAAAAGAAACTTGGATGACCAAGTGCTGTGTCACAGACTGCATGAAGACACTGTCTCTTGAAGACATAACTCAACTCAGGAGGTCATTTTGGAGGAAGACCCAAACGAAACAAAGCCACTTCATCAACAGCCATTTGAGAGCAGTCTTCAGATATCAGGAAGAAAGACTGTCAGATGTTCCCTTTACCCTGGAGGGGCATGAAGTTTGCAGTGTGTGTTGGTGTGCCGTATTTAAGATAAGTAAATCCAGGTAAGTTAGACATTCCTGTTCTTGTAAAACCATAATGAGTGACATTCAGTAGACAAGTGTCAAGTGTCTATCAAGGTACAGTTGAAGTGATATTTTTCTTGTGATTTGTCTATGTGGGGATTGTGTCAAGTACAATGTTGTTGTTTTTTAAATTTCTGTTTAGATTTTTCCATCATGGGAGAGCTGTGAAGGACTGTCTTCCACACAAGGGAGATCGAAGATCAGAACAGCACTACGATTCCAAGAAGTACCTGGAGACAAAAGTGTGGCTGGATCAGTATTTCAAAAGGTTGGTTTCCAATTTTCTTTCAAAAAGCTTTGAAACAATGTAGACAAATCTAGGTTATGCGACTCATTCATGTTGCTATTGTACATGACACTACTACTTATACCCTTAAGTTCATGTTTGTGATACAGTATTCCAGGATAGGATAAGATCATGATCAATCATTACCATCAGCAAAGGAAATAAAAATTAGCCCAAATAAAACAATGCTGTAGTGGGTCTGTTGTGGTTGGAGATAACACACATGATGTAATTCTCATCATTGAATGCTATACATGTGTCAGGGATAAGTGTTTCAGACAAACATGTAAACTTAACATACCAGAAATTAAAACTGAAATTGAACAGGCTATCCCAGTGAATTGAAGGTGTGCCAAATTTCTCTCTTTGCTTATTATCTAGCACATGATAAGAGAATGTATTGGTAAATAGCACTACCCTTTCGTGGATGCCTGGTGTCATTTTTTTCAGTGATACATTCACTGATATTCAATGATATAATTTTCATCTCCCTTTTTGGCCTTTTGCTTTTTGTTTGGGCAAACACCTAGTTTTACGCCATTTTTAGCAACATTACACCAATATTGCGGCTACCTGACCATTTCCACCTACTTTAAAAGAATTCTTCTTGATGGCACACTTATGTGTTTTTGTGAGTGTACATTTCCATACCATCTCAAACATGGTATACATTTTCTTGAGAATTGGATTGCTATGGGTGCCTAGTTTCTATATTCATGAGATCAACTTTGGAGTAGATAAATACAAAAGTTTGTTTGCAGACATGGTGACCACATGCCACACAAGACTGAGATTCAGCTGCCATCATGCCTTACAAAGGGGCAGATCTTTGAGATATATATTGAAGATTTGGGCAGTATAGGCAAGCCAACTATAGGATATAGCCGTTTCAAGGAGCTCTGGAGGGAATTCTTCCACTCAGTGAAAATACTGAAGGTATGGTTTTACTGTCAGAGGCATACCAAGTACCAATTTGGAATAGTGTCAACATTTTGTTTCATGATACTGTGAGCAAAGCTGCATCTGGAGTTTTCCAGTACATTAAAGTACATTATTATGACTGTTTGAAAGATATTGTATCTGTCAAATGTCTTGTGTATAAATTGTTAAAAACTATGAATGTATGATATGAAACTGTATGAGTGTAATTTGTGTTCTTGTCATTCCAGTCCAAGGACTTTACACAGTGCTCACTGTGCATCTTATACAGAGATGCCCTACAAAGACGAAACTTGGCAAAGGAAGAGGTTGAGTCCTTAAAAGAAGCAAAATAGGGACACTTAGCTTTGCAAAGGTTTGCTTTCTTTCTGTAATAGATGTGTAGAGGTTATATGTAATGGGGATTAGGAATCTGATTTGGGATCATGAGAAGATTCCAAAGAATAAACACATGACTAAATGTGGGCAACTCTTCCTACATGAAGGGACCACTAACTACATTGTGATTGTTAATAGCTTCAATGTTAGGTATCACCACTACCTGACTAGGTACTGTTTATTTCAATGTCAAAATACATTTATATCAATAATTCACATGTTTTTATTACAATTAATTTATGTTCACAGATTACTTCGAGAGAAGTACTACAAACACGGGGACAAAGCAAAGAGGTCACCATCAAAATATGTCTCCCTCATTATTGACAACATGGACCAGAACAAAACAAACCTTCCTGTCTTTCCAGAACAATCAAAGGTACATGTAAAAAGAACTTATTTAACCTAAGGCTCCTTTAACCACATTGAAATTCACATTTCTGAAACTAAATATCATGAATGAAATTAAAATTAAGTGTAAAATAAATGTAAAATAAATGTTGATATGTTTCCTGCACATACTAAGTCTGTTCTTACAGGTATTAATTAACAGTCAATGATTGTGACATTTCAGACTGATGTCAGCTTAGCGCATGTCAAGCACCATGTGACAGGTGTCGTCGATCATGGAAACCAGGAAACCCATGCTGTCATCTGGAATTCCTGTATTCCAGGTGATGCAAATGTCACCTGCACAGTGCTGTTAGATGTCCTCCATAGGATTGCACAGGTAATACTAATAAATGTTTTCAATATCTCTCATGTGTCATTTAGACAATTGTGGTTATAATATTTTACAATGTAATGGTTCTAGTATGACTCTGATAATAATTCCTAGTTTTGTTTATTTACTTTACAGGTAATATAAAAATAGTATTTATTTAGATAAATATTAATTTCAGATGAACCATGGACAACTGCCAGAAACTTTATACTTGCAAGCGGACAATTCTCCAAAAGACAATAAAAACAAGACGGTCTTGTATTTTTTGGCATTGTTGGTCAAGTTAAAAATCTTCAAAAAGGTATGTGCTTTTTAGATATTTTTATTTTCATATACAAATGCTATTGATTTTCAACAGTAGATTTTTCAATGTGACAAATGTGACAATGTCACAGGTAACACATTTACACCCCATTTTTTTCTAGATTTTATACATAAAACTGACCCTATAATATGCAAAATTGAATGTTCTGTCATAGGAAAGACTGCAACTCACTATTTATACAAACGTGCAAATTGGCAGTAATCAAAGATCAGACCAATGATTGGAAATGAGCTACTGACATTTTCATTCATTTTCTAATCGGTGACTAGTAAAATCAGGAAGGACCAGTACCATTTTCTTGCTGAAATCACATGTGGTTAATATTTTTACAATTTATGTAAATTGTTTTAAACCACATTAGAATTGTTTTGAAGCAAAGGTATTTCATGTCCAATTGCTCATCAAGTGGAAACGAATCTGCAATGTTGAAAAATGCACAAGATTGATTTTTCTCTCAATATACTCAACATATTCAATATTCTCAAGTCTGTATTCTGTAAACGAACAAGTTTTGATTTGTTTTCATAGCGATAATACTATTATAAATACTATTTTCAGGTGAAACTTTCTTTTATCATGGTGGGACACACGCATGAAGATATGGACCAACTGTTTAGTGTATTTGCAAGAGAGCTAAGACAGAAGCCTGCAAGAACACGCGATGCCCTCCTTCAAGTCCTTGCCAGTACAAATGATCCAAGACCAACAACGACTGCACTGGAAGGAGTTTGGGACATTAGGCAATTGTTTGTGGACTCAGATTCCCCAAAAGGCCACAAGGAGGCACATGTGTTTGTGTTTCGGATGCATGGATCTGAGGTCTGCATGTATTACAAAGATTGGCCAGTGAAAAGTGAACAGTATAGGATGTTAACATTGGATGTCAATGTTGACCCATCTACACTGACACCAGTCAGACTGGACAGGCAAAAGGTAGACGACACCTGTAAGGCCATGGAGAAAGACTTGGCCAAATGGGTGTCTTCTACCAGGTTGTCTGCAGAGGATAGCTTGTGGTGGATGTCCTACCTTAGAAAGATGGGGGACATCAGGACACCCACCATCAAGCTATCAGACTTCAAGCCCTTCATGCCTGCCCGAAGGGAAGCAACACTCCTCCCAACTAAAGTTCAAGAGGCAATAGAGAAGAACAATGATAAACTGCAAAAACAAACAAAGGTAATTTCAATAAATATTGCATTTCTTTTGAAGTATGTATTGTGATGTGTTATATTAGGGTTAGTCAGCATTACTGACATCCCAACTTCCATGAGGTTACTTTTATACTTTTATCGTATGGATGCACAGTGATTTGCCTGTCATTTTAATTATGTTTTCATATTCTTTACAAAAAATTATTTTCATTACTTTCAGATCACTCTGACAAAGCACCGAAGACAAGCATCAGTATCCGAACAATAAAGAAGGAGTAGCAAGTATCGCTGAAATCTACATGTTTTGTCTAAGCTATGTGGCGGAGATATTGCTGCGGATTGCATTGGAGGAGTTTTGTACTTTGTATGTTTTTGTATCTTAGTAAAGCTGTGTATTTAGAATTGTATATATAAAAGATGAATTGTGCACAATGAAATGTATGAAACAATATATGCAGTTGTATCGAAAAATTGGTTGTGTTCTATATTTTCTTTCTGTGTCTGAAGTTAACCTAATTTCAGAGTTCCGTATCTCGTAAAAAGACCATTGAAGATGGTCACTGAAATTCTCATAATAATTTAGATTATTAAAAGGTAAGCTCAGGGTTCAAGGATTTGCATCTGTCTAGTATACAAAGGAATGAGGCCAACATATTGTTCCATTCTTTAATTTGAGCGACGTCAACTTTTCTTGATAAATTTGGTAAATAAGATAAATATCTTCAATTGCTGAATTCAATTTAAACTCTCCAAAGATTGATGCTGGATATTGCTGCAGAAAAAAATTCTGCCAGAAATTTCTGTAGAAAAAAAAAAATACTGCCAGAAATTTCTGCAGAAAAAAAAATTCTGGCAGAAATTTCTGCAGTAATGCATTTTCTGAGCCAATTTTTGAGCTTATGAACATGTGAACACACTGGGACACACATTATTTGGATTCGTCTCCTCGAGAGCTTTCCAGTGATATAAAACATGTTTTTGTAGCTCGCTTCCTTCTGTGTGGTCAAGTTCGGACTCCTGGCCATTCCTAAGTTGTCCCGCCCTGCCTTAATGCCTTAATTTGATAGTGATTCATAAACACGGGCTCATGATGTAGTCGGAATTGTACAATCGACTCTGCTTTCTGCAGCGATTTCTATTGGATATGGTGAGTGAGTGTGAATGAGTTGGTTTTAACGCCGCTTTTTACAGTATTCCAGTTACATCACTGCGTGTCAGCCTAATGTGGGAGGAAAGCCCGAAGTGATGCAGGTCTCAGACGTTTACCACTTCGGTAAAACCCACGAGCACGGGTATGGTGCTGACAAACCTATTGGATATGGAAAGGGTTTTGTAGCTTTATATATATTAACATGGATGGTAGTTTTGAGAACGCGACCTTTTGACCAGGTCTGACTGTATACATATATACATATATTATTACGACCGGGTGTAAACTGTACAACATTGCCAATGAATATGCATGATTCATGTAAGACCTTGCTTTAGGATACGTGAACAAATATATTCAGTTGATTTTCCTTCTCCATTATTCAAACCATTATTGTCCTATATATAAAACGAATTGTTATGATGACGCACGTAGACTTCCTATAATTAGAATCTATTTAACTATCTTTTCCTTTGTTAGTTTTCTTCGTTTCCATGTACAGATCCGCGTTTGCGTTTATGTGGGCAAAGCACATGTCTAATTCAGTATAGTATTATCGATTATCAGTGATGAAAAACCCATTCAAAACGAATTCAGAACCTTGCAAAGAGAAAATACGTTACTCACATCATGACCTTCTTGAAAGCTAGCTCATTTGAAATCCTTTTCTGTACTTAAGTTGTGAATTATTTAAAAGCTTCCCGGACTTTATCATCGCTGAATCTATCGTATCGATTTTGAACACAGCTGACGTAATGCTACGGTTTAGGAATACATTCCCATGACGGAGTTGAAAGTGATAGTTGGTTGGTGTTAGATTTATAAAATGCCATATGAAATGTTTATTTGCGCCCAACATGTCAACTGGTTTTCAATAAGATGAATGTTATTCATGTAGATCTGATTATTTACTCATTAGTTTACTGAATTATTTATTCAAAATCCCAAGTAAACACTATATCATTTCTGAACATTGAGTCAAACATACAAATATACTTGTCTTCTAAATGATATCAAATTGAACCTTAAAGGAAACTATGGCTTAAAAGTGTAACAGTATTGAATGTGTTCAATTTCGCAATCGTGATTACGAATTTGAGAGTCACTCTTTCCTCCCACACAGCCATAACTGAACTAAAATTCAAAACGGCGCTGAACCCATCTCAGAGGACCAATCGTCTAGATGTGTAGATGCAGGTCATTTCTGGAAACACGGACAACATTTAAGTTTCGGTTGGTTCGCATGTAGCATGCCTTAGATTAGCGTTTTGCGTGAGCATGCATTTCTGGAAACACTGACATTTAATTTATCCACTCTATATAATTAGAATCAGCCACTTTGTACCAATGAAACGACACACGTATAGTCCATAGTTCTAAATACATACTGAAACACACAAATGAAGTCTCAAGGAACAACATTTTACCTTGTTCGTACCGTAATTAACAGACACTAGTAGTACCAGGAATTCATACAATGGACTATTTTCGCCTTGTTTGCATGTACCATGCCTTAGATTAGCGTTTTCTGTACACATGCATTTTAAGTGAAAACTTTCAAACAGATGAAATAAAGTAAACGGCATGAAGATGGACATAGTGTTTGAGTGAGTGAGTTAGTTGTGAATGCGAATTTTATGTTAGGGTCAGTGATTCCTTGACCGGTCAACAGATGATTTTTACCAACATGCGATGTTGCCATTTGTCAACTTCAATGTCTGTACACCATGCAATGAGGGAATTACTAGTATTCATGGCAACTCTCAGGGGCCTGGAAACAAGTCGGAAATGACGCCACGGATACTGAAACTACTTTGGAATATTGCTATATTGTGAGTTATATCGGATGGAAGCAGGGTTGTCTGGTCGCCTTGTGGTTTCCTCTGCAGGTGAAATTGCTGACATTCTGGTAAAAGTTGCGTTAATCATAACCACACATTCACTCACTCACTCACTAGTAAACGAGTGAACGCAGATTATCTGGGTTTAAGGCCACTTAGCGTGGTAGGAAATCATGCAGTGATGCTAGTCGTAGACGTTTGCCGCTTTGGTGTAACCCACGAAGAGGGGTATGGTGCTGACAAACCTATACAATGTCAGAGCCAACCTAGAATCAAACCCACGATCACAGGTTTCTAAGGAACACAACTCTGCATTACGCTGAGAAAAGGGGAACACCCGTGTCCACATCGTGTTTGTAAAATATAACGACAAAGAACAGTATAGAAATTTATAAATAGATACGCTCATCCTTGGTGTCAGAACTTCTGTGTTTGAACAAATAGCAGTAATACATCACGCTTAATGACGAAAACCAATGTTGACAGTGTGATACCTAATCCATCAGTGACACCCCAAATAGACAGAGCAGTGACACCTGAAACTGCTATATTACCAACAAGAGAATGGTTATTCGTATTATTAATTTACAACAAGAACCTATAGCTGGCTTGTTGGCAATGGAGCCAGTCTCTTCTTCACCATATTTACTTGCATTTTCCTGTAAGTGTTGGTTCTGTACACTGTATGCATGGCTATTTCTCCTTTGGCGTCACCAGGCATGTTGCTGCCATATTTCCATACGAAATGTCGCAAATTGAATCATACAGATACTGTGGCAAGACGATGAGGATTGGCACAAACAGGATGTGCACAGTCGAAAACGGTCGATACTACTTTGTGGCGATGGATAAAAGCAATTGGAATCCTGTAAACATTAACAGTACATATTTATGTAATCATTATTACAATATGTTTCATCTATGTATTTTTAACAAAAAAAAAACAAGATTAATTATTTTCATAAATCACGACAATAACGAGGGATATGTCCTCATGCATATGGAATGGGGATGTTCTATTAAGTATTATACATGTACAGAAAACAAGTAGGTGAGTTTTGTTTAACGTCACTTTGAACTGTATTAGTGTTACACCAGGCCGTGTCAGTTGTATGTGAGAGGAACGCCTTAAGTGACGCAGGTCTTTGACGTTTACCAGATTGGTGAAACCTACGAGCTGATAAACCTTGAAACATAATGGAGCCTTACCGGATTTCGAACCCATGATCTTAGCAAATTGTTCGGCCTCAGACGACAGTTCAGCCATGCCCAAACCTTTATACAGTTTCGGTCGGGTAAGTTTATGTCCATGGGGCTGTACACAAAGAACCCATTTGGGAATCAGCTTCCCAATAATATCACTACAAGTCTTTTTCACTTCCAGTTTCCTCGACAGATATGACAATAATATATAGTTCTCGTGGATTGAAAGGAGTCAACGAGCGCTCATTCTATGCAATGCCTGATCCCTAGGTGCTTGTCCAGAGAGATGCGGAGGTGTAGTAACACTGCTGTCTTTTGAAAAAAAGTGTTTTCACTTCGAGCTTTCCTCCAATATTAAGCCGACACGCCGTGATAGAACTGATATACTGTTTTTCTTCAAAGCGACGTTAAACCTCCCGCACTCACTCGACAATGTGTTAGCTCTATAGCCGTTGATAATGTGTCTTCCGTTTGCGCCAATCACTCACTCACTGGACAATGTGTTACATGTAGAGCCCGTGATGATATGACTACCGGCTGCGTTATCGACAATTTGCCACGGCATCAGATATTGAGACCTTGCAATTTGTCTCCGTCCGTTTGAGGCAAACAACCTCAGTTGTTCTGGGTGGATAAGAGTTTTTTAACAATGGAAGGATATGCATACCGACAGCTGATCGCAGTATTTTATATTTAAAAAGGCCCTCGTCTCTGTCCGTTAATGGCGTGTGTGTGGCTCCCTGGATGTAGTATTATAGACTTGTGCGTGCTAAATGGTGCCAACCCTCTGAGGTACCACGACGCCGTTTTAACTTGGTGATTCTTGAAAGGTTACTTGTAAATCTGCATAACTTTGAACGGACCAGTCCTTGTTCTACCCCCTTAATGAAATCATCCCATGATATCATATGATATGTGATAGCCATTGAACGTCTCTAATGACAAAGGATTGATTTCAATCAATGATACAGATGAAAACGATAATTTGTTTATTTGAAGTTGAGATGTCATTGTCACGAAGCCATTGCGATGACGGACGCTATAATATGACCACTTTTACCACAGTTACGGAAATGGGAACTTGCTCGGCAAAGAAGTGTAAAAGCATAATGATATTTCAATTAAAGTTTCCACGTTGCAAATAAAACGGCAAAACGCTCTGAAAATATCGACATTAGAGGCAATGTGAACTACTGTGAACACACTTTACCGTAGATAATTAGAAAATCAGTCGATTTAAAGAAATTTTAGAACGTTGAGTATTGTACAATAAGACAAAAATGACTTTGCTATCAAGCAGTGAAAAAGGCAGACTTTTTTATAATTTGGGAAAACACGTCGACTCATACAGCAGTGAGTCAAGTCCTACTTGGGATTGACATGAGTAACGAAATTGATTTTAACAGTCCTATCGTTAGCCTATCACAGATTCTTATTAGACCAAACGCGAACGTTGCATAACAGTCATGAAACTTGCATTGATCACAAATCCAATTTAAACGATGTAAGAGAGAGACGCCTGCAAGTCCGAAGCATTCAATTCCTTATCATAATAATGTCACGTTTTATTTCTAATTGGGACGAGCCAACATTTTGACCGATGTTGTTAAATCACCAAACAATAACATCACTGAACATGATCTTTGATTATTCCATTATGCCTGTCTGACGATACCCCGCCGTATTGGGCAAGGTCATTGTGTGTAAGCTTGAACGGAAATAGCATCATACTATTATTTATTTATCTTCCAAAGTCGTGTGGACTCAAGTCTTAAGATGTTCAAGAACAAACGTAAAACAACTCGAAAAGGTGAGCGTATCATGTCTTACAGGTGGTATCGGCCACAAATACATGCCGAGGCACGTCAAGTGTTCACTCGAACAATCACAGGAACATGTGGTTCAAGTCAAAAGAATAATCAGCCTCCGCCATTTGTCGGAACAGCTTCCGTGACGAAATTGATTGCAGTGGAAGAGAAAATAGTGATGAAAGTGAAAATCAGTGATGACACCAGGTGCTCGCGGAAGGGCAAGCATATCCTGCCCTACAGATAGCCAGTAAAACACTAAGTTATGACAGTACCCATCCATACAGCACCAACATAAAGGAGGTGAAAGAGTCTTAACTTGTATGATCCCGGAACCTCAGTCGGTAGCACCTGAATTCCCCAGGTGGAAGTGAACTCAGAAAAAAATACGACAAACTTCGTAGCCACGATTTACACGCGGAAACCAATTAGGATTACGTCTAGGAGTATTAATGATTTTCAACCGCAAGAAAGATGCTGCAAATTTGTTTAGCCAAAATTCCAATTTACGGAAGTAGAGGATATGTTTCCTAAAGGAAGCTGTTTCCCCGGGGCTGTCAGTGCACCTCGGCAAAAGCATACGGTTTTCGGGTACAGCAGGAACAAATTAACGCCTGTAACGGCGTCATTCGTCGTTGTCGTAGCCACGGGCATTGTAATAATATAAAGATGAATGACTTGAATAAATGGGCTCTTTGCCTAGTGTGTCTGTGGTGGAAGACAGCACAGGAGGCCCAAGTCTTATATAAATCAATCTTGTTGATAAAATAGGCTGTGTTTCGGAAACTGTTTGTTATGTCATACCAATTGATAATTGAATGATTCAATTTCTTTGCTTTAATTGTATTTGTCTGTTGCCTACGATAACATGTGATGGACACCATTTTGGATTGTTTCTTTAAATCTCATCACTAAACATCAACATGCTTCATTGTCTATCGTTGCGGGTGCATGAATGCCCCAAACGTTCTTTTGATCTATTCATTTGTGTAAAGATAGCAAAACGGTCCAGACGTTAATTCTAAATATCTAAAAAGAATATTGTGTTTTCAAAAATGTTCAACTTAGTTTCTTTCATTCCACAATGTCAATCTCTTTTAATGGTATTAGTCTGTTGCCTATGATCAGATGTCGAGTAGATGTGGAAGTATTCGATAAGAACGCTTCACTAAATATGCCCAGCTTCATGGACACCAGTTTGGATTAATTAAATTTAAATCTTGTCGTGGACACCATTTTTGATTATTTCAATTTAGATCTTATCACTAAACATCAACATCAATGTGCTTCATTGTCTATCGTTACGGGTGCTTCAATGCACCAAACGATCTTTTGGGATGTATTCGTTTGTGTAAAGATAGCAAAACTAATCACTTGAAACGACTTTTATACCCAAATCTCGTCCTTTCATTACCAGAATGAAGAAAAGTTCTTGAGGTTAATGGAAATTGACATACTTTTGCTAGCAATATGTTCTGAGAGTAAAGACTTTCAGGAGAATGTCACATGTAAGATCAGGGATGTTTGTTGTTAATGTCACGCTTTCCATGAAAACACTGACTTTATGCCCTCACAAGACAAATACTGTACAGATCTCCATGTATGTGCTGCATTAAGCTGTCGTTCTATCCCATAGTTATGCCATTCTGTTTTCTTTCAAGAACCTGCGTAAGACGTACACGTAATACCTATTTGCGTAAGTAAAACAATGAAGTATCACAAACAACGTTCTGTCCATATTACTGTCATAAAATGATAAGTGAACGTTGTTTAATGTTGCATTTAGAAATACCCTTGCTCTGTCACATCGGCATGCGGATAATCGAGCTTTGGCCAGGCAAACCAATGATTGACAGCAACGACCCACGTCGTAGGGGCACGATGAGACTCACGAGGCGTCATTAACGACCAGCATCGGAGACCTGGGATCTTTCTGCCCTAAAATATGATGAATAACACAGTGGGACAATAATAATTGGGATATATGTGGATGAATAAGGCAGTTCAAATTTGATCAAGGTAATCTAGTTTTGGCCAGGCAAACCAGTAATTTACTTGGTTCAGCATTGCATTGCATTGTCATAACAAACATGAACACACACATTAACAACACTAAGGTTATTGGATTTGTAATTGGGATCATTACCGGTGGTAGAATAGAGCAATTCCATTTTAATAAGTTCCTCGATTGTCATCAACAAGAAAAACTCCTGCCGCCGACGTTGCATGGCAGTGGTAGTGCTGTGTGGCACCAGGTATCAAACACTTACATGTTAATGGCGGGTGCTACCTGTAGGGCAGGACATGCTTACCCTTTTCGCGAACACCTGGTGTCATCACTGATTTTCAGTGCTCCATCCATATATATTTCTCCCATATTTTGCCTCTTACGCTCAATGGAATCTATTTCGGTTGATAATCGATACTGATTATTCTTTGGCGTTGGTGATTAATTCATATTTCTTGATGAATATAGTACTTAGTGCATAAACATGTGTACAGAATTGATATAGCTATATATTGTCCTCTTTAACTCTGCTGCATTGTGTGACAGAGAGGTGCCTGACTAGCACAGCTTTGTCGTTTACATTAACTTGGTTCAGCATAGAATTGCCATAATATCAAGCATAAAAACACTTAATGATACTACTACCTTGTATTCATCTTCAGGTTTTGTGTCATTATGGTCTATGTTCAGATCCTAATTACAAGTTTTTGTTATTTGGATATTGTTTTTGTAATTGGGATCACTAACCGAAGTTGAATATGTCAATTCCATCAAACCTCATTGCTGGAAATGCGTGACATCGTCCTATTTTGCAACTATAACTTGAACAATAAGACATTCTTTCGATTGACACGAACATGCATTTGCGCATTGCATGACATAACGCCATTATAAGTTAACAAATGGTATTATTTGTGTAGCAAGTGAAACTTTTCAACCTTCTTAACTACATGAAAGCTAAATCTGTTTTTGATTCAGGTTTTTTAGAATCTGACGAACAGCTAGATTAAAAGAATGGCACTAAAAATATAAATAAAATTATGTAACACACGCATCAGGTAGCCAGACGGTAATTCTATTTATCTAAAAAGAATATTGTGTTTTCAACTCTAACCGATGGCATTTGGAATGAAAGTATGTTTTTTAGTTTCTTTCATTCAACAATGTCAGCCTCAGAAGAATTATCTATTGTATTTCATTAAATATTCGTAGAATATTCATTTGTCAACAAACATTTATTGGGATAAAAGGAATCACGTAAATTCAAATTCTGTTACAAGGACAAATAGTTGACAACTGTGATTGTTTGTTTTTAATGGGGGACTCTGCAATTACAACTGTAAATATATCTCAAAGGATATAGGCAGACAATGCACCTTAAGAGATAAAGCACTAGCCAGCGCAGATCCAAGCGAAGGTTTCAAATTTGTCTTCAAACTAGCACGAGCGTTTTTAACATGTGCTTTTAAGATGCAGCTGCGTCATCACAGTAAATCGTACTTGGAATGTCTGGGAATGTGATGTTCAACTATTACCTTGCAGTCATTATGTCGGACTGTGTTTGACTTTGTGATAAAGAAGTATTACTAAGTTCTATTTTAAGATTATCTTTGGGTTAAAACGTACCAGGAGAATATGTGAGCTGAGGTGAATGGGGTTTAACGTTGCGTCCAAGATTATTGCACTTTTATAGCGATGTGCATGCACGTGTGTGTGGCTGCTTGTACAAGTCCGGACTAATGCTAATTTTATAGTGCTAGCCCGCTGAGATACCACGCAGCAGTTTCAGATGAATATCCCACTCAGAGACTTCGAGCCTACCAGTCGTGTTTTAGCCCGAGCACCAGACAGGGTAACAACAAGTACCATATTTTAACGTCTTTTGGTATGACGCGACCGGGGTCGAACCCCGAACTTCCGCTCGGATGCTCTACCACTGGACCACTGAGGCAGCCACAAGGAGATATGTAAAGAAATGGTAGCACGATATTTGGGTTATAAGGGTAATATGTAAAGAGATGGTAGCACGATCTTTGGGTCACCAGGGTTATATGTAAATAGATAGTAGCACGATATGTGGGTTACCAGGGTAATATGCAAAGAGATGGTAGCATGATCTTTGGGTCACCAGGGTTATATGTAAATAGATAGTAGCACGATATGTGGGTTACCAGGGTAATATGCAAAGAGATGGTAGCATGATCTTTGGGTCACCAGGGTAATATGTAATGATGACATGAACAATGGATTACGGCAATTTTTAATTATTGGAAACTAGCGATGTGACGGCACATTAGTATGTGCCTCTTCTCGTCAATAGCGTCAATCAGAATGAACCACACTGAGAAAAAATAATTACGTAGAATACGTTCTCTTTAATAAATAGCAGTAGCTGTAAAGAAGGAGTGTTTTTACATTGATAATTAAGTAGAGGTTGACAACAAGATGACGTCAACTATGATACGCCGTAACGTCACCAAACATAAAGTTACCAATGATATCTGTGTTACGCCAACAATGGTATCACACATAAGGATATATCCTGCTGCTGTTTCACCGTGAAGTGTTTTGATACGCAGGATGTAATGTGAGTTTGATTCGTCCTCAATGTGAGGGTTGAAGAGGATCCAAGGGTTTAGTCGCTCGTGTTGCACGTGTACTATCAATATTTGACACCTAGAATCCACGAAAATTTTTTTTTTTTTTCCCGAAACTGTCCAAGTCTTTGGATGGCACTTTTGAAGAGTTTTATCCTTGAGGGTCGAGAAACACTGCGCAAGAAGTGTTACTGGTGATGGATAATGGTACCAAATGTCAATGACGAAATTCAAGGTCAAAGCACCCACAGTGAAAGCACTTTGAAATTTGAAACCCATTAAAACCACGCTCACGTGTTGGGAATAAAATCAAAGCTCTTTCAATATGTTCTCAAATGATATATCACACAAGAACGACAAGTTATTTTCCAACCACGTAAAAATATGTTTTTTAGGAGAGTGGCGAGTGCTACAAATAGGACAGGATACGATTACCCTTTTCGCGAACACCTGGAGCCATTACTGTGTTTCAATGATCCAGTCGGTATTCTGGCTTTGCTACACAAAGGAATCTGTTTCTGTGGATTATCGAGATTGACGTTGATTTTTTATATTTCAAAGTCATATGTCATCCGCCAACATGTGATTCCAAGTCACGTTGTAATGCTATTTCTTCGTTACCTCAATCTCCATTTTGATTTACACTGTGCATTTATAAAAGTGAATTAGATGAATAGGGTGACATTTTACTTGACACTAACGACATCTCCTTCCTACACTATTCGCCAACGACAGTATATTTGTAGCATTGATATCTTTACAACAATAGTAACAACATTCATGATATTTAATTTACAGTTGAAATTTAACATTGGTAATGTGCCTATGTTATTTCTGTATTTCGTCACTTGTAAATGTCAACGGTCAAACCATTTAACAGTAATGTTAAAATCCGTTATCTTAATGTTAAAGTATACAACTTATGTACATTTCAGAAAATGGCTTTGCTTATTTAGAAAAGTACATCATTTCATTCAGAATAGATATATCAGATTAAAGTTCAAATCAATGGAAGCAAAATGTCACTCTGGATGATGTAGTTTGCTTTTGTACGATATTCGATTGATATTGAAAACGACGATTAACACTATTCTGAAATTGGAAAGAATATATTAAACTGATCATGAGTCATCTATGATACATGGCTGTACACGTGTAACAGAGAAATGTGGCATACAGCTATTTGACATTTTAAACATCTATATTGTAACTAAAAAAATAACGTCATGATCTGAGGCGCTACAGTTCGCTTGCAGAGCTGCATTGCCAGGATCTGAAACCATCCGATCTTCGAGTCTTAGTTGATCATGAGTCTTGATTTATTATCACCATACTCTTACTCGTGGTCGATTATGGTATCAATATCTACGAACTTCCTCATCATGTCTGGGATTTTTGCTAAATCAAGATCAAATTGACAACGCGAATATTTTTGCTATTGTACACGTACGGTAAGGTTCAATTTTCGATTTTTGTTAAGAATCCTGAAATAACGATCCTTATAGTCATTTGTGACAAACGTGTTCAGATGCGTGTCTTGAGTATGACCACAAACTGTGCTTCATCTTTAATATATTGATTTCTTCACTTGGTAAGAATTTCACGAAAGTTAAAATATGCATTTACATGTACATGTTTTGTAAACATTAAATTAAACCGGGGTTTTCGTCCTCATCACATTTAGTGGCGCCTACTTGATGATTGATTTGATTTCCCTCGTGAAGATGCAATAGAATATTTCCTACAAAAGGGCTATCCAAAGGAACCTTTTTCGACCACTAAAATTGATGAAGTACAATAGTTGTCCAAGGTAACTGAAGGATGAACATTCTATACGAAGTACGTGAACGCGTTCAACTTGAAGTTATAACGCTATTATTAAGCAGGAGGTTGTGGTTAACATTCAGAAAAAAACGATTTTTAAACATTGTTAGAAATAAAAATATTGTTCAAGTCCCTGACCGAAGATAATCTCTTTACAATAGTCCCTTTATGTCGAGCCATATCCCAGCAGCTCAGGACTTGGGTGTCTACATTTCACAACTTTCGAGGTTTAGTTGAGCATGATCTTTAAACCAAGATTTCAAAGTGCGTCATACGATTATATTCTTGCTCAAAGGTTGTTTGATCCAGGTCACAACGTTGAAATTCAAGGCATCGGTAAAGCTTCCCAGACGTTGCGTGATGAGCATGTGGAGGACATTTCCAAATTAGACGCATCAATGACAGAAGTATATGTCCAATGCAACTCCCTATTTTGACATGTACCATAAATATGTTCCCGTGTTTTTTTCAGGTGAACAATCAATTCGCGTGTGTTACCGACGGGTTCCAGCGGTGGGATAGGATACGCTCGCCTTTTCGCGAACACCTGGTATCATCACTATTTGATTGTGATTAATAAATAATTGCTCATGATACAGTCGGAGTCGAGCAGAATTATTTTGTGGCTATGGACAGAGTTTGTCGCGTTTATTTTCACCAAATTCTGAACTGCAGCACATGTTAATGACAATTCGGAATTGCAGAGGACTTGTCCTTTTTCAGGAGTGAGTGAGTGAGTGAGTGAGTTGGGTTTAACGCCGCTTTTAACTGTAATCCAGTTATAACACGGTGTGTCAGCTTAATGTGGGAGGAAAACCCGAAGTGATGCAGGTCTCAGACGTTTTCCACTTCGGTGAAACCCTAGTGCACGGTATGGTGCTGACAAACCTAGAAACATAATCGGGGCGAACCGGGAATCGAACCAACATTCATAGGTTTCAGGTGTGCCCAAGGGACGCAACTCTGCACAGCGAACCAGTCTGGATTATCCGTTGAAACAGATTCCATTGGGCGTAAAAGGCAAGAATAGCGGTAACATGTATATGAATGGATCACTGAGATTAGTGATGACACCATGTGTTCGCGAAAAGTGCAAAGACATTTAAAATTTGACTCATCAGTGAAAGTGTATTGTTCGATGCAATTCTCTATTAAAAGTTGTACCATATGTTCCGGTGTGTCTTTCTTCAAGTTAACAATTGACTTGTCTTTGCATGTGTTTGTGACGGGTGAGACCAGTGGGGCAAGATGCGCTCATTATTTGTCAAACCCCTGGTATCATCATTATTTGATATTGATTCATAAACACATGCACATGATATAGTCGGAATCACACAATGCAATGATTTCTTATGGGTATTGAAATGTTCTGTGTCGCTTTTATTAATTTGATTGTTCATCTAGACGTACTGGTAGAATTGGCCACGTATGATCAATCGTCTATCGAAATTCACTGTGCAGAGTTGCATCCCTCAGGCATGCAAGAAACTCGCTAAATCACTCACAACCAGTAAAATTGTAAACCTTATTGTAATGATGGTTCGCATATGTTTTAGTTAGACGATAATATGGAGAGACAATCCTATCTTCAGCGCAGCATTATGGGTGTTGACCTTGCCATGGACACATGTCCAACGGTTTAGTGAGCGAGTGAGGTGGTTGTAACTCTGTTTCATGGACAATATTTCAGTTATATAACGGCGTGTCAGCTTAACGTGGGGAATTTCTAAAGCTTAAGGAAAAGTGTTTTGTCATCGTCATTTATTAAAGAATAAATATGTCATTTGGAAGAATAGGGAATCGCGTTCGAATGTTTATGTAAGCCAGAAAGAAAGATGCATTATAAGGAGTTGGCCTCAATGAAATTTTTAAGGCCAATATAGCCATCCAAACGTTTTAAACGTGTAAAAAGAAACGACAAAACCTTTTCACATTCACAAATCTACACCAAAATCTCAAAAAGCCAAAAGCTGAGTCGATTGAAGCATCCCGACTATATCATGAGCAAGTTTTTATGAATGACTATCAAATAGTAGTGACACCAGATGTTCACGAAAAGGTATCCTGCCTCATCGGTGGCGTAAGTAATTTAAGTAAATGCCACCAAATGGTCAGCCAAACAGCAACATTCACGAGGCAATAATACTCGGGGCCATTGCTTGTCGTCTACGGCGCCATAATTTACTTTGGTTTGTTGGTTGGTTGGTGTTAGATTTATACGGCGACTTGGGCCATATAGAAATGTTTATTTGCGCCCAACATATCAACTGTTTTAATCAAGAAAAATGTATATCATGTAGATGTCATTATTTAGCTGTTTGACGAATTATTTATAAAGTAAAACTTCAAGTAAACATGCTTTTGCATATTGAGTCTCTCCCAACACACAGCTATACACTCGTCTTCTGAATTATATCAGATGCTCTGGCCCAAGAGCGTAACTGGAGAGAATATGGTCTATTTCTTAGGTGTGCCCGGATCCTATAATCGTGGCTTCGAATCTAAGACTCACGCTGATTATTAATCTTGATTTCTCACCTGATTTCTCAGCAAATTGGGCCTCTCCCACGCACGCCGACCTGCATGTAACTTAAATAATGTTCAAAACGACGCTATACCCAACACATAGGACCCATCTTGTAGAGATGCAGATACAGGTCATTTCTGGAAACATAAATCACATTGACAACATAATAAGAATTAATTACGCTGTTCCAAAGAAACGACATATATTTTGTCAATATTTCTACATACAAATTGAAACATATAAATGAAGATCGAACATGCCTCAAGGAACAACATTTTGGAGTATTGTTTTTTTCCAAACAACGGCAGTACCTGGAATTCATGCAATGGACCATTTGCACCTAGTCCTTGTGTAACATGCCTTAGATTAGCGTTTCTGTAAACATGCTTTTAACTGAAAGCTTTCAAACAGATGAAAACAGGTAAAAGATATGAAGATGGACATGGTATTTGAATAAGTGAGTGAGTTAGTTGTAATATTCTCACGTGTAATTTCACTGGCTGTAGAGCTGCGATAATGATCTCACATGTAATTGCACTGGCTGCGGATCCGTTAGAATACTCTTATATGTAATCAGGTACAGACCCGCTGTAATACCCTCACATGTTATGTGATTGGCTGCAGAGTCGCTACAACACTCGCTGATGTAATTTCATTGGATGCAGAGCAGTTAGGGACATTTACCTACTACAGGTAGTGTTTCTTCTTAGGAAACCTCCGTTATATTTCTTTTCTCGCATTTTGGCAATGAACCTCTGCACGTCCAACTTGTTTATGCTTTGATTTGTAGAGCTGTTGAAATATTGTAAATATTTGTATATGGTGATGAGATGTTATAATGCATGTGTGCAGATTGCTTTGGTTAAAGTAACCTAATATAGTATTATTGATGTCCAATATTGTATAATGATCTAACTCGGTTGAGTTATATTTCATCTGTATTTATTGCAAAGGCTGAAGGGCTTCTCTAATGTTTTAAATCAAACATTGTTGTACAAACATATATATGAGGGATTGATAGCCTTATATTGTGTTTTCAAATTATTGGTGGTTTATTTAGTTCCAATAGGTTTAATGCGTGTCTAATACTGTAAGTATGGTAGTGTTGCATACGTCGAGAGAACAGGGTACCAGAGCCCTTTTCTCCAATGCTCGGATTTTAACTGTTGGGCTTCAGCTACGTTCTGACTATTTTCATATGTATATCTATATATATTTATTGTAACTGACATAGCGTGTCCTCTTTATGTTGGTGCATTTACCGATGTTGGTATTGTTTCATGTAGGGAATGGGAATAAAAACTGGTCCAATTGTATGTGGTGTTATGTTGCAGATATTTGGGCGATTTGGGCATTCAAGGAGAAATGTAAATATAGATACGTTCCCTCTTGGTGTCAGAAGATCTAATCCATCAATGACACAGCAAATTGTCAGGGCAGTGACTCCTGAAACAGCAATATAACCAACAAGAGAATGGTTATTTTGTATTATTCATAAACAACAAGAACCTATAGCTGGTTTGGTTGGAAAGGGAGCAGTCTCTTCTTCACCATAATTACTTGCATTTGCCTGTAAGTGTTGGTTCTGTACACTGTATGCATGGCTATTTCTCCTTTGGCGTCACCATGCATGTTGTTGCCATATTTCATCCATACTAAATGTAATAAATTGAATCCTACAGATACTGAGGCACGTCGATGAGGATTGGCACAAAGAGGATGTGCACAGTCGAAAACGGTCGATACTACTTTGAAGCGATGGATAAAATCAATTGGAATCCTATAAACATTAACAGTACATATTTACCGTTGTAGGAATTAACCATTATTACAATATGTTTTATCTATGTATTTTAACCAAAAAAATCCAGATCGTTTTTTATCAATCACGACAATTTAGAGCTGTATGCCCTCTCACATTAGTATTTTCATATACAGAAATGAGTAAATGTGTTTGGTTTAAAGTTACTTTAAACAGTATTTCAGTTTAACCACGTAGTGTCAGTTTGATGTTAGAGTATAGTTTTAAGTAAAGGAGGTCTTTAACATGTGCCATGTTGGTGAAACCTACGAGCTGAGAAACCTAGAAAAATAGTGACGCGGCCAACGATCAAACCACCGACCTCCTGTTCTCTGGGCAGACGCTCTATCCACTACACCACGGAGGTGGTCAAGCTGGTTGAGGTATTGAGTGTAATGTATTCCGAAAAGATATGAAATTAACTATTGTTCAGCTTGAAGTCATTTGACAGACAACTGAATACATCATCTTGCTACGATGTGAAGAACACAACTTCTTCAGCTGTTATCATATCCTGCCAATTCCTCAAATCCTCCCATAATATGTAATATCTTGTTAGTAAGTTTCTAATGGCAAAAAAATGATTTCAATCAATTACATAGATGAAAACGATAATTTTATTATTTGCAGTTGAGATGTCACTGTCATGAAGCCATTGCAATGACGGACGCCATAAAATGAAAACTTTAACCAAAGTTAGAGAACATGCTCGGCAAAGAAGTGTAAAAGTAAAGTGATATTTCCATTAGAGTTTCCACGTAGCAAATAAAAAGGCAACATGCCCTTGAAATATTGATATTAGAGGCAATATGAACTACACTCTTTACTAGAGCTCATTAGAAAATCAGTCGATTTAAAGAATTTTTAAGACGTTGAGTATTGCACAAAAAATAGAGATGACTTTGCCATCAAGCAGTGAAACAAGCAATGTAATTTTAGAACATGTTGACTCATAGAGCAGTGATTAAAGTCCTTCGTGCGATTGACATGAGTGGCGAAATTGATTTTAACAGTCCTATCTTTATCCTATCACAGATTCTTGTTAGACCAAACGCGAACGTTGCTCAACAGTCATGAAACTTGCATTGATCATTAATCCAATTTTAACGATACAACAGAGAGACGTCCGCTTCTCTGAAAGCCAATAAAGAAGTCCGAAGCATTCAATTCCTCATCATAATAATGTCATAATTCTTTTCTTATTCGAACGAGCCAAATTCTGACCGATGTTAATTAAATCCTCATCCCCTAAAGTTATTGAACATGTTCTTTGATTATTCCTTTATGCGTGTCTGACGATACCACGCCGTATTGGGCAAATGTTAAGGTCGTCTCTGTGTGTAAGTTTGAACGTAAATACCACAACACTATTATTAATTTATCTTGAGTAATGAGTACACAAGTCTTGAGATGTCCAAGAACAAACGTATATCACCTCATTTGATTAAGAATCGTACACAGAACTTAAATCAAAGCGACAATAGCCTTTCCATAATCACAAGACTATGATAATCACATATTCAGGAATCACTATCAATGAGAGATGACACCATGTGTTCGCGAAAAGGTGAGCGTATCCTGTCTTTCAAGTGGTATCGGCCACAAACACATGCCGAGGCACGTCAAGTGTTCACCTGAACAAACAAAGGAACATATTGTTCAAGTCAAGTCTCTTCGCTCGCGGTCGCGTCAAATTGGAAAATTAACGTCCTCCACATGTCTACCATATAACCCTTTGATTTTTTTACCACGGCCTTTCCAACCTTTACCAAATACAAAACACCAGCCGTGGCACGTCAAGTTTTCACTCGAACAATCACAGGAACATGTGGTTTAAGTCAAAAGAATAATCCAGAGAATAATCAGTCTCGATCATTTGTCGAAACAGATTCTATAACCAAAATGATTGCATTAAAAGGGAAAATAGTGATGAAAGCGAAAATCAGTGATGACACTAGGTGTTCGCGAGAGGGTAAGCATGTACTACCCTACAGGAAGCCAATACAAATGATAATATATGCGTAAGGATAGGATCTATGGAAGAACAACTTCTTTATTACAATTAAGAGCGACGTTTCGGTGTAGGTTCTAACACAGTTATCAAGCTAGTGATACACAAAGTATGGTCGACAAGTATCTATACAGGTAGGAGGCAATGTTTATACACTAGAGTAGATATCAGACTAAGTTATGACAGTACCCATCCACACATCATCAAAAAAAAAGGAGGTGAAAGAGTCTTAACTTGTATGATCCCTGTACCTCAGTCGCTAGCACCTGAATTCCCCAGGTGGAAGTGAACTCTGCAAAACGACAATCTCATTAGCCACAGCTTGCACGCGGAAACCAATTAGGATTACGTCTAGTATTATTATTGATTTTCAACCGCAAAAAACAGATGCTGCAAATTTCTTTGGCTAACATTCCAATTTACTGAAGTAGAGGATATGTTTCCTTTAGGAAGCTGTTTCCCCGGGGCTGTCATTGCACCTTGGCAAAAGCATACGGTTTTCGGGTACAGCAGGAACAAATTAACGCCTGTAACGGCGTTATTCGTCGTTGTCGTAGCCACGGGCATTGTAATAATATAAAGATGAATGACTTGAATAAATGGGCTCTTTGCCTAGTGTGTCTGTGGTGGAAGACAGCATAGGAGACCGGTGTCCTCTATAAATCAATCTTGTTGATTAAATAGGCTGTGTTCCGGGAACTGATTGTTGTGTAATACCCATTGATAATTGGGAGATTCAATTACTTGGCTTGAATGGTATGGGTCTGTTGCCTACGATAACATGTCGAATAGATGTGGAAGTATTCGATAAGAACGCTTCACTAAATATGCCAGGCTTCATGTACACCATTTTGGAATATTTCCGACGCGGATTTATTCAAATCTTATCACTAAACATCAACATCTATTTGCTTCATTGTCTATCGTTGCGGGTGCTTAAATATCCTTAACGATCTTTTGAGATGTATTCATTTTTGTAAAGAAAGCAAAAACTAATAACTTGAAACGACTTTTATGTCCAAATCTCGTCCTTCCATTAACAGTATGAAGAAAGATTTCTTGAGGTAAATTGAAATCGGCATTGTTCCTTTGTTGGCAATATGTTCTAAGAGTAACGACTTTCAGGAAAATGTAAGATCAGGGATGTCTGTTGTTAATGCCATGCATTAGTCCATGAAAACGCTGATTTTATGCCCTCACAAGACAAATACTGTACTGATCTCCGTGAATATGCTGCATTGAGCTGTCGTTCTATCCCATATTTAGACCATTTTTTGTTCTTTCAAGAACCCGGGCATGACATACAAGTAAAACAATCGAGTATCACAAACAACGTTCTTCCCATAATACTGTCATAAAATGAGCTCTCACAGTGGCAGAAAGAAAGTGAATGTTGTTTAATGTTGCATTTTGAAAAATCCCTGCTGCCACATCGGCTTGCCGATAATCTAGTTTTTGGCCAGGCAAACCAGTAATTAGCTTGGTTCAGCATTGAATTGTCATATCAAGCATGAAAACATTTAATGATAATACCACTTGGTATTCATCTTCAGGTTTTGTGACATTATGGTCTATATTCAGATCCTAATTACACGTATTTTGTTATTTGGATATTGGTTTTGTAATTGGGATCATTAGCTTTGCTTGAATAACGCAATTCAATTTTAATCAAGCGTTATTGCTCGAAATGCGTGACATCGTCCTATTTAGCAACTATAACTTGAACGATAAATCATTCATTCAATTGACACGAACATGCATTTGCGCATCGCATGGCATAACGCCAAGTTAACTAATGGCATTGTTTGTGTTGCAAGTTTTTCAGCCTCCTTAACATGGAAGCTAAATCTGTTTTTAATTCAGATTTCTCAGAACCTGACGGACAGCGAGATTTACAGAATGGCACTTGAAAATCCTTTTCGTTTCCTTCATTAATTAAAAATGTCAACCTCCTTAGAATAAGAACTATCTCTTGTCTTTCTTTTATAATATTCATCTCTCAACAAACATGAATTGGGATCAAATAAATCATGTCAAGTGGAATTCAGTTACAAGGAAAATACTTGATATCTGCAATTGATTGTTTTTTAACGCGGCACTCTGCAATGACAACTGTTGAAAACTTCTAAAGGGATAGAGGCAGACATTGCATCTTCAAAGAAGAAGGTGGGGTGGCTTGAAATGGGGTTTAACGACGGGTCCAAGATGTTTGCACTTATATGCACGCGTGTGTGTGACCGCTTGTACTGGTCCGGACTGATGCCGATTTATAGTGCCCACTGAGATACCATGCCGCAGTTTAACATGAATACCCCACTCAGACACAGTATACTGACTCCGAGCCGACCAGTCCTTGTTTTAGCCCCTTAATGCCGAGCGCCAGACAGGGTAACAACAAGTGCCATCTTTTAACGTCTTTTGGTCTTACGCGGCCGGGGGTCGAGAAACATTGCGCCGTAAGTGTCACTGGTGATGGATAATGGCACCAAATGTCAATAGTGAAATTCAAGGTCAAAGCATCAATAAAGAAAGTGCAAGTGCTTTGAAACCCTTTGAAACCCTTTTGAAACACCCTCACGTTTTGGGTATCAAATGAAAGCTCTTGCAAAATGCCCTTAAATGATATATACTCTTCAAAAAAAGAAACGTGACATAGATGTAAAACCACTTTTTGCCAAATATCTAAAATAATTACATTAAAAGAGAACCAAATAAGTCAAACAGAATGATGTGTCTATAATTCGCGAAAACACATGCAAAGCACATAAACGAAGCGTTTGGGGATCAATTTTACAGCTTCATCCAAACGCAACCGCCTGTTAAAAACGTGCAGCTCAGGATCTTGCATTAAGGCATGCAGGCCCCCTGCTGAATGGGTATAAAAATCCACATCAACGGCTGTTCATACAGTCCTTATAACGGCAGTAGAGGCGGTGACAGAATGCCAAGAGTGAATGCAGCTCAACGGAACAACGCCATTGGGAGATTACAAGCTGGAACAACTCAGCAAGAAGTGGCCAGGCACTTTGGCGTATCCAGACAGACAATCTCTACACTGTGGACCCGATACAACAACACTAACAGAGTTGACGACAGACCAAGGTCAGGAAGACCAAGGGTGACAACCTAAGCACAAGATCGATACATCCGGCTGCGACACCGCCGAGACCGCACTACCACAGCCACGTCGTCTACAACCACACAGATCCCTGGGGTACGCAGAATATCAAATCAAACGGTATGCAACAGACTGAGGGAGGCTGGACTTTTTGCACGAAGACCTGTTCGACGTCATGTATTGACCCCACGTCATCTGGCGGACCGTCTGCTTTGGTGCCAACAGAGGGTTGATGCACTTCAGCATGAATGGCAGCACACCCAACAGCGTGTCATTGACAACTTGATTGCATCTATGGGTCGTCGGTGTCAAGCGGTGATTGATGCACGTGGTGGGCACATTTTCTGTACCCCTGTGACATTAACTGTATTGTGTACGTGTGTCTGTCTAGGAGAGACGATTAATGTTTTCAACATTGTGTACACTGATCTTCAAACAGTGTTTCAATTATGGTTTCTGTGTCCTATTTTGAAACAATCGCATTATAATATATTTTGAAAGTCAGTGTCAAGTTTCTTTTTTTGAAGAGTATATATATTACACAAGAAGTTTGCAGACACATAAATTATGTATGATAAAGGACAGATGTCAAAACCTAAAGAAAGATAAACTAACAAGATGATTTTTTTTTATACATGTTGCATGCACTATCCCAATTTTTGTGTACAGCTGGATGCTTTTCATAGTGAAACGTTCAATGATTGCCTGAATGGTATTCATGGCGTGTATGCTTTGCGACAATTAAATTGTCGTGATGACAACATCAGAGAAACAAGGAAGTTAGACATATTGCTTGGTGCGATGTTATTACACTTACATTTTTCGCGAACGCCTCGTGCCACCCACTGATTTCCAATGATCCAGTCAAAAAAAAAATCCGCACTATCTTGCCTCTTACGCCCAATGAAATCTGTTTCTGTCAGAAAATCAAGACTAGGGTTGACCTTTTATATTTCACAGTCATATGTCATCCGCCAGCATGTGATTCAACCATGTAAAAATGTGCATCATATAGGAGAGTGGCGAGTGCTACAGTGAGTGAGTGAATGAGTGAGTGAGTGAGTGAGTTGGGTTTAACGCCGCTTTAACAGTATCCCATTTATATCACGGCGTGTCAGCTTAATATGGCTGGAAAGCCCCAAGTGATGCAGGTCTCAGACGTTTATCACTTCGATGAAACCCACTAGCACGGGTATGGTGCTAACAAACCTAGAAACATAATCGGGGCGAACCGGGATTCGAACCTACAATCATAGGTTTCTGGCGTGCCCAAGGGACGCAACTGTTCACAGCGAATCGCGGCGCCTCAGACGACTGGGCCACCCGTGCCCCCGGCGAGTGCTACACGTAGGGCAGGAATCACTTACCCGTTTCGCGAACACCTGGTGCCATAACTGATTTTCTGTGATCTAGTCACTATTTTGCCTTTTACGCATAATGGGATCTGTTAAGGTGGAATTCGAGACTGACGAATTTGACGTTTCATATTTCACAGTCATATGTCATCCGCCAGCATGTGATGCCAAGTCACGTTGTATTGTTATTTCTTTGGTCACCTCGGTCTACTTTTCATTTTCACTCTTCATTTATAAACAAGTTGACATTTTATTTGACACTAAAGATATCACCCTCCCACACTATTCGCCAACGGCACTATATTTGTGTCATTGATATATTTTTGACCTTAGTAACAACCTTTGTGACATTTAAATTACATTGGTAATGTTCGTATATCATTTCTGTATTTAGTTATGTTTCACTTGTAAATTTCAGCGGCCAGACAATATAACAGCCAAATTAAAATCCTGCTATTTACAATGTTAAATTCTTTGTTTGTTCAGATAATGTCATTCAGAATATATATATATATATATTCTGAATATTCCTATATATATATATATATAGGGAGATATATTAAAATTTACATTTAAGTGCATTTAAGATGACTGTTTGACAAGTCGGATGACTTCAACTTTCCAATAGTCAAACTTTCCCTTTATGTCGAGCAATATTCCAGCAGCTCGGGCCCTTGGGGTCCACATTACACAACGTTTGGGGTACAATCGAGCATGCTTTTTTTACCAGAGGTGAGGTGAGGTGAGGTGAAATGGGGTTTAACGTCGCGTCCAAGATTATTGCACTTATATAGCGACGTGCATGCACGTGCGTGTGTGTGTTTGTGTGTGTGTGTGGCTGCTTGTACTAGCTCACTGAGATACCATGCCAAAGTTTAACATGAATACCCCACTCAGACACAGACTCCGAGCCGACCAGTCCTTGTTTTAGCCCCTTAATGCCGAGCGCCAGACAGGGTAACAACAAGTACCATCTTTTAACGCCTTTTGGTATGACGCGGGCGGGGATCGAACCCCGGACCTTCCGCTCTCCGGGCGGACGCTCTACCACTAGACCACGGAGGCAGTCTTCAGCTGTGAGAGTGCAAGTTCCATGAATAACCACTAGTCGTATCCCGGGTATCCCCGGGGAATTTTAGGGTAGAATTGGTCTCTAGAAAATGCTGGACGCAAGTGGCAACCAGATTGATTTTATGGTCAGGCTCGGTGACTTGCATGCTTGCATGTCATCTTCACCCGACGGTATGGACCACTGATCTCAACATCAATCACAGGAGTATCTGACTCGATTACTTACAGGTCGCCGTCATACCGATTACATGCGGCGTTACGAAACAAACAAACCAGTGGTGAAATAATATGGGGAGAAGGGAGGGTATACGCACTGCTCAATGGATCTGCGAGTATGTATTTTTGACAACTACCGGTGCCAGTCAGTCAGAAAAACGGCATCTTCCTTTTTCGCCCTTGTTTGGAGCTCGATGGACGACGCTAAGGAAGAGGTTCGTTGCAGTAATTTCCTTTTATGGTTGACTTTTTTCAAATTTTGCCGCATCGGAGACAAAATGCAATTCTCTTTATTGATTTGTACCAAATATTCCCGTGTTTCTTCAGGGGCACAATTGACTTGACTTTGTGTTTGTAATGGATGCCATCGGTGGGGCATGATGCACTCGCCTTTTTACAGACACCTGGTAGTGATTCATAAACACATGCTTAGGCCATAGTCGGAAGCGTACAATGGACTCTGCCTTTTGTAGACATTACTTGCGTATAGGTCTTCAGCAACCCATGCTTACCGTCAAAGGCGACTATGCTTGTCGTAAGAGGCGACTAACGGGATCGGGTGGTCAGGCTCGCAGATGCATGTCATCGTATCCCAATTGCGTGGATCGATGCTCGTGATGTCAACCACTGGATTGTCTGGTCCAGACTCAATTATTTACAGACTGCCGTCAGAAAGCTCGAATATTGCTAAGTGCGGCGTAAAACAACAAACCAACCAACCAACTTATGTTAATGTTAATGTTCTTTGTCGCATAGCTGAGACACGCAACTAAACGAAGTTCGACGCCAGGTGGTCTCCGTTCACCTCCGGTATTTGAGTGCATTAAAAACGACAAACCCTTTCCGTAATAAGAAATGCATTGGGAGTCCATTTTACGATTCCGACTATGTATTTAGGAATAACTGTCAATTCGGGATAATACCAGGTGTTCTTGAAGACTCCTGAAACATTTGCAAATGGAGACATGCCCTGTTCTGTACTGTAGTGAGTGAGTGAGTTAGTATGGTTTTACGACGCTTTTAGCAATATTCCAGCAATATCACGGCGGGGGACACCAGAAATGGGCTTCACACGTTGTACCCATGTCAGGAATCGAACCCGGGTTTTCGGCGTGACGCGCGAATGCTTTAACCACTAGGCTACCCGACCGCCCCTCTGTACTGTAAGAAACATATTTATTGATATCTGTCACTGTTGAAATGTCTGACGATGTATGACAAAATAGGGTTCGTTAGTGTATGAATAAAAGTGGTAAGTACTACGGCGACAACCCCGCAATGATTTTGGATCCAGTGGCACTAATCATCATTATGAAGAAATTGTTTGGAGTTCTCTGAACCACCAGGAGTTGGACGCGCCAGAAACCTATGATCATGGCTTCTGATCCCGGTTCGCCCTGATTATGATTCTAGGTTCGTCAGCACGATACCCGTGCTCGTTGGGCAGATAGTTGTAAACATCTGAGACCTGGATCACTTTTAGCTATCCTCGTACATGACGCTTTCGTATAACTGAAATACTGTTCGGTGTTAAAGCCGATTATTCAATTACTATTAAAGCCACCACAGCTATACACACATAAACATGCGTCCATTTTACAGATTACCGAAACTCGCACTCCGTCAACAGAAAGATAAAGTTTCAATAGAATTTCCAGTTAAAAGTATTTTGTCTGATAACATCGAGCCGAAAACGAAACTTCAACCGTCTTCTATAATATAATATTAACAGAGATTTCTTTCTTCTGGCTTAGCAAAGGAAACATATCCTTTCATTATGCTGTACCTCGGAACAGAGTTGTTGTGAATAGGACATTAGCACGATTCGTCAGGAATATGTCCTCTCTCTGTGATTATAGTTCCGGCACAGGTCTCGTTCATTTTAGATGTTCGTGGATGCCTTTAGGGTTCTACGTTCCCATGAACAGTGTGTGGTGTTGAGATCGCACGGCGCATCCATTCGTCTGTGTACAATGGATACTATTTATAAATCAATGCATGATCCTGGTTTCAAATAATTCAATTACAAAGTTTCAGGTTGTAAACTTCTACGTATTACAAGTGTGTGATAATAAAGCGTAATTTTCATCAACAAATGTATGAAAACCACAATAATTTAGTAATTATCCTAAACGCATGTTTTTGGTTCATGTCTTTTTGACTAACATAGATGCATTTGATTGTAAAAATTGACAGATATTTCAGTTGTATATTTTTCAGGGGGATTGAGTTTGGTTTATTATCTTTCAGAAAGTGGGTGAGTGAGTGAAAAGCAATACTCCGGCAATATCTCGAACACCAGTAATGGGGTTCACACATGGTACCCATGTGGGAAATCGAACCCGGGCCTTCGGCGTGAGGAGCGAACACTTTTATCACTTATAATTAGCTCCACCATCGCCCCTGCTTTTGGAGATGATGCATACAGATAGCTAAATCTCCAAGGTAAACGCACTTGGCACACGCTATTCTAGGGGGCACGGGTGGCCCAGTCGTCTAAGGCGCCGCCATTCGCTGTGCAGAGTTGAGTCCCTTGGGCATGCCAGAAACCTATGATTGAGGGTTCGAATTCCGGTTCGCCCCGATTATGTTTCTAGGTTTGTCAGCACCATACCCGTGGTCGTGGGTTTCACCGAAGTGGTAAACGTCTGAGACCTGTATCACCTCTGGCTTTCCTCCCACATTAAGCTGACACGCTGCGATATAACTGGAATACTTTTAAAAGCGTCATAAAACCCAATTCACTCACTCACACGCTATTCTAAAACTTCAATAAACATCTAGGAACAATTAGCTTCAAACTTGCATTCGCACTGGAGCCACAGGAGCAGGGGATTCAGAAGATTCAGTAGCATGTGATCACCTTCTGCATTTACTACAGCATTACACCTTCGGTACAAGGAGTGAAACAGACGGTTGACAAAGACCGTGAAGATAAGTGGATTATCTGAAGGATGGCTATCTGGAGTTCTGCTGCAGTTGTCGTCCTTGGCCAGTCTGATCCGTGAAGATCCGGGGTAGAATAGATCTTCACAAACCCACGCTTGCCGTCAAAGGCCACTATGCTTGTCGTAAAAGGCGACTAACGGGATCGGATGGTCAGACTCGCTGACTTGGTTGATGCATGTCATCGATCCCAATTGCGTGGATCGATGCTCATGATATTAATCATTGGATTGTCTGGTCCAGAATCGATTATTTACAGACCGCCGTCATATAGCTGGAATATTGCTGAGTTCGGCGTTAAACAACAAACCAACCAACCAACCTTGGCCAGTCTACTTTGCAGCTCGTCCCTTAAATGTCCGACAATCCCAATCATAATTATAATCAACCTGATACCATTAGCTGTTGCAAGTGAATTTCAATCAATTTAATGCCAAATATCTTAAAAAACGTGCGTTTCTATTGCGTCCTAGTATATTTAATGTATGTATTAGACGTATAATAAGGGGACTTTGTTTGAATATTCAACAACGTATATTGTATGGTCCGGAATGGATACCTCTAGTATGCTAACATAGTTCGCCTTCTCCGCTGAAGTTCCATTAAATGTTGAAAGAAATATTAATGTTTAAACAGTGAATCCTTGTCTACTCCAAATTGAATCATAATTACTCGCTGTATGTTGTGACTTGTGTTTTAAAGGATTTGGCAGGTTGTGTCATGCAATGGAAGTATTACCTGACGCCGCACCCAGCAATACTCCTGCCTGGAATTTGATCACTGTCCAAACCATGTGGGATATAATCGCGCATCATGTTGACAATTTAGTTTATATCTCTAAATGTCATATGTAATACGTAATGTCCTATGTAATGTCATATGTAGTGTTAAAAGTAATGATACATGCAGTGGCATATGTATAGTCACATATGAAATGTCATATAACGTCATATGTAATGTAATGGCAAATGTAATCTCACATGTAATGTCATGTATTGGCACATGTCATATCATGTAATGTCTCATGTAATCTTGCATGTAATGTCACATTTAATGTCACATGTAATGACAAATGGCATGTAATTTCACATGTAATCGCTCATGTTATCTCACATTTAATGTAACATTTAATGATATATGTAATCTCACTTGTAATGACAAATGTAATGTCATGTAATGTCACATTTAATGTTATATGTAATTTCAAATGCCATGTAATGTCAAATGTAACCTCACATGTAATGTCACATGTAATGACAAATGTTATGTAATGTAATGTTACATGTAATGTCACATTTGGGGCGGTCGGGTAGCCTAGTGGTTAAAGCGTTCTCTCGTCACGCCGAAGACCCGAGTTCAATTCCCGACATGGGTACAATGTGTGAAGCCCATTTCTGGTGTCCCCCGCCGTGATATTGCTGGAATATTGCTAAAAGCGGCGTAAAACCCCACTCACTCACTATAATGTCACATTTAATGTCACATGTATTGTTATATGTAATCTCACACGTACTGTCACAGACCCGTGAAGATTCCGGGGTAGAATAGGTCTTCAGCAACCCATGCTTGCCGTAAAAGGCGACTATGCTTGTCGTAAAAGGCGACTAACAGGATCGGATGGTCAGGCTCGCTGACTTGGTTGATGTTCATGAAGTCAATCACTGCACTGTCTGGTCCAGACTCGATTATTTTACAGACCGCCATATATAGCTGGAATATTGCTGAGTGCGGCGTTAAACAACAAACAAACAAAACGTAATGTCACATGTAATGTCATATTATCCTTGTTACCACTGAAGACCGTTGGACCATTACGTATATAACGAAAACATGCCAATGTAGTCAGCATCATCTGCACAATATCTAGTATTTATAAAAACTTGTATATATAATCTCTTATGAATAATATCAACTCTAACAACTTGAGTCGGTCGGTCGAATATCGTTACGAGGCAGATTATATTATATTCTAGAAACACCCCTCTGTGAATACATCCTTGATACATTTATCGATTTATATGTTTATTATTTCAACCAGAGATCAGATAACGCGATTCGAGAAGGAACAACCAAGTTGAAATGCATCACAATAGACAATATTCTTGGCGAAAAGGAAACATTTTCTTTTTCTGAGTTAAAAGTAAGACATGCTATCCAGGGCATCCACAACCACAAGAGGTGAGGTGAGGTGAGGTGAGGTGAGGTGGTTTTACGCCGCTTTTAGCAATATTCCAGCAATATGACGGCGGGGGACACCAGAAATGGGCTTCACACATTGTACCCATGTCTGGAATCGAACCCGGGTCTTCGGCGTTGCGAGCGAACGTTTTAACCACTAGGCTACCCGACCGCCCCTGAAGTGAGGTGAGGTGAGGTGAGGTGAGGTGAGGTGAGGTGAGGTGAGGTGAGGTGAGGTGAGGTGAGGTGAGGTGAGGTGAGGTGAGGTGAGGTGAGGTGAGGTGAGGTGAGGTGAGGTGAGGTGAGGTGAGGTGAGGTGAGGTGAGGTGAGGTGAGGTGAGGTGAGGTGAGGTGAGGTGAGGTGAGGTGAGGTGAGGTGAGGTGAGGTGTCCTCACTGGTTTTATAGTGATATCCTACTGAGATACTACGCCGACGATCAATATGGATACCCCACTCAGACACATTATACTGGGCCGAAAAAACCTTGTGTCACCAGGAATGGTAACCGCAGGTATATATTTTATAAACATGAAACTATTAAACTACAACTGCTTGTTCCTATCCATTAAGCACTAACTGCAAGTACTTGGTCTTCATATACTTATTCTACTACTGGAAATAACAGAGACAAAACACTTTCCATATTGATAAGATATCTCGATGGTACTATTCCGACTATATCTTGACCATCTGTTTATGAATCACTATCCAATAGCTGAAACTGGGTGTTCGCGAAAAGGTGTGGGCATCCTGCAACACAGGTTGTACCTGCCACAAACACGTGCAAAGACAAGTCAATTGTGCACCTGAAAAAATACGGGACTTGTGGTACAATTAAAAAAGGGAATTGCATTGGACCATATTTTTGTCACTGATATATCACTCGAGAAATGTCCTTTTGAAAGAACTATGAGACATGTGTTCATGATGATGTGAATCGTATGGCTGAATTATGCTTTTAGTAGGTGTAAGGAGGAACTGAAGAGGCAGGATCAATGTTGAGTATAGGAAAATACTGTATATTTACATATAAAATCAGCATTTTTCTGTAATTGTAGACAGCAATTATTGTGTTTCAAAACAAAATCAATGCTCTACTATCTTGTTTTGTAAGTGTTCCATGAAAGTAGTAACAGCAGCATCTTTTCAATTGCTTCCGCAGCTTCTTAACATCATATGAGTGAGTGAGTGAGTATGGTTTTACGCCGCTTTTAGCAATATTCCAGCAATATCACGGCGGGGGACAACAGAAATGGGCTTCACGTATTGTACTTATGTCGGGAATCAAAACCGGGTCTTCGGCGTGACGAGAGAACCCTTTAACCACTAGGCTACCCGACCGCCCCTTAACATCATATGATGTGAGCCAGTACGCGTGTCCATCCAGAATGACTTACCATTGCCTTTGCCATTTGCTTTCTACCAGGAATCCGTGGATACATAAATATTTAATAAATATGAGAACAATGGCATTATGTCATTTATATTAATATTGATATTTAAATTAAGTTACATGAAAGTTTAGGTTAAATTAAATTAGAGATACCGTGGTTCCTAGCTTTTTCCAGGTGTTTTAATGAACTTAATGGGTTGCAAGCCCCATTAATATGGATGGTTAAGGTAAATATATCTTTATGTGAAAGGCGGTTTTTAAAAGACGGACAATATATTAGCTCTAAAGCTTACTAGATACGTGCAATTTAAGAACTAAATATCTGTGCCTTATATTAAATTGTTTGATAGGCATTACTTAGAAGTTGACGGATGACAAGGTAGACACAATTTTATGGATAACAACTTCTTTAATACTGTAAAAAGCGACGTTTCGGTATAGATCATTATACCGTTGTCAGGCATGTCGCTTTTTACAGTATTAAAGAAGTTGTTATTCATAAAATCGTGTCTACCTTGTCATCTGTGCCTTAAGGCAAGATTTCATTTGAACGTGTGCATCTTACGATGTCTTCCTCATGATCATCGCATGTTGAAACTTCAGTAGCAGACATGTAAAGGTGATATTTGCATTGGGAGAAAATCTAATTATTCCCATTATATAAGGGCACGCCACACTGATTTAGGGTTATAATAGACAACATAATGGAAGGATAATCTGAGATGAAAAAAAGATGTTGAAGAGACAAAAGGGAGATATAATCAGATCTTCAGCATGCAACACTCTGTGTCTTCTTGACATTACGGTTGTCATGTACACTAAATAAAAGCGACAAATAAGACATTTCCCCAGGTCTTATCCCTGAGAAAATGAACGATTATTCGGTTAAGAGTTGTGTCTGTTTAGAACGTTCAACAGATTGTTTCATCTGTGTGTCAAGGAACTGTCTTTGATGGTTGTTGTCATAGTAAAAGATAATGAAACCCATCAGTGACCACAGAAATCAATATGATCATATGCCAGATTCAATCAGTATTTGAATTAGGTTTATTGTGAAATGTTTTAGGTTCTTTGTGCTATTAAAAGGCGAAAACATCAAACAAGTCTAACTTCTTTATCATCTAGTGATCGATTTATCCCTTTGTAGTCCTGCTTATTGTCATTTGTTTGTCAGCATTATATTATCTGATTAGGTTTCGATCATAGTAGGAAACGTTTATTATCGTCAGTTCAGTTCCCTTGCACATCAAGTAGACGTGAAAATTCGTACCTGTTCAATGTCTTTCAGAGTGGGTTAAGTCAGTGCGTGATGTTGTCATTGGTAGAAAAGAAAAGGAAACAGTTGGTTGGTTGGTTGGTTGTTTAACGCCGCACTCAGCAATATTCCAGCTATATGACAGCGGTCTGTAAATAATCGAGTCTGGACCAGACAATCCAGTGATTAATATCATGAGCATCGATCCACGCAATTTGGATCGATGACATGCATCAACCATTTTACGGCAAGCATGGGTTGCTGAAGACCTATTTACCCCGGAATCTTCACGGGTCGAAAAGGAAACAGAATTGAAGCGAAAAGGAAACAGAATTGGAGTAAACCCGTTCTGTCCAATGCAGCTGTCGCATCTAAAGTCTCGTTGTCCTACATAAAAAGTTTGTAGTTATTCCCACTGTCAACGCTTCAAATTTACCTATTATATGCATCACAAAATTAAGTGTTTGATCAAAAAACTTGGTAAAGTGACATATCAAATCATTGACTGAGTAAGAAAATGCCAAATAGTCAATACTATCAACCTTTAGCTTTACTCTAAAACCTGGAGTCATATTCATTCACCTTTTGTATTTGATTCCCAAACTCCATTTATTGTCGGGTCCAGCAAATATACCACCAAACCCCTGTCTCCAAGATTAACCATAATCCTGAATACATTCAAAGAAGGACTTTCTTATGTTAAAAAAATATTTTAAAAAACATATTCAAAGAACGTTTTTAAAGCAAGTGGAATTACTGCCATCTGGATTCTCCAAAATCTAAAGGATATGCTTGACTTTTTGCAGTCTCAGAAATTCTGAAACAAAAAGGGTTTTTTTAACTTTGTACATCACTATCCTACACGACAAACCAAAGGACAAACTTCATTCATTGGTCCATTGCCATCTGAAGTTTAATAAAGAAACAGTACGTAAAACGCTGGACTTCCTCATTCATGATATCTATGTGAAATGTTTGGGATAGACATTTAGTGCTCCACTTGCTGATCTGTTTGTCCTAGGAATCAGAACTTCTGCTAGGATTGGCAAATTCAAAACAAGTTAATATGGTCAGGACGTTTAACTGAAGCCTCATGTATATCGATGATCTGATATCGTTCAGTTATCATCAATTCTACCATGAATTTGGAATTTACTCGATTCTGATTGGTCAATCAGAGGCTATTAAATCACAATAAACCCCCTCTGATTGAAACAGCTGGTTTGACGGCCGCATCACCGCGGAAGCTAATATTCATAGAATAGTACTATTTTCAGTCAGTGTCGGTAGGCATATTTAAATAACTATATCTACAATTACAGGTTACAAAATGCACAGATGCCGTTACTACAATATTCAAAGGATGTGTGGCAATACATTTCGTGCAGAAAAACACGACAGAAATCAACAAAGGGAATGTATTTACGTTTTGGAGACAACAGAGGGCTTGAAATTTTGGCGCTTTTCTATATACGACTGTGACGTCATATGTTTTGCGTCACAATGAGAGATATGACGTCATAATGGTGACATGAGATGTAGAGCAAAAGCCTTGGGATGGCCACCTCATGGTAGCTTACCAAGTTGCCGTGCTTATATGCCTGCCATATGTTCGAGTGAAGTATTACGGAGTAAACAAACTGCTTGAGTATATACAGAACCATATTTTGTTCGTTGATTCCGTAATTCAGATCGATAACCCACTCAAAACATTGAACTCAACCCATGCCGCTTCACTCAGTATATTTTCTAACACCAAAGAGTTCGCGTTTTATTTAGTCATGGTAGAATGGAGATAAACATACTGTGTTTTCAATGTAGAGCTAGGTTACCTGTAGATTTAACCGCGCTAAATTTAACATTTGAAACCTCACGCTGCGCGTTCCGTTCCAAATTCAATTTAGCGGGGTTAAATCTACAGGCAACCTAGCTCTACATTGAAAACACAGTATGTTTATCAACTAAATATCCACATTTCCTTGCACTGATTTACCCACCTGAACTAGAAAAAAGGAGACCAGTGAGACCGCTCCATAGTTCGATCTATCCATTAAAACAGGAGACCAGTGGGACCGCTCCATAGTTCGATCTATCCATTAAAACAGGAGACCAGTGGGACCGCTCCATAGTTCGATCTATCCATTAAAACAGGAGACCAGTGGGACCGCTCCATAGTTCGATCTATCCATTAAAACAGGAGACCAGTGGGACCGCTCCATAGATCGATCTATCCATTAAAACAGGAGACCAGTGGGACCGCTCCATAGTTCGATCTATCCATTAAAACAGGAGACCAGTGGGACCGCTCCATAGTTCGATCTATCCATTAAAACAGGAGACCAGTGGGACCGCTCCATAGTTCGATCTATCCATTAAAACAGGAGACCAGTGGGACCGCTCCATAGTTCGATCTATCCATTAAAACAGGAGACCAGTGGGACCGCTCCATAGTTCGATCTATCCATTAAAACAGGAGACCAGTGGGACCGCTCCATAGTTCGATCTATCCATAAAAACAGGAGACCAGTGGGACCGCTCCATAGTTCGATCTATCCATTAAAACAGGAGACCAGTGGGACCGCTCCATAGTTCGATCTATCCATAAAAACAGGAGACCAGTGGGACCGCTCCATAGTTCGATCTATCCATTAAAACAGGAGACCAGTGGGACCGCTCCATAGTTCGATCTATCCATTAAAACAGGAGACCAGTGGGACCGCTCCATAGTTCGATCTATCCATTAAAACAGGAGACCAGTGGGACCGCTCCATAGTTCGATCTATCCATTGTCATTCAGAGTGACAAACACACTCCACAGGAATATATGACAAAAGGATTGACTTCAACTTTCCAATAGTCAACTTTAGCTTTCTGCAGCTCTTTGGCGTGTACATTTTACAACTTTTGAGGAACAATGAAGCATGCTCTTTCTTCGAGGATTTCAAAGAGCGTCATGCGACTTTGACTCAAAAGTTGTTTGATCCAAGGCCACAGTAAAGCGTTCAAATATGGAGGACATTTCCAAATTAGACGTATGCGTTTGTGACGGGTACCATCGTTCGGGCATTATACGATCAACTTTTCGCGAACACCGGGTACCATCACTATTTGATAATGATTCAAAATCACATGCTCATGATACTGCCGGAATAACACAATCGACTCTGCTTTTAGCAGATATCTTTGGTGGCTCTGGAAAGGGTTTTATCGCTTTTAATCATGTGACAATGATCAACCGTTGCGATGAATATGATTAAATGAGATCGTATGTGTGTCTTCGAGAATCATATTTTTGTTGATGATCCTCTTACACGAAATGCCTTCGTGCGGATTCTGGTTGGTTTGTTTGTTGTTTAAGCAACACTATATGACGGCGGTTTGTAAATAATCGAATCTGGACCAGACAATCCAGTGATTGATATCATGAGCATCGATCCTTGCGATGTGGGATCGATGACATGCATCGACCAAGTCAGCGAGCCTGACCACCCGATCCCGTTAGTCGCCTTTTACGACAAGCATAGTCGCCTTTTACGGCAAGCATGGGTTGATGAAGGGTGATGGGGTAAAAAAACATAAAAATACATGGACACAATTACCAGGATAAAATGATAGGACAAATATACAGTTCATATTATACACGACTATCACAATAGTTGTGGGTTGAACATTCGTGAGCAACCAAATGTTCTAATGTTTGTTTGTTGATTAACGCCGCACTGAGCAATATTCCAGCCATATGATGGCGATCTGTAAATAATCGAGTCTGGACCAGACAATCCAGTGATTGACATCATGAGCATCGATCTTCGGAATTGGGATACGATGACATACACCAACCAAGTCAGCGAGTCTGACAAGCCGATCCCGTTAGTCGCCTCTAACGACAAGCATAGTCGCCAAATGTTCTTAAATCAGACGATAATGTATCTGAGGCAGCCTTCTCTTGAAGCCACGCCTCGACTGACCTGTTTACGTGGAAATCTGACGTTTGCATGTTTAGAAAACCTGTCCAGTAGACAATTCAAGAAAGAATTTTGAAAAACATTTTGTATTCACCACCTGTAGATGTAATAACTGATGCAATGGTTCAACTCTTCGCCAGCATAAGAAATGGTAGGATTCGGCATTTATCGTAGCCCCACATTCTCAATTCTAATGTTTTCAGTGAATGTTCCATGATGAATTTCAAGTGACATTTTTATTTTTTGGGAAAGCCGTAAAACTAATATAAAATCATACTTATCCCTTGTAAGCACGCGACTGGGCATGTGTCTATTTAACAGTGATGGTTGAGATTAATGGCAGGCCGTAACATTTCCATAGAATAATACTTGTGCATATCATTCCCAGGATTATGTACGATGAGATCTGAGACAATGGTCTTTGTTGAAGGGGAAATCGATTCATCTTGACTTAAAACAATCACACGAACTGCCAACAAGCTGTATTTAATGTTTGTCGAACTTTATTTTCGAGAGATAAATATTTTGATTAAATCCATATATTACACCCTTGGTTAATGATGTGTGTTTTCAATCTGTTCGTAGACGGCATAAAAATCCAAAATAGGTATTTGGCATAAAGGCCCCAAATGTGCCTAAACAATTCTTCTGTAAATATTGCTAACCGAAGGAGACATTTCTACGCGCAAAGTAACACCCCACAATCGTTTATTCCGTGCAGTTGGACGTCACAAACCAGTCCTCCTATCTCAGCTAAGTCTCACAAGTTCAAATACATATTTCTGATGGTTCCAAATAATGTGTTTCAAATGAAATCGTTTTACTAAATATCTTCCTTTTGTAATGCCATCCATCAGAAAAGATAATCAAAATGGAAAGGATTGTCAATTACAATTCTCGCTTTAATCAGCACTGACCTGGTGTAACAGGTTGAGATATCCCAGACTGAGAACTCTGAATTAAATGAAATGAACAAACAAATATGTGAATGAATGAACGAACGAATGAATGAATGAATGTTGTGTTTTGTATTTCCAGACAAAACGAGTTAAATGTGGGATTGATATAACATTTACATCTTTCAATAAATACCACAGAATATTAGATATTGAATATTGAATATTGAATGTGAAACTACATGCACGATTGGCAAACTTGGTTTACATCAAACATGATCTGCAGCAGAACTCAGAACTCGGAATATCTGGAGTATTTGAAATGAACGATAACACACCGCTTTGAAGGGATGGACAAGTATGCCTCCTTGGTGAATGTCAAACAATAATTTAATTATAATGAACATTCAGTTTTGGATTAAAAAGGCTAACGCAATTTTCCTTTGTATATAACTGGCACCAGCATTATCCAGATCCAAGGAGTCCCATGTCGTCACTGATATCTTCTCTTCACGATGCGGCACACGTCACGACACCAGGCAATATTTTTTTACACTCCAGCACCTTTTTCGTCGTGACATAAGTGGTTGCTGGCTCCGTAGGGAAATTACCTGTATATACGGTCTAAAATATGCCAGACTTCCAATAACCGACTTGTCAAAAGACTTGCTGTTGAAGAAGATTACTTAACGGTGTAGGATGTTTAACGCATGATTTAGTTGCTCTTACCTCGCATCTTGACTGTACCTTGAATACCAATGTATGCCCTTTGTCACTATAGAGATTACATGTAGAATGTGGAATCAGAATAGGTAGACTAAACAATACCTAGAGATGCTTATCTATAATTTTTGCAACTTAAATTGTTCGATATTTGACATGAGTTGTTACAAAATATAACAGTAATGTTTATTTATGATTAAAAAATAGCTTCCACAGAAGAAATCGCTTGGGTGAGATCACGCAACATATCCTTGGAGATACTTCTACAATGTTATTGCAGCACAATACTTTGCAGACCATTTTGACGTGATTGTTACTATCACAATCAAATAATATCACTAATCTCTCAGACCGCCTCCGTGGTCTAGTGGTAGAGCGTCCGCCCGGAGAGCGGAAGGTCCGGGGTTCGATCCCCGGCCGCGTCATACCAAAAGACGTTAAAAGATGGTACTTGTTGTTACCCTGTCTGGCGCTCGGCATTAAGGGGCTAAAAGAAGGAATGGTCGGCTCGGAGTCAGTATACTGTGTCTGAGTGGGATATTCATGTTAAACTTTGGCATGGTATCTCATTGAGCTAGCACTATAAATCGGCATAAATCCGGACTAGTACAAGCAGCCACACAAACACACACACGTACATGCACGTCGCTATATAAGTGCAATAATCTTGGACGCGACGTTAAACCCCATTTCACCTCACCACTAATCTCTCTGCCACGGTCGCGGGTTCGCTGTACGTTTTGCACCCAAGGCAGTGGTTGAAAAATGATTTTGTAACATAAAAAGGATCTAATGCTAGTGTCCTTTGAGACCCGTGAAGATTCCAGGGTGGAATAGGACTTCAGCAACCCATGCTTACCGTTAAAGGCCACTATGCTTCTCGTAAAAGGCGACTAACGGAATCGGGTGGTCAGGCTCGCTGACTTGGTTGATGCATGTCATTGATCCCAATTGCGTGGATCGATGCTCATGATATCAATCACTGGATTTTCTGGTCCAGCCTCGATTATTTACAGACCGCCGCCATATAGCTGGAATATTGCTGAGTGCGGCGTTAAACAACCAACCAACCAAATGGGATTGCCTAGATTATGTGGTCCCGACTCGATTATGTACAGGTTGCCATTGTACATCTCGATTATTGCTGAGAGCAGCGTTAAACAAACAACAAACAAACATAAATGTGACAACCAAAAACAGACTTACTCTGGTTCGAATTTTTGGTCAACACCATATCCACGTTGGTTGGTTTCACCAATGTGGTAACCGCTTGTATCGTTTCTGGATTTTCGTCATCATACAGATATATATGACCAAAAGCGATGTTAAACCTAACTCGTCAACCAAAATTGGAATACGTTTTAAATTAAGACACTAGAGGGGTTCCCCAAATTCCTTTACTTTAAAAGTGAGTGTTTTTATGCTGTAATCGGCAATATTCCTTCTTCCTCACCCCGACCTGTATATATTCAGGTGTCGGCTAGTGGCTGTTAGCATGACCAACGGCGTCCGGAAACGATATCGGCCAGGACACACAATGTATTAAGCATCAGATACTCATGTATGAGGTTGTAGGGGACTATTCTGACCCAGAATCCGGAAAATGTGTGTTGAAATGTCTGTATATTCCCAAAGTAATGTATATGAAATATGTTAAGGTGTTAAAGACGAATTCCGGAGAATTGACTTTATGCACTGTCAAATTTTGTAACTGAACTTCTTAAAGAATGGGACAAGAGGTTGATCTCAAGTATTAGAAACAACGGTGTGATTTCACAAATACGAGTTTTAGATATCAATAAAATCGATACATTTTCATATTGTCGATGAAATAAATTATTAATATCATACATTCTCTGTTTCATATAATTAAATAATGTTTGGGTATCTCGGTTTCGATACGAATTTAGGGACATATACAAAATCGATTTTGTGATATAAATAGTTCGCATATTGCTTGATAAAAGGAATGAATTCATATTGCAGTAAATACGATATTGGTAAACGATAATGTGTGTCACGTCTCTCAAGCTTGTTTTTTTATGGACATATTTTTTGTGTTTGTGAGTGAATAATAATAATGACTTTCAAAACTTGTACGAGTAAACTAGACATGACATTCTGCCAATGTAATAAGTTTCCCATATTCCTAATCAGGAGGACAGTTAAAAGAGAAATAATGATATTACGAATTCGATTAATATGTATCTAATCCACCATTATTTCAATACATCACAAAATTAATATTCGATATCAATTATTCAGTTAGATAGAGGTTATCACAAATCCAATTTAGGATATCTGTTAGTATTGTGACATAAAAAATTGAATTTATGACTTCAAAAATTCGTTTTAGTGAAATCAATAAATGAATTATTGATATCATAAACTTGGGAATAAAGTACAACGGCGTCGCAAAGGACAATCCGGAGTGATGCGAATGATAAAAATGTCTTCCTTGTGAACGAGGACTCTTGTTAATATAAAACATAAAAGACGAGTTATAACCAGTCTTGAGTATCTGCCAGAACAGATTCCGTTGTGGGTAAACGGCAAAATAGCAGTGGAAATTATATGAATGGATCACTGAAAATCAGTGATGACATCAAGTTTCAGCTGGTAACGACTCAAGTCTTCAGTAACTATTTGTAATCTTCGCATTGAACAATATGGCTAATAGAAGTATTTCATTGGAACGTGCGCAGTGTAACTCATCGCGTGTTGACGTTTCATTAGCAGAATCGTAAAGATAATATTTGCATTGCAAGAAAAAATACTCATGCTATGTCAAGACGCGTTAACATGGAATTTTGTCGTTTTTTTGTTTTGACAGACAACATGAAGGAAGGCATAATCGATGACATAAAGAACATATGCATTTAAATCATGTGCTAGAGACAGAACGGCGATCAGGCATCATGGTGGATTTTCTTCGAATCATGATTGACATGTAAAATTAATAATTCGTTCAGGGTTTTTCTCGTAAAACGAAACATGTTTCAGTTATGACAATTCCCAGATGCCACATATTGTCTTTATATGAATAAACGGTACATTGTCATTGAACTCTAACAGACTAACGATACATCGTCTTCGGCTGCTGCCAATGACATACAGCGAGTCGTTAGAGGTGATGAACCGGATCGAGTGGTCAGGCTTGCTGACTGGTGGCTGACATGGTTGGTGCATGTCATCGTCTCCCAATTGCGTATTGATGCTCATGATGTCAATCACTCGATTGTATGGTCCAGATTCGATTTTTTTACAGACCACCGTCATATAGCTGGAACACTGTTGAGTGTGGCGATAAACAACAAACAAACATAGTGATTCATATTCACAATAACCCATGTTTTTGACATTGTCGGAATCGTACAATGAACTCTGCTTTTCGCACCCTTATGGGAGGGTTTTGTCGCTTGTAAGTCGATATTCATGCATGGTGAAGCGGCCGTCAAATCAGTTGCACATCGAGATATATTCTGATTTTTAAACCTCGTATAAATAACCTTCTTGTAGATACCCGCCCACGTAGGAATATACGGTAATGAAAACGCCGATAAGGCAGCCAAACTATCCCTCAAAATCCCAGAAATAAGCTTAACCTTACCCATCTCAAAATCAGAAATTAAAAGCGTAAACAACCAAAAAAAACACCAAAAATTGGCATAACCTATATCTAAACTCAAATAGCCAAATCAAAAAAGTACTCAGCAAACCACTAACCAAACCAAAAATTCTCCATCCATCAAAAAAATCGACAGAGTAATCACTAAACTCCAAACAGGACACACCAACCTAAATAACCACCTAAAAAAATTTAAAAAACACACCACAGGTAACTGCCCACACTGCAAACAACTAGAAACCCTTGAACACGCACTCATCCACTGCACACATTACCTAACACATCGAACCGCATTACAAACCACCCTCAATCTAAACAAGGCTCTCACTCTAGAAGCAATACTAAACCCACAAAATAAACTAGAAAACTTCAAGGCCTTAGGTGTATTCTTAATCAAAACGGAACTAATAAAACGCATCTAAAACCATAATAACCTACCAAATCAAAATCACATAAACAAACAATCATCCACCATACCCAGCTCCCTTAGTTCTCCTTCCCAACCCCATCGGCATCTATTCCAAATCTCAAAATTCCCAAATTCTATATAAGCAACCCCTAAAGCCCCCTCTTGGGTTGCACAGACCACCTTCGCCCCTTTCGGAAACACACTAAATGGCCTGGCCTGGCCCGTTTGCGAAATACGCATCTGTCGGAAAGCGCACTTTAAATCTCCAAAGTAAGTAAGTAAGTAAGTGAACATTTCATGCACAATCATCGGCAGCTTTGCAGCAGGTTGAGTTCATTACCAGTCATACATTTGAAAATTGGATTTGACCAAACAATTACAAACGCTATCAAAACGTTAATAGGCTGAAAACAGTCGCCGAAACACTGTTTCCAAGATCCTACACACAAATATGATATGAAATACATCACCATCGAATACCCATTTCTTGTTTGTTTCCTTTAAGATATCACCAAACATGGGTGTATACCTTCCTTTGTCCTGCTGTTAATATGACACTATGTTAACTATAAATGTGGTGTCACTTTAAAACTTATTTTAGAAAATACTAATTAGAAGCACCGTCGTTATTTAAACATCCTTCTAATGTGCTGAGACTTCGTCATTCACGTTGGAGCGGCATTTAGGTTACTGACTTGATTCAATAAAATTGGCATTATTGTGTAACGGTTATAAATGTGTATTTAATTAACACTGCGGCATTTCATATGACGCCATGCTCACTTTCGTCCCAAACAGTTTTTAATTTAGAATGAATACGAAATACATGCCGTGTGAGCTATCTGGTTTGTCTGTAATATGATTTAAACTGGTCAGATTTAACATTTCACGTCTTAGACAAGCATTGCGTTGAAATATAGAACTTAAATCCATATAATATGTGAAGATTATGCCGAGTTTGTATTGTACATTAAGTATAGGTGACACGTGGTCCCGTATACAGCGCTCAGGTCATAAATCAGGTGATGTTATGCAACGTTTATTGCGGAGAGTAGTTGGATTGGTGACCGTGTAGGGAAGGTTTCTAATCAGATAATTAGATAATGAGTAATCAGATATAATAATTGAATAGCTCATTCTGAAGCCATATACTGGGTATAAAATAATAATAATAATAATGATAATGATGATGGTGATGATGATGATGATGATAATAATAATAATAATAATAATAATAATAATAATAATAATAAAAAATAATCTTTTAGAAAAAAGACCACTTTAGTTGAATAGCGACATGTTGAAATCTATTTGAAATCCGCTATAATGCTATTTATAGAATATTAATCAAAAAGTCATGGAAAACTTATATACTTGTAACAAGACTAAATGGTGCAAATCTCTTTATGATTATTTATTTGATAGCAATTAATCAGCCACAGCCACTCTATTATGTTCTTTTCTTGACACAGAGAAAATACCAGAAATGCTATGGGTAGTTATTAAGTATTGTAAAATATTGATTGTGTTATGAGAACGTATTTATGAATCACTATTAAATATTCATGGTAATAGGGGTTCGCGGAAAAAGTTAATGTGCCCTGACCCACCATCACAAACACATGCAAATGCAAGTCAAGTGTTCACCGGTCAACCTTTAAATGAATGTATCAATGTCTGCCACATAATAAGCATATTGGCCCCATTTCCTTCTTGCAATTGTAAGAAATAATATAAAACATTGAATATGAAAAGTATTATTATCAACTGCACTGTTCTGTGTCATTAACATAGGCAATTTATCAAGATAAATCTGAACCCTAAGTCAGGGATTTATCTGCGTCAATCTAAATTCCAGTCGAGAGGAATCTCAGATATAATTTTGCGGGGGTCAAAGGCATAAACATAGGGATCCCAGACTGAATATACGTAACATGCTTCACTCGATTTCCACGAATGTTATTGATTCTTATCAGAATTAAAAGTTCTATGTAAAATGCAGTCAAAAAATGTGATAAATTTAGTAATTCAAATAGCCATACTTTTTTACCTCCCACGGGACTCGTAATGACAATTATCTGTGTCAATTCTTAATGTGCATGTGTATAGGACGTAAGGTACATTACGTCCGATAAAACCCTTCTTTGATAGGCATTTAGAAGTTGGAGTCCGATAAAAACCTTCTTTGATAGGCATTTAGAAGTTGGAGTCCGATAAAACCCTTCTTTGATATGCATTTAGAAGTCAGAGTACGATAAACCCCTTCTTTGATAGGCATTTAGAAGTTGGCGTACGATAAAACCCTTCTTTGATAGGCATTTAGAAGTTGGAGTGCGATAAAACCCTTCTTTGGTAGGCATTTAGAAGTTAGAGTACGATAAAAACCTTCTTTGATAGGCATTTAGAAGTTGGAGTACGATAAAAACCTTCTTTGATAGGCTTTTAGAAGTTGGCGAACGATATAAGCTTTCTTTGATAAGCATTTAGTAGTTGGAGTACGATAAACCCCTTCTTTGATAGGCATTTAGAAGTTGGCGTACGATAAAACCCTTCTTTGATAGGCATTTAGAAGTTGGAGTCCGATAAAACCCCTTCTTTGATAGGCATTTAGAAGTTGGAGTCCGATAAAACCCTTCTTTGGTAGGCATTTAGAAGTTGGAGTACGATAAACCCCTTCTTTGATAGGCATTTAGAAGTTGGAGTACGATAAACCCCTTCTTTGATAGGCATTTAGAAGTTGGAGTCCGATAAAACCCCTTCTTTGATAGGCATTTAGAAGTTGGAGTACGATAAAAACCTTCTTTGATAGGCATTTAGAAGTTGGAGTACGATAAAAACCTTCTTTGATAAGCATTTAGAAGTTGGCGTACGATATAACCTTTCTTTGATAGGCATTTAGTAGTTGGAGTACGATAAAACCCTTCTTTGATAGGCATTTAGAAGTTGGCGTACGATAATACCCTTCTTTGATAGGCATTTAGAAGTTGGAGTCCGATAAAACCCTTCTTTGATATGCATTTAGAAGTTGGAGTCCGATAAAATCCTTCTTTGGTAGGCATTTAGAAGTTGGAGTACGATAAACCCCTTCTTTGATAGGCATTTAGAAGTTGGAGTACGATAAACCCCTTCTTTGATAGGCATTTAGAAGTTGGAGTCCGATAAAACCCCTTCTTTGATAGGCATTTAGAAGTTGGAGTACGATAAACCCCTTCTTTGATAGGCATTTAGAAGTTGGAGTACGATAAAACCCTTCTTTGATAGGCATTTAGAAGTTGGAGTACGATAAAACCCTTCTTTGATAGGCATTTAGAAGTTGAAGCCCGATAAAACCCTTCTTTTATAGGCATTTTGAAGTTTGAGCCCGATAAAACCCTTCTTTGATAGGCATTTAGAAGTTGGCGTACGATATAACCTTTCTTTGATAGGCATTTAGTAGTTGGAGTACGATAATACCCTTCTTTGATAGGCATTTAGAAATTGGAGTACGATAAACCCCTTCTTTGATAGGCAGTTGGCGTACGATATAACCCTTCTTTGATAGGCATTTAGAAGTTGGAGTCCGATAAAACCCTTCTTTGGTAGGCATTTAGAAGTTAGAGTACGATAAAAACCTTCTTTGATAGGCATTTAGAAGTTGGAGTACGATAAAAACCTTCTTTGATAGGCTTTTAGAAGTTGGCGTACGATATAACCTTTCTTTGATAAGCATTTAGTAGTTGGAGTACGATAAACCCCTTCTTTGATAGGCATTTAGAAGTTGGCGTACGATAAAACCCTTCTTTGATAGGCATTTAGAAGTTGGAGTCCGATGAAACCCTTCTTTGATAGGCATTTAGAAGTTGGAGTCCGATAAAACCCTTCTTTGGTAGGCATATAGAAGTTGGAGTACGATAAACCCCTTCTTTGATAGGCATTTAGAAGTTGGAGTCCGATGAAACCCTTCTTTGATAGGCATTTAGAAGTTGGAGTCCGATAAAACCCTTCTTTGGTAGGCATATAGAAGTTGGAGTACGATAAACCCCTTCTTTGATAGGCATTTAGAAGTTGGAGTACGATAAAACCCTTCTTTGATAGGCATTTAGAAGTTGGAGTCCGATAAAACCCCTTCTTTGATAGGCATTTAGAAGTTGGAGTACGATAAAAACCTTCTTTGATAGGCATTTAGAAGTTGGAGTACGATAAAAACCTTCTTTGATAGGCATTTAGAAGTTGGCGTACGATATAACCTTTCTTTGATAGGCATTTAGTAGTTGGAGTACGATAAAACCCTTCTTTGATAGGCATTTAGAAGTTGGCGTACGATAATACCCTTCTTTGATATGCATTTAGAAGTTGGAGTCCGATAAAACCCTTCTTTGATATGCATTTAGAAGTTGGAGTCCGATAAAACCCTTCTTTGGTAGGCATTTAGAAGTTGGAGTACGATAAACCCCTTCTTTGATAGGCATTTAGAAGTTGGAGTACGATAAACCCCTTCTTTGATAGGCATTTAGAAGTTGGAGTACGATAAACCCCTTCTTTGATAGGCAGTTGGCGTACGATATAACCCTTCTTTGATAGGCATTTAGAAGTTGGAGTCCGATAAAACCCTTCTTTGATAGGCATTTAGAAGTTGGAGTACGATAAAACCCTTCTTTGATAGGCATTTAGAAGTTGGAGTACGATAAAACCCTTCTTTGATAGGCATTTAGAAGTTGGAGTACGATAAAACCCTTCTTTGATAGGCATTTAGAAGTTGAAGCCCGATAAAACCCTTCTTTTATAGGCATTTAGAAGTTCGAGTACGATAAAACCCTTCTTTGATAGGCATTTAGAAGTTGGCGTACGATATAACCTTTCTTTGATAGGCATTTAGTAGTTGGAGTACGATAAAACCCTTCTTTGATAGGCATTTAGAAATTGGCGTACGATAAAACCCTTCTTTGATAGGCATTTAGTAGTTGGAGTACGATAAAAACCTTCTTTGATAGGCATTTAGAAGTTGGCGTACGATAAAACCCTTCTTTGATAGGCATTTAGAAGTTTGAGTACGATAAAAACCTTCTTTGATAGGCATTTAGAAGTTGGCGTACGATATAACCCTTCTTTGATAGGCATTTAGAAGTTGGAGTCCGATAAAACCCTTCTTTGGTAGGCATTTAGAAGTTGGAGTACGATAAAACCCTTCTTTGGTAGGCATTTAGAAGTTGGAGTACGATAAAACCCTTCTTTGATAGGCATTTAGAAGTTGGCGTAAGATATAACCTTTCTTTGATAGGCATTTAGTAGTTGGAGTACGATAAAACCCTTCTTTGATAGGCATTTAGAAGTTGGAGTCCGATAAAACCCTTCTTTGGTAGGCATTTAGAAGTTAGAGTACGATAAACCCCTTCTTTGATATGCATTTAGAAGTTCAAGAACGATAAAACCCTTCTTTGGTAGGCATTTATAGAAGTTGGAGTCCGATAAAACCCTGCTCGTAGTGCCATCATCAATGGAAAGTTCCAGAGGGATGCATTCATCATTTAAAAGCCATTATTGCTGACAAATAAACAAGATTGCAAAGTAAAATATATCAATAAAATAAACAAAACTCTTTCCATAATCATAAGAATTCTACATTACAATTTCAACCAAACCGGGGGGCAAAAGAAAGTAAATGGATTTGAAATTGCGACCGCACGTCTCCTATTGTGAGCTGGTCGTCGGTTGTAAGCCATTCATTCCAATGCAGACAGCGAAAATGAATCGTCTTTCAATTGCATTTAGAAGTGAATTCACATAAGAGAGATATTATCTGGATGTCAACTTCTTTATTATGAGGATTACAACGTTTCGTAGTATATGCTTACTCCTTCATGAACTGAATCATTCCCCTGATGAAGGAGTAAGCATATACTACGAAACGTTGTGTTCCTCACCGTAAAGAAGTTGACATCATCATATTCTCTCTCTATTGAAAATAACGAACAATGAGATGACATTACTAATCCCTTTTTGAAGTTTTACGGAGGTCTTGACTGTTGTAAGCCTGACGAAACAACTTTTGTTATTTGGTAACAAATCACAAATACAAAAGCAACGTCTTGAACATTGTACAGGGAATGATGTGAATTTGTTAATGTTTGTATATCCAATATCTCTACGATTTCATTAAAGCACGTCCAATATCATCCATGTTCAACATATCAGTTAGCTGAGAACTGTCACCTTGTCAAGAAGTCACTCCCGCAAAACCCGTCACACCATCCTCCAGCCTCTATCTTGGGTTGACATCATCTACCAATAATGTGAGGTGAGTTGAGGTGAGGTGAAATTGGGTTTAACGTCGCGTCCAAGATTATTGCACTTATATATATAGCAACGTGCATGCACGTGTGTATGTGTGTGTGTGTGTGTGTGTGTGTGTGTGTGTGTGTGTGTGGCTGCTTGTACTAGTCCGGACTAATGCCGATTTATAGTGCTAGCACACTGAGATACCATGCCGCAGTTTAACATGAATACCCCACTCAGACACAGTATACTGACTCCGACTCTACCAGTCCTTGTTTCAGCCCCTTTATGCCGAGCGCCAGACAGGGTAACAACAAGTACCATTTTTTAACGTCTTTTGGTATGACGCGGCCGGGTACCGAACCTTCCGGTCTCCGACCAGACGCTTAACCACTAGACCACGGAGGCTGTCTCCAATAATGTGAACGAGCGATAAGTTCATCATCTGCTGTCTGGGTCGAGTGTACATTTGATTGAGAGGCCTCTGGAACTCATTTCATATCTGTACAGCTGAAACCCTGACAGTGTAAAGGCACGCATATAATGATGGAAAACGCTATTCCGTGGATCAAAATAGTTTCAAGTTGATCTGATAAATTTGTCAATGAGGGGAGAGCAGTAGTGACTTTTCTCGATAACAGTCATTGTGTCAAGATAATAGGCTGAAAGACCTGAAGTTGGTTGGTTGGTTTGTTGTTTAACGCCGCACTCAGCAATGTTCCACCTACATGACGGCAGTGTGTAAATAATCGAGTCTGGACCAGACAATCCAGTCATTAATATCATGAGCATCGATCCACGCAATTGGGATACGATGACATGCATCAAATCAAGTCAGTGAGCCTGACCACCCGACCCCGTTGGTCGCCTCTTACGACAATTATAATCGCTTTTACGGCAAGCAAGGGTTGCTGAAGTCCTGAAGAAACACGTGGCCAAAGTACGCCACATTGGAATTCCTTTCTGCACAGGCCTGCACACCCGCTTGATTAAACATTCCTCTAAATTGAACAATTAGTTGACAATTCATTGTATCGTGCCATCAAACCGTTTGTGAAATGACCGTTTGAACTATACTTCTACTTTGCCTTGGCTAATGTTGACACCGTGAATACAACCTTCATTTATAAATATTATCATGGTAATTTTTATGGACTGATGCCTTGTTTTCTAGAATGAATAGTATTTTCATAATACATGAGTATATAATCTTTCTCCACGGCACAAGTGTCTTCGAGGTGAATAAAACGTTCTGCTGTTTTGATATGAGATGCTCTTCATGTCCCCAGGAATAATCTGTTTGGAAACTCAATTTGAAAACGCTGGACAATACCATTTAGTGACCGTGTATCATTCATTCACATGATCATCTTCAATTATCCAGGGTATTTTATCTCCTTTATGTTTTATGATTAATACCCTGAACGCATTGCGCCTTTTAATGTAGACCTATGTAACCAGGAGTTTTGACTGCTTAACTGAATTTAGAATCCAAATGAAATGAAAACAGTATTTTCATCGCTCACAAGCAGTACCTAAACACTGTTTTCCTGGAATTGTGCGCATTATTTTATTAAGCCACAAGGTCTGTAAGTTGTCAGTGAAACCGGGCAAAACTTGTTTTTAGACACAGAGCTTCAGTACATAGACTTCTAAATAGATGACCAATGGTCAAGTCTGACTCGATCGCCCATAGACAAAGGCGACGCAATGTTTGTTTGCAGACAATGAAAGAAGTAACTAAATGGCCTTTATTATTTGCAAAATATCAGTAAATGACCTCAGTGGATGCTGCCTTTGTACTTAGGGTGTAGTCTGCCGAGAAACCTACCCATTATAAAGTACGTATGTTTACCTTCATTCTACCATTACAAAGTCAAACGAGAACTATAGGGAAACTATGTGGGATCTGTTCAATGTTTTGAGTGAGTTGTCGACATGGAAATAAAGGAAAAAGCGAAAATAGCCTTTTAATAAAGTATGCTGCTGTATGTATGCAAACATAGTTTTCTATGTCAATGAACTTAGCATATATTAAAGTCAGGCAATGTTTTAAACCGCACAACACCATTATCACTTAAAACCTATCACTGTGACGAAACGAGATCGGAGTCGGAGTGACAGAAGCGTCAAACTGCATGCTCATCTAACATTCACAATTTCTAAAAATTATTTTCCCGAAATTGTTGTCAGACATTATTTGAATATATTAGAAACCCTTAATCTGCACATATTTATAATTATGCGATTCAACAATGATTGAGAAATAAGGACTACCCTATGAATATCAGATTTTGCGATAATGCAAACCATCTGTTTCAATCAGAAACATTATTCGAATCCACGGATTAACCAATTAGAATCAAGGTTTTGCAAACGGACGGTAGAATGCGGATTAGTTGATGTTAAAGATAAGGCCAGTAGAGAGGATGTACTTGATGAATGTCTTTGAGAGTGGGTTAGATCAAAGCGTGAGATTGTCATTGGTAGAGTGCGCAAACTGAAAAAGAGGAAACCGAATTGGAATAAACCAATTCTGTCCCAGCCAGCTGTCATCCAAAGTCTGCCGTCTCTACAAGAAGAGTCGTAAATAGCATCGGCCATTATGTGAACGCATCACTACATTAATTGTTTGATCAAAGAACTTGGTATAAGTGACAAATCAATTAATGTCACATACAACGTACCACTCATTAGTCAACTCGTGGCTTGACTGAAACCTAAAGACATGGTGATTCCTCTTTTGTACTGGATTCCAAAGTTCCATAAAAATCGGTATAAAGAGAGATTTATTGCCGGGTCCAGCAACGTACCACCAAGTTCCTGTCTCAAAGATTAACCATAATCGTTAATACAATCAAGGAAGGACTCTCTTCATATTCACAGCAAGTATTTGAGACAAATCGAATAAATAGCATGTGGAATTCGCTGACAATCTCAAAGGATTAATTTTGCTTGAGTTTTTCTCAGAAAAGAATGAAGTTCCATTTTGTGACAACATTTACGTTTTCAACTTTGTACACCACTGTCCCACTTTAAGATAAACATTCCTTAATTCATTGGGGCACTTGTCACTAAATGTGATGATCATAGATTTTGTTCCATCAAAGATTCAGGGCAATTTGTCGAGACCCGTGAAGATCCGGGGTAGAATACGTCTAAAGTATCCCATGCTAACCGTAAAAGGGATCGGGTGGTCAGGCTCGCTGACATGGTTGATGCATGCATCGATGCTCATGATGTCAATCATTGAATTGTCTGGTCAATTCTCGATTATTTACAGACTGCCGTCATATCGCCAGAGCATTGCTGAGTGCGGCGTTAAACTACATACTACCAACCCCCCCCCCCCCCCCCCCCCCTCTTAACTTTCCCTTTAAGTTGATTAACTGTCAGGCAGTTCCAGCCTTTGGTGTCTACATTTCAAACCTTTGAGGTACAATCGAGCAGGTTATCTCCTCGAGTGTCAAGAAGCCTCAGACGATTCTTGCTCAGTAGTTGTTTAGCACCCAATGCCTTAGTAAAGCTTTCCAGAGGTTTTATAATTCCAACCTTTACATTTCCAAATTTGACACATCAGTAACTGAAAGGATGCCCGACGCAATTCCCATTATGACATCGTTTTTCCTCGTGTTAGTTCAGGTGGGACCCATGAAAATCCGGGGTTGAATACGTCTTCAGCAACCCATGCTTGCCGTAAAAGGTGACTATGCTTGCCGTAAGAGGCGACTAACGGGATCGGGTGGTCAGGCTCACTGACTTGATTTGATGCATGTCATCGTATCCCAATTGCGTTGATCGATGCTGGTGATGTCGATTACTGGAATGTCTGGTCCAGCCTCGATTATTTACTGACCGCCGCTATATAGCTGGAATATTGCTGAATGCGGCGTCAAACAAACAAACAAAAATCAAAACAAAATTGTTCAGGTTGATACTTGACTTGCCTTTGCATGTGCAACAAGTGTCACCGGTCGGGAAGGGTAGTTTAGGCGAACGCCTTCTTTCGTCACTTCAATAGTTGGAATCATACAGAAGATTTCTTATGATAATCGTACGAATTGCGTCGCTTTTTCACAACTTCCATCAGTGAATGGTTGCGCAGATCAGTCGAGAATGAAGCCTCAGATTATGTAAAATGAGATCTGAGATAATACTTTGCTGAAACGAAAATCGATTTCTCATCTTGACTTAAAACAACCCTCCGGTCTGTCAACAACCTGTAGTTAATGTTGTAGGGGCTTTGACTTCGAGGTACAAACATTTTGATTAAATCCATACATTATATCCTTGGTTAATCAGGCGTGTTTTCAATTTTGTCGTAGACTGAAGAACTATGAAAAAGGTAATTTGCATATCAAAATGTTTATTGGACCTTCACAATATCTCTCTATATATTGCTCACAGACGGAGGATTTCTACTCGAACAAGAATATACTGCACAGTCAGAATATAACGTCTTAAAGACATGATACTGTCGGATCTAAAAGTCCAAGGTAAGAAGGATAACGGATCATGTTAATTAATGTCTTTTACTTGAAATATATGTTTCATATTTACACGATTGTGTGACCTGTTCAATGCACTACTTGATATAACTTTTCAGTTTCTCCTTTCAGTGCCTCTTGGCTTAAATTAACCCTGAGCAGCAGTAGAACTCAGAAACTGGCAACAGCCACACAGTGCGGTTACTGCTAGGTTATCTGGAATATTTGAAATTGAAATGGCACCAGCCTTATCCAGATCAAAAGAGTTCAATGACATCTTCTCGTCACGACATGGCACAAAATGATAACGTCACGAAACCAGACAATAAATACACTCCAGCAGATTTCCCGTCGTGACATAAGTGGCTGCTGGCTCCTTGGGGAAATTACTTGGATACGGTCTGAAATATGCCGGACTTCCAATAACTGACTTGTCAAAAAACCTGGAGGTGAAGAAGATTACTTGCTGTGTAAGGTATTTCAATCTGATTTAGTTGATCTTAACTTGCACCTAAGTTTACTCTGGAAATGTATTTATACAGTACAGTGTTAAATTTCAAAAAGTGAGTGAGTAACAATTTAACGTCGCATCGGCATAATTTCAGGTATATACATGTATACCAAGTTAATATATTATTTTAAACAATATATTACAATAAACAATTTATGAAACATATTTGAGCATAACAATATCATGTATGCATTTTTAAAACACGGCAATAGGCCACCAGTGACCTAAGCTAGGCCACCTCGCTGGGGATCATGGGGACTTACAGTACCTCGACTTCCTGAATAATACCCCAGCAGGATTTACGTCATCACTTTAGCTACTGGTAGCTGTGCATAATACTAGCCAATATTAAGAAATACTCAGCAATGAGTTGGCTTAAAAACACTGGTTGTAGTCTCGTCAATCGGTAAAATTAAAAGGAATATGTGTTGGATATCGCACACCTGCTTGTTTGTTGGTTGTTTAACGCCGCATATATAACGGCGGACAGTCCACACCAGTCTTACCTAAAGCAATATTTAGGTGAGGTACACATTTTCAAAATCAATATGGCATGGTAATAAATCATTAACTAATAATATTTTCCTCAAGGAGGGCAAAAAGTTACAACTTTTAATGTTGTTTGTTTGTTGTTTAACGTCACACTCAGCAATATTCCAGCTTCCTGACGGCGGTCTGTACATATTCGAGTCTCGAGCATGGATTACGAAGACCTATTCTAACCCGGATGTTCACAGGTGACGTATGATGTATCACTAACGTGTGTCGAATGTCGTGTGTGTTTTTTTTTACATATTAGCCAGTACTAAATTACCATGTGTGGCAATGTGTTAAGATTGTGTCCCTTACTGCTTAACCAGTGGTATGTCAGTCCTGTTCAGTCAAATGGCAATGGTAATATGCAATCTCATTAAAATGATATCTTAGCTCTAGCCACCGTTAAGCAGAGACTTGAGGACGTCCAATTACGAGTCATGTCAGAACGACCTTTAGCGGACTTTGGCCGACCAATGGAATGACTGACGAGAAGTCGACATTAGCAAATCAGAAAGACAGCTTTCTCACGTGCTTTACGACACTAGTTTCAAACGCTTACGAACTACGCTTTGAAACATATATTGACAAATTCTCGTTTAAAAATTGAAAACTGAACAAAAGAACAATGGCTAGAAGATGGCCTAGATTGTATGGATTCGGGCATAAAGCCCATAACTGTCATTCGAAATACCTCGTGTTATTTCTGTCGAGGTTGCATGATTAGAAAACACATTCCGACTGTCACATTCATGATCTAATACGCGACGCTCTAATTTGTCGGATGAAAAGTCGTTCTGACGTGACCGTAATGGGATGTCTTCTGATTGCCGTAGCGAGAACTAAGATCTGATTTTAAAGAGATTGTGGTAAAATGTCGAAAGGTATGGCAATAAGCATATGTTAACCTCATGATGTTTGAATGATCATTTTGCTTGATAGGCATCGTTTTGTTTATTGTTTCCAGTCACCTTTACATAATTCCATTCTATGTTAATATGAGGTAGCATTTCAGTTTAGTGTGTTGTGACAACTCACACAAATGTATATCAATCGATTCCATGAGGACAGGTTATGTGTACGGAACTTTGAGACCACTTGTTATAATCGGGAGGAATGAAGGATTCGGACCCATGGCCGGTTGACCTGTTGAGCTACTTGGCCAAACATGCCTCTTCATTGTTCAGTGAGCAACTGTGATACATTTCGAATGGATAAATGCATCATATGTTGTTTTTTTTAAAGTGAGTGGACGGTGGTTCATGGAAAAATTAAGGTGGCAGAAAGTACCAAATTGAAATACATGTATACAATTCCAAAAATAATGATCCATTTTCAGAACATGGTAATATATGTTTCATTGCAAAAACAACACCATTCCAGCACTATCACGACGGGAAGGCTAGATAGGAGCTTTATACATTGTACCCATGTGGGGAATCGAACCCGGGTAGTCGGTGTGACTCGCGAACACATTAACCGTTAGGCTACCTTGAAAGTATTGCATATCATGGATCATATTGTATAACATTAAGAATAGTCATGAAGTATACCATTTTTCACAATAACTAATTTTATATCTCATATACCTATAAAACGTCATCGCCAAAGTCAACAGTGGCATGTTTTGTATGCCTTTAATCAAACAAATATCCTTGACCACATCATTCTGGAAAGGCATACTTCATTAAACTCCAGGTATCTTTGTTTGGCAAGCCATGTGTCATCTACCGGGGAGATAATTACATACGGTCGCTGGTCCACGATAATTTTAGTTTAATAACACCAAGAGCAAAGGTATCGTCTTCCACCTTAGAACCCATTCCAATGTCTGGACGTTTTTTTGTCTGCGCTTCTTCCTTTTATCTCTACGGTGATATGCAGGAAATAGCTACGTCGACATAAAGGCTTTAAAGGCTGTTATTAATGGCCACCCATTATACGCTTGGGGGCATCACTGATGCCGAGAAGATGGCAAGTTGGTATATCAAGACTAAGGATGGTCAACCAATATTCATTTCATTGTTTTTCAAGAACTGAATAAGTAGAGGGCCGGCTATTTGATATTCCGTGGTCTCTTGGATACAGCGTCTGTCAGAGTGGAAGGTCGGTTGTTCCGTCTGCCGTCTCAAACCAAAATACGTTTGACGTTGGTACGTATACTTGCCTGGTGCTAGGCATTTACTGGTTGGTTAGGAATGCGAGTACTGTGTCTGAGTAGGGTATCCGGCAGGGTGTCTCAGTGGGCTAGTGCTATAAAACTGGCATCAGTCCGGACTAGTCAAAGTAGACACACACACACACACACAACGGTAATACAAAGTAATTAAAACAATTCCATTAGCTTGGTGGGTAACCATGAAGCAATATTTTACCTTCTCAAGGTCAGCCATATTTTATCTTTATCAGGAAGGTCTTTCTCAAAGAACACATCTGACTGGTGTCTTGTAACGCTTCGATTATTGTACATTGCAGGCTAGAGACTTAAATTATACATTCGGACATATGAAAATTGCAATTTGGGATCTTGTTGATGGAATCAATACTACTTCGTCACATCACGAGCAGAGTTTCGGAGCACTCCACAGAGGTATTTTCAGCAAGGTCAGACTAACACAGACAGGTGCAGCAGAAGAATGGGCAAAAACATTCCCCAGCTATCTCAAGCAGTTAAGTTAAGTAGCTTCAAGAGGTCCTATTTCCAAAGTGTAATTATGACACCCTCGCCACAATCATGGGTTTGTTAATATTTCACGTAACACATCAACACTCATAGCCATCCCCAGGGCAAACCTAACACTAAACATCAAATTTTAATCTGAAGCTTCTCATTTTCCTTTGCACGTCTGCAAATTTGCCTTCACGTTTAGTTCAACCACCGGTCAATGTTCAATATAGCATGCTTTATCTTTGGCGTGTGAGACGATGTCCTCGTGTCATCTACAAACCAATGAGGCAATAGGGACATAGAGGTTATAAGAGGGAAATACCCTTCTTTGACGGGGATTCTCGAGTCAAATCAACGACTCAGAATAACATCCTCCGAGGCTAGCGTTGATAAGTGTGTTCTGAAGACTTGAACTATTTGCAACCACACATATAAACTGGTCCCTAGGATTATTAATGAGGTACGTGCTGGTTCTGTTTTGTTAGAATGGAATGGGTTAGAAGTTTCAAAGAATTTTAAAGATGTCTCATTTGTAATGATTTAATGTACATCAAGCTCTTTAACGTTTTTGTGTTCAATTCAGGCTTCAAAAGCATTCGTAAAGAGAGATGAAAAGGTGGTCTATTTCTGACCAACTTTTTTAATCCAGTTCGTCAATATGCTGAAGCTATCGTATTCGAATGTAAGATCATGCCTTGTTAGAGAGCATATGCATGTTCTGCGTCCCCGTGTGTTTCCGTATGGAAAATCGATGTTTCGTCTAAATTTTCACGCGGAAGTCGAAGAAAGACCATGTTGGAATGCCGGGGTAGACTTCCTGCATAATACCCCAGCAGGATTTACGTCATCACTTTAGCTACTGGTGGTTGTGCATAATACCAGCCAATATTAAGAAATACTCAGCAATGAGTTGGCTTAAAAACACTGGTTGTAGTCTCGTCAGTCGGTAAAATTAAAAGGAATATGTGTTGGATATCGCACACCTGCTTGTTTGTTGGTTGTTTAACGCCGCATATAAAACGGCGGACAGTCCACACCAGTCTTACTTAAAGAAATATTTAGGGTGAGGTACACATTTTCAAAATCAATATGGCATGGTAATATGATAAATCATTAACTTATAATATTTTCCTCAAGGAGGGCAAAAAGTTACAACTTTTAATGTTGTTTGTTTGTTGTTTAACGTCGCACTCAGCAATATTCCATCTTTCTCACGTGCTTTACGACACTAGTTTCAAACACTTAGGAACTACGCTTTGAAACATATATTGACAAATTCTCGTTTAAAAAAATGAAAACTGAACAAAAGAACAATGGCTAGAAGATGGCCTAGATTGTATGGATTCGGGCATAAAGCCCATAACTGTCATTCGAAATACCTCGTGTTATTTTTTTCGAGGTAGCATGATTAGAAAACACATTCCGACTGTCACATTCATGATCTAATACGCGACGTTCTAATATGTCGGATGAAAAGTCGTTCTGACGTGACCGTAATTGGATGTCCTCTGATAGCCGTAGCAAGAACTAAGATCTGATTTTAAAGAGATTGTGGTAAAATGTCGAAAGGTATGGCAATATGCATATGTTCGAGATAACCTTATGATGTTTGAATGATCATTTTGCTTGATAGGCATCGTTTTGTTTAGTTTCCAGTCACCTTTACATAATTCCATTCTATGTTAATATGAGGTAGCATTTCAGTTTAGTGTGTTGTTAAATCTCACACAAATGTATATCAATCGATTCCATGAGGACAGGTTATGTGTAGGGAACTTAGAGACCACTTGTTATAATCGGGAGGAATCAAGGATTCGGACCAATGGCCGGTTGACCTGTTGAGCTACTTGGCCAAACATGCCTCTTCATTGTTCAGTGAGCAACTGTGATACATTTCGAATGGATAAATGCATCATATGTTGTTTTTTTTAAAGTGAGTGGACGGTGGTTCATGGAAAAATTAAGATGGCAGAAAGTACCAAATTGAAATACATGTATACAATTCCAAAAATAATGATCCATTTTCAGAACATGGTAATATATGTTTCATTGCAAAAACAACACCATTCCAGCACTATCACGACGGGAAGGCTAGATAGGAGCTTTATACATTGTACCCATGTGGGGAATCGAACCCGGGTAGTCGGTGTGACTCGCGAACACATTAACCGTTAGGCTACCTTGAACGTATTGCATAATCATATTGTATAACATTAAGAATAGTCATGAAGTATACCATTTCTCATAATAACTAATTTTATATCTCATATACCTATAAAACGCCAACGTCAACAGTGGCATGTTTTGTATGCCTTTAATCAAACAAATATCCTTGACCACATCATTCTGGAAAGGCATACTTCATTAAACTCCAGGTATCTCTGTTGAGATAGCCATGTGTCATCTACCGGAGAGATAATTACATACGGTCGCTGGTCCACGATAATTTTAGTTTAATAACACCAAGAGCAAAGGTATCGTCTTCCACCTTAGAACCCATTCCAATGTCTGGACGTTTTTTTGTCTGCGCTTCTTCCTTTTATCTCTACGGTGATATGCAGGAAATAGCTACGTCGACATAAAGGCTTTAAAGGCTGTTATTAATGGCCATCCATTATATGCTTGGGGGCATCACTGATGCCGAGAAGATGGCAAGTTGGTATATCAAGACAAAGGATGGTCAGCCAATATTCATTTCATTGTTTTTCACGAACTGAAAAAGTAGAGGGCCGGCTGTTTGAGATTCCCTGGTCTCTTGGATACAGCGTCTGTCAGAGTGGAAGGTCGGTTGTTCGACCCCCTGCCGTCTCAAACCAAAATACGTTTGAAGATTGTACTTGCCTGGTACTAGATCAGAGTACTGTGTCTGAGTAAGGTTTCCGGCAGGGTGTCTCAGTGGGCTAAGTACTATAAAACCGGCATACGTCCGGACTAGTAAAAGCACACACACACACACACACACATACACACACACACGCATGCACGCATCACACCCCATGTATTGGTAACCCAGGCCCCAACGGTAATACAAAACAATTCCATTAGCTTGTAGGGTAGCCATGAAGCAATATTTCACCTTCTTTAGGTCAGCCATATTTTATCTTTATCAGGAAGGTCTTTCTCAAAGATCACATCTGACTGGTGTCTTGTAACGCTTCGATTATTTTACATTGCAGGCGGGAGACTTAAATCATACATTCGGACATATGAAAATTGAAATCTGGGATCTTGTTGATGGAATCAATACTTCTTCGTCACATCACGAGCAGAGTTTCTGAGCAGTCAACAGAGGTATTTTCAGCAAGGTCAGACTAACACAGACAGGTGCAGCAGAAGAATGGGCAAAAACATTCCCCAGCTATCTCAAGCAGTTAAGTTGAGTAGCTTCAAGAGGTCCTATTTCCAAAGTGTAATTATGACACCCTCGCCACAATCATGGGTTTGTTAATATTTCACGTAACACATCAACACTCATAGCCATCCCCAGGGCAAACCTGACACTAAACACCAATTTTAATCTGAAGCTTCTCATTTTCCTTTGCACGTCTGCAAATTTGCCTTCACGTTTAGTACAACCCCCGGTCAATGTTCAATATAGCATGCTTTATCTTTGGCGTGTGAGAGGATGTCCTCGTGTCATCTACAAACCAATGAGGCAATAGGGACATAGAGGTTATAAGAGGGAAATACCCTTCTTTGACGGGGATTCTCGAGTCAAATCAACGACGCAGAATAACATCCTCTGAGGCTAGCGTTGATAAGTGTGTTCTGAAGACTTGAACTATTTGCAACCACACATGTAAACTGTTCCCTAGGATTATTAATGAGCTACGTGCTGGTTCTATTTTATTAGAATGGAATGGGTTAGAAGTTTCAACGAATTTTAAAGATGTCTCGTTCGTAATGATTTAATGTACATCAAGCTCTTTAACGTTTCGGGGTTCAATTCAGTCTTCAAAAGCATTCGTATAGAGAGATGAAAAGGTGGTCTATTTCTGACCAACTTTTTAAATCCAGTTCGTCAATATGCTGAAGTTATCGTATTCGAATGTAAGATCATGCCTTGTTAGAAAGGATATGCATGTTCTGCGTCCCCGTGTGTTTCCGTATGGAAAAATCGATGTTTCGTCTACATTTCCACGCGGGAGTCCCAGAAAGACCATGTTGGAATGCCGGGGTAGAGCTGCTCACCACCGACCTATGCTTGTAGCATCCGACTAAAATGGATCAGGCTTTCTTTCTCAATGACGAGGTCGTTGTTCATTCTTTCAGACACCAGTTGTTTGAGGTTGCCATGAACAAGTGAATATTGCACTCTGTGGCGTTAAACATTCCCTTACTGTGGCATTAAACATGCACTTACTGTGGCGTTAAACATTCCCTTACTGTGGCGTTAAACATGCACTTACTGTGGCATTAAACATGCACTTACTGTGGCATTAAACATGCACTTACTGTTGCTTTAAACATGCACTTACTGTGGCGTTAAACATGCACTTACTGTGGCGTTAAACATTCCCTTACTGTGGCGTTAAACATGCACTTACTGTGGCGTTAACATGCACTTACTGTGATGTTAAACATGCACTTACTGTGGCGTTAAACATGCACTTACTGTGGCGTTAACATGCACTTACTGTGATGTTAAACACGCACTTACTGTTGCTTTAAACATGCACTTACTGTGGCATTAAACATGCACTTACTGTGGCATTAAACATGCACTTACTGTTGCTTTAAACATGCACTTACTGTGGCGTTAAACATTCCCTTACTGTGGCGTTAAACATTCCCTTACTGTGGCGTTAAACATGCACTTACTGTGGCGTTTAACATGCACTTACTGTGATGTTAAACATGCACTTACTGTTGCTTTAAACATGCACTTACTGTGGCGTTAAACATTCCCTTACTGTGGCGTTAAACATGCACTTACTGTGGCGTTTAACATGCACTTACTGTGATGTTAAACATGCACTTACTGTTACGTTAAACATGCACTTACTGTGGCGTTAAACATTCCCTTACTGTGGCGTTAAACATGCACTTACTGTGGCGTTAAACATGCACTTACCAATTGCTTTTATGGATGTATAGGGTCTTGTGGTTCAAGCGTTGGCTGGTCGTGATATTGCAGGAACATTGCTAAAAGCGGGGTAAAACTTCACTCACTGACTCACTCACTTACTATGGAGGTGTATTCATAATAGCGATGTGCACACTGTGTAATCCGCAAAAACATATTGAAGTCAATCCTTGTGAAAACATCAATCAAACATGATTTCACATTGGTTGCTGAAGACATATTCTACCCCGGATCATCACGGGTCCATTCTATAATCAGCAACTCGGAAAAATGTAGTTTGTTCGTGGTCTGGGTCTACATTTTGCGACGGATTCATAAACAATCAATAATTACTCATCAAGGAACATAACTCCACAAGCGGCCTACTTACAATGTACCTGGGCTGTTGCATTAATGCCCTGATCGATGTCATCGACAAATTGTATCCTTGAACAAATTGAACAGAACATAATCTCATCATAAGGAAAAACATACAAGTTCAGCTCCCTCAGTGAGTTTTTTTGTTTGTAGTTAAACGCCGCACTCAGCAATATTCCAGCTGTATGACGGCGGTCTGTAAATAATCGAGTCCGGACCAGACAATCCAGTGATTGACACCATGAGCATCGATCCACTCAATTGGGATACGATGACATGCATCAAACAAGTCAGTAAACCTGACCCACCGATCCCATTAGTAGCCTCTTACGACAAGCACAGTCGCCTTTTACGGCAAGCATGGGTTGCTGAAGACCTATTCTACCCCGGACCTTCACGGGTCCCCTCAGTGAATGAGTGGGTTAGGTTTAACAGCTTTCAGTTACACCAAGGCGTGTCAGCTTGATGTGAGAGGAAAGAGCAAACTGGTACTGATGTAAGACATATACCAATTTGGTGAAACCCACGCTGACTAACCTAGAAACATAATCGGGATTCTAACCCACAATTATAGGTTTCTGGTGTACCCAAGGGACGCAATTCTGCACTTCGCATAGCGGCGCCTCAGATGATTGAGCGACCAGTCCACCACTCTCTCTATACCTAAATATGAGAAAAAGAAAGTATGTCATGTTTGATAGTTGGTAAAATGAAACAAACAAGAAATGCTTATTCTAATTGATGTATTTGATACGGGTATCATAGTTGCGTTTGCAGTGCTTTGGTGACTGACTGCTTTTGCAAAGTAACGTTTTGATAACGTTTGTATTTTTTTTTTTATCAAATCCAATTTTCGAAGATACTTTCTTTTGCCCGGCAACTTTACTCTAAATCACAGAAATCTGAAGTTCTGATTAAAACTAAATGGGTTCTTTGACAAGACTGAAAACGTACGACTATTGCCCAAAACATCGTAACAATAAAGAATAATAGGATGTGGAGATTGCATTTAATGTAACGGTTGCAGATTCAAATTCATATGGAGACGCTATGACTGTAAATTGCTGATTGCGTTGTTTTTATATTGAAATACCGCACAATTGATGGAAGTTGGATGCAAATATTTAAAGGTGGCATTTCACTCCTGGTGTTTATATAATATAAAGAGACGGATGTTTAATCATAACTTAAGATTGTTGTGCTCTTAATGTACACTTCAAGGTTAATGATATAAGTTATTTCTGTCTTTCAGTAGCTGTTCCTCATCCGCTTTCCTGGTTGGAATATTCCACTCTGAAACGCTTGTTTCATTAAGAATGAATTTGAAACAACGTACCCATTTGTGTAATCGAAACCGAGTTTTCAGACCCTTGAACATCCGGTTTAGAACTGGTCTTCGGCAACCTATGCTTGTCGTAAAAGGCGGCTAACAGGATCGGGTGGTCAGGATCGCTGACTTGGTTGATGTATGTTATCGTATCCCATTTGCATAGATTGATGCTCATGATAACAATCTCTGGACTGTGTGGCAGACTCGATGATTTACAGAGCGCCGTCATATAGCTGGAATATTGCTGAGTGCGGCGTTAAACAAGAAACAAACAAACAAGCCGTGTCTTCAGCATGACACGCCAAGGCTTTAGCCTATGGGTACATTATGGGGAAAGACTTTCCGTATAGGCTTACCGGGTTAGCATTTGTCACCAGTGTTCAACATATGCTGGTCGTAAGAGGTGACAAAATGGATCGGATGGTCAGACTTTGTGATAAAATGTATCTGGTGATCAGACTCGCTGACTGGGTTGATTGCATGTGAGCATTCCTCGTTGGAGTCATCGTTGTCTCTTCACACAATATTCATGGATTATCTGGTCGTGAAATTATGATAGTACACCATTGGGATGCCGGGTTAGAATTAGGCCCCAGCAACCTTTGCTGGTCGTAAGAAGCGATTTAATTAATCAGTTGGTCGGCTTGCTGACTTGCGTGTCATCGTACCCAGACGGCGTTGATCATTGCTCACAATGTCGATCCCTCGAGTGTCTAGTCTAGACTCGATTATTTACAGAGCGCCGTCATAACTATAGCTGGAATATTGCTGCGTAAAACAACAAGCAAATATGCATGTATGTCTTTGTCTGTGGTAAGTATTCTCGCAAATAGGGAATTTGAGTGTATCGGCAAGTTGAAATTGAGGCCATATTGAAGAAAGTGAGAACCAATTTTAGTATTTTTCCTGCAATATCACGTCCGAAAACATCAGTAACGGATTTTTTAAATTATACCTATGCTTAGCATCGAACACATACGCTCGGCGTGGCGAGCGAACGTTTTAACCACAAGGCTTTCCCACCGCCGTGTAGTGTTTAATATAGTAGCAGCTTAAGCGTATATATACTAAACAACAGGTCCACTGAAATAATGATCGGTATAGATAACTTATTGAGATGTCGTGATCATGTTGCCCTTCAAAATTTACAGCTATTAATATCATATTCATACTATATTCACAAAACCATTTTAATAATAATAAGATATCTCTGCTAAAGATGTTCGCGAAAAAGAGTGCGCGTACACGCTTCCTGACCCCTCCGATGGCACCCATCATAAATACATGCAAAGGCAACTAAATCATAAACACATGCAAAGGCAATATGAAAGTATAGCAGCAGAACTGACGGAATTTCTCAGACGTCTTCTGGGACCACCCACTACGGTAGACACTGGTAGTATTACGTCTGACACAAATCGTGGGCCAAGTGACACAAATCATGGGCCAAGTCGGCTTATCGATTTTCGTCGCGAACGCTGCCTTAGCCTTTAGGGTGGGGAAAATTTAGTATCGCAATCTCACTTTCACTATTTGTGGTTCAGCAAGTACAACAGAGTGTAATAAAAACACGCTGTGTCACGAATTTCAAACTGGATTCGTTTCCACTAAACATTGTTACTCAAGGAGAAGCCACAAAACATGAACTGAACTTTAGGTTTCAGTGAGTGAATATGATTTTGGGACGCAATGTGCAATCTTCCAACACCATCACGGCTGGGGACACAAGAGATAAGCTTTATAAATATTGGGTTGTAACCCGGTACTTAGGCGTGACGAGCGGAAACTTTAACTACAATTCCCTTAGGATTAAGTTTGTTTTTTGTTTGTTGTTCAACGACTCACACGTTGAATTGTATTCAAGCTATGTAACGGTGGTCTGTAAATAATTGAACCTGGACCACATAATCCAATGAATGTGGGCATTCATTTGTATGTTTGGTTTTTGTTTAGTGCCACACTCAGCAATAATTCAGCAATAGCACGGCGGTCTGTAAATAATCGAGTCCGGACCAGACAATCCAGTGATTGGCATCATGAGCATCGATCCACTCAATTGGAATACGATGACATGCATCAAACAAGTCAGTAAACCTGACCCCCCCGATCCCGTTAATCGCCTCTTACGACAAGCACAGTCGCCTTTTACGGCAAGCATGGGTTGCTGAAGACAATCTAGTCTGAGCATCCATGAGCATAGATCTTCGCAATTGGGATACGATCACATGCATCAACCAAGTCAGCGAGCCAGACAACCCGATCTCGTTAGTCTCCTCCTACAAGCATAGCTTATTAGAGCCAGACGGCGTGGATCGTGCCCGGCCGGTGGTGTGAGCAATCAACAAAGCCACCGAGCCTGACCATCCGATCCATTTGGTCGCCTCTTACGACCAGCATACGTTGCTGGGGTCGTTGACTGTAAGAAGCAGACTCCTGTTACCCTTTGTTTGTCGTAATTACCATGTAAGGGACCCACCACTGATAACGTTGTGTTATTGTGCTCTGCGAATCATTTACGGAAGACTTTTAAGGTCATTTGTTGTTTTTTAAAAACCCAACAATTCTAGAAATTTCAAGATGCTAAGTTGAAATTTCAAGATACATACAAAGTTGAAATTTCAAGATAATTATAATAACTTATTATCTTGAAATTTCAACATATTATCTTAATTTTTCAACTTAATACCTTGAAATTTCAAGATCATTTTATCTTGAAATTTAAACTGATGTAACTTGAAAGATACTCAGTTGAAAGTTCAAGCTACATACTAAGTTGACATTCAAGATAATGATCTTGAAATTTCAAGGTACTAAGTTGAAAAATTAAGATAATAAGTTGAAATTTCAAAATGATAAGTTATTATAATTATCTTGAATTTTCAATTTAGAATCTCAACATAACATCTTGAAATTTCAAGAAAAACAAAACAACACAAATGGCCCTAAAAGGCTTCCGTAGTCATTTCGTTTTTTGACGACATAATATTTTCAGTACATCCATGATGCCCAGCAAACAATGTATCTGCTTTTAGTCAAACCTGAGGACAAATAATTTTTCCATTTTGAGCTCGAACAAAAGAGGAAATTCGAAATTCAATTACACAAAAATGACAGATGACTGTCCATATGTAAGATCTATTCTTGCTACATCTTGTGTTCAAAGCAGTGAGTGAGTGAGTTGGGTTTAACGCTGCTTTTAACAGTATTCCAGTTATATCACGGCGTGTCAGCTTAACGTGGGAGGAAAGTAGTTGTTTAGCACCCAATGCCTTATTAAAGCTTTCCAGAGGTTTTATAAGAAGGACATTTCCAAATTTGACACATCAGTAACTGAAAGGATGCCCGACGCAATTCCCATTAAGACATCGTTTTTCCTCGTGTTAGTTCAGGTGGGACCCATGAAAATCCGGGGTTGAATACGTCTTCAGCAGGCCCGCTGACTTGGTTAATGCAAGTCATCGGTCCCAATTGCGTGGATCGATGCTCATGATATTAATGACTGGATTGTCTGGTCCAGAATCGATTATTTACAGACCGCCGCCATATAGTTGGAATGTTGCTGAGTGCGGCTTTAAACAACAAACCAACCAACCAAATCAAACATTTTCTGGGACTATTTTATTTCGATAAAATCCCAGAAAAAAATGTGAAAAATACAAAAAGAATATTGAGTCTCCCAGGCACACATAGTCGCCCTCCGCACATATCACAGTATATCTCATAAATACATTGCAAGTGATTGCAAGTCACTTTACTGGCTAATGTAGCCAAGTGTTTTTGCACGTATCTTCCCATAATCTAAAAAAAAACCCATTTGGCCACGCCCACAGTCGGCCTTCTTTCGTAGACTGCGTTGTATAAGTGCGCTGAACGATGTCATGGACAAATTGTATCCTTCAATAAAATGAATGAACAGAATATAATGTCATAAGGAGAAACATGCAAGTTCAGCTCCTTCAGTGAGTGAATGAGTGAGTTAGGATTAACGCCGCTTTGAACAGTATTTCAATTATATCACGGCGTGTCAGCGTGATGTGGGAGGAATGACCGAGGTGATGCAGGTATCAGACGTTTACTACTTTAGTGAAACCCAAGAGCACTGGTATGGTACTGACAAACCTAAAAACATAATCGGGGCGAACAGGGATTCGAACCCACAACCATAGGTTACTGGCGTGCCCAAGGGACGCAACTCTGCACAGCGAATGGCGGCGCCTTAGACGACTGGGCCACCCGTTCCCCCGGCCGAATAATGCTGTGTCGGCCTCATTGAAAATCGGACTCGAACGAATTCGGGTGTCATCATTGAGACAAGCATGTAATGTTCCGGCTTCCATGGTACAGTGATTTCTGACATGACTTCCCAGACACCGACGACGGCGATGGATGCCGGAAACTATTTTTCAAAATTCAATTCTGCGTACGACAGTCCTAATTCTTGAGACGTCAACGGCAGATTTGTCTATCTTTTCTTTCAACCTGAAGCAACAGAACATGTTATGACATGTATTTTTTACTGTTGAAGCTCAACGTCACATCACCAAGAATTGGCTTCACAGATCATGACCATGTAGGGAATCGAACACGCGAGCGCTTTGACCATTAGCCTACTCCTAAAGCTGGAGTACAAGTTCTTTGAGTCAATTAGGATCTCCATTTCCATATTGATACTCTTTTCTATTTCTATGATTCTAATCAAATTGTTTTCGAAAACAGCGATTTAACAGAGTAACCATGTGGTAATCGAACACGGGAATTCTGCGTGACAAGCGAACGCTTTCACTATTAGGAGTCACCGCTGTCACAAAGAAATGTAAAATAACGTGACAGTGAATCCAGCATGACACTGTGGTACGAGTTCTTTGTGGTACTCGTACTTTCGTTTTCATATTGTTATAGGGGCGGGAGGGTACCCTTGTGGTTAAAGAGTTCGCTCGTCACGCCGAAGACCCGGGTTCAATTCCCCGCATGGGCACAATGTGTGAAACCCATTTCTGGTGTCCCCTGCCGTGATATTGCTGGAATATTGCTAAAAGCGGCGTAAAGCCATATTCACTCACATTGTTACGTTCTTCCCTGTTTGTTAATCCAAAAATGGAACAGTGAGTTAGCAAGGTTTTAAGCCCGAAATTATCAAGATTCCAGCAATATCGTGGCTTCACACATTGTAACCACGTGGGAGTCGAACCAAAGGCTTTGGTGTGACGATCGAACACTTTCAGCAACAGGCTACCTCAACGCCCCAAGTTATTAACACCATCAAACAGTACGACATGTAACAGTCAAAGTGAACAAAACGACTCAACTAGTACCCATGTGGAGAACAGAACCAGTGTCTAAGGCGTGATGAGCAACCGCCTTAACCACTCGGCTACCTTAATAAAATTTCACACCAACACATCTCACAAGCATCACTGCAAGTGAAGAAACTAACCCAACTGGTACCTATGTGGAGAATAGAACATGTCCCCTGCTTGACGAGCGAACGCGATAACCACTGGGCTACCTTAAACACGTTCACACAACACGTCATACGACAAGTTATCTTCCCGAGGCAATATTGTTAACTGACTACAAAAGTCCGTCTTCCACCCTTGCCGAACTACGCTTGAATTTCGTCGCTCGATCGTAGCGCCACGATTGGCCATTACAAGGTATGTCCCTTCTATTGACCAATCAGATTCCACATCTCACATCACTTGCATTTGCTTCAAACAAATGGCGGCGTCCAGTAGATAATCAAGATCAATATATTGTTATAAAACGGGCTTTACTTCGCGAAGTGAATCACATCACTTGAGCTATTTTATACATGAAAAGTTTAGAAAGTATCTGTCGATGCCCAGTTGACGGTACACATGCTTTGCAAATCCTGCAGTCGATAGAAATCTGCATGTTGAAATCCATGTTGTTTACGAACCGGATGTCTAGTTCGTTGCGCGATTTTGATTGGACTATGCATAGACTCGTTAGTGGATACTGAACCTTTACAGTCAGTTAACCCCCTTGCCTTGGGAAGATAACGAACAAGTAGGATTCCAAATGAACAATGTTAACCACATAAATCCTGTTGCAAAGCATTTTTATTCATTTGTACTGAACAGTGAGCATTAGCAAGTCACAGCCTGTGCAATGCCAGACATGATATGAACACAGGAATGCAGCAACCACGGACTCATCATCTCAAGGGCTCTGGTTGTAATGCTATCCATGGGATGGGTCTGTCACGGACGTCATACTCAAAGTGTGATATAACATCATGGATCTATGGTATGTTCTACATGGTGTTCTATTTACCAGACAAGCCTAGGTAGGTGTGGGAACATCTCTTTCTAGCCTACATCTCACATCACTCCGACAATCCCTCTCACAACAAACGGCCACTGGCAAGTATACATAATAATAGTAACAATTATAAATCCTGTCAATAATTATAGACAACTTAAGCAAGAAGCCGTGAGCACAAAACATGGTTGCCTAGGACGCCACCATCAATCACATTGGGTTCAGGTTCTTAAGCATGTGTGGCATTGCAAAATCCCGGCATATGTTATTGCACTTATGGTTTTGAAAGACCTGCAAAATTCCAGCCTCACCTTGATCACTCTCCCCAAAACGGTAATCGGAGGAGTGAATGGTAGGCGTGGCAAGCTGATAACCAGTGTCCGACTCCACGCCCTGTAAACAGCTTATCACCAGGGATCTGTTGGATGCTTGGTAAGAAAAGTGGACAAACGCATGCAAGAGGGATGTCCCACCCGCAGCGCTCCGGCCGCGATCATCGATGAATTTCTTGAAGTTATCACCAATGTATTCTTCTATCAGCACCCACTCCCCGCATTCCAACTGGCGTGATTTGCTCATGTTGTTCGTCGTTGATACTTTGGCAACACGTTCCAAGGACGATCTGTAGGGCAGTATGAACCGTAACCACTGCCCACTGCTCTTCATGGTGTCATTGTAAGTCTGAGAAATTTTGTGCGCCTCCAGGTTCTTGGAAATCTCAGTGTCACACTGTTCCCTGCTCCCAGGAAACTCCCTGAACGGTTTGACGATGACGATTTCACTGTTCCTCGGCCCGTTTCCAGTAAGAGCACCTTTGAAGACCATTTTTCTTGCACCACTGACAAAGGGCCGTGCATCAATTTCCACCCTGTATTTCCCTCCGCTCGAGTCTCCATCGAATACTGCTGTAACGATTGGTGCTGCCATGATGTTGTAGTGTCCTGGTCTGCTATACCATTATTCTGGAAAACAAAACATCCCATAAGACACGGTAAACAGACTCGATGGCGGTCAGGAGCCCTCTGAAGGCGCCCCCTGACCCGGCTGCAGAACAGGGCATGAATTAACGATGTCGTGTGAATCAACTCTGGTCCAACATTCGCCATTCACTGTTTGTCCTGGGGGCGATAGATGGTCTCGAACATAACACAGGCTAATTAAAGCAGCCCTTTTATCACATCGAACCAAGATCAAACAGATGGCTTTAAGTCCTAGCTCAATCATTGAATCACAAAGAATTGCTTTTTTAAATGATTAATAATGTAATGCCACATTTCATGTATGGAATACCTGTATTCTTCCGTTGCCTAACAACATGTTCTCTGACCTTCAAGGATATCTTACTGCCCAGGGGTTGTAGCCCAGAGTCTCACATAAATCTTCAAATCCTTAATTAGTGATTGTCAAGATGCTTCGAGCTATAGAGATGAAAAGCGTATCTGCTTGATATGGGAGGAAAGCCCGAAGTAATGCAGGTTTTAAGACTTTTACCACTTTGGTGAATCCACGAGCACGGGTATGGTACTGGCAAGCCAAAAGTCATAAGCAGGTTTAATGTCCCAAGACACACATCCAAGGGACGAAACGATAAACCGCCTTAGAGGGCTGCGCCAACTGTGCTCCCAACGTCTAATAGTAAATTCCTGTACATACATGTAGGTGCGCGTACATAAGGATAACTCATATAATACTGGTGTTAACAAATGTGCCAGCTATTCTTGTCTTTCACGGAGAGGCCGCCGCCGTGATCTAGTCACTGTGGTAGGGCGTCCGCCCAGATAACGGAAGGTCCTGGGTTCGATCCCGGCCGCGACATACCAAAAGACGTTAAAAGCTCGTACATGTTGTAACCCTGTCTGGCGCTCGGCATTCATGGGCTAAAACAAAAACTGGTTGGCTTGGAGGCCTTAACCGAGACATAATACCCAAGGTAATGGCACACTTCATCGAAATGGTCATACTCAGAATTACTTTCACTCTGAAAGTAAGCGAGATAGTTCAACGCTGCTTTAAACAGTTTTCATGTTATGTCACAGCGTGTCCGCTTTACGTGGGAGAAAAACCCGAATCAACGCAGGTCTCAGATCTCATCACTGTACTGAAATCAAGCATCAAGGGTTTGGTGCTGACAAACCCAAAAACTGAATCAGGGCGAAGCGGGATTCAAACCACGACCACAGGTTTGTGGCACGCCTAAGGGACGTAACTCTGCACGACTAACTTCAAATGCCCCTCACTTGAAATACACAAAAGGTAAAACAGATAATACTCACAGTGTTTTAACCAATACAAGAAGGTGTAGACATGGGAGTACTTCCCTTCATAATAGCCAACACCAGTGCTGCAGTGCCCATAACCATGCCAGACACAAACTGGCTCGTTTGACATTAAACCTGTGTCCATAAATACTTGTAAATGTCTTAAGCCTACAGTATGTAACGTTGAAGTGTGGGTTGTAGTTTGTAAGATATGTCACTCAAGAACAATGTCCATGTCCTCCTTTATCATGAAGAGATTCCTTGGTGTTAACACATTCGTCGCACCGACGGTGTTGTCAGATAACACAGCGACGTCACAAGGTGATTATTGATTTACAGGCAAATCATGTTGAGCGACTGCACATTAACAATCATATTTTTGTTTGTTTGTTGTTTAACGCCGCACTCAGCAATATTCCAGCTATATGACGGCGGTCTGTAAATAATCGAGTCTGGACCAGACAATCCAGTGATTGACATCCTGAGCATCGATCCACGCAATTGGGATACGATGACATGCATCAACCAAATCTGCGAGCCTGACCACCCGATCCCGTTAGTCGCCTTTTACGGCAAGCATGATTGCTGAAGACCTATTCTAACCCGGATCTTCACGGGTCTTAACAATCATATAAACTATCGATTACTAATGATGATTAATGTTAAGTCGTCACCAATCAAGCAGTAATACCATCTAAGTCCAAACTGAGTCTTTATATTACAGCTATAAGGCGGCGGTCTGTAAATAATCGCGTCTGGACCAGACAATCCAGTGATTAATATCATGAGCATCGATCCACACAATTGGGATCAATGACATGCATCAACCAAGTCAGCGAGCCTGACCACCCGATCCCGTTAGTCGCCTCTTACGACAAGCATAGTCGCCTTTTACGGCAAGCATGGGTTGCTGAAGACCTATTCTCTCCCGGATCTTCACGGGGATGGGTGTGCCGTGGAGTAGCCGGGAGACCGCGAGAAAGCTTTCAGTTCACCGATATCAGTAATCTGTCCGTGTCTGGTTTGTTTGCTGTTTAATATTCCAGCATATCTCAATCGAATCTCAACCAGACAATCCAGTGACTGACAGCATGCCCATCGATCGCTATATGGGATATGAGGATGAGGATGAGGATGATGCGCCCTGAGCATCCGATCGATCTGGTTGTCTTGTTGCTCGACTTTATTATCTAATTCTCACCCTGAATCCACACGGGTCCAAAAGTCGTAAATGTTTGTCGTAGGAGGCGACTAACGGGATCGGGTGGTCAGGCTCGCTGACTTAGTTGATGCATGTCATCTATCCAAATTTCGTGGATCGATGCTCATGATGTCAAACACTGGATTGTCTGGTCCAGACTCGACACTCTAGGAGGCCATCAGCAGCGGGACGTGAGCAAGACAATTCATTAAAATTATATATATTTTATTATGTTTGTTTGTTGTTTCATTTTTGCATAACATATATGCGTTTGGTTGTGAATAATTTAGCAAACTTAAAGATGTTTGGCCATTCGTAATAATAATAGTATTTCCCTTTTGAAGAGTTGACGACATGAATGGATACACTGAAGGCGTAGGGTAATCTCAAGTTGAAATAAATAAAGTATGCTTTGTTATATTCATCAGGGGAATCAAACATACAGGTGAGACCACAATTTTCAAATACACTTCAAATATGATTAAGCCTTAGAAAGGGGGTGTCCTTTATGTATTGTGACATCATCCATTTTGACATTAAGGAAGCGATATCATTTTAATGTTGCGAACGATGACTCAGCGTACACAGTAACTTACCATTATTTTTGCAATTTTAATACTGAGTGGTTCTGGCCCGACCTCGCCAAATACCATGAAGCGAGGACCGTCTTGCACCTGCGGCGAGTTTTAAGAAATTTAGGAGTACCTTTTCTTTTGTTTCGGTTTGATGAAAGCCCCATATTACAGAACCATAAAGTAAAATAGGGACAACAAGTGTATCAAAGGTGTCGATGAGGCAATTAGTGGTAAGTGTAAATTTCTTGCACGTGTTAATAGTAATAGGTGCATTGTACCTTTCATGCCGGTGTCAGCTATCTATCAAACAGATGTATTCATTTTTCGGAAAACTAAATAATCATTACATCTATCGAATACTGGCCAAAATTAAATTTACACCTTCTTTACACCTGACCCAAAGATGACTATTTGCGTTTGTTCTATATCAACATCTAGTTTCCGGTCTTTACTTGTGAAATGAACTGAGTGTGTGCTGTTGCTGTGGTCGGCTTTCTCCAAAAAATGGAGAATTTGACATACATGGTGCTTTTAGACCAAAGGATCATAATCAGGGCCAATCTGTGATTTGAACCTACGATCCATGTACCTTGGCACGGCTACCGAATCAACCCTGCACAGCCAGTTCCCGCAACATAGAGTACACTGAGCTAATTCCACAAATGACGATAATATCTATATATATATGATATGAATATTATGGATATATATATATTAATTGATCAATGTCAGCCTTAGGACACAAAAAGCATTCTTACGTTATTATATGGGTGTTTTCATATTGGCCTCGTTATAGATCCAAAACCAGTCATATTGGCCCTACGCAACGCTGGGAGCCAATACAGCCTTCGTTGGGCCTATATGACTGACCAAGGGCACATAACAAAGCCAATAGGAAAACACCCTTTGAATGACATTTACGTTTTCAAGTTTGTTTGTTTGTTTGTGTGTTGTTTAACGCCGCACTCGGCAATAGTACAGCTATTTGACGGCGGTCTGTATATAATCGACTCTGGACCAGACAATCCAGTGATTGATATCATGAACATCGATCCACGCAATTGGAATACGATGACATGCATCAACCAAGTCAGCGAGCCTGACCACCCGATCCCGTTAGTCGCCTCCTACGACAAGCATAGTAACCTTTTACGGCAAGCATGGGTTGCTGAAGACCTATTCAAGTAGTACCAGTCAAGATCAGGAAAAAAATCAGCTGATAATGTCACAGTTATAAGAAAACAGGATCCACGCTCTAGCGAAGTGTTATGCCAGCAGTCTACGGCCTTGTAGCGAATGCAGTGCAAAGAATGCAAATCACGCGAAAAAGTCTCTTTGGCCCGCTTAAATCCAGTATTGGCCCGCTTAACCCTTATGGGCCCCCCGGTGCTTCCATATGGCCGATTTTATAATTGTTGATACACCCCAGGTACCGTTTGATGCGTATCCGGTGTCAATGCCGGATAAACCAATTGGGCAAGGACTTTACCAGACAGTTTACGATAACTGTGTGAAGGACAATGTAACTGGTTATTAGAATTTTAACTTAAAACATTTCAGAAACGTCTAAATCCCAAGCAATGGCGTCAGTCTGCTACGTCATACAAAGATCACCGAATCTGACCACCCGATCCATGTAATCGCCTCGTACGACGTGGTTGCTGGGGACTTATTCTTTCATGTGATGAGAGTAAGTGAGTATTCCAGCAATATTACAGCGGGGGACACCAGAAATGGGCTTCACACATAGTACCCATGTCGGGAATTGAACCCGGGTCTTCGGCGTGACGGGCGAACGCTTTAACTACCAGGCTACCCAACCTCCCCTCACGGGACAGGAGCTGGTTTAGGAGCTGCACAGGGCGACATGACATTCTACCATGCAATCATTACCTAGTGATTTTGAAGAGATCAGAGAAGATAACAAACCGAGTTGGTGGAAAATAACTTCCTTGTCAGTACATGTGAACTCCGTAATCAATATCTTGAGTTGTTGGCTACAGTAAACTACGCTGGAGGGTAGAGTAGAGGTGCGTGGTATTACCGGGCGGTACACCACGATTTGAAATACTAACAAATACGTTTTAGAATACGTTGGGAAAATACCGGCATATTGCGTTTTTCAAACTCGTGTATATTATCATCTTGTTGGCAAAATTTACATAATCGACAAGTCGAATTGAAACGATATAATTCAGAAATTAGCAACTGATTCCAGGGATTGAAAAAGCGTTGTCTCCATAGCAACATCCAACGAAATGGCGAAGTTGTGAAAAATGTAGGTTGTTTATATTTACGTTCATGACAATGACAGATGAAAGAAGGTAGTGAACGTATCGCAAAACATGATTATCGCAGTAAATTGCAATACAAAAGCAAGCCGAATACCCATCACTTCCATGGCGTGTCCTCGCATATACAAGATATTCGTGAAGATCCCGGGAAGAAAAAGGTCTTCAGCAACCCGTAAAACGTGACTATGCCTGTCGAAAGAGGCGACTAACGGTATCGAGTGCTCAGGCTCGCTGACTTGGTTGATGCATATCATCGCATTCCAACTGCGTAGATCGATGCTCATGGTATCAAACACTGGATTGTCTGGTCCAGACTCGATTATTTACAGACCGCCGTCATATAGCTGGAATATTTCTGAGTGGGGCGTTAGACAACAAGACAGGGATTGAAACTCATTTCAGTCATTGCCCTATGGTAACATTAGCAGGGTAAACGACAAATTATTTCCTGATCTTCTTAGAGTGAGTGAGTGAGCAAGTATGTTTTACACCTCTCTTTTAGCAATATTCAGGGCGGGGAACATCAGAAATTGGCTTCACACTTTGTAACCCAAGTGGGAATCGAACCTTTCCATTCGGCGTGACTTCTCCATATCAATTAAGATGTATGGATTGGACTCTACAAGTGTTCGTGCGAGTAGTGTTTTACGCCGTTATACACTATACCCATGTGGGGAATAGAACCCGGTCTTCGGTGAGACGAGAATGCGTTAACAACTAGGCCACCAGAACATTCTTCAGAACTGTGGTGAAGAACTGACCGGTTAACTGAAGACGAAAATCGCCGTGTGAGTGGGTTTTTCGTGAATGGGCTGACAAAGAAACAATGTCACAGCTACGCACGAGTGACCTGACCTGAATTCCGAGGAAACACAAGTCCCGCAATATAGCCATCAACTTACACCTTTCGTTAGATTCGAGTAAATGGCATGTTCATGACTCGAGTCGTCATGATATCAACCACTAGTTGGTCAGTGAGAAGTGGATGTTGTTTAACACGGCATTCATCAATAGTCCAGCCACATCATTCAGGGATAGATTTGGTATCAGGGTGTTGTACAATGCGATCTTAGCTCCCATTTTTTTAACATAGACTGATCAACAGTCTTAGCGCTAAGGTTGTTTTGTACCACGGCACCCAGCTAACATATATGCTTGTCGTAAGAGGCGCCTTAATGGATCACGTGATCAGAGTCTGTGATTCGGTTCATCTCGTGCCATAGTACCCCGATCGCTGCTCATAAAAACACTGGACTGTCTCTTCCAGGCTCGATTACTTACAGGTCGCCGCCATATAGCTGAAATATTGCGTGGCGATAAACAACAAACAAACAAACAAACTAGGTTATTACCCCAGTGAACTGAACCTGATCCTTCAGACTCGAGGCTACACCATGGTACACTCTCTCAACAACACCATCCGACATTTATTCCCAGGATTCCTTATATTCATAAAAACGCTCTTGGTAATTGGTATTAGTGTGTTGATACATAAGACGAATAAAATGATTACAGTTAGTTTGGGGTTTGAGTACAGTTAACTACGGTTATAACGAACTTAAAGGGGCCACTTATTTGAGTTCGTTATAACCGTACTTCGTTATAAACATAAATTCAACATATATACCGCAAATGGGGGACCAATGAAACCAGCTCGTTATATCCGTCAGTTCGTTATAAGCGTGTTCGTTATAAACGTAGTTTACAGCGTACCGAAATGTGGAAACCAAAACCATTATAGTATGATCAAGTTAAGGTGATGCTATTTGGACAAGGCCTAGCAGAAAGTACAATACACAATGAGCAGGCACATTCCCCCTTCGCTCCTGTGTAGATGATTATTCATAAAACGCTCTCGTTGATTAACACTGATACTAAATTTCAATGCAAAAGTTTGGGGCTTATAAATATCAGGAATATGCCATGAATAATATTAACATGAGTCACACGATTTTGACGGAATAACTAACCTTTATGTCTTTATTTTAAGACTACATTCAGCAAGGTGCCACACATGACAGTGACCTGTAAATGATCGAGTGCCACGATTTGCCACACGTTAAACCACCAGGCCAAACACAAGGGTAATCGAAAACTACACTTAATAAAGGAGTGATCTTTTCTCTTCTTAAACTGGCATTCAGACAACTGTTTGGGCCATTGATTATTATATCATTACATATTATCGTTCACACTGGATGTTAATGGCTTTCTTGTGGCTATTCAACAACGTTTTATTCCTTTGGGTCCAGTAATGGGTAGACTTCTTTCAAATTGATTCTTCTCAAAAATGCTGTTCAGCTAACTCCTAGTTTGCATGTGTTCAAGTGCTGCACCACGTGTGAATCATTTAGTATGCATGAACTCAGTACAGGATATACAAAGTGATAATTGTGACACAAAATCAGTCTACTATACCCAACAAGCACACTTAATCCAATGGCTGAGGAGGTGTGTGTGTGGTTGGGGGGGGGGGGGAGAGACAAACATGCTTTTCAGCAAATATCAGTCCCAGAAGAATTCCGCAGAAATGCAGAAACATCGTGGAATTTGCACTTTTTATCAACCAATACCCTGATTTTCATCATTTTCAAGCTATCTATCGACTTTTGCACTCGAATGATGCCCAAACATTTAACATGTGATTCAAACATAAAAAGTATGAATCGTACAATAAACCTAAATTTGAAATAAATAATTCTCACTTTCAAACGTTCTTGTGGTATTATGACTGCTTAAACTATATTTACATCTAACCATTAATAGTGAGTAAGTGAGTGCGTTGGGTCTAACGCCGCTTCTAACATTATTCCAGTTATATCAGGACATGTCATCTTAATGTGGGAGGACAGCCCGAAGTGATGCAGATCTCAGACGTTTATCACTTCGGTGAAACCCACGAGCACGGGTATGGTGCTGACAAACCTAGAAACGTAATCGGCGCGAACAGGGATTCGAACCCACAATCATAGATTTCTGGCATGCCAAAGGGACGCAACTGTTCACAGCGAATCGCGACGCCTAAGACGACTGGGCCGCCCGTGTCCCCTCACTATAAATAAATATCAGTGACACTATGAATATATATTTGCACAAATTTATGTTGTTGTTTTCTAAAGATGACTGTAGATAATGACAGGTTGTGGAATTATTTCGTTTCGGATTTGGATTCGTGTTAAAGAAACATGAGTTTGTTTCAATATTTGAGGGGAAAATTGTAATGATTCACTGCAGAATTTACCGCATAATTTTGTAATTTTAGCCGTAAAATTTTGATAATTGGGAACAGAATTCGTCTGGGGGTGAGATATAGTCTTTTGCAGAATGTCTGGTTGGTACAGTGCTTTCTGTATAAAACCTGAGGCAACATGTATTTTAAAGTCCAGAGTGTTCTGGAAGAAATTAATGCTATAACTGCTAATCCTACCACCGCCGAACCACACACACATCTCCCGCTCTCCATCCCCCTGGGCCACAAACAAGAAAACCTTTCCAAATAACGATACGTCAGTTATTGAGATGTTTATTCCGGCAATTGAACCGGGAAGCATACGACGTCACCGTTATCTGTAGCGTTCGCCTGAAATAGCCTGACTAATAGCGGACCTAAATAATTAATCACTTGTTTCATTATCTTATAAACTAAATAATCTGTCACAAACGTTTAAAGCGTTACACAAACTTGACATCGTTCTTGTCGCATCGTCGCAGAACAATCCAACCAGTAATGTGTTCACGGAAGTTCATCATATTTCCAATGTACACTTTCGAATTGAACACCGGTGGAGAAAATGGCGGTCACACCCAAATACACAATCACTGATTTAATCATGTTTTCGCCCTTACAGCACTGACGACACATTTTAATCACGTATATGAACACCTAGTATCGTGCGTGGACAGTTTATAACAATACTACGCAGTAACAATGTGAACCGATGTCTGTACTTCCGATAAAATGTCTCATGTTTACTTTTGACAAATCCCGCCACTCGCACACCCGCCTACCCCTTCCAAGACACAGTTATATAGTTGTTGGCTTATGTAGGTTGTTCAGTGTACACGAGTCTTATATTTCGCAAATTATGAGAAAATATGAACGCTCACACGCTCATTAATCGTCATGACTTACTTGGAACACTTCACAGTCTATCGCCACTCGCTTCTCGTGCTGTACCGGTGATGAACCACGTTAGTTACCGCTGTGAATAGCATCCGTATTCAGTGCGCGTTTAAGCTTCAGCTTGTTTTTTAACACTGATGAGAATTTTTCAACTCTCACAACCAATAGTAAAATTAAGAATAATTATAAATAGATTCTAAATTAATGCATACTTTATTCATACTTATTTGTTTGGTTTTTAAGTATCGAATAAATAAAGGCATAGCCTAATAACGGCCATTTCGTTACGAGCAATAATCAATGCGTCGACGATGGAGCTTTGAGCATGTTGAGTGACATTTTATAAAATATGAGCACTTCTTAAATACATGGTAAACGGATATCTTCATGAATGACTTTAAGTGTGTAATTAATAGTTATCCTTATGAATTACAAGTCAACGAAAATCTTGTAGAAAGCCATATTGGCCACTTTTTATAATGACAGTCATGACGTGTGAGTATTGATTTTTCCGTTCGACTAAGATTAACGGTAAATTGAATCTATCTTGTTTAACGAAGCTGGTATTGCTGGTGTAATTAGACGAGTTCCTATAATCTTACCGCCACATGGAAAGTTACATGACATGTACAGACAGAATGTATGGTCTGTAGGGAGAGAGGAGATAGGGTGAAATGAGGTTCAACGTGACGATCAGAATTATTACTTTTATATAGTGACGTACATGCACGTTTGTGTGTGTGTGTGTGCGTGTGAGAGAGAGAGAGAGAGAGAGAGAGAGAGAGAGACCCAGAGAGTGTGTGTGTGTAAGAGAGGAGAGAGGTTGTGTGTGTGTGTGTGTGTGTGCGTGCGTGTGTGTGTGTGTGTGTGTGTGTGTGTGCTTGTTTTATCCCCATTATGCTGAGCGGCAGGCAGGGTACAAAGAAGTACCACATTTTACTAAAGAAGCCGTATTCGAATATGAACTCCGGATTATGTTTTCTGTCATATAAATATGCAGTGTATACATGTTTATCATTTCAGTACGTCAGCTGTTTAAATGCCATTCTTATTTCTTATTCTTTCTGGTTTTATTATTTTCATCAATTACCTATCTTACCAGCTTTGACGAAGGAATTCGCGTCTCTCATTCGAACATAACACGACGTGCAGACTTACGTTTTAACTCTGGGTTCAGGCTTTACCATTTTTGTGAAACCCACGAGCGTTGATATGGTGCTGAAAAACGTTGATATGTGACGTCACTCTGCACATCGCATCGCACGCACATTGCATTCATTTAAAATCAGGCGAGGGTATATATGTACATTTTACATAAAAATGTAGAATAAAGATTCACTATACTAACAATATATGTACAAGACGTAATGGTTTAAACATTTATTCATTTATACATATTGGGTTCAATGTAGTAAATTGTGTCTTCTTTCTTTCTAAAGATGGACAAAAAACAACAACAAATGATAGAATTTATCACCTATTTCATATGGTGTACAACGTGGACACTTTTTTTCAGTACAAAATATTTTTCTCCATCTTTTAATTAGAGTTTCAATACTTAGATAGTGGTTATAAAATCTTAACTTATGTCAGACTCGCCAAACGTTTTCGTGCAGTACGTGTAAGTAATATTCAAACTTTAGGCAGTCATTTTTTATGATACTATACATTATGCCTTTTAAAGACTTATCTCTTGCTGGGCTAGTGTCATTCCATGCGTGGGCTTCCCGTGCTCTGTATGACATTGCCTAGACATGATGCATAGGGCATTCGTTCACCTAATAACCCTCAATTGATATTTTAGGTTGCCGCTGATTGCCCTTAATGCGGTATTGTATTTGTACGTGATTTCCCAGTCCTAGCCGTGCAATGGAGGTGAGGTGAGGTGAGGTGAAATTGGGTTTAACGTCGCGTCCAAGATTATTGCGCTTATATAGCGACGTGCTTTTGGTATGACGCGGCCGGGGATCGAACCCCGGACCTTCCGCTCTCCGGGTGGACGCTCTACCACTAGACCACGGAGGCGGTCACCGTGCAATGGAGGAAGTAACTGATACAGATAAAGGACCTACACAACTGAAGAAGCTCAGTCTGAAATGCTTTATCATAAACCCACATATCTAGTGTTATCAATCGTTAGTGACAGGTTGCACGCCCCGATTACCCGACTAACAATGCAGTGATTTCATTTTTTATGAGTCAGACACGTCACTCACTTAACAATTGATGCATGGAGTGAGTGTGGGGGTGCGGCGGGGTTTGGGGTTTGGTTGGTTGTGGGGAGGAGTGTGGGGGGTGGGGGTGGGGGTGGGGATGATGGTGGTGGGTGGGATTTGGGTGGGTGGGGGTGGTGTGTGTGTGTGTGTGTGGGGGGGGGGGGGGGTCCACTACACTACACTACACTACACTACACTACAAGAGCGAGCTTTGGAATAGAGTACTTTATCAACAAGCATGAAATACTCACATCCCCCGCCAATATGACATGTCGGGTTGTGTGCAATGTAAATGGCCTAATTGCAGCACTAAAAAAATTATTACTGGTGTTGTTTTTCCATCTGCAGTTTATGATAGAATATGTAACTGAATTTGTAATGAGTAAGGATGAGACATATGGACGAACAATTTCTTTATTACAATTAGGAGCGATGGTTTCGGTGAAGGTTCTGACACCGTTATCAAGCAGGTGAAGTACAGAGTATGGTTGACAAGAATATGTAGTTGAGTAGGTTTAAGATCAGTTACACTGTTGTATTTGTAACGAGTTGTGTTTCTGCATGAAGTTAGTCAGTGAATGCAACAACTGTGTCCATGACTCTTTTGGAGGAACATACACACAAGCAATGCAGGACTTACCAACAAGTAAGGAAATGTTTTCAATACTGCGAGGTGACATTATGTGCCAATTTTGGTGAAGAAATATATTCGGTTTTCAAGATCTGCTCCGGAAACGAGGACTACCGCCATTTTCAGACTAAATCAAAGTCGTTGCCATGGAAACTCGAAAAATATTTTTTTTGAAAAATCCCAAACTATCAAAAGGCACCAGTTCACCACTAGATCTATCTATGTGCGAAGTTTGGTGAAGAAATATTGTACGGTTTTTAAGATCTGCTCCGGAAACGAGGACTATCGCCATTTTCAGTCTAAATCAAAGTCACTGCCATTGAAACTCAAAAACAATTTTTTTTTAAATCCCAAACTATCAAAAGGCACCAGTTCACCACTAGATCTATCTATGTGCCAAGTTTGGTGAAGAAATATGGTACGGTTTTCAAGATCTGCTCCGGAAACGAAATGTGACGGACGGACGGACGGGAGGATGGAAGGACGGAAGGACGAACGGACGGCACCCATTCCTATATTCCCCTTCCACTTCGTGACGGGGGATAATAATAAGATTGCCCCCCTTACACGTATAACCGCAGTTTCACAGATTTCATTTAGTTTTTTGTAGGTGTTAGTTCTTCAAGGCGATCTACTTTTACCCTTGACCTTCTTTGTATATAAGAAACAGAATATTTAATAATCAGGTTTAAACCATTTAACACCATTTTCAGTGTATGCTGACAGTTATAGTTCACATGGAGTGACTGAGTGCTTGAGTGGGGCGTGGGTGAGTGGGTGAGTGAGTGAGTGAGTGAGTGAGTGAGTGAGTTTTTAAAACAGTGTGGCAGTCTTATTTTTATCATTATTATTCTATATTCATTCCTGTTTTGGTAATACCACTATCTGATCAGACAGCTATTTCACAATGCATATGCGATGTATTTGTTTAACAATGTCAATATTTAATTCACCTGTATTCAGTGTCGTCCTTGTTTTTAACCCAAAAAAGTTAAGTGCAAAATAATTTTGCAACGACTGCTATTGATTTGTAAACAATCTTTCAGCTAGTTAATGGCTTCTGTTTCATGCTTGGTTGCATGTTAATATGTTTCTGTGTTCAATAGGGTTTCAAAACACGCATTTATTAAGAGCCTCGACGAAGCTGTCTACAAATCAGCGCCATTAGCTCCCCAGACAGCCAGTGTAACACCTTTCATTCAGAACAAAGCCGTGTCTTTTGATGTCGCTTGCTCATCTGCCCCGTCGCACACAACAATCAATTACAGAAAGAGGATCGCTATCACATCATTGAGAGACGTAACTCCACACACTTTAACAGCCTTGTTCATGTCGGGCTTCCATTATTTCCAGTGACCGAGTTCTCTCCCTTTGACAAAATGGCTAGCCGCCATTTAAAAAAACCTCAAGACATTGTGATTTACGTTTTGAGGTTGAAATCAATTGGTGTAACTGGTCCGCCGTTATATGGAACAGAATAAGAAAAAAATAGGCTTGAAGAAATACAATATTCATATATCATGCTGTTCCTTGTTTTGGGATAGAGTATGGGTCGATATCTCGAATGTTGGCAACCTCTGGGTCTTGTAAAAATGAGAACATTACCAGTTCCAGAATTTCAAAAAGGGAAGGGGGTGGGGATCACAATGTATCAAGACATGCAGTGAACAATATTTTTACAAAGTGTTTGTTTTGCTTGTAGTTTAACGCCGCACTCAGCAATATTCCAGCTCTATGGCGGCGGTCTGAAAATAATCGAGTCTGGACCAGACAATCCAGTGATTGAAATCATGAGCATCGATCCACACAATTGAGATCGATGACATGCATCAACCATGTCAGCGAGCCTGACCACCCGATCCCGTTAGTCGCCTCTTACGACAAGCATAATCGCCTTTTACGATAAGCATGGGTTGCTGAAGACCCTCACAAAGTGAAGACAAAGTGGTTGTGCCCACAAAATACTTAACATTTGTTCCCTGCTTGACTCTAAGACAATTGAGTTATGAAGAAGTCGCCAATAATTAAGGGATCAACCATGTGATAATCTTGGGGCGGCGGCGGCGGCGGCGGCGTGCGTGCGTGAATGCGTGCGTGCGGGCGTGTGTGTAGAGTAGATCTGTTTCAGCTACAACTGCTAAACCAGATAATTGTTTTAATTAACACCATGAGTCTAAATATAAAAAATAGTCAAACAATATAATTTTTTGTGGAAGACTATCTCCTTTTTTGCAACAGCCTCAAGCATAATTAGTTTTTGGAAGCCCCTCCGGAATATGAAATCGTCAATCCCTAACACGAAAAGCAAACCAATTCAAAACTTCTCTTCCGCCGTTAACCGGTGGGTCGTATTTTGAAAATTTTCTCTCTGTACTTTTGCTCAAGACAATCCAAATCTCTCATACTTTTGTTCAACATAATCCAAGCCAGAGTTCTAATCATATATAATGCTGAGAAAGGAGAATTTATGGTTTAAGCGACCAGAATTCATACCTCCAAGCACGTACATATACTGCCTAAATCTCGTGAAATCCGATTGAATTTTGTTTAAAACATCACATTATTAAGGATTGATATTTATTTCCGCACGTTTCGTGAATCTATCATGATGTGCTTGCTCGTCGCATAGAAGCGTTAATAGTGAACTATAAGAATTGTGAGATGACATTTCGATGCAGGCTTAATTTATATTAAGATCATAGAAGGGAATGAAAATCTAAATTAACGTATTATCTTTAAAACTAATATAATTTCAGGATTTCACGCGACGTATTGTCCCAGTAATGGGATTGGCAGTCGATATAATTGAACATTAACAGGTCACAATGACAACTTTGCAGAAGAACGTTACCGCTTAGGCCTGATTAAAGTCTCGATCCAATTCAAGGTAATCTGATTCCAACATTCATTATTTGGAATGGAATGATTACCACACAGACTGCCATTCACGTGTCGTATTCTGAAATGTAACACTGACCTTGGATAAGATTATTCTGTCTCCCGAAATTCACGGTATTCACACTGCCAATTCATTGCCAAATTTTCACATTTCAGTTCTCAAAACGTTTGAACCTGAAGCTTTTAAATTTACATTTGAATCATTTGTTTTACTTTAATGATCACGGTTTTAAAACCAGATCAGTAGCAAAATATTATATTTATGATGTGCTCAAGTATCATGTATCTGGCGCCAAATATTCAGTTTAGGCTATCTGGTGAAGTAGTTGTGGTAGCACGTCTCAAACTTCATATTTCTGAGAGGAGTTGAAAGCAAATTAATAGGTGCAGGAGTGGGTTTGAATTAGATTAAACGTCTCTTTGAACATAATGTCATTTCAAGCAGGGCCTGTCTTTTTAAGAAGGTGAAGTGATATGGGGTTTAACGTTTATTGCACTAAAACAAAAACATGCTTACACGTGCGTGCGTGCGTGCGTGCGTGCGTGCGTGCGTGTACTTCGACTATTCCGGTCTATTGCCAGTTTATAGTGTAAATAATCGAGTCTTAACCAGACATTAATCCAGTGATTGGCATCATGAGCATCGATCTACGCAATATTGAGATGCAATGATATGCATCAACCAAGTCAGCGGGCCTGACAAGCATTGGTTGCTGAAGACGAATTCTTACCCCGATCGAGTACAAATTATCTTAGATCTCGTAAAAGGACGAAGAATTCTGTGTCAATAAATATACACATTTTCAGAGGTCGTGGAGCTGAATAATGTGAATTCCAAGTTTCATGAAAGATTCGCAAAGAATACGGAATTGGCAATCACGATATGACGAAGAAAGGGTGCAAGCAGATACGTGCCCCCAAGCACTGCTGGTCAGTGCGCACTGGCTTGTAATCAGTTCCTGCTCGAGGCATAGAATCTTCCTCAATTATTTTACATATTTTTTGTCTGAATTCGTTAGTTTCTCCGGATTAGCCCCAAGGTTATTTCTAGCTCCACTTGCTCATTAAACAGATAGCCGATATGACGTTAGCTTGTTAGCTTCGAAGAAATAAATGTGTGTGATGCATGTCTTGGATGTAATGTTTAAGAAGAATGTACCTACACTCTACACAGAAAAAAAGGAGAGCACAGGTAGTTTGTTGTTCATTGAACCTTACTACACAAAGATCCGGTATATTAATTGGATATTTGTTATTGGAAAATGTTGGTGGCTTGATATTCGACAAATGGTGGGTCAAAACGCTGCCATTATCGATTTGCAATCATTTATGTCTTTGTTTTTACACATGATCAAAATTGTCACGAGGTAAACAGTAAAGCAAAATGCACGTGCAAGATATGGCATTCGTAACGCGTGGCAGTGGCTATAAAAAGGTAAGCATGAGCCAATAATTTGTTATTCAATTGTCAACATTTTTCAAGTTCGAAAATGCCGAGACTCAGCGCTGCTGATCGGAACATGGTCATATGACGTGTTCAAAGAGGGGAATCGCAGTCTTCTGTTGCACGCCCCCTCAACTTCCACTACATCACCATTTGTCGCCTTTGTGTCTGAAACACACAGTTCAATTCCACTGTAGACCATCCGAGAACCGGCCGACCAAGAGTTACCACCCCTGCACATGATCGCTACATTCGATTGTTCCACCTACGTCATCACAATGCCACAGCTACAGAGGCTGCAGGACGCATCCCTGGTTTGAGGAATATATGTCAGGAACCATCTTCGCGAGGCTGGAATCCGACCAAGAAGACCAGTTATCGTCCCTGTTTTGCAACAGATTCGTTGACAGCGACGCTTGCGTTGGTGCCATACCTTACTGCCTTGAAATTTGAGAAACTGGAGAGGAGTGTGGTTTAGCGATGAATCACGATTTCTTCTTGGAAGACAACGTGTTTACCGTCGTCGAAATGAGCATTTTGCCCCACATTGTGTAAGTGAATTCGACAAATTCGGTGGCGGTAGTGTCATGGTGTGGGGCGACATATCCTACATCACGAGATCTGATTTGGTTGTGGTTCAGGGAAATTTTAACAGCAAATCGGTACATGAATCAAATTCTTCAACCTCACCTTCTTCCAATCATTGACCGCCAGGACAACAGGACAACGCTCCACCACACACAGCTCGTGTCACTGTAGACTACCTTCATAATGCCAACATCAACGCTTTCACCTGGCCGTCGAGATCTCAAGATCTCAACCCAACCAATTTCTCTGGGATGGACTCGATGTACGGCAACGTCTGAACACGCCGCAGACACGCCCACAACAGGCCAACGCGTTACAAGCAGAATGGCGCAGAATTCCGCAGGACAGAATTCGTACACTTGTCCAGTCAGTGCCGAGAAGATGCAGAGCCGTGATTGCTGCCCGGGGCGGTCACACGAGATACTGAGTTCAGCGCAACCGTGTGGCCTTATGTGACATGACAATGAACAGTATTCAATGCCTTTGTACAACGACAACATGTGGCTATCGAGCTCCAACATTTCATATTTGTATCTATGATATTAAATTAGATATACTGGGTCAAATTATAAACTTCGCATTTTGAAAAGTAATCCCATATATGATATACAACGGACAAATGTATCAGAGAAGGTAATTTTTAATCATTTATGTCCAAAGAAGAATTTTAATTAACGGTGGTAACCATAATTTGTTCCAAGCACCGACGGTATTCGGTAATAACATCAACAGTTTAAATCATAAGTCCTAAGCACGAGAATCTGATGGCACACAAGTTCAGTAGCGTGTATGGCCACCATGTGAGTTGACAACTGCCACACAACGCCTCCGCATGGACCTTGTGATGCTTGTGAACACATGATTGGGAGGACGACGCCATTGTTGTTGCAAGATGGTGCCAAGATCTTGCAAATTCTGTGGTTGGTTCTGGAGAGTGCGCAGACTTCCGCCAAGAGCATCCCGGACGTGTTCGATGGGATTGAGGTCGGGAGACGTTGACGGCCAGTCCATGACGTTGACTCCCGCATTCTGAAGGAAATTCCTTGTCAAAATTGCTGTGTGGGGTCTGGCATTGTCGTGTTGAAAGATCAAACAGGGTCCATGTGCTGCCATAAAAGGCAGAAGTTCTGGTGCCAGTACCTGGTCGCGGTAAGCAGCAGTGTTGAGGTTGCCACGGATGACAAGAAGCCTGGAACGTGCATTGCCACAGAAATCACCCCACACCATAACACTTCCACCTCGAAATCTGTCAACTTCCTGTAACGTTCATGACGTCGCCTCCACACCCTCGCCCTACGAGTCCATCGTAAATGTCGCTGTGCCCACAATTGACATTGACGTCTGTGTAATTGAGTCAGAATCGGCCCGCTGTATGGCCGTCGTGCTTGAAGGTGAGCAGTTCTCAGACGGCCGTAAAGACTTTTGTTTTCTTGTGTTTTTCTTTTTTTGTTAATGACTGCTAACAAGTATGGCTGAAAACACGTGCGGTATTATGGCCACGTGACCAGTTGCATGTGAAAAAACACTTTTGCCACTATAGTGCTGTGCACATGAATTTGATTGATTCACCTGGGTGTTATCTGAGGACAATACGTGTCCATTACTGTTTAAATACACAATAAGGGCCCACAATGATAACTGGTCAAAATGTTAAAATTTTAGGATCGTGAAGTTTTTAATTTGGTTCAGTATATATCGACTTTATTAGGTACAATAAATTTACTAAACATCTACCTGTGCGTTTCATTTTTGACGAGTGCATATCTTGACCTTGAGGGATATATATGATCAAGCACTATTCGACGTGATGAGCGAACGCTTTAACGATTAGACTACCCTCTAATGACAAGCATAGGTTGCTGGGGATCTATGCGAACCCGGGATTCCAAAGGGAATATTTGAAACTTTCCTCGACCCGCCTTAGTTGTCATGAGTTATATGACCAGGCTGTGGCATCAGTACTGATGATGTCTGTACAACATGGACAGATATTGATTGTACAACGCTGATGCAAGTTTAAGTCAATAACAAGCCATTTCTGTCAATATTAGCGGGACGAAGGTCACATAACTATTATGGAAATCAGAGAACATCTTCGGCAAACATCAGCTCATTGAGGCTGATTCAGCTGCTTGTATTGTTTTTTTCATCATCTCACAATTGTGTGGAGGTTTATTTTGGTAAATGAATGTGGGAGGAAAGCCCAACATAGGTCTCAGACGATTACCACTTTGGTGAAACTCACGAGCAAGCATTGGGTATGGTGCAGAGAAGCCTAGACACAATAGCGCCGAACCGGGATTCGAACCTACCATCATATGTTTCTGACGTGAACCGTTTTCCGTATTCCATTGTGGTGTTAGCGTATAGTGGGAATAAAGCTCATCTCACGAAGGTCACTGTCCATTATTATACTGATAGGGTGCTGCAAACCAGAAATCTTTTGAACCAACGACCAGAAGGGCACATATTCCCTATTACAGATATCTTATACTTACCAATACACAGATGTAACGTCATATTCACCTTCTTTGAAGACCATGTGACCATCCCATATATAAACCAACGATACCATTGAGTGGATCGATGCTCATGATATCAATGACTGGACTGTCTGGTCCAGACTGGATTATTTACAGACCGCCGTCATATAGCTAAGATATTGTTGAGTGCGGCGTTAAACAATAAACCAACCAACAACCAACCAACATCATTACAATCTAAACAATATCTAGTTTTCTATTCATTTTTAATTTAGAATTATATAAACTCTAATATTTTGAGTCGCATTGTGAGAACATTTGTTGACTTGCACCGCACCAACCAATACTTCTGGCATACCATTTGCTAATCGATTCTGGTGCGGGGTGCTCGGATGCTTCGATAATGTTTGATTGGTAGAGACATCATCTCGGCCAAAGTTTCAAGATATATCTTTTTTAATGTTTCAAAAAGGTTTCTTGTGTCATATAATAACCAGGTCATCCAGTCTAAGAGACTCTCGATAATTTTGAAGAAAAATCACTTTGTTCCTTGAAATCTGATAAAAAAAACTCACTCATATTAAAAATACATTAGTGTGCAGCAAGTAGACAGGAAGGTAAACCTAGTCCGGAAGCAGCGCCTTCTTCATTCCCGAGACTACATCCACATAAGACTCAAGCAGGTCACCGGTCTTCACATGCAACTGTTAGAAGAAGGCGCTTGTATGATTTCACCAAAAATAGAACATGTCGATACCATTCCTTTACTGCCATTCAACATAAAAAAATGACATTTACCACACACACATTAACGAACTGTGAAGGTTCCATATAGCCAACAGCCATGAGGGCAACAATCAACTTCGGAGTTATTTACAAATAAGGGACCCTTCCCCTCTTCCTCTAGATAAGATACGATCCCATACAGGATTGAAAAGTCATGTCAAGATAAGAGAACATTAAGACAGATGGTCAAGACTCTTCTCGCCTATTGATTGGTCGGTCTACAACGAACTCACGCACGGCAAGAGTTGACAAATTTGTAATCTTCTCTGTGAAAGGTGTCGCCTGTCCTATCTAGATTCTATCAGCGTCTCCGGTGGGGGGGGGGGGGGGGGGGGGGGGGGATTGTCTACATTCACGGTTCTTATAGTTACAAGTGAGTGAGTGAGTGAGTATGGTTTTACGCCGCTTTTAGCAATATTCCAGCAATATCACGGCGGGATTTACACATTGTACCCATGTCTGGAATCGAACCCGGCGCACCCCACCCACCCCTTTCTATTTCGAAAAATATCTTTATTTCTGTATAAATTACCACCAAAGACATAAATAGATCTTAATTGTGCATTTCCCCCCTCCCCCTATTAAAAAAAGCTGTATCCGCCCATGATAATTATCTCATTTCAGGCTCTGTTAAGACCATGTTTCTTCACTGACTAGTGTATTTACGATACAGAAACACACTTGGGTACTATTCTCTAGGTATCGTTAAGTCCCATTGTACGTTATGTTTATGTAATGCATTGATTTGAATTGAATTTGTGTTACTGTAACGTTCAAAGTTATGCATTGAAATAAAGTATATTTTGATGTAGCGAAATGTATGTTGTGATGAAATGTATTTTGTAATCTTTTGTCGCTAAAGGTCTATTATTATAATTGATTGTAATGCTATACATTATTTTATATTATAGTGTATTATAATTCACTGACACGTATTGTAATTTACTTTCATACAGTGCAATGTAATGTATTGTCTTGTGTTGATAGGTATTGTTTTGTATTTGTAATGTTATTGATTCATAAAACTGTGTTGCATTGTTCTGGAGTGATTGTTCGTTTGTTTGTTTGTTTGTTGTTTAACGCCGCACTCAGCAATATTCCAGCTATATGAAGGCGGTCTGTAAAATAATCGAGTCTGAACCAGACAATCCAGTAATTGACATCATGAGCATCCATCCACGCAATTGGGATCGATGACATGCATCAACCAGGTCAGCGAGCCTGACCACCCGATCCCGTTAGTCGCCTTTTAAGACAAGCATAGTCACCGTTTACGACAGGTATGGGTTGCTGAAGACCTATTCTACACGGGTCTGTTCTGTAGTTTAGTGCAGTGCAGTGCAGTGCAATGCAGTGTAGTGCAGTCTACATGTGGTGTGGTGTGGCGTGGTGTGGTGTGGTGTGGTGTGGTGTGGTGTGGTGTGGTGTGGTGTGGTGTGGTGTGGTGTGGTGTGGGGTAATATAGTGTAGTGATGTCTAATGTAGATATTATTACTGAAGTAATGAGAGAGTATAATCAGCTAAAGCTGTAAAACGAACCATCATATTCAATTGGCATCTGTGGAGAGTTTCCCAAAACCCTTGGTGGGAAAATTGAAACGGGATTTTTTTTTCAAACAACCTGTTACAGTTTCTCTCCGCGCTCGCCCTTTTACACTTTGGCTATTTTCAACTTTGGCTGTTAGCAATGCTCTGCATCATTCAATGCTGATAACTTGTTGGCGAACCAGTCGTAAGGAAAATAACATTTCTTCTGTTGCAGAGAAATTCTATAGTTTGCCCTCATGAAACCTCTTTGAGACCCTCTCACATGGCACATGTTTTTCGTAAAAAATAAATAAAGAACCATTTTTCTTTTTTTCAGAATATATGATTGTTTTGGACATCCAGACTCTGAGGTGCTAAAAGGCCTTTCAAAACATTTTCAAAAGCTGTTATGAAGGTTGAAAATAATTATTTTCTTAAAACGTGAATAGGATTCTTTGAATTGGCCATACCACAAGGCATCCGATTTAGATTACAGCAGCCACAACCAGCTGTTGATAATGGAATTTGGCCTAAATGGATTCCCAAAGAGGTTGCAATCTTTTCTTGGAATCGAATATTGTTTTCACATCACTTCACTGCTTTCGTACATGCCTGTGATTTGTTTGTTTTTACAGCGTCATTTAATTTCCATTATACGGTTTCCTTTAAGTGTGAAGTAATTTCCCTCATGACCCCGATGTAGCAGCTTAAAGGGATAACATATGGTCAAAATACAGCTGAAGTGGCAATTGAAACTAAAATGTGTGAAGGATTAGTATTTCTGACAGGAATGTCATTGAAATGGACAAATGAAAGTTGGTTCTAGCACCATTCGATCATGAAGGGATGGCGTACTGCATTAGTCAAATGGCGTGTAGGTTGTCCACGGTTTGGTCAAAGCAACCACGATCTTATGTGCAGATTTGCATCCCAAGCCGTCATACAAGTGAAATGCTTCTCAAAGGCAACCCTAACTCAATTAATACTCGTAGTGCATACTCCCATACGAAGCCGGATCAAGTTAATCTGGCTATACAACCAACTCTCTTGAGTGACACCTGAAACATATACTTATCCTGGCAACACACTTGTAAATTTAATAGAGGAAGAATGTAATAAAATTTAATTTTAATATTTAACCATGTTAGCCATTCAGTGAGAAGTTTGAGGGAGGCTACAACTAACTTTCAGCTGATAAGAGTTTTCCAGATTTTCACGAAACATCTCGCACGAAAGCCAAATTGGGGAAAACAGGTTTTCAGAAAAAATAGAATATCGTATATTTGGTAAAAGCAGACAATACATATTTATCTATTGCATTCTTTACTAGAACCAGCTCTCATCAGGAGTGACACCTGCACCATATACTTATTCTGGCATCACACTTCTAAATTTATTGGAGGAAGAATGTAAAGAAATTTGTTTTTAATATTTAACAAAGTTAGCAGGGACAGTGAGACGTTTAATTTGAGGCTACAGATTTTCTCGAAACATGTCGTAAGAAGCGGTCTCATTTCCAAAATAGCCAAATAGGGGAAAACAAGGTTTTAAAAATAAAATGGAATGGAATATCGTATATTTGGTAAAAGTCGACAATACATATTTATTAATTGCATCCTTTACGTTCTTAACTTGACGTTGAAATGCGTTAAAATGGATGTTAACCTTCGTCACAATAAAACATGATTTTTTAGAAAAGCTATCTTCTTTCTTTCATTCATTCATTCATTCTTTAGAGGTACATTTAAACATGCTCTTTCCACGAAGATTTACTATTTGCAATATGGTTTGATCAGGGTTTCAACCTTCAAGGCCTTAGTAATGTGTTCCAAAGGTTTATTTGGTAGACATGTGGAGAACATTTCCAAATGTGACACATCAGTGACAACAATTATGTATAATGCGCTTCCCTTCTTTGACTTTCACCATGTGTTCACGTGTATTTTCAGGTGAACAATTGACTTGCCTTTGTATGTGTTTGTGACGGGTACCACCGATGGGGCAGAATATGCTCACCTTCTCGCGAACACCACTATATCACTGTATCATCACTATACTTATCATATAGTAGGAATCATGCACTGGACCACGATGCAACTCACGCAAACCTTCCACAAACCAATTCATGACGGAAGGGGTTTTCTGTGCAAAAACTTGGTAGGCATGAAGCACAAAGGATTGACGTCATGATTGGTGACGTGATTGATCGCAAATAAAAATCTGAATTTCCTTTCTTTAATTCCGCTGGTATCTCGCGACAAATGTTAGCGAGAACTGAGGTGAGGTTAATTATGGTTTAGCGTTGCATTTATGATTATTGCGCTTATATAAACGTGAGTGAGTGTGTGTGTGTGTGTGTGTGTGTGTGTGTGTGTGTGTGTGTGTGTGTGTGTGTGAGATTGTACTTGTCCGGACTCACAATACCAGCCCATCGAAATACCATATCCGCAGTTTAACATGAATATCCGACTCAGACACAGTATACTGACTCCGAGCCGAGCATTCCTTGTTTTAGCCCCTTAATGCCAAGCGCCAGGCAGGGAAACAACAAGTACCATAGTTTAACGTCTCCTGGCAGACGCTCTACCACAGGTCCAAGGAGGCGGCCTTAACAAGAATTGACTGTGATGGGAATCATTTGCTACAATATGTGATCAAACCAACTTGCTCGCCATCGTGACCTGTCTGTTGGGATATGAACTGATACCAAACAATTAGATTACTATAATATGTCATCATTTTACACTTACAACTGGAACAGAAGCTACACGACGATCCATCTTTCATGGTTCATAACGGAACAATGTTCCCATATATTTTCATTAAAAACTACTTCCTGTCGCTTTACGAGATTTACATGTCAATTATAGAGCTGTTTTCACAAAGACAGAAGCCAAGTGAAAATAATAAAGCAAAAGATACACACCATAGTAATTATATTTGTCTCTTTGACTTGAATAGTTTGGTTGAATATGTGTAACTATAACTGAAGGGAGTCTTTGTATCTGGGCTGTGTGATCCGTTATCCCGACTCCCTTATAACCGGTCTTTCGTGGTGTATAAACTGTGTTCAACACCTTATCATTCAGAGTTCCCTAGAATAGGTCTTCAGCAACCCATGCTTGCCGTAAAAGGAGACTATGCTTGTCGTAAAAAGCGACTAACGGGATCGGGTTGTCAGACTCGCTGGCTTGGTTGATGCAGGTCATAGATCCCAATTCGATCGATGCTCATGATGTCAATCACTGGATAGTCTGGTCCAGACTCGATTATTTTACAGACCGCCGTCATATAGCTGGAATATTGCTGAGTGCGGCGTTAAACAACCAACCAACCAACTACTTCACTGTATTTTCCAAACCTCTATTGATTGATCAAATTCATTATAGCAAATACCGTGATCACGAAGCACATGCTATGAACGTTTCTCGGGTTGTGGGATCTCACGAGGAAGGTATGCTCAAGATGTCTATTTAGGTAATATTGCTACAAAACTGGTTAGATCGTGGTTACTGCATGGCTTACTGTAAATCTATGATTACACTTTGATAACCTGCACTACCTCGACTTTCACTCAGTTCAACAATCGTTCTCAAAGTCATATCAATATTTCTTCAGTGTTCGCTCACTTTTTAAAACCCTTCTTACATAATCATATAAAACATCTTCATTGTTTCCTCATTGTAGGTTACACTTTTATCAATACTCCATGAATTCGTCAATCTCAGCGATTGGTAGCAATTCCAATTACTTATCGTTAACATTTATGGTCTAACATTATCGTCTACACACAGCGAATAAGTTGGTTGGTTCGTTTGTTGTTTAACGCCGCACTCAGCAATATTCCAGCTATATGACGGCGATCTGTAAATAATCGAGTCGGGACCAGACAATCCAGTGATTGATATCATGAGCTTCGATCCACGCAATTGGGATCGATGACATGAATCAACCAAGTCAGCGAGCCTGACCTTCCGATCCCATTAGTCGCCTTTTACGGCAAGTATTGTAACATTGCTGAGTGCGGCGTTAAACAACAAACCAACCAACCAACCAAATGTAGTGCGGATTCAGCGCCGTATTCATTCTCGAGTCAGCATGTTCCTTAACTTCCTTCAAGGATGTAACTGGTCTTGACGTTACCTTGTCGATGGAAGACACTTCTAGGATTTCAACAAATATAAAACAAGCTATCTTTCTTTCAATACGTAGAGTCTGACATTTAATACAGATAATGCCATTTACCACACATTATTTCGCGTATGGTGAAGGTTCCATATAGCTAAAAGACATTAAGACGACTGTCAACGTTTTAATAAAAAACTTACCCATCTCATAATATTCTAATTATGACAACCTCAACAGTTATGAGACCACATATAATGATACTATAATGAGACTGGGCAAAGGTTATCCAACTTAAACATTGATTTTTAATATATTATCTTGATTTATAATATATATATATATATATATATATGTTATCAATTTAAATTGGCAATGGGACCGGGCAGAAGTTATCCAACTTTAGGTGGCACTTGCCCCAACACATATATAAAGAAACTGATGTTTAATACTGAAATTCAGAAGTGAATCGCAAACTCAAACTTTCTCCCACATTATCTGAACAGACTATTTCTCGAATAGCTTCATTATCAATTCATTGGGGATACAAGATGAGTCCTTTTACTAATATATCCTAATTTTTTTTTAAAGAAATGCGAATAAAAAACCCAAACGAATTAAAACCAAGAATAATTAATAAACACAACGCGACAGTTTCACAGCTAATAGCTCACTGACAGAGAACCAAGCTTCACGCCTCAATGTTCACATTTCCCATCCACACGCCATCGCAAAAGGGGGTTTATTGGTGGCATAGGGTTCCTAACCAGACAAATCATTGTGCGAAAATCATCTTGTTGATCTAACGATAAGGCTTAAAAGGTCCTTGAAACAGTTCCATAGGTATGACCAAAGAAAAACTCAAACTCAGATACTTATGGAAGTCCATCACCACTATGGATGAGGAGGCGGCCATGTTATACATGTTGGTTATACAAACAAGCTTCACATTTACATAATCACATTACCCCATCTGATTTGTTGATTACACCCTCATCAGTCGAATACCAAGAATGATCATGAAGTTGATCGAATCGGTCGAAAACGCCTTTGGTGTTTCGTCGTTATTAGTTCAGTATCCCCTGATAACCCCGTTGCGACTCGGGATAGGGTAAGTCCCCAGCACGCTATTGTTGGTCCTAAGTTCCCTCTTATTGGATTGGATGCATCTGTTCAGGCTCGGTGACGTGGTTGTGTGTCACCGGATCCCAACCACGTAGACGTTGCTCATAATATCAATCATAGGTTTGTCTGAAGCAGATTCAAATGCTGACTGGTTTACCACCTGCAATGTTTAGGGCTTTCTGCTAAAATAACCAAACTGACTTTGAAATATTTTCTAAAATAGTTCCAATTATAATTGAAGCAAAACGTTTATACATTTAAATTCCCTTCGGCAGTTCACATCGTGAAAATGTTCAATGTCATTTCTTTGTTAGCTCAAGACAGTCCAGCTTTAATAAAGAAAAAGTGTTTTCAAGTATCTAATTATTCAGTTGCAATAACCTTGGGCCATCGGAGATAAAAATGTATCACTAACTGCATATTCTCGTGAACATGTTTCTAAATTTCGCGGTCTTACGCTTATTTGTGCTGCACTTAAACCGATGGCACAAGCTAGCCTCTCCTGATAGTCATTGTGAGAAGGAATACAACTTCATTGAAAAACGAACCTCTAATCGTCTCATTAGCCGCCATGTACATGTTCTCATTAGCCATGTTCATGTTTTCAGCGCAATTACTATTTCCTTAAGCTAACTTTATCGATACCAGTAGGCATCCTAAAGTATAAGGTGTAATCGCCATCATTAATGAATTTGAGCGACTGTATAAAAATGTTGCAATCCAGATATTTTTAACAGATTTGAAAAATGGAACGGTTGACACGACAAACTCATCGATTTGCATCAAATTCATCAATTTGGGCCTTAAATCGTTGACAGAATGGTAATTACAGGTACCAGCAACACTAGCAACACTGTGACTTACATTCTAATACATAGCTTTCAAATTCAAACGCCAGAGAATAATCACTTTCGATTATTGAGCTGTAAAAGAGAAAATAGAGTTGAAGTAATATGAATGGCTCCCTGAAAATCAGTGATGACAGTGATGTGTTCGCGAATTAAATTAGGAAATCGTGTTCTATCGGTACCAACCGCCGCTCACACAATTTTCCTATAAACGGAAGTGTTCTTGTTGCCTAACGCCGCATCGAACCTGAACCATACAATCCAGTGATCATCATGATGATTCGGTTTGGTTTGTTTGTTGTTAAACGCCGCACTCAGCATTATTCCAGCTACATGACGGCGGTCTGCAAATAATAGAGTCTGGGCCAGACAATCCAGTGATTGATCTCATGAGCATCGATCCACGCAATTGGGATCGATGACCGTGCATCAACCAAGTCAGCGAGCCTGACCACCCGTTCCCGTTAGTCGCCTTTTACGACAAGCATAGTCGCCTTTTACGTCAAGCATGGGTTGCTGAAGACCTATTCTACACGGGTCTGTTCTGTAGTGTAGTGTAGTGTAGTGCAGTCTACATGTGGTGTGGTGTGGTGTGGTGTGGTGTGGGGTCTACCCCGGATCTTCACGGGTTCCACGCAGTTGGGATCGACGACATGCTTCTATACCAAATCAGCGAGCCTGACCACCCGATCCCGTTAGTCGCCTTTTACGACAAGCATAGTCGCCTTTTACGGCAAGCATGGGTTGCTGAAGACCTATTCTACACGGGTCTGTTCTGTAGTGTAGTATAGTGTAGTCTACATGTGGTGTGGTGTGGTGTGGTGTGGGGTCTACCCCGGATCTTCACGGGTTCCACGCAGTTGGGATCGACGACATGCTTCTATACCAAATCAGCGAGCCTGACCACCCGATCCCGTTTGTCGCCTTTTACGACAAGCATAGTCGCCTTTTACGGCAAGCATGGGTTTCTAACGACCTATTCTAACCCGGATCTTCACGGGTCTCGGCATGAGCAATGATCCACGTCGTGGTGGTACAACGCCTCGCTGTCAACTAAGACACCAATCACAACTACCCGATCCATTAAATTAAGTGCCATTGAGTTAGAAGTTGTGAAAATTCCCAGAAAATGTCCTCGTATGGGATAGCATTGGTCACCTTGTTAACTTCCAACATGTCATATTCAGTAAATTTCTCAGGATGTCTGCGATGAGATTTCTGGAATGACTTGTTCAGATCGTTAATGACAAAATCTTGATTGAGAAGCGTAGCTGTAAGTAAATTGTCTTGCCACGAAATTCGAATAATATGTTCATGCTCGTAAGGACCAGAGCACCTAGGGAATTACACCTTAAAACCACGTCTTTCATTCAACATTTGCAACCTATCGAAAACTTGAATTTCGTTGTTCCCAAAACGACCCAGAAAGTGTCATCCAAGATAATCCTAAATCAATAGGGTGCGAATGTTCCTTGAAAGGATTACCTTAGCTTTAGGAACTTGAGCTGTCACTACGTGTTTCTTCCAGTGTTATCTTGGTCGTCAATTTATGTATAATGACTCTTCTGAATGTTTATATTGTTTGGTTTGTTGTTTTACGCCGCACTCAGCAATATTCCAGCTGTATGACGGCGGTCTGTAAATAATCGAGTCTGGACCAGAAAATCCAGTGATTAATATCATGAGCATCCATCCACGCAACTGGGATCGATGACATGTATCAACCAAGTCAGCGAGCCTGACCACCCGATCCCGTTAGTCGCCTTTTATGGCAAGCATGGGTTTCTAACGACCTATTCTACCCCGGAATCTTCACGGTTCGAATGTTTAGATAAGAAACATTAGTCTTTGTGAGACTATTCTTGGGGAATAATGTCAGTAGATTAGAGGAGCCATTGGCATATATCCATGTAAATGGAGCTGAACCATTTCCACTGGTGATGGAATCATCACGATTCGTCGTCTCGTACAACTGTCCACAACAGTAAGTCAGTTTCGCTCGTGTTATAATTTCATATTGAGCCAGAGTGCCAGCGGATAGTTATGTTTGCTCTTTAGCCTTATTTGTGGTACCAGCAAATTGGACAAGAGATTATCTGTAAAAATACGGATATTGAACAATATCATCGCCAGATATAAAAGACACAACTCATTACCACCGATCGATTCTTTGTCCACACCCTCAGAAAAAAAAGTGGGAAGTTTTTCCCCCACAATCTATTACCAATTCCACGATCGTCTTTCTTCGACAACATTTGGTATTTGAATAATTATCTGTGCGCTGCGTTGGTAAATGCTGATAACTTCCTGGCGAGTTTGTTGGAGAGGTAACAGTATGTTGTTGTAGGGTCTTACACCAAGGACCGAGAACCGTTTTTGAAACTATCACAACAAACGATGTTTTCCATCCTTTAAGTAATATGAAACTATTTTTAAGTGCATGGTGAATGATTAAGTGTATTCCAACGCTTCTAAATTGATGTATCAATGACACCTACGGGTAAGTCTATGTTGGAATAATGATGTTGATTTCCAGTAATAGTTTTATGATCATAATGAACGAATTGAGAACACATTACAACCGGTAGTGAAGTAAGACAGTATATGTTATGACCACCAATGATCTTGAATGACAATAGGGGTAAGATAGTAAATTTCAAAGTTAATTTTTGGATCAGTATTACGTAATACCACCACGATTTGTTAAACATCCATTTACTCGAAGAGGGATACTGCTTATGAGTCTCCCAATGGCGATTTGAGGGAGTCCTTTTGTCCCACTCCTCTTGCAGCCCCAGGCCAAGTACAGCCAACATTGTCAGGGACCTATGACGTATCCTTGTCATGATCCAGACGTGTTCAATGGGTGAAATGTCTGGGTTTATTGCTGATCAACAAGTGCCACCATTTAACGTATTTTGGACGATGCTCGAAACCCCGATCTCCGGACAGATGCTCTATCTACAAGACAACTGAGCTTAATAAGGAAATATAAATTGTCAAAGCAAGAGAATGACCAATCTAAATTATCCGCCGCAGCAGAGATTCCATTTACCGTTCAGGGCAAAATAGCTGTGAGAACTAAATGAATGGACAACTGCAAATCAGTGATGACACTTCGCGAAAAGGGTAAGTATGTCCTGTTCTACTTGTAGCACCCGCCATTCACAAAACTTGCTTGAAAAAGTAAGTATTAATTAATTGTCAGACGCCAAACAGCTGTACTCCTGCTATGCGACGGCGTCCTGTAATCAAACCAGGCAGTCAAGTGATCGATGGCTATTGCTTTTGTTGAAACTCATAAAATCTGTATGTTCATTTTGAATTACGTCTGTTGAGGACAAATGCAGAGTTAATGAGTGAGTGTGCAGCGTGACAAGCGAAAGTTTTAACACAAGGATATCCCACCGGGTATCGTATCGGGGTGAATCCTTGGACCGCCAAGGGTCGCAACTCGCGAACTGAGAACCACGGAAAACACATGTACCACGTCAAATGTGTTGAGGCAGAGATAGGTACATGTTTCTAAAATATCTTAATAGGACGAAGCATCATCAGAACCCTTTCAAAGTATGAAGTTGCATGCATGCGATGTCATTGTGAATGAGAAAGTTACGCACGTGCGATGTAACGTACATGTGATGTTACGGACATGTGGTGTGAAAGTTTTTCCTTAAGTGACGGGTATTATAGTGCGTGTGAGGTATTTGGTTGGTTTGTTGTTTAACGCCACACTCAGCAATATTCCAGCTATATGACGGCTGTCTGTATATAATCGAGTGATTGATATCATGAGCATCGATCCATGTATGTGGGATCGACATGCATCAACCAGGTCAGCGAGCCTGACCACCCGATCTTGTTAATCGCCTTTTACGGCAAACATAGTCGCCTTTTACGGCAAGCATGGGTTGCTGAAGACCTATTCTACCCCGGATTGTCACGGGTATCATGAGAGTAGGTATCATGCAAGGTCCCATCCACAACAACATTAAAGTACTGCTTCACCAGATATAACGGAGTCACATCATTAGTAGATGAGCAAATCCGATTAGTACTATCTCACAAATCGGCAAAGGCGTGTGGTATTAGTATTCCAGTACACGCCATCTAAATGGCCGAGGTGATCTACGCGACGTGAGGGTTACCAGAGTGGGGTTAAACACGTGGAGGTTATATACATCATTACTGGAGAATATATAGGTTGTTATAGTACAGTGTAGTGGGTTTGTTCTCAATTCATGTGGAAATAGTCCAGTCAGCTCATGTGAACATCACAAAAGAATATTGTCTGGTCTGACACGTATCTGTTTGATGTTGTGATATATGATGCCTAAACAAAATTATAATGAACACATATTTATATCATAACTCGGGTGGTGGTGAAGCCTAGTGATTAAGGCGTTCATTCGTCACACCTGGGTTCCATTCCCCACATGGCTACGACGTGTGAAGCTCATTTCTTGTCTCCCAACTGGTTGCTGAAACAATGCTCTACGTGGCTTAAAACAGGACTCACTCGCTCACTCAATTCAGAAATCATTACAAATTCTCTCAATATATTAACACATTTTCCCACATCGTGTAGCTGAATACATTGAATATCCATCATTCATAAAGGATTGTTTTGGCCAATGATTCCCAACGAAAACGGAATTTACAACTTAATTCACCACATGACGAAGAAAGGGTGCTGTGCACAATTATCTGACATATTTTATGCCTATCACAGTCTGAATTCGTTAGTTTCTCCGGATTAGCCCCAAGGTTGTTCCTAGCTCTATGTGCTCATTACCCAGATGGTCGATATGACGGTAGCTTGTTAAGCTTGTGTGATCACATCTCATGAACAACATACTGTGTACAGTGTCACTAAGTTTCCGAGAGTTTCTGGGCAAGGATGCATAGAGTGAATGTGGTTAAAATCGCTTTTAGCAACATTGGTTTCACAAATTATACGGTAACTCATATGACGAGTGAACGCTTTAACCACCAGGCTACCCTCGGCCCCTTTTTTATATCAACTGTAACATTGTGAGTCTCCTTTGTATAATAATACAAAGATTATCTTTGTGTAACTATCATTATTTGTTGAATGCTGTTACATTTAATTCTAAATTGAAAACGTGAACGCCAGAGAATAATCAGTCTCGATTATCTACCGAAACAGATTCCATTGGGTGTAAAATGCAAAATAGTGATGGAAATTATATGAATGGATCACTGAAAATCTGACAGGACTTGGCGAAGGGGGTTAGCATGGCCTGATCTTCAGGTAGCACTCTTTACTCGCAAATGTATAGGAAAGTGAGTGTTTGTTGCCTTGCACCGCACCAACCAATACTTCCAGCATACCATTTGCACAAGCGGGGATGTTCGGATGCATCGATATTGTTTGATTGGTAGAGACATAGTCTCGATCAAAGTTTCAAGATATATCTTTTTTAATGTTTTTAAAAGTTTTTTGTGTCATATAATATCTTGGTCATCAAGTCTAAGAGACTCATGATAAGTTTGAAGCAAAATCACTTTGTTCCGTGAATTCTGAAAAAGACCTCCCTCAAATTGAAAATACATTAGTGTGCAGCAAGGAGACAGGAAGCTATACCGAGTCTGGAAGCAGGGCCTTCTTCATTCTCGAGTCTACATCCACATTAGACTCAAGCAGGTAACCGGTCTTGACATGCACCAATATAAAACATGTCGATACTGTCACCATACTGACATTCAATGACCATTACCATACAAACATTAAGGAATTGTAAAGGTATTTACAAAATAAGGGACCCTTCCCATTACAGTCTAGACAGGATACGATACCAGACGGGATTGAAAAGTCATGTCAAGATACGAGAACATTAAGACAGATGGTCAAGACTCTTCTCAACTATTGATTGTTCGGTCTACAACGAACTCACGCACGGCAAGGGTTGACAAGTTTGTAATCTTCTCGGTGAAAGATGATGGATGTGGCCTGTCCTATCTAGATTCTATCAGCGTCTCCTGATAATGACCAGTCTAGGACACGACTTCCATGCTTTGAAGTCTGATTGGTCAGCTGAGGGTAATGGACTGGTCACTTACAGACAGGATGTAACTGTGAGTAATTGTTTGCCCTAATGTGTGAAGAAGGAATTTTGGTGTGTGGGAATCCCTTTAAGTAGTACTTGTGGGTAAATAGAATTAAGCGAGTATGGTTTTACGCCGCTTTAGGCAATATTTCAGCAATATCATATTTTACCACAAGATTACCCTACCGCCCCCGAGGGCAAATAGACGATATTTTCGTTTGTCGTTCAACGCCGCACTCAGCAATATTCCAGCTATTTGACGGCGGTCTGTAAATAATCGAGTCTAGACCAGACAATCCAGTGACTGATATTATGAGCATTGATCCATGCAATTGGGTTACGATGAAATGCATCAACCAAGTCAGGTAGCCTGACCACCCGATCCCGGTAGTCGCCTCTTACGACAAGCATGGGTTGCTGAAGACCTATTCCACCCCGGATCTTCACGGGTCCATATGTAGTGTAAGAAAGCATACACGTGTGCCATGGGTATTCAATATTGTTACTCATAAATCAATTTAGCCACATAGAGACGCATACGTAATAACCAGATTTTCAAAGGAGTCTGCAAAATAATTAGTTTATTAGTTGTGTTGGTGTTTCTGTGAACAACAATTGTTTCAAATCAGTAGGGGAGTGTGACTGACAACTGACTTCATTCGCGGTTACTAATATACATCTTAAACTGCCGAAACAATTTGGGACCTGTGCAGCGTGCACATGACCACATTACACGACTGTCGTGTATTGTAATTCACTGCAACGTATTGTATTTCCCGTGCATTCAATGCAATGTAGTTGCATGTCGTGTATTGTTACGTATAGCTTTGTATTTGTAATGTGATCGATTATCAAACTGTTTTGCACATTTCTGCACTGTGGTGTGGCGTGGCGTGGCGTGGCGTGGCGTGGTGTATGCGATTGTCGTATTACTGAAGGAACAAGAGGGTAATATCAGCTAAAACTATAAAACGCACCCTCACATTAAACTGGCATCCGTGTTTCTTAACACCATTGGTGTGAAAAGTGAAAAGGGATTTCTTCTCAACGTGACGATTGGCTATTTCAACAATAACCAATCCTCTCCACTACAAAATGCTGATTACATGTTAGCGGACTAGTCGTAAGGAAAATAACATTTCATCTGTTGCAGAGAAATTCTATAGTTTGCCCTCATGAAATTGAATTGCGACCATCTCACATGGCACATGTTTTTCGAAAAAAATAAAGAAAAACATTGTTCATTTTTTTAAAAAATGCGTGTGTTTGACATCCAGGGTCTAAAGTACTCAAAGACATTTCAAAACAGTTTCAAAAGCTAATATGAAGGTTGGAAATAATTATTTTATTTCATTAAAACTTGAATTGGATTCTTTGAATTGGCCATACGACAAAGAAATCTGATTCAGATTACATCAGCCACAACCAGCTGTCGATAATGGAATTTGGCCTAAATTGATTCCCAAATAGGTTGTAATCTTTTCTTGGAATGGAACATTGTTGTCACATCACTCACTGCTTTCAGACATGCTTTGTTTGCTTTTACAACGTCATTTAATTTCCATTGCAAGGTCTCCTTTTGTATGAAGTAATTTCCCTCATGACCCCGATGTGGCAGCTTAAAGGGATAACATATGGTCAAAATACAACTGAAGTGGGAACTGAAACAAGAATGTGTGAAGGATTCGTATTTCTGACGGGAATGTCATTGAAATGGACAAATGAAAGATGGTTCTGATACCATTCGATAGTGAATTAGTCAAATGGCGAGTAGGTTGTCCACGGTTTGGTCAAACCAACCACGATCTGATGTGCAGAGTTGCATTCCAGCCGTCCTACAACTGAAATGCTTCTCAAAGCAGCTAAGACGCCAACCCTAACGCAATACCGTCCTATCAATGCTCGCATCGCATACTCATGAAAGTTGGTTCTAGCACCATACGATCATGAAGGGATGGCGTACTGCATTAGTCAAATGGCGTGTAGGTTGTCCACGGTTTGGTCAAAGCAACCACGATCTGATGTTCAGAATTGCACGCCAAGCCGTCATACAAGTTAAATGCTTCTCAAAGGCAACCCTAACTCAATTAATGCTCGTAGAGCATACTCCCGAACGAAGTCGGATCAAGTTACTCTGGCTATACAAACAGCTCTCATCAGGAGTGACACCTGCACCATATACTTATTCTGGCATCACAATTGTAAATTTATTAGAGGAAGAATGTAAAGAAATTTGTTTTTAATATTTAACAAAGTTAGCAAGGACAGTGAGACGTTTGATTTGAGGCTACAGATTTTCACGACACGTCTCTTTTCCAAAAATGCCAAATTGGGAAAAACAAGGTTTTAAAAATATAATCGAATGGAATATCGTATATTTGGTAAAAGTAGACAATACATATTAATCAATTGCATCCCTTACTCTCTTAACAAGACGTTGAAATGCTTTAAAATGAAATGAAATGCTTCGTCACAATAACACAATATGTTTGAAAATCTTCGGATTCATCGGGAGAAAATAAAGACATTCATTCATTCATTCATTCATCACAATAACACAATATATGCGCGATTAACGATATCAATTAATAATAATAATATGATTAACTAAAAACGAAAACAGTTGTAACAGTGGAACGTTTGGTGGTGGGTCCTTGTAGAATATATCCAGAAGTATGCAAATACTCAAAGACACAAGCAAAACTAATCAACAACATAACAGTTGTATAAGAGGTTATAATATCTTATGCGTGAATATGCCACTTAACACACATTTTACAGCCATTCAACGGAAGGTTCTACAAAGACAAAATACGAAGTTTCTAAGTGTGACGACAAAATAATGTGAGCGAGTCTTGCTTAACGTCACCAAAAATATGCTTTTAACTGCGTTAAAAAAAGGAATATTGCCGACTGTGACGTAAAACAACAAACAAAGAAAACAATCATGGGTTCGACTTGCGGTTTTTACCTGATCATGAACTTGGTTTATAAGCACCATAATCTTACTTGTGGATTTATGGCAGAGGATAAACGTCTACGACCTGCATTATTTAAGGCTTTATGCCGATATAACGAAATTATTGACTATTTAAAGTTACGTAAAATCCGTGAAATACATTATTGTTGTTACCTTTATATATAATGTGAAATGTTAAACGTTATGATCACCTGAAGGTATTAAAACTTTAGTAAACAATTCATATTTGAGTACTTTAACAAATTAACATAACAGGAATTTGTTCACAAGTGTAGTCGAGCATGTCGATGAACCTTTGAAATCGATTTAAGTTTAAATGTTAAAATGTGCCTCCGTTCACAAAGTAGGAAATGGTTACCCTTTATGCGAGGTGGATGTATAAAACTTCTACAACCTGGGTAGTATACTCCCCAGGGAGATGAGAATAATAACAGGAATGCAAACGGATCCATTGGTCGGGGAACAAATAAAACCGCATTTGAGCAAACACTAGTACCTGGATACCTGCGGTATATAAATGTGTAGTTTAATAAAAATTATAATAATAATAATATTCATGTTCATTGTTAATCATTTATGATTACAGCTATACACGTGTATTTGATGACTATCTGACGACAAGGTAATTACAACTGTTCATCACCACATTGTTTGGAAAGTTACTCACATTTGTAGCATAGGATGTGGAGCCCACCAAATTGATTTAAGAAAGATGATATTTATGTATATATATATATACATATATATACAGTAACACATATCTGATGACGGATTGATGACAAAGTAAATGTGATTGAATATATGGTTTTATCGTCGCCATAGCTTTGAACGTAATTCACTATTAGTATCGTTGGAAAGTACTACACATTTACCTTTGTACGATGCTGACAGTGAGTGAGTATGGTTTTGCGCCGCTATTAGCAATATTCCAGCAATGTCACAGCGGGGAACACAAGAAATGGGCTTCACACATTGTACCCATGTCGGGAATCGAACCCGGGTCTTCGGCGTGACGAGCGAACGCTTTAACCACTAGGCTACCCGACCGCCCCGGTGCTGACAGATTATGTATGGCAATCCAGGACAAGACCTCTCTATTCGCAGATCCTGGATGGCAAAGGGACACAAATCCGATCAATTAGACAAACTCTTCTGTCACAATGCCCAAAGTAATGCCAACAAAATGTTTTGTCATCTATCAAACAAGCACGAAGATTAACTCAAGCTTCAAGTGTATCGATGATCTGACATCATTGAAAAAAAATCAGACGGCCAAATTCGAGTGAAATCGCGTCATCTGTTTCATATTTGATCTATGCATTAAGAATAACGCCAAACTATCCACAAGACGTCATGACAAGATGGATGGCTTCATTTTACCAATAGTCAACTGTCTTTATGTCGAGTGATATTCCAGCAGGACTAGTCTCTGGTATCTATATTTCACAACTAATGAGATTCATTCGGGCATGCTCTCGCTCAGAAGTTGTTTGATCAGTGTTTTATCATTTAAGGCCTGTCTGTTCGGATATGAATTCATACTTAAGAATCAGATCAATATAATATGTTATTATTTAACGCTTACAGCTGGAATAGTAGCTACACAACGATCAATCTATCATGATTCATAATGGAACAATGTTCCCATCTATTTGCATTACAAACCACTCTGTGTCGCTTTAATACATTTCCATGTCAATTACAGTGCTGTTTCAACTTTATTTGAAACTGACGGATGTCCCTACGTAAACAAATTAAAGTGATATATATTACACCGTAGTAATTACATTTGTCTCTTTGACTTGCATAGTTTAGTTTGAATACATATAACTATAAGCCATTGAATAAGTCATCCCGGATCACTTGCAACCGGTCTTCCGTGGTGTCAAACACTAATTGTTGAGATTGTGTACGCGTTATCATTCAGTGATGCTAATTCCCTCTATTTTTCAAACCTTTCAACTTCTTTTTCTTAATCACATTCATTACAACAAGTATCGTGATAACCAGGCACATGATATTAAATCATCATTCGTGACCTACTCGTGTTATTCCGAGAAAAGCCGAATAGCGACTCGTGCCCCTCTCATGGCCATTTTTGCGACCGGGTTCCGTCTTAGCGCAAACGGGCATACCTAAAACAATTGTCAACTCGTTGCGTAATGGTTCACATACATATCCCCGTATATTATATATGTTTCAGATGCAATTTAAAGCACAACTGGACAAGTGGAATTATACAGTATGATTGAGCACATTTAATTGTGTCTTGGGTGTATTATTAGATGCATGACATATGTAAAATAAAAATAAAAAATTCTGAGGGATTCTTTGACGAAGAAATTGAAATCATACGCGCATTCTGATTGGTTTGTCGTATTTTCGCACATAACATTCATCGACAGGGGGACGAGTCTTCTTGCAGGTTACGGAAAGGGGCGAATGGTGACGAATGATTAAAGCATGACATTGTCTATAAGTGGGATCTAATTAGGAAGATATGCTCAAGATGTCTATCAAGGTAATATTGCTAAAACAGAATTAATATGACGTGATGTGGCATTGTATTGCAATGTAGAGTATGGTGAAGTGTTTCATTGTTTTGTATTGAATTGATTACAATATAATGTAATCTATTGTGTATATTTATGTACTGGTAATCTAATAGACTACATCAAGATGTCGTGCATTGTTATGAACTGAATTATGCGAATATCGTGAAATGTACTGTTTCCTCAGTTAATAATCAAATTCTACGTTTGCTTCATTTCATAGTTATTTCCATCACAGATCATCTTTATCTGTTATCATTATACACTGCTCATCTACAGTCTTACGACTCCATCAAAAATCGAAAGATTACAGTGTCACCAACCACTGCACTTGCCTTCCAGCCAAGATAAATCTGACACTTTTACCGAGCCCGCTCTTAACCCTATCTGATGTCAAATACATATATGGACATAAGCAGGACTACCTCAGAAAACGGGAAATGATCAACACAAGAAATTCTGGTCATATGTTTGTTTGTTTGTTTGTTTGTTGTTTAACGCCGCACTCAGCAATATTCCTGCTACATGACAGCGGTCTGTAAAATAATCGAGTCTGGACCAGACAATCCAGTGATTGATATCATGATCATCGATCCACGCAATTGGGACCGATGACATGTATCAACCAAGTCAGTGATCCCGACCACCCGATCCCGTTAGTCGTCTTTTACGACAAGCATAGTCGCCTTTTACGGCAAGTATGGGTTGCTGAAGACCTATTCTACCCCGAAATCTATAATTGTAAATTAGTCTAGTGTGTCATCAGATAGGTTTGTGCTCACACTTTAATCAGATTTATGGTGTCAGTAAATTTGGGCCGGGAAATATCCTTATTGGAGTCGTGATTAGACAACGTCAGCTAAAATAATAGGGGCGCCACCTAGCGGTGTGTAGTGCAGCAGCAGAGAAATGTCGCTCTGAGAAAAAAATGAAATAAAGTCACAACCAATCTACCACCAAAGGTAACATTTTGAGAAGTTCCTCATATCAACAACGTCTAGAAGATGAGCTGTGAAAATGCAGATTATACAGCCAGAATCGGCTGTTTTCACTCAATCTTTATCAACTTCATGTTCAAAAGAGCTAGACGAGCAGCTATGAGGCCGCACGTGCTGCGCGTGCCGAAGAACACCAGGTTACTTCTGCGTCTCTGTTTGTTTGTGTCTGTGTTGACGTTGACACTTAGCAACGATGTTGAGTCCAACCCAGGCCCGCCAAAAACCCGCCAACTGACGATTGAGGGAGAGTTTTCTGCTTCTGAAGTCCTAAAAGAACTGAAAGAAATGCGCCAGGAAATAAATGGGAACTTTGATAAACTTAATCGAAAAATTGAATCTGTTGAAAGGGATATGCAATTGGTGATGGAGGAAAACAAAGAACTGAAAGACACTGTGAATAATCTATCAAATAAAGTGGAATATCTGGAGGGACTTAACAAGAGAGATAATCTGATATTCTATAATATTGAAGAATCTACTGGCGAAACCACAAGCGAAATCGAAAATAAACTTAAAGAAGTTATCACCAAAATGGAACTGAGACCCACTGACTTTGTATATGATGACATCAGACGACTTCCTACCAAATCACTGGGACCCAGACCTGTACTCGTGACTATTAGAAATTCGCTTGACAGAAAATCGATATTGAAAGGATCAAGCAAACTGAAAGGATCGCAGTTTGGTATCTCTCAGGATTTTCCAGAAAAAGTACGACAAACCCGACGTAAGTTGAAAACGTTTCTAGATAAAGCAAGAGATGAAATGAAGTATGCAGCACTGAGATATGACAAGATTCAAATTGATAACAGACTGTACAGATTTGATCACATAAATGAAAACCTAATACACATAAAGACATTCTCACCAGTCACTAGGAGTGGTATAAACAACGCGGCAGCAGTGAAGGAATCAGCGGAAGCAACAGATACGAATGATGATGATTAGGGGTGTGGCCAACGTCCATTATGCACAGATACCAGCCTAAAACTGTCAGTGTGGAACTGTGAAGGTTTCAAGAGATTACTACAAAAGAGTCTTTCTTTAGATTTTATCAATAAACATCATGTAGCATGTTTCGTGGAATCCTGGTTGAATAAAGAAGATAAAGTAGACATTAATGGATATAATACATACAGCAAAACCAGAACTAAAGCAAGTGGTGCTATCAGAAACTCAGGCGGGATACTCACATTCGTGAATCAAGACATATCATCTAACGTCTGTGAATTACATGGCTGTACTAAAACAGATAATGTCCAGTGGATAAAACTTCAGTTAAACATTACTGTGGTGATAGGCACAGTGTATTACTCTCCAGAAGGATCAACCAGCCCACACTCAAAGGAACAATTGTTTGATATTCTAGAAGAGGATATTGATACGTTTCGAAGTTCTTTTCCTAATTGTGAATTCATTCTACATGGTGACTTTAACGCCAGAACTGGGAATTTTGCAGACTATTTAGAAAATGATGATACCACCTATTTGCCAATTGACGAAAATATAAACTATATAATGGATGAACCCGCCCCAAGAATATCTCAAGACAAAAATGTAAACAAAAGGGGAAAGTCATTGTTAGACTTTTGCAAGAAAAATGAACTCCGTATCTGCAATGGTCGTTTGTTTCAAGATAAAGACATTGGGAAAATAACTTGTGTTGTGAATGAGGGCCAAAGCGTTGTAGATTATGTTTTGTGCTCAAATAACATATTTCACCAGTTTACCAGTTTCGATATTTGTAACGAAGTTGAATCCACACACTTTCCTATCACATACTCTGTCTTGTTCAAGGGATATAGATCACCTAAGTTGACCAACGATACATTATCTAAAAAGTCAAGATATGTCTGGAACGAGAACAAAATGGTAAAATACACTGAAAATTGGAATTTAATATCGGAACATTCTATCCAAGAAATAACAACAATAGCAGCATGTGGGCGTGTCGAGGAAGTTGCTGAAACATTTCACGATTTGTTACTGTCATGTTCAAAGGACTTCAAGAAATCGTCAGTATCCATAGTCAACAAGGGACATAACTGGTGGGATGCGGAATGCTACCAAGCCAGGTGTGACGCACGCCGTAAACTTCGTGCATTTCATGCAACTAACTGTACACGCGACCGCCTCACCTATATCGAAGCATGGAAATCATACAAACATTTATGTCACCTGAAATGTACACGTGCTCTCAATATGAAAAAGGAAAAACTTCAGGAGAGCCTTCTTAATAGGGACAACAAACTATTCTGGTCAATTTTAAAGGGAAAACGACAATTCACTAACCCAGATATTACACCTGCTGAGTGGATAAGACATTTTGAAAGCCACTTTAATAGTATAAGCACTTCACCCGATGAACAATCCTTTATTGAAAGCATAATGGACTTTATTGACTCAATCACCGATGATTTGATAGATACAACTGTAAATACGAATGATTTAGATAGAGATATTAGTTATGATGAAATTACTGCTGCTATTTCAGGTATGAAAAAGGGCAAAGCTCCAGGATATAGTGGTATACCAATTGACTTTTTCAAAAATGCTCCATTTGCTTGCGTTAACCTATTACTGACTTTATACAATGCAGTATTGAGAACTGGCATCTATCCAAAACAGTGGTCACTTGGGGCAATACTTCCAATTCATAAAAAAGGAAATGTTAACAATCCTAAAAATTATCGCCCCATAACTTTATTGGAAGTTTCTGGTAAAATATTTGCTAAAATTATATGTGAAAGACTGACCAAATTTGTTGAAACTAATGATATTCTTATCCCTGAACAAGCTGGTTTTAGACATGGATTTCAAACACTGGACAACATCTTTGTTTTAGATACATTGATTGCTAAATACTTTGCTTTGTATAAAGGTCGATTATATTGTTGTTTTATTGACCTTAAAGCTGCATTTGATTCAATTAATAGAAAAAGTATGTTATATAAGATTTGGTTGTACAACATAAAAGGAAGTGTTTTTCGCCTTATTAGAAATATGTATTCCAATGTTCAGTCATGTATTTCACTGCAGGGTGGTTTTACTGATTTTTTCAACTGCTTAAACGGTGTGAAACAGGGATGCCAACTATCTCCATTACTTTTTTCATTGTATATTAATGATATTATAGATTTTTTGAATGTAGATGAGGACAGATGTATAGAACTGGGTATTTGTAATATTTTTATGTTACTGTTTGCAGATGACATGGCACTCTTCGATAGTACAGTAAAGGGTCTACAAAAAAGACTTGACAAACTATCTGTTTATTGTAAAAAATGGAGCCTCTGTGTTAATGTTGAGAAAACAAAAGTAGTTGTTTTTAGAAAAGGTGGTAGACTTAGGAAATATGAAAAGTTTTATCTTGACAATAGACCATTAGAAATAGTTCCTTCCTATAAATATTTAGGTGTTCAGTTCTCTAGCAGTGGTTCCTGGTATAAAACACAGAAAACTCTGTCTTTTCAAATGTCCAAGGTTTTGAATACAATGCGCTCCCAATGTAATAATTTTAGAAATTTATCATTGCCAGTATTGCTGTATATTTTTTATGTTAAATTGTTTCCAGTGTTGACTTATGGATCTGAAATTTGGGGGTTTCATCCATCGCCAGACGCAACCCGTGTTTATGATACTTACTTTAAGCAATTACTCTGTCTTGGTAGAAACACACCAAATGTTGTTGCTAGAGGTGAAGTTGGATATTGTTCATTAAAAGCTAAGATGTACATCAAAATAATTAAGTATTGGCTGAGATTAATTTATCAACAAGATAATGTGATTTTACAGCAGGCATATTCTTTTCAATATAGGTTAGCTGAATTAGATAAGAGTTGTTGGGCATATAATGTTAAAATGCTTTTATTTAAGTACGGTTTTGGATTTGTTTGGAAAAACCAAAATGTTAATTGTATCACTTCCTTTTTGTCAGAGTTTGAAGAGCGTTGTAAAGAGATTGATTACCAAATGTGGTTTGAGGATTTGTCAAAATATTCTAAATTGAAAATGTACCAGTCTGTTAAGACTGTCTTTAAATTCGAAGAATACCTATCACTTGTCATTGTACATCCTTATAGAAATGCTCTGATTAAATTTAGATGTTCAAACCATAAACTTATGATTGAATACGGACGTACACTTGGTATAAGTGCGAATGAAAGATTCTGTCCATTGTGTATCGTACCTTGTGTCGAAACTGAATACCATTTTTGTATGATATGCCCATTCTATAATGATATAAGAAGTCTATTACCGAAATACTATGTACAAAACCCAACTCTTCTTAAATTCCAACAACTACTGTCATCACAAAATGCCTACACTGTAAATGTCTTAGCGAAATATATTTTCCTGTCAATGAAAAAAAGATGTAAACAACTCAAAATTAATTAATTGTCACTTTGATTGACCAATGTATAATATTGTATGGCGCTCAATTGAATTGAAAAATCAATGAAATATGTATTGTATAATGGGCCGGTGGCCCCTTTACTGCAATAAACTCTCTCTCAGTAAATAATAAAACTCACCATCGCATAGCAGTGGAATCAGTGGAGAGTTTCCCAACACCCGTGGTGAAAGGTGAAAAGCGATTTATTTTCTTTACAAACCTATTACCGATTCGCTCCATTCTTGTCTTTTTTTTCACCTAGGTTGAGTATTTCAACAGTTATTGATGCGCTGCACTAGAGAACTATTCAAAAGGAAAATAATATTTTTTCTGTTGTTGAGAAATTCTATAGTTTGCCCTCCTGAAATTGAATTGAGAACCTCTTTCGAGACCCTGCCATCGACCAATGTTCCAAAGGAGTAAAGTAACACGTATTTTTCGTAAGAAAACAACGACTTTATATTTGAAATATGTCTGTTTTTGACACACAAGAGTCTTAGGAACTGAAATGCTTTCTCAAACGATCCAAAAGCTGTTATGAACGTTGGAAATAACTATTTTTTTGAAACGGGAATTACATTCTTTGAATTGGCTACACCACAATGAATCAGATTCAGATGACATCGGCCTGCTACAGCTGGTGATAATGAACTTGCAATCTCTTTTTGAAATGGAACATTGTCTTCATATTACGTCACTGCTGATAATACATTTTATTATCAGTCAACTCGAATATTGCAAATATGGTAAAACTAGACAATACATATTGTTTTATAGTATACTTTTCTACCTTTATTGACACATAATGCATTAATGTGGATATTTACCTTCGTAAAACGTAAATAACATAAATAACATGAACTAAAAACAACAGAAAAGTTGTACAAGATGCTTTTATTGTGGTACGTTTGGCTCAACCACATGAATGTGAACTGAGATTATAGAAGCTTACACTTTCAAATACACTTTCAAATTTAATCAGCTCCTGAACAATTATAAAACGGGGTGAAATATTGTGTGTGATTATGACGCTTCCCACATATCTTACAGTCATCCAACTGAAGATTCTACAATTTCCGCGTTTGATAGCAATATAGTGTAAGAGACCCCAAACCAGATCTAACCTCTGGCGACATTTTCAATTTCAACATATCATATCTCGACTAACAACAAAGATATATAAATTATTTTGGTGTCTTTCCTTATGTTTTCAGGGTCAGGCATCTGATTATGACCAAATAATTCTTAAAAACTTGAGTCAGCGATTTTATTTCAAATTTTGCAGAAACTGCGTTAAACAATACATTAAACTTTTGAATTGCACGTGCATGTTTGCATGCGTTATTTTAGAATACAATTACTAGCACCATATCATATATCAAGAACTTTTTAGAACTATGTTTAGTTTGTAGTTCGGCTAATTACATGTAAGTAGAAAAGTACAGTTTGTTGGACAAATAATGTCTTTAGTTGTTTTTCAGAAAATATTAAGAAAATGAGATATTTGTATCAAATTATCCATTTCGAAATTGGATTACTTTGCGTTGACACACGCCCATTGACACTTGTCACTGACAATATTGAAGCTGTAAGAGATATACCGTATTTCCTCTAATAGTCGCCGAGTCAACGGCTCGCGCAAAATTATTAGACGCCAGCTAGGTGTCTAATAAAGGACATATGTTAGTCATCATGGGTAAAACCAGAGTGAGTGAGTGAGAGAGTTGGGTTAAACGCCACTTTTAACAGTATTCCAGTTAAACAGCGGTGTGTCAGCTTAATGTGCGAGGAAGGCCCGAAGTGATACAGGTCTCTGACGTTTACCACAACGGTGAAACCCACGAGCACGGGTATGGTTCTGACAAACCTAGAAACATAATCGGGGCGAACCGGGATTCGAACCCACAATCATCGGCTCCTGGCGTGCTCAAGGGACGCATGTCTGCACAGCGAATCGCGGCGTCTTAGACGACTGCCTGACATCAGATACTTGTGTGCAAGTCCATCACCACTATGGGTGAGGAGGAGGCTATGTTTATTGCTTGTACAAGCAAGCTTCAAACCTCCATGATCACATTCCCCCATCTGGAATTATGGTTACACCCTCATCAGTTGAATACCTAGAATGAACTTGAAGTTGATTCGATCAGTCGAAAACGCCTTTGGTGTTTCGTCGTTATTAGTTCAGTATCCTCTGGGATTTCCATGGTGACCCGGCTTGGAATAAGTCCCCAGCACGCTATTGTTGGTCCTAAGTTCCCTCTTATTGGATTGGATGCATCTGTTCAGGCTCGGTGACGTGGTTGTGTGTCACCGTATCCCAACGACGTAGACGTTGCTCATAATATCAATCATAGGTTTGCCTGACGCAGATTCAATTGTTGATGGATTTACGACCTGCAAGGGCTTTCTGCTAAAATAACCAAACTCATGGGCGGATACAGCTTTTTTGAAAAGGGGGGTTGCACAATTAAGATCTATTTATTGTCTTTGGTGGTAATTTATACAGATATAAAGATTTTTTTCGAAATAAAAAGGGTGTGTGTGCACCCCCCTCTGTATCCGCCCATGACTCTGCTGACTTTTGAAATCTGCGTTAAACCCATTTTATAATTATCAACGTTTTATGTGCCTTAAGGTATCAGTAAATAATTCATGTAGTTGAACATTCAAAGAACGGCAGTGCCTTTATTCACTTTCGACATTCAAACTTGTAACTCTCCTATATTAGTAAACTGTTCCAATTAATTTGAAGCAAAAATGAAATTCATTTTAATTTCCAGTTCACATCGTGTGAAAGGTCAATGTCAGTTCTCTATTAGCTCAAGGTAGCCCAGCATTAATTAAGAAAAAGACGTTTTCAAGTATCTAATTATTTAGGTGCTATGGCCATGGGCCTTCGGTAATAAAAATGTATCACTAAATGCATAATCTTGAGATTTCCCTGGAACTTGTTCCTAAATTTCGCGGCCTTACGCTGTTTTGTACTGCAATTAAACCAATACCACAAGCTAGCCATCCTTATAGTAATCTCGGGAAGGAATAAACCTTCACTGTAAAACGAACCGCTGACAGTCCGATTTGCCATGCACATGTTTTTAGTGTAGTTACTATTTCCCTGAGGTAATTTTATCCATACAAGTAGGCATCCGAAGATGTAATGTGTAATTGCTACCATTAATGAATTTGATCGACTGAACAAAATGTTGTAATCAAGATATTTTTAAAAGATTTGAAAATGGAACTGGTGACACAACAGACTCATGAAAATCCTGCATGTGATGGGAATGCATCCATTCGTGCCTTGAGTGAGTGAGTGAGTATGGTTTTACGCCGCTTTTAGCAGTATTCCAGCAATATCACGGCGGGGGACACCAGAAATGGGCTTCACACACTGTACCCATGTCGGGAATCGAACCCGGGTCTTCGGCATGAGCGAACGCTTTAACCACTCGGCTACCCGACCGCCCCAGTTGTGCCTTGAACCACTGACAGAATGGTGTTAAGGATATATTACTACTACCACATGGTTGTCGGAATCTCAGCTACAACTTTCCATATTTGATACCATTTTTGAAGTCATATCCCTTTATTATTGTATGACAAAACATCATTCGTTTTGTTTACAAAGTAACATTACTTTTATTGAAATACAGAAGCTGACATTGAGTATATGTGATAATCATCTGAGGACCTGTTTTGTGATCAATTCATATATTTTTCACCAATATATTGCCTTTATTCACACAATATGTTTCGACAGATAATCAAGACTGATTATTCCGATTGACGTTTTAGGTTATATTGTACTGCTCCACGGCAAAAGTTGTATTACTACTACATGTACTTCTGCTTCTTTGTATGATCGGATGTGGTTGGTTGGTTGGTTTGTTGTTTAACGCCGCACTCCGCAATATTCCAGCTATATGACGGCGGTCTGTAAATAATCGAGTCTGGGCCAGACAATCCAGTGATTAATATCATGAGCATCGATCCACGCAAATGGGATCGATGACATGCATCAACCAAGTCCGCAAGCCTGACCACCCGAACCCGTTAGTCGCCTTTTACGACAAGCATAGTCACCTTTTAAGGCAAGCATGGGTTGCTGAAGACCTATTCTACCCTGGAATCTTCACGGTTCTGATGTGATATGACCCAGTTCCATCATGGCCATCTGGAGGAACCTGCATTGTTCTTGGACCATCTGACAAGGAAGTATCATTGGTATCTTGGACGTTTGTCAAAGTTTGTTCATTGTAAAAGGTAGATATTCTCAAATTACCTGGACGTTCGAGATATAGACACACACTACAGCAGTAGCTCCAATCAAATTTTTCCTGTCGAAGTGTGATAACAACAAAACACATGTAAGTGTTTAAACATCAACATAGATACACTTGCACGTACCAACAACACTGCGACTTACACACTAATACATAGTTTTTAAATTCAAAACGTCAACGCCAGAGAACAATCAGTCCTGATTATTTGGCTGTAAAAGACAAAATAGAGCTAAATAATATGAATGGATCACTGAAAATCAGCGATGACAATGTTGTGTTCATGAATTCTGTAAGCATATCCTGCTCTACCGGTAGCTGATCCTGCACTTTAAGCAATGTGTTTGACGCAGGTGGAAATGGGGGTTTTCTTCCAGTGTTTTCTCGGTCATCAATTGATGTACACTCAGTAACAAAATCTGAAAATGAGAAAATGTCAGAAACGGACTAATGCACTGACTTCACGGAGAGAACCTATTGCACCAACACACCAAGTTACGCTGGTTTTTAGTGACATCTTCATTTACACCTGCATTGCACATGATTTTATTCACATCGGGACTCCCGTGAATCTCGTCACATGAATCGCTATAAAACCTCGATGAAACGTTAGTGGCACTCATTGTTGAAAGGAAAACACTGGACGCTACACGATTGAAATTATGGGTCGACGCAGAGGAATGACTCAAAATGCCAGACATGAAGCCATTGGCATGTTAAGGGCAGGGATGAGCTTGAGACAAGTTGGGAGACACTTTAATGTGCTTTACAGCACCATTTCCCGTCTACAGACACGTGTTGCACAGACTGGGACCGTGAAAGATCGAGTGTCCTTTGAGTGACTTTTCCTAATCTCTCCTATTGCTGTCACAACTGTGTCGAACATTCATGAATGTCACATTGAACAACACAATGGTCAAGCTAATAAAAAAAACATTTCTCTGTTGACGTTTATTATTTTGTGTATTTAAATACGGTGTTGCTTAACTTTTGTTACTGAGTATATTATGATTATTCTGAATATTTAGAGTCCTTGTAAGTCTATTCTTGAGAACTTGATGTCAATAGATTTAGAATAGCCATTGGCATATATCCATGTAAACGGAGCTGGACCATTTCCACTGGTGATGGAATCATCACGATTCCTTGTCTCGTTCAACAGTCCACATCAGTAAGTCAATTTCGCTCGTGTTATAATTTCATATTGAGCCAGAGTGCCAGCGGATAGTTATGTTTGCTCTTTGGCCTTATTTGTGGCACCAGCAAATTGGACAAGAGATTATCTGTAAAAATACGGATATTGAACAAAATCATCTCAAGATATAAAATGCACCAACTCATCACTAACGATCCGTCAATTCTTTGTCCACACCCTCAGGATGAAGAGTGGGAAGTTTTTCCCTCACAATCTATTACCAATTCCCCCCACGATCGTCTTTCTTCAACAACATTTGGTATTTGAACAATTATCTGTGCACTGTACTGGGTAATGCTGATGGCTTTCTGGCGAGTTTGTTGGAGAGGTAACAGTGTGTAGTTCTAGGGGCGCGCAAAACGAACTGAGAACCGTTTTGGAAACTCTCTTAACGAACGATGTTTTCCATCTTGAGTGAAACTTTTCACGTACATGGTGAGAGATTTGTGCATTGCAACGCGTCTAAATTGATGTACAAATGACAATAATGATGTTGATATACTTTATGTCTGGCTAAGCATAACATTTAAGATGAATGAGCGTGTATGAATGGCTGTGCGCCGATTTTGTAGAATTCTTGCAATATCAAAAGGATAGAAACCAGAGGTGGACTTCACGCATACTGTTAGTCATGTTGTTAGTCATAACCGACCCGTCAGCGTGACAAGCGAAAGCTTAAACACAAGCCGCTCTGCCGGGCTGAATCCTGGGACAGCCAAGGGCGGCAACTCGCGAAATGAGGGCCTCAGAAAACCGATCACACGTGCCACCTCAAATATTTTGAACCAGAGATAGGTACATTTTCCCAAAAAGGACCCTTTTAGGCATTGTGAAAATGTCAAAGTATAAAATTTCGGAAAGCTCTGAAGTTGCATAAGTAGCCAAAACCCACAGATGACATCCTTACCTTGTCAGCTTGCTGACGGGGTTAACCTGTTTGGTCATATGTACAAGGCGTCCGACCTCTGATCAGGTCCGTGGTTCGAATCCCATCACGGGACTCGGACATTTTATGGCCGCTACATTGGCGCCCAACGTGGGGCCGTTGGCTGTCACTCTGAACACAGGCTTCATCAACTTCATCGTGTTCTACATGTTCTGGGGGTAATCCGTCTTCATCATTGTTGGGAGGATTCATCGTCTTGAATTCAGGAACTGTTTCTTCCATATGGCGTCTTGTGGAAGCTGTGTTTGTAGCGGTGAACTATAACTTCGACAATGATTTATCTTGTTATCTGCAATCGTCAGTGACACTCACCTTTTACGACGTTGAACTTTTTGTCTGTATCGATGTGCTTCCTCAGATTCCTGGAAGTGTGACTGCTTCATGTTTTAACTGTGATATACATGTATTTGACGTTTTGTTCACAAATTGATCAGTGAACAGTGACCATTGAGTGAACTTTGTTCACATTTGGAACCATATTCTTCTCAGAAGATAATCCAGTAATTAAACACTTACAGAACAATACTTACCTTTAATGCCAATTATACAATGTATGCTATTTCTTATGTCACTATCAATACATTGCTATTTGTATATTTGGAGGCATAAGCATTCAGATAAGCAAAAATTGCTTGTTTGCCAATCCCTCCACTTTAAGGAAATAAATATTTTTATATCATATTTTTCTCCGAATGTCAGTTTTGTTTGATGTTTAATTGTATATAACTGTATGTTTGATATATATAACATCTCATTTTTCAAGTTCATATTTTGTTACACTTGTGATAATCATCTTTTCATTTACTCAGGAAGCATTTTGACAACTGTAAAGTTGTGCAGCTGTGTAACAACAATCCACTCGTTACCATTCAGAGTTCCCATTGCTGAATACTCAATTAATCAAATTCTTATTTACATCATCCTATATCTCTACAGAATTTTTATATATTCTATTTAGATTCAGTTTTAACTGTGATCAGCTACTTGTGATATATTATAACTTTCATCCTCATTAAATGGATTTTATTAAATAATTTTGCAGTTTACTATTTTAAACAAAGCCATTTAATTTTAAAATTCACTTGGATACCTTTAGGCAAAGTAAGTACCCAAATGTAGCAGCCATTAAATTTCGGAGTCCCGTGATGGGATTCGAACCACGGACCTTCTGATCAGAGGTCGGAAGACTTGTCCACATGACCAAAGAGGTTAACCCCGTCAGCAAGCTGACAAGGTAAGGATGTTATCTTTTGCTTGACTCCACGCCCTGCTACACATGTATGCGATGTCTTTGTGTATGAAAAAGGTACGTACTTGTGAGGTAACGTACATGGTTAAGGACATGCGGTGTGAAAGTATTGCCTTAAGAAAGTGGAGTAGTAAAGCAGACAAAGCTTTTATAAGCTTAAAGGTCGTTCTTACTTCCGCTCCTATGACTTAAATGAAGTTCATAGACCTGGGCGCTTTCATTGGAATGCAGACGCCCTAAGTCGCCGACCTTGTGTACCCATGTTCCAATGCAAACGAGAAGATGGACCTTGCAGCAAACAATGTGTGGCCCGGATTCATCTCCAAGCATTTGTGGTGTAGTGACTAGGTCCAGGTCGGCTAAGACTGGGAGTATGACCCAAACTGATGAAAAATTGTCTCCAGATGAACTGAAAAATCTTCAGTTAGCTGATGATGATATTGCACTCATCTACGAGGCCAGAGCTAATAATGTCAGACCACAGTGGAAAGAGGTGTCTGCCACCTCGAGTACTTGTAAGGCTCTGTGGGGACAATATGATCGGTTGTCTATTAGACAAGGGGTACTCTATAGGAGGTGGGAAAACAAAGATGGAAGACGATGGCACTGACAGATTGTCATGCCAACTTGTAAACGTCGCCTGATCATCGCTCATAATCATGATTCTCCTTTAGGAGCAGTCTTAATATTGGATTGACATGAAAAGAGACATTAAACATTGTACCAAATGTGACTGCTCGGAAAAGACCCTCGAAGCAGAGAAGCACCTATGAAGCAGTATGTAACTGGTTCACCTATGGAGATATTTTCTACTGACATTGTTCATTTTGGTGGTTACAGATGCCTTTACAAAGTGGACTGAGGCCTACGCCAATCCAAATATTGAGGCTAAAACAGTAGCCAAGAGTGGTTGGTTGGTTGGTTTGCTGTTTAACAGCAATATTCGAGCTATATGACGGCGGTCTGTAAATAATCGAGCCTGGACCAGACAATCCAGTGATTGATAACATGAACATCGATCCATGCAATTGAGTTGGGTGAGATGGGATTAACACCGCTTTTAACAGTATTCCAGTTATATCGCGGCGTGTCAGCTTAATGTGGGAGGAAAGCCCGAGGTGATGCAGGTCTCTGACGTTTACCACTTCGGTGAAACCCACGAGCACGGGTATGGTGCTGACAAACCTAGAAACATAATTGGGTCGAACCGGGATTCGAACCCACAATCATAGGTTTCTGGCGTGCCCAACTCTGGAACGCAACTCTGCACAGCAAATCGCGGCGCCTTAGACGACTGGGCCACCCGTGCCCCCTCCATGCAATTCGGATCGATGACATCCATCAACCAAGTCAGCGAGCCTGACCACCCGACCCCGTTAGTCGCCCTATACGACAAGTATAGGTTGCTGAAGACCTATTCAACCCCGGAATCTGCACGGGTCCAGTAGCCAAGAAGATAGTGGAAGAGTGGGTTTGTCGCTTTGGTAAACCTGCACTTAATACACACTGACCAGGGCAGACAATATGAAGCTACTCTCTTCCAAGAATTCTGTAAGTTGCTTGGCATTGTGAAAACGAGGACAACAGCTCTTCGGCCCCAAGCTAATGGCCAGGTTGAGCGTTTTAACCATACCTTGGGTGCCATGCTCTGCATAATTGCAGATGGGAAACCAAAATCATGGGACAAGCACCTTTCCTATGTCATGGCAGCTTACAGATCTTCTAGACATGAGTCTACTGGTTTTACGCCAAATGAACTTACATTGGGTAGGGAAGTCCGGTTACCAATCCAACTTATTACCGGAAACCCAAATGAAAATGCTCAGAAGCATGATGAGTATATTGAGAGACTCAGGGGGATGTTAGAATATGCCTTTGAGACTGCCCGCTTAGCCTTACATTCTGCCGATATGCGGAAGAAAAGGGACGATATATTTGGGAGCTTAAGAATTTCGACTCAAAATTGGGACAACCAGTGTGACTGTATAATCCTGGGAAGAACCTACCGTCCAGCAGGAAGTTAATTACTCGCTGGATTCGTTTGTTGTTTAACGCCGCACCCATCAATATTCCACATATATGACGGCGGTCTGTAAATAATCGAGTCTGGACCAGTCAATCCAGTGACTAATATCATGAGCATCGATCCACGCAATTGGGATCGATGACATGCATCAACCTAGTCAGCGAGCCTGACCACCCGATCCCGTTAGTCGCCTTTTACGACAAGCATGGTCACCTTTTAAGGCAAGCATGGGTTGCTGAAAACCTTTACTACCCCGGAATCTTAACGGGTCCATTACTCGCTGGAAGAATGGATGGGTGGTCATCGAACAGATTGATGATGTGACTTACCGTATACAGGATGGTTCCGATAACTCATTTCGGGTTGACCATGTTGACAGACTTCTGCTCTATGAGGGATGATCCTCAAACATGGTGGACTTCTCAGTAATTGTCACATACTGTTATTTCAAATGAATCTGAAAACAATTATATTTCATTTGTTTTCCTACATATTGTCAGACCCCTTTATAATTTAGTTTCATGAAGATATGAATATTGTGGTTGCATTGTAGATGCAACAGATCAAAATGTGATCTAGGGAATGTTCTGTTACGAAATTTGAATGTTAAACAACTTTTCTTTTAAGTGGTAAGGATTTAAAATTTGGGCTTTGTGTAAGCTTTCTCAACTATTTACTGGATATGGTTGATTGGTATGGGATTCACTCTAGTTCTCACTGAGGAAGCTGATGATGGATCATGATTCCAAGGATGTATCTAGAATAAAGAAAAGTGATAAGCACTGTTGAAGTTACAACATATCTCATGGAGGCGTTTCTTACTCCTTACTTGCAGTCAGAAGGATGGCTGACGTTCTCAACCTAGATGTCGATGAAGATGAGATGATGCAATTGGGTTCGGAGCATACAGAGGTTATGGAGGGGACGCCAGGGATGAAGTTTATAAAGTTCAGGCCAAATATGGACTGCCCTGCCTTGCCTGCATTGACACTAAGACCTTGACGTGAGTTTGAAGAACATTGGGCGCGAACGCATTACAGGGTGCATAAATCGTTTGCTTGCCCTGTAAAGAAGTGTCATGATTGTAAAGGTTTAAAGTACCATATTGCGCACAAGCATTTAAATTCCAATGTTATTACCTCTATGGTTGATAAGCTTTGCACATAAGTGACTGTTGAAGTGGAACGGAATGAAAATTTCGTTGACCCTGGGGTTTGTCCTGGCAGACATGGCGTCCCCGGGGCAAGAGGGCGGGTAAGAAGGGGAAATCAGCAAAAGCCTCTTGCTCTGCCCTGTCTGTCCAAACGTCACACAACTTAAGTGCGAGAAAGAAATTGATTCTGTTCCTCGGTCATGTTCACTTCCAAATATGCCATCTATGTCCGATCTGCAGATAGAAATTGCAGCAGGCCCTTGCCGCTCGCCATGGGGCACACTGGCCAACCTGCCTGGATATCCCCACAAACAGGCCCCAGCTGGATGAATTTATTGCCAAGGGCTGAGAGGTAATGGCCGTGTTACAGTCTGCCGAGGTTAGGCGATTTCCAGCGTCGCGCTGCTGACGCCTTCATCCGAGGTATGACACATGGCAGTGGTAGTCAGGTGGCATAATACTCTGCCTTGGAGAGGAAATAGTCAGGCTCGGTCGAAAATGATCAAGACCTTCGATTTTCGCCCACTTTCCCGAGATCGTTTGAAGTTTTTATAGTTATTAAATATATGATTATTTATTATTACATACACGTCTTGTGTGTAAAAACTATGTATATTGTACGTATAAGATCAATTAAATGTTTCATCGTAATATTTAACAGTTATAGTCAGCTCCAGTGATCGGCTCAAATAGTCCCGCTATCTACTGGCGCTTACGTCATCAAAAGGTGGGTAGTTCATTACGAAATTGTTTCATGCTCTAAAGTAAATATTATTATTCCAAAATGCTTGTGTTATAACTGTCACGTCGTATACTTGGTGTTTTATCGCATTCTTCTCGATCTAACCTTTGGCGTCTTCTGCTACATATATTTCCGGAAGTGACGTCACCATGAATATAATCTCGTTCCAAGTCAGTTGCAATAATAACAGACTCATATTAAGTTGTAGATTTTGGCCAAGCGTTTTTTTATAGATATTTTATAATCATTCGATAGACTAGTTTACAGTTTTTTTTATAACAATTATCGTGCAGCATTATTGGCTCTGCCTTTGAGCATAGTAATTATTCTTTTTCAAGTAGATTAAATAGAATTTGTAGAAATTAATTATCTAGAATCTAACTGTCAAAACTGACAAGCGTTAAAAATAGAGTACGACTTGCAGTTAGTTCATGTATATATTAAAATTGTAACTGTCATTACTAATAACAACAAGAAGTAAAGATTTCAATTGACTTAATTATTTGTTATAGTTTTCTTTCAAATCCGCTTTAGCCTTATCTCTTTGAAACTGACGGTTGGGATGGGACTGATAACATCCTGACAACCACGTTCCCCAACCCCAAACCCGTTACACCAACCAACCAACCCATCCACAGCATCTTTCAGTACTGCTTCACCAGATGTTACGGAGTCATGTCATAAGTAGATGAGCAAATCTGATTACAACTACCTCACAAATGAGGTCAACATCAGCTCATTGAAGCTGAGTTAGTATCGTTTTGTTTAACTTAACGTTTCATAATTGAGTGAAGATGTATGTTGGTAAATGAATGTATGAATGAGTGAGCGATTTGGGTTTAAAACCGCTTAATTCTTGTTATAGACCCGTGAAGATTCTGGGGTAGCATAGGTCTTCTGCAACCCATACTTGTCGTAAAAGGTGACTAGTGGGATCGGGTGGTCAGGCTCGCTGATTTGGTTGATGCATGTCATCGATCCCAATTGGGTGGATCGATGCTCATGATATCAATCACTGGATTGTCTGGTCCAGACTCGATTATTTACAGACCGCCGTCATATATCTGGAATATTGATGAGTGCGGCGTTAAACAACAAACCAATCCAGCGAGTAATGAACTTTCTGCTGGACGGGAGGTTCTTCCCAGGATTATATAGTCACACTGGTTGTCCAATCTTGAGTGCGGCGTTAAACAACAAACCAACCAACTAATTCTGGTTATATCATGCTGTATCAGCTAAATGTGGGTTGAAAGGCCAAAAGAGATGCAGGTCTACCACGGGTATGGTGCAGAAAACCAATGGCACCGAACAGAGATTCGAACCCACGATCATAAGTTCCTGACCTGTTTTGTACTCCACTGACGTGTTAGCTTACAGTTAAGCTCATATGACGAATGTCCCAGGCAATTGTCGCACTTGGAGGGTAACTTGACAGCGTCAATGCAAGATAATGAACAGTCTCTATTATCTACCGACACAGATTCCTTCGGGTGTAAAAAGTAAAATAGTGATGGACATTATATGAATGGCTCTGCGATTACATCATGCCTTGGCTAAGAGGGTTAGGGTTTGTTAGTGTCACTTTTAGCCTAGCTACGCACCCAGCAATATCCCTGACATACGATGGCGGCCTGTACCATGTACACAATCGAATCTGGACCACACAATACAGTATCACGATCCATGATCCACGTTGTCGTCTACACAATTTTCTACACAGCGACGATGACTAAAGAATCTCTGTGAAGGCGGGGTGGTGGTGCTTCGATGATGTTAGATTGGTAGAGATATAACCTCGGTCAAAGATTCAAGATATATTTTTATACCCCCGACAAAATGTCGGGGGTATATAGTTATACCAAGATTCCGCGGTTTCTCTTAAACTATTCAGTGGATTCATCTGAAACTTAGTACATATCATCTGTGTCATATGGAGGGGTGCAATCAAAAGAAAAAAAAGGTGTTTATTAATTTTCCATTTTTTTTATGAATTTTTCAAACCCTAACGTCCGTCCGAAAACTGTGTCCGCGCGATTTCTCTTAAACATTTCAGTGGATTCATCTCAAACTAAGTACATATAATCTGTGTCATATGGAGGGGTGCAGTCAATAGAAAAAAAAATGTGTTTATTAATTTTCCATTTTTTAATGAATTTTTCAAACCCTAACGTCCGTCCGAAAACTTTGTCCGCGCGATTTCTCTTAAACATTTCAGTGGATTCATCTCAAACTAAGTACATATAATCAGTGTCATATGGAGGGGTGCAGTCAAAAGAAAAAAAATGTTTTTATTAATTTTCCATTTTTTTTATGAATTTTTCAAACCCTAACCAAGGTATCGGAGGGACACATGTTTTTGCCGAAATTGAGGTAAACATTATTGAATGAAATTTTAAATAAAATTAATAAAATAGATGACAAACAAAAGGTCAGATATACAGAGAAGACATTTTTATTACCAGATAGTGTAACAACAGGATTAATTTCCGTTATTCAATTCGGATTTGTTATGCTATTTCCGATGACGGATCATGACAGCCTGAAATAAGGCTGAAGAAAAGTCTGTGCGCATTGTACACGAGAGATATTTTTTTCAGGATTTAATAGCCCTTAATTAGGGGTGTGTATTATACACGAGTGTGTATTATACGCGAATAAATATGGTATATACGAAATGTAAAGCTGTGGGCGTGTTTGTTGTTGCTAATAACCTGTATTCAACCAGAAAATATTATATTGTATGTAGTGTTCACAAGTCTTCAGTTCAACTTCACTGTTGATAGATAATACAAGATAACTAGATAAAAGATGTAAATGAGCTAGTGGTATTAGATTATAATCTGACATGAAATGTATTTTAATATCCATCCATGATTAAAAATTATGTCTCACAGTTGAGACTGATGTTATTTATTCATCTTGTGTTAGTGTCACTGTAAATTGTTTCATGAGCTGTGAAGTAATTAAAGATTGTGAAAAGATAACACCAGCAAACTGTTTTTCATTCATATATCCTTTATTTCTCTGTAGCACAATCAGCTGAAAACATTAATTAGCATTTGTTAACTTAAACTAAAGACATATAATATTTTAAAGATACTTAACTTTAAGTGTAACATTAACAGTGAACACTTTAAATTTCATTAATCATACAATAAAATATTTGACTCTCAAAAAATATTTTTGACTCCCAAAAATTCATAGGCTGAGTCAAGGTGACTCAGATATTGGAGTCTAGGGGGAACCCTGCCTAACCCTATCCTAGCTATTTAATTAGTAACTACTGACACACTAGGCGGGTCGGGGGTATTAGTGAGCCACGCTCACTTTTGCACTTGTTTTTTTTAAAATTTAACCTATCGGAATCAAGCATTCATCAATGTCATGGTAGAATGAGAGATTCAGGCTGTTGCGCTCAACTATTTGTCAATATCTCAGTGATGTAAAAAAGAGGAACGAATCGTGGGAATAAAGAAATCATGATAGTAGACAAACTTTATCTGTCAAAAGTATAAAATATTTATATTTTACGAAAAATATTTAAAACATTCCAAATAATGTTCAGTTACTACGTTGGAATGTGCGGAGATGGGGCGAATGACTGCGGAGCTTTGAAAACAGCGCACACGGGATCTCACTGTCTGAAGCAGAAGCATCTGTAGCCTCTCCCTTCACATCAAAGAAGCCCACCATTGAGTGTGTTCCGACTGTCATCAGGTGAGAAGGCTACATCATCTGCACAACGATCCACCATTCTTGAGGCTAATCAAACAATAACCTGGATCTTTGTATGCCTGTATTGCAGAGAAGGCCGTGCTGCACTGGTGACGTCCTTTGGAATCTTCAAGTATATGGCTTGTTTGTATTAGTTTCAAAAGTTTCTTGCATCATATCATATCCTTGATGACATCAAGTTTCAGACAATAATATTAAAGCAAAATCACTTTGTTCCTTGGAATCTGAAAAAAAATCACTCAAATTAAAAATACATTAGTGTGGTTCTGGGATCAGAACCTTCTCCTTTCTCTAGTCTACATCCACATCTAAGCAGGTAACGGGTCTTGATGTGAAATGCATAATTTAACCAAAAAAAACTCTTGTATGATTTCGTTTAATATAATACATATCGATACTTAACTTAAAGTCTGACATTCAACATAAAAAAATAACCACACAAACATTAACCAATTGTGAAGATTCCATACAGCTACATGTAACAGCCAATAAGGGAACAATCCACGTCGGGGTTATTTACAAATACGGAATCCTCACCATTACATTCTGGATAGGAGGCGATAACAGACTGGATTGAAAAGTCATGTCAAGATATGAGAACATTATGACAGATGGTCAAGGCCCTGCTGGCCTATTGATCGGTCAGTCTACAACGAACCCACGCATGGCAGGAGTTGTAATGGATGTTGTCTGCCCTATCGTGATGCTGTCAGTGACCTTCTGATAATATCGCCAGTCCAGGACATGGGCAGGCATGTTAAGAAGTCTTGATTGGTCAGCTGAGGGTAATGTTGGTTGGTTTGCTGTTTAACGCCGCACTCAGCTATATGACGGCGGCCTGTGTACAATAATCGAGTCTGGACCAGACAATCCAGTGATTAATATCATGAGCATCAATCCACGCATTTGGGATCGATGACATGCATCAACCAAGTCAGCGAACCCGACCACCCGATCCCGTTAGTCGCCTTTTACGACCTGCATAGTCACCTTTAACGGCAAGCATGGGTTGCTGAAGACCTGTTCTACCCCGGATCTTCACGGGTCTGAGGGTAATGGAATGGTCACTCACGGGCATGATGTAACTGATTAATTATTGTTTTCCTAATGTGGAAGGAATTTAGGCGTGTGAGTGTTTGTTTGTTTTTTAACGCACTCATAAGTATTCCAACTAGATGGCGGCGGTCTGTAATAAGACCCGTTAAGATTCCGGGGACGAATAGGTCTTCAGCAACCCATGCTTGCCGTAAAAGGCGACTAACGGGATCGGGTGGTCAGGCTCGCTGACTTGGTTGATTCATGTCATCGATCCCAATTGCGTGGATAGATGCTCATGATATTAATCACTGGAATTATCATATATCACTGGATTGTCCGGTCCAGTCTTGATTATTTACAGACCGCCGTCACATTGCTGGGTGCGGCGTTAAACAACAAACGAAAAATCATGATCCCAATCAGTGGATTGTCTGGTCCAGACTTGATTATTTTGCAGACCGCCGTCATATAGCTGGAATATTGCTGAGTGCGGCGTTAAACAATAAACAAACGGTCTGAAAATAATAGACTCTGGACCAGACCATCCATTGATAGACATTATAACTATCGATCCACGCAATAATTCGATTATTAGCAGACCGCCGTCATTTAGCTGGAATAATGAGTGCGGCGTTAACCAACCAACCAATGGCTGTCAATGTTACTGTTTGTCTGAGACAAGTTACACGAAGCAAGATGACAATCTCACTCAACTAATTATGGCGGCTGTGGTCTGTAAATAATTGAGTCTGGACCAGACAATCCAGTGATTGATACACGAAGCAGGATGACCTCACTCAACTATTTATGGCGTCGGTGGTCTGTTACTAAACGAGTCTGGACCAGACAATCCACTGATTGATGTCATGAGCATCTAGCCAATTGGGATCGATGAGATGCATCAACAAAGTCAGCGAGCCTGACCCCCCGATCCCGTTAGTCGCCTCTTACGGCAAGAATGGGTTGCTGAAGACCTATTTCACCCCGGACCTGCACGGGTGCAAAATGTTTGTAAACAGCAGGTAATGAATATGTGTTATTATTACACTTCCATTTTCGGTTGTTTTATTGACGACATTACCCGTTCTGAATTTGTTCGCTGTCGAACAAGTCCCTAACATTTACATAAATATTTCATTTGAGTGCAAAAGATATGGCTTTGTAAAAAGTCTTGTTCGTTCGTTTGTTGTTAACCGCCGCGCTCAGCCATATTCCAGCTTATGAGGGCGGTCTGTAAATAATCGAGTCTGGACCAGACAATCCAGTGATTGATGACATGAGCATCGATCCACGCAATTGGTTGGTTTAGTATGTTGTTGCTTTACGCCGCACTCAGCAATATCCCAGCTATATGACGGCGGTTCCACGCAATTGGTATCGATGACATGCATCAATCAACCAAGTCAGCGAGTCTGACCACCCGATCCCGTTAGTCGCCTTTTACGGCAAGCATGTGTTGCTGAAGACCTATTTTACCCCAGATCTTCACGGGCCTTTTGGATGGTTGGTTGGTTTCTTGTTTAACGCCGCACTCAGCAGTCAGGGTTAGGGCCTTGAACATCATTCTCTATTTGGCGCAAGGCCGTTTATTCATTTCGCGAGAGCCGTTGACTCGGCGTGTATTAGAGAAAAGGTTTGTTTAATAGACCCATCGTGTAATATTGGAAATATCGTTACGTTCTTCAGTTCCTGTGGGTGATCAATCGACAGCCATTTTTATGAATCGATATGTAGGCTGTCGATGTATTCATACGCACGTGTGTTGCGTGCAAAGGCTTAATATATTTAAAATGAGTTTCCGTAGCAAAAAGGAAAACTGTTTTAACCAATCAGAATCAGGCAAATGTCGATGTCATGTTAGGTATTATAATGCCTATATAGTTTAATGTGTATAATGTATGATGTGCATTATAAATAACTATTGTATTGTACTGTCACACAATTCAATGTATTGTTGTGTGTTGTTAAGTATTTGATTTAGGTATAGATTTATCAATCTGTAGTGTAGTGTGTATACGATTTGTCATAATTGAGTCATTTAGCAGATAAAAATATAAAACGCACCATCATATTAAACTAGCATCTGTGGACAGTTTCCCAGAACCCTTGGTAGAAAAAGTGATAAGCGGTTTCGTCTCAACAACCTCTTACCGTTTTTCTCTACGCTTGCCATTTTAACACCCAAATTGGCTATTTCAACAGTTATCAATGTGCAGCGTAACAGAATGCCGATAGCTTGTTAGCGAGCTTGTCGTAAGGACAATAACATTTCTGTTGCAGAGAAATTCTATAGTTTGCCCTCCTGAAATTGAATTGGAAACCTCTTTGGAGATCCCGTCACACAGCACGTATTTTTCGAAAAAAATAATGAGCCATTTTTTTTAAAAATTATGTGTGTTTTTGACACCCAGAGTGTTAACTACTTTAAAACTAGTTTCAAAAGCTATTATGAAGGTTTGGAAATAATTATTTTCTTAAAGCGTGGATTGGAATCCTTGAATTGGCCATACCTCAAGGAATAAGATTTAGATTACATCGGCCACATCCAGGTGTTGATAATGGAATTTGGCCTTAAGTGATTCCCAAACCTTTTCTTGGAATCGAACATTGTTTTCACATAACTTCACTGCTTCCAGATATGCCTGTTTTTGTTTGTTATAAAAAACGTCATTTCATTTCCATAACAAGGTTTCCATTTGAAGAAAGTGGTTTCCCTTTTGCCCCCATGTGGCAGCTTAAAGTGGTAACATACGGTCAAACTACAACTGAAATGGCAATTGAAACACATGTGTACAGGTTTAATATACCTGACAGGAATGGGATTGAACTGGCAAAATGAAAGTTGTTTTAATACCAATCCATCATGAAAGAATGTCATACTAAATTAGTCAAAAGAATGGATTGTGTATACATAAATGATCCACTGTTTGGTGAAAGTGGCCTGCTGTACAGAGTTGCAGCACTAGCCGTCATACACCTGAAATGCTTTTCTAAGCAGGCAAACCTCACTCAATACCGTCCAATTAATGCTCGTAGTGCATACGCTCAAACGCAGCAGGATCAAGGTAATCTTGGCTATACAACCAGTTTTCATCAGTAGTGACACCTGAACCATATACTTATTCTTGCATCACACTTGTAAATGTAATAGAGGAAGAATGTAAGGAAACTTGTGTAGCGTGTTTGGCAAGTTTTCCCAGGACATTGAGAAGTTCAATTTCAGGTTGCACGCGCTCAGTTACGACAAACTTTCAGCTGATAATAACTTTCCAGGTTTTAACGAATAGCCCGCACGATAAGGCCTGACAGGGGAAGATCGGTTTCAAAAAATAAAATCTAATAACGTATATTTGGTAAAAATCGACAATATATACATATATTGCATGTTACTATGTTTACTGGACTTTTAAATGCGTTAAAATGAATGATAACCTTCGTAACGAGTACACAATACATAGTTCGCACGGGCCTTGAAAAGTGCTTGAATTTTGGACTGGTACTGGAAAAGTACGGGGAATTTGCTATTATCGAAAAAGTGCTGGAAAAGTACGGGAATTTCGTTGAAAAGTACTTGAATTCCACCCACATCCCAGCTAACACACGACGTTGTCACAACGTTGTGGAAAGGTTGTGGATTGGTAACGTCGTGAAATAACGTTGTCACAACGTTATTATAACGTCAACGTGCAACGTTATTTCACAACGTTATAACAACGTTGCACATTCACGTTGTGAAAACGTTGTGCATCGGACATCGCACAACGTTTTGTAACTACGTTTCTGAAACGTCGGTGAAACGTTATAAAGTTTGCTTCTTGATAGTCATAAAGGAATAGAACTGCTTTATCAAAATCAACATGAATTTGTCAGAATATCAAGGCAGTAATGCATTACCTTTCTGTATATTCGGCATTTGAATTTTCATCTCTTAATACTACAATTTCCAGAACGTAATTGCGAACTCTATTACAACGTTAGTATTACGTTATATTGTAACGTTATTCCACAACGTAACAACAACGTTGCAAATTAACGTTGTGATAACGTTATGCTTTGGACATTACAACACTTTTCGTAAATGATGTTTAGGAAACCACTTGTAGATCTACCATCTCGTAAAATTACAGTTAAAAACACTTTGGCGCGCATTTTTTGCGGCGTGAGAGCGACTGCTGAAAAGTTTAGCCTGTTGCCTCGTGAAGTGACGTCAAAATGACGTCACATTGTCGCGGAAGATTTGTTGTCACCAGCCATCTTAGTTCAAACTCTCTCTGGATATATTACAACCAAGTGATTGTGCGGCAACGGGAACTGGACAGATGATCTGTGAATTCGGATAAGGTAAGTTATTTTTTCAAAAGCAGTCTCCGCTTGTTGATATGTTTCTGTACATGCAGATAGTCAAATGATTTAAATGTATCGTATTATTCAGAGTGGCGGGGTTTAGAATGCAGTTTGCCGGTCACTTTCACTGAGCTGAGCGTCAGTGTTGATAGTAATATTTGATACACAGAACGTGATGTATAGAGGTGAAGGAAGCCCATGACTTTTTACCATATTATTATTTTATGGATACCAAGGGTAATTACCAAGGGCAAGCAGTAGGTATATCATATGTTTGACCAGAATTCAGTCTGGCGGCGTTTTGCGGTCGTCATATTATGTTCGGGTTTCGATCGTAAGGGTATAAGGTCTGTAGGCCTAAATAGGCCTAACGTATGCATCGCCTACTGACCACTGACAGTTATCGCCATTTCTTCCGTGTTATTTCTGAAATCTGAAAGTTTACATGTTCTAATATTCTGACTTTGATTTTTGTGAAACAATGTGGCTCATCCAGGCCATGAGAAAGGTTGAGTAGATTTCTCTTATACAGCGAAGAGAGGGAATCAAAACAATGGAAGTATTTTCAGATCGACTCTCTGTAGGCTACTAGTTATAGCCTTAATCTTAATGCGCTCAATGATGTTATGAAAAGTTGTATTTTCGGGAAGAGATAGAAACATACTTGTTGTTTCCGAAAAGGCCTAATTGGCACAGACTGAAGTAGCCTAAATGTGGACCATCAGGTTGTTGGTGCTGACTATACATTTTATTTTAGCAAGGCTCTTATCATGGTGTAATTTTATTATTTGCAAAAAAGAATCAATTCATCATTTTCCGATAACTAGATATATGTCCGACTCCCTTCTAATGAAAACGAGAAATAGTAAAACGAGTCTCTCGTCGCGCGCTATAGCGGGGTGTTTGCGGTATTGTCATATTGGTGATGATAAGCTAGTCGATAGTTAAAAGTTAAATATCACCATATATTGTCAGTGAGTTGGTCATCGTTTGTTGATTATTAAGGTGAGATAGGTGTAGCCAATGTGCACCAATGAAAAATACAATGGAATTGATAGCAACCCTATTCGTTCGGTTTTCGATCTCCATATGTTGCCACGTATAGGCTACCATACTAGGTCTACAGAATTATATATAACGATATTAAACTGTATTATGTTAATAGACGTAGTAACAAATAAATTTAAATAAATATTTACTGAGCTGTTTCAACTTCGTCTGGTATTGTATAAGCTATTGCATTTTGTTAATTTTCCCATGTTTTCTAGATCTATCTTTGTAAATATTACAACATAGATTCTATATAATTATCCTGGCATATTAATATGGAAAATATTAAGGTTAGTATTAAAAAAAATAATCACAATTTTAATTAGGATAAATACCCCAAAGTGTTAACACTTCTATTCATAATTCATATTCAACATTCATGCTTCAAATATGGGAACTATTTATTTTATTTGGCAATATATATTTTTCATTTATGTATATATTTTTCAAATAAGGTTTTAGAAACTTGGCCAACATATTCACTTGAATCACTAGTTTGTGATGTACAGCAGAGAGGTAAAGTTACTGCGTTTGAATAACTACAGTTGATCTGTTGACTGATAAAACTATTTGCCAATACTACCACTAGTTACATCATACTCTAAGTAAATGTGATTTATCTATACAGTACTGGTTTATTTAAAAATGTGATACTTTGTGGTTTCTGTTTTTCTTTTAGGTGGAGAAAACAGTATTGTGGGAGCATATTTGTTTAAAGTACATCACTGACAGAAAGGTATGTATGATGCAATAATATATACAAACATCTTCAAGAATTAAAATTTAGATGATTCTTATTTAATTATACCAAAAGTCTAAAGGGCGGGGATATAAAGTTACACCAATGATTCAGTGCTAAAAGCTTTTCTGCTTATGTATGATCCAAGAGTATCATGGCATTACTGTCAGCGCCTTCGCACTTTCAGCAGTTTTTAACTGTTTAAAGACTGACATCAGACATCAAAATATTTTTTGGGGAATGCAACCATTATTTTGTTATGTCAGAAATATGTCCCTTGCCTTGCCATTTTATAACATTTGTGTCATTTTTTATTCAGTTACCAAGGCTTAAGGAGAGACTATGGATACAGTTGAAGATCATCCCTGTGACTTTTCATTTGAGGACTGAAAAGGCTCCTCAGCCACTCATCCCAAGTTCTGACTTGTCATTTAATAAATAAATAAAGGTCACCTCAACCAGAATTCTATTGTCATTTCGTTGCTGGGAAATGGATCTTAGGACATCAGATGCATAGACTATTATGTTTGTCACAGTGTTGCTCTCAATGCTGAATGTATGGGGTAAGGCCAAGAAAATTTAAATGTTTCAATTTGTGCAGGGCTTATTGTTTGATGGTTTTTTAATTTGCAAATTCGTGGGGAAATCAAATATCTTTTAATTGTGTTGAAACATTTGTGAACAATTTGCACATAGCCTTGAAAACTGTTTGGGAAAATAAATATATAACCAAATTGTACAATCATGTAATTTAAAACATTTAGATTTTTATCTCGGCCGTATTTCAAACTCTGCCAAAAGAGAGTGCATTTCATTGACTTGCTGTTTCACGGATATGGTTAAAGTGAATTCAGTTTGCAGAATGTATTGCTTGCTTAACTAGATTGGTACAAACATTTCAGGCTGCCTGGGAGGTATTGAGGAATAAGACACGGACATTGCAACAACGTGCTGCAAAGTCTGTAGTGTCGCCATATGTATGCGATACCTACGTTGTCGCGACGTTTGGGATGAACGTTGTAGCAACGTAAAAAATGGATGTTGTGACAACGTCTTGATTTGGTTGTATTTTGGTATACGCACAACGTTGTAGCAACCATTCTGGGAGTCTACAGATTGACGTTGTGACAACGTTACATCACAACGTTGTAGCAACGTAAAAAATGGATGTTGTGACAACGTCTTGATTTGGTTGTATTTTGGTATACGCACAACGTTGTAGCAACCATTCTGGGAGTCTACAGATTGACGTTGTGACAACGTTACATCACAACGTTGTAGCAACGAAAAGTCAACGTTGTCACAACGTTGTCACAACGTAGAATTGTTTGCTGGGATGTACTTGATATTTATTATTTTAAAAAAACACTCACCAATTATGAAAATATCGATCGTATTCCAAACCCGGAAGTAAAATGCCGATATACTAGGTTCTGTCTCTTCCGCTTGTGCGCAAAGTCATAGAGTATCAAAGCAGGCCAACTAGTTGAAATAGGAGCCCTCTAGAGGTAGAATTGACTTGCCACGTGTACAAGTATGGCGGGCTTCTATATCTAGACTAAGGTGGCGTCACGACAAGGACTATCGCACCAATGAATGATTCTCAGTCTGCAAGTAGGTCAGTCGCTGATGTGAGTGATAATGACACTGCCTTGCTTCATATTCCGCCACCCCCAGCTGCTACAAACGTTCCCCAAAACCCTGCATTAATGTTCAAAAAGTATTTATCGAAGGACGATGCACTTAAATCAGAAATAATTTGGACATTAAAGCTTGTGACTGGTCATCAATCATACAAGTCGTCAGAAGGGGCAAGTGATCTATTTCAAGCCATGTTTCCTGATAGTGATATCGCTTAACAATTCACATCTGGGGAAAAGAAAAAGGCATACCTTAGTGTTTTTTGTATTGCAGAACATTTTATGCAGCTACTGAAAAAGTCAGTGTCAGGACTTTATGTAGTTCTATTTGACGAAAGTTTGAACTCTAAAATGCAGGAAAAGCAAATGGACATTCACCTTAGGATTTGGAACAATGACACCAACAAGGTCGATTCAAGATATCTCACCTCTGAGTTTCTAGGTAAGTGTATGAAAATTTACAATAAATAAACAATTATATGTGAAAACATCTGCAACAATTATTATTTACAATTAAACATGTAATATATTAAAATTATAATTAAACATGTAATATATTGAAATTATAACATTAAACAAGAATATTAAATATACCATATTTAATTTTAATAATCTTAAAGCAGCAGTAAATAATAGTTACAATACTAGTACTATTAAATTAATTATTTTAAATATAGTCATGGTAAAAAAATACAGAATACATATTAAATCAGTAATATGAATTTATTTATATATATATAAATATTAAAGTTTAAATACTGTGTACATTTCACTCATGTCATGCCACTTCACTCATTCAGTTTTGAAAAATGGACTGTACGTTCCAAACATGGTACAAGTCAGCATGGACGGCCCAAATGTGAATTGGAAATTCTTTAAGCTGTTGCAAGAAAAACTGAAGCAGGAACATAACTCAAATTTGATAAACATTGGATCATGCGGCTTGCATATTGAGCATAACTCATTTAAGTCTGGTGCTGAAGTCACAGGGTGGAATATATCATCATTTCTGTCTGGTTTGTATTACCTGTTCAAGGATTCTCCTGCAAGAAGGGAGGACTTTACCTAAGTCACTGGCTGTTCAATGCTGCCCTTGAAATTCGTAAGCCACAGATGGTTGGAAAATGTCCGACTGTGCGAAAGGGCCATTTTGCTGTGGGACAAGATTGTGACTTAAAGGAAACAAGTTTCAAAACCAACCTGCAAATCTTATCAAGCGGTTCTAGAATCTGTGCAAAATACTTGCTTTGTTGCAAAGCTAACCTTCTTCAAGATGATTGCCCTACAACTGCAACCATTTCTATCACAGTATCAGGGCAACAAACCAATGGTTGTGTTTTTGTGTGAAGACCTTGTCATGTTGATAAGATCCCTCATGAGAAGATTCATAAAATCCGACAAGCTGGAGCAGCTGAACGAAGAGACACTTGCCAAACTTGATGTCACCAACAAGGACTTTCATGTAACATACAGTAAAGTAGAAGTTGGTTTTTCGAGTGAGAAGGCACTAAAGCAAAAGTCAAGTTATACTGGTGAACAAGCTTGTGAAAAACAAGTACTGGACTTCAGGATGAATTGCAAAAACTTTCTGATATCACTTCTAAAGAAAATGCTTCTGAAATGTCCTGTATCTTACCCTCTAAGGTACTTGTCATGCTTTAGTCCTGTCAGAATGGTTTCTGCTAAAGAAGAAAGTATCCAGAAATTTAAGAAGGTTCTGAATGTTCTTCTGAATGCCAACCGAGTGGATGATATAGAATGTAATGTCCTGTTAGATCAATACCTCCAGCGTTTGGCTCAGAGAAGTTCTCTAACTTCGACAAGTCCACAGACCAGATCTTCTATCATTACATGAGCCAGGATGGCAGAAAACAACAGTTCGAAAAACTGTTTTCTGTTGTGAAACTTATCATGATACTTTCACATGGACAGGCTGCAGTTGAGAGGGGGTTCAGTGTCAACAAAGAAATAGAGGTGGAAAATATGAAGAGACAAACACTTGTGGCTCACAGAGCAATTTGTGACCATGTGACAAAAGTGGGAGGCATCTTAAAGGTGGACATTAACATAGAACTACTGTTGTCTGCAAAGTTTTCCAGGCAACGGTATGACAAATATCTAGAGGTGGAAAGAGAGAAGATAAAAAAGTCAGCAGAAGAAAAAAAGAAGATGTACTCTACAAGCAAATGAAGAAATATAAAATAGAAAAGAAAACTAGAACTAGACATCACAAGATTGTCAAAAACTGCTGATGATCTTTCCTTGAAGGCAGAGGCAACCCCAAAAATATCCTTTGTTGTGCAATCAAATGCACTTAGAAAAAGTGTTAAAGATAAGACTGTAGAGATAAGTCAGTTAGAAGAAAGTCTAAATGAGCGTCTTGAAAACTTAAAAAAGTGTTGACAAAGGCAAATGTATGACAATTGAAACAATCAAAATTGTACTTGGAAAGTACCAAATAGGTACTGGAAAAGTACTGGATTTTTTTTTCTCTTGACCTGTATGAACCATGCAATATGAAGTTTTGACTTGGTTGATACATGTCATCGATCCCAATTGCGTGGATCAATGCTCAAGATATTAATCACTGGATTGTCTGGTGCAGACTCGATTATTTACAGACCGCCGTCAAATAGCTTGAACATTGCTGAGTGCGGCGTTGAACAACAAACCACCCACCTAAAAATCAGATGACTATAATAGGTTATTATTGTCCGCTTACAACCGGAATAGTAGCCACAAGACAATTAATCTATCATGATTCATAATGGTACACTGTTCCCATATCTTTTCATTAAAAACCACACTGTGTCGCTTCATAACATTTCCATGTCAATTACAGAGCTGTTAGCGTGCTTTTTTGTCATTGATGAATGACCCAAAGTAATTTGTATAATACATAGTCATTACATGTGCGGATACGGGGAAGAATAGGTCTTCAGCAACCCATGCTTGCCGTAAAAGGCGACTAACGGGATCGGGTGGTCAGGCTCGCTGACTTGGTTGATGCATGTCATTGGTCCCAATTGCGTGGGTCGATGAGCATGATGCCAATCACTGGATTGTCTGGTCCAGACTGCCGTCATATTGCTGAGTGCAGCATTAAACAACAAACACATAAACAAAATAAATGGTCTCATGGGATGTATAAAACTAGTTGTTGAAATCTTGTTGTACACGTCATTCAGAGTTTGCTCTTCATTCTATTTTTCAAGCCTGTAAACTACTTCTTCTTAATCCATTAAAATAAATATCATGATCACCAAGCACACGATATTAAAGCATGTGCGTAAGTGGGGTCTCAAACAGAGCATAGGCTCAATATATCTGTCAAGGTAATTTTGCTAGTCAAACAACTGTTTAGATGCTGGTTACTGAAGGTGGCTGCTGTAAATCCATGACTCCAGTATTAAATTTAACCTGTACACTTTTAAAAACCCATATATTCGTAACAGCATTCTCATAAAGATCACATGACACCCTAACAATCAAGAAAAGGGGCGCAATATTCTATACAGTAAATAAAACTGCCAAAGCGCCCTTAACGAAGATGTTTTTTTCTGGAATCCAGGTGAAGAGTTGTCAAGAAATTGAAATTCAACAGTTTACAGCAAGAACACACAAGTCCAGCTTCAAAACCGTCTTTATTCTCCAGGCACAATGTTCCTTAGATTCCTCGGGGTAACCTAGTTCAAGGAAAGCTCTATTATGATTTCAGCAAATACTAAATATATTAATCGTTCATACAATACTTACAGTCTGACATTCAACACAAAACTTGTGAAGGTTCCATAAATCGTACATATTTTATGGTGAGTATTTTGGAGAAATTTAAAAAGTGGGCGTTCGCATAACATTCTAAATATGACAACGATCCCAGACACGTAAAAAACGTCATGTCAAGATACAAACACATTATTGCAGTTGGACTTTGATCAGCTGACCTATTGATCGGTCAGTCTGCAACGAATGTACGCATGACATCTTCTCGGGGAATGATAATGGATGTCGTCTGCCCTATCTAGACACCAACAGCGCCCTAATGTGTGCAGAAGGCACAATCCTTGTGGCGTAGGGGTTTGAGCGGGTGTCAGAAGGTGCTAATTTAGTTGTGCAAGAAAGCATATATGTCTATGCTTTGGTAACTTTTGACAGACTATACATAATTTTTAAGGAAATAATATTGATTGAGTTGGCCCATTGTCAGGATGACCAAGGCGGACCAATTCCTCTTTCGTGAACGTCATAACCAGGGTGCGTCTCGCGACAGTTGGGACTTTATGGTAGGCTAGAGGGTTCCCCTTGATGTGTGTGCTTTTGCGAGTCGTCGCTTGTGTTAATACAGAAAGGGGCATGTCAGAGCTGTTGGTCGAGAAGAAGAAAATACATTGAATTTTTCATCCATCTCTTAACCAACACCGAGACATATGCATAATAAGCACATTATAAAGCATACTAAAACTATTGGTTTACCTTGTCACTATTCGCTAAATATGAAAATGATGTCACCCACAAGAGTACCTTTCTTAAACTCCGTAGTTCCTGTACCAGTGGGCTCAATATAATTATTGTCAATGGTTCCCCGTAAGTGTATATACAGGGGATTGGGTAGAATAGGTCTTCAGCAACCCATGCTAGCCGTAAAAGGCGACTATGCTTGTCGTAAGAGATGACTAACGGGATCGGGTGGTCAGGCTCGCTGACTTGGTTGATGCATGCCATCGATCCCAATTGCGTGGATCGATGCTCATGATATTAATCACTGGTTTCTCTGGTCCAGACTCGATTATTTACAGACTGCCGTCATTTACCTGGAATACTGCTGAGTGCGGCGTTAAATAACAAACAAACACGTGAATGGGATTGCCTGGTGTGCCTGGCCTCTTTCTGGAAAAAAAATCACGCCTACAAATTAGTTTGCTGCATGATGATAATTGGGAGGATTACAAGGATTATGAAGAGTCTAAAATTGCTACAAACACATATTAAACTTCGATTATTTTAGGGATGACCTTACTGGATAAAGAAATGATTAACTTCATCTGTTTCAGTATCATAACTATCTTACATTGGAGATAAAGATATTCATCATATAATGGGTAGGTTTCTCGGCAGGATAAAGCCATCGGATAAAAACGATATCTGTTGGGGTCATGTGCGGATAGAGATGAAAATATCAAAGGTCAAGTAGGGACTACTGTCACTGTTTACAAACAAACATGGCCTCGTCATTTGGCGATCGAGTCAGAATTAACCATCGGGAATCTGGGTAAACTACAGAGATAATTGCTTTCATTATCAAAAGAACAGTCTAATATACTGAAAATCACTGTCTAACTGTGACGTAGCTGAGGCATTTTATAAGTTTTGACATCTCTGAAGATATAAATTTCGACACAATTTAGCGAGGCCGCGAGGTAGGCCAAGTAGGATCAGTAGCCATATCTGTGCTTGTAGTCCTCTGCGGCTTGAACCTTTCACCACAAATAAAAATAGTTGGATTTGGCCGAAATATCTTTAAATTGTTACCTTGTTTCGTTTTGTCGCTGTGTGTACATCTGACTACACTTCTTAACGTTATGACAGGACAGACCGACTGTCAACAACGTCTGACCGTGGCTGTGACGTCTCATAGACTAGGATTAGAGTAGCTTCCCTTTGACAAAGGGCAGTTACTCCAGCAGACAGACCGATGGATTGCCGCGAAAGGCAATATTAAAAACACCCATTGCGTATATGTTGCTTCGCCACAGTATAAGAAAGAGATTTCCTGGAATGCGCGCATTAATATTTATTACGTCTGAGGGTAAGTGATGTGTCAGTCGGACAGTGACAGTAGCAAATATAGTTCCAACTGGAAATTTGCTACTGTCACTGTCCGACTGACACATCAGTTACCCTCAGACGTAATAAATATTGATGCGCATTCCAGGAAAACTTGCAATGTTTCGGTATTGTTTGTGAGAGAGGGAAAGCGATTTTGAAGCACAGAATTAAAGAATGACATTATATGACAAAGAGGTTATCACGCTTGTGTGTTTGGGGATGGTTGTTGGTTGGTTGGTTGGATGGTTTGTTGTTTAACGCCGCACTCAGCAATATTCCAGCTATTTGACGGCGGTCTGTAAATAATCGAGTTTGGACCAGACAATCCAGTGATTGATATCATGAGCATCGATCCACGCAATTGGGATCAATGACATGCATCAACCAAGTCTGCGAGCCAGACCACCCGATCCCGTTAGTCGCCTTTTACGACAAGCATAGTCACCTTTTACGGCAAGCATGGGTTGCTGAAGACCTTTTCTAACCCGGAATCGTCACGGGTTATTAGGGGAAATATCCTGCATTAGGAATAAACACACACTATGTATTTAGCTCGCCAAGGCTCGCTAAATACAATGTTTATTCCTAATGCAGGATATTTACCATCCCCAAACACACTCAGGTGATAACCTCAATGTATTTTTCTATTCAAATACCATTTCATCTTGTTCATGGACAATGATATTTACGATACAAAAACAACTCGGCTCATAATCTTTGTGTATCGTTATGTATTATAATATATATGTAATGCGTTGATCTGAATTGAGTAATTGGCATCTAGTGTTTTGTAATCTGATGGGGTGTAAAGTAATTCATTGTACAGTGAAGTATTGCATTGTATTGTATGTCATTCATGGCACAGTGAAGAATTGTATTGTCGGATATATTTTTGGTTTTGGGATGCAAGCGTGACATTTCGAAAGCGAGGTCTGCATATTTGCCATGTTTTTCCTGAATCTTGTCAATCACATTTAGTGTCAAAAAGAGACCGAAAATGCAATGATATAAATGATTTCATTAGATTTATCAAAAAGGACAAGATCAGGTCTGAGGCTGTATACGGGCCTATTCCAATGAATTGTGTATTTATCATTTGCCATGACGCCCTCTACATATTCTGGGTTGGTTGGTTGGTTTGGTGTTTGACGCCGCACTCAGCAATGTTCCAGCTATAAGACGGCGGTTTGTAAATAATCGAGTCTGGACCAGACAATCCAGTGATTGATAACATGGAACACCACGCAATTGGAATCGATGACATGTATCAACCTAGTCAGCGAGCCTGACCACCCGATCCCGTTAGTCACCATTTACGGCAAGCATGGGTTGCTGAAGACCTATTCTCTCCCGGATCCGCACATATAATGACTATGTATTATATATTACTTTGTTTCCTTTGGGTCATCCATCAATGACAAAGAGGCTCGCAAACAGCTCTGTAATTGACGTGGGAATATTATAAAGCGACACAGAGTGGTTTGTAATGAAAAGAAATGGGAACAGTGTACCATTATGAATCATGATAGATTGAATACAATTGTCTTGTGGCTACTATTCCGGTTGTAAGCGTAAAATAAGAACCTATTATAGTCACCTGATTTTTAGGTTTAAAGTTGGGTGGGTGGTTTGTTGTTTAACGCCGCACTCAGCAATGTTCAAGCTTTTATGACGGCGGTCTGTAAATAATCGAGTCTGCACCAGACAATCCAGTGATTAATATCATGGGCACCGATCCACGCAATTGGGATCGATGACATGTATCAACCAAGCATGGTTCATACAGGTCAAGAGAAAAAAAAAATCCAGTACTTTCCCAGTACTGATTTGGTACTTTCCAAGTACAATTTTAATTGTTTCAATTGTCATACATTTACCTTTGTCAACACTTTTTTAAGTTTTCAAGACGCTCATTTAGACTTTCTTGTAACTGACTTATCTCTACAGTCTTATCTTTAAAACTATTCTACCCCGGAATCTTCATGGGTCACATATTTTGGGTCGTACCATGGATGGACGCCTGTGTCAAAACCACAAGCATGGCGAAGACGGGAATAGAATGATCGAGCCACGCCATCATGTCGCTTAAGATATTGTGTTTGGGCCATAGCTGGGCATCCACTGACAATGTGTAGGACAGTCTCATTTAAGTCATTGCATATGCTACATTTCATATATACATTTTGATGCAAAGTTTACATCAGACATTGACGGTTTCGAGTGGGAAGTGCCTGGTCCTGCGCAGCAAACTGAAAGCCTTCTGTTTCACTTTTCAGGCCAGCCGACTTCATCCAAGCGAAGGACTCCACAATAACTCGATGCAGTGGTCGTTCAGTTAGCCTCAAGTTGAAATACTGGGTCTGGGCCGATTTGATACGGCACTTCGCTTGGTTGACACTCATTTCCGTACCGTCCAGCTGTACTGAAACCAACCCGGAATTGTCAGAGAATGTGAAGACACCCTAACACTGCAGCCTTCTACATTACCCAGATTGTCAGAAGGGCTGTTATTCCTGGTAACAAACTCGGGTACTCTCCCGATGTCAGTCAACAGATTGGGAGGTACTAAACGTAAGGCAGCGTATTCATTATTATTATTTTTAATATTATTAGTAGTAGTACTTACAGATTACGATAAATAAATGCAGGGTGACCCTGGCTCAGTCAGGCCTGTTAGGCTCATCATCAGCTCAGGGCTCTTGCCCTCTCTACATGCAGCCCAGACAGCGAATTGGACTTCTCCCAGGAAGCGCTGCCTAGGCAAACCCACCCAGAAGAACTCTTCAGAGATGTAAAGATTCCTCAACACTGCAGCCTTCTGCGTTATCCAGATTGTCAGAAGGGCTGAATTTCTGGTAGCAAATCCGGGTACACTCTCAATTACACATGGGGTAATAATATGTTTTTTGGTTTTTGGTTTTGGTTTAACGCCGCAATCAGCAATATTCCAGCTATATGACTGCGGTCTGTAAATAATCGAGTCTGGACCAGACGATCCAGTGATTGACATTATAAGCATCGATCTACGCATTTGGGATCGATGACATGCATCAACCCAGTCAGCAAGCCTGACAACCCGATCCCGTTAGTCGCCTTTTACGGCAAGCATGGGTTGCTGAAGACCTGTCCTTGGACTTACACGACCACGAGAAACAAGCTAGTCAATGAAATGGTCTGATCTGAACCTCAATAATTTTCATATAATTAGTTAGTAATCAAAGTCTAACTTTCTGACGATTGTCACCCAAACTAGACATTTCATCAGTCTTGAGACCCTATAAATAAAAAAATCGAAAGTTAAAAGTGTCACCAACTATTATTGCACTTGCAATCCAGCAAAGATAAATCCGAGACTTCACTGAGCCCACTTTTAGCTCTATTTGATGTCTGTGAACCATCACGCACAACCAATACATGTATGGGGATTAGCGGGACACGCTGAAACCTCGAGACAACAAACTTTGCTCATAATGTTATATTAGTCTAGTGTGTTATCAGATAGGTTTGCGTTTACGCTTTAATCAATTTTAGATTTTTGGTATCAGTGAAATTGGGTTGGGGAATTTCCTACGAAAAGCCGCCTTCACCTATTATTGGAGTCGTGATTGGACAACTTCAGCTATAACTATAAAACTCGCCATCGCATAAGAGTGGTATCCATGGAGAGTTGCCGAAAAAAACCTTGGTGAAAGGTGAAAAGCGATTTCTTCTTAACAACCTATCACCACTTCTCTCCATGCTCGACTTTTTTCACCCAGTTTGGGTATTTCAACAGTTATTGATGTTGTTGAGAAATTCTATAGTTTGCCCTCCTGAAATTGAATCGAGAACCTCTATCCAGGTCCTGCCATCGATCAATGTTCCAACATAGTATAGTAACACGTATTTTTTTTGTTAAAGAACCCAATTTTATATTTAATATATATCTGATATTGACACCCAGAGTCTAAGGAACTGAAAAGCTTAAAAAAGATTCAAAGGCTATTATGAACGTTTGAAATAAGTATTTTCTTTTAACGTGTTTTAGATTATTTGCAATGGCTACACCACAATGGAATCAGATTTCGATGGCATCGGCCTGCCACAGCTGGTGGCAACTTTGGTTGGTTGGCTGGTTGGTTTGTTGTTTAACGCCGCACTAGGCAATATTCCAGCTATATGACGGCGGTCTGTAAATAATCGAGTCTGGACCAGACAATCCAGTGATTGATACCATGAGCATCGATCCACACAATTGGGATCGATGACATGCATCAACCAAGTCAGCGAGTCTGACCACCCGATCCCGTTAGTCGCCTTTTACGGCAAGCATGGGTGGCTGAAGACATATTCTAACCCGGTATGGTACCTTCACGGGCTTAGTCGCCTGGCAATTTTGGTGGGGATCTTTTTTGGAAATGGACCATAATATTGTTCTCACATCACTTACCTGCTGTTTATTTGTAAATATCGAATATCGTAAATTTGTTAACAGAACACAATACGTGTGTTTATTACTGTGGCCTAAAGCCACACACTTTCTCACATTATATTATGACAATCTTTTAAAAATATTCTTTGCAAAATCTTCAGATGGAGGACTGTAAAATAATTGTGTAAAGTGACATATTCATGCTTAATAATTAACCCGTTTTTAAAAATGTTTAGAAGCTGTACTCCACAGTACACGTTCATGTGTTTGACCCAAACGCACCACAGTTGTACAAATCTGGTCAACTTTGCTTTTGTTTCAGTTTGTGTTATTGGTTGTGTTATCGACATGTTAGGAAGGTTAATATCCATATTAATAACAGATGTCATACAGATGACCCAGTAGTTTACAGCGCTTCAATTTCCTTTGATTTAGTCTTTTAGTATCCCACGAGAACCCCATGGAAACCCGGGTTGGATATGTCCCCAGCATGCATTTGTTGGTCATAGGCTGCATCTACTTTGGACTGTATGCAAGTGGTCAGGCACGGTGACTTATTGTATGTCGCCGGGCCCCGTCGACGTGGAGGTCGCTAATAATATCAACCACAGGCAAATTTGACGCAGACTCAATTATTAACAGGTTGTTTTTTCAGTTTACTGCAGCGTGAAACAACAAACAAGCAAACATATTGTGGGTTCGAATCGCGGTTTTGTCCTAAATTATGAACTTTGATTTGTGTCACCATACTTATGTTTTACAGCAAAGGGTAAACCAACCTAAAATATTTGGGGCTTTCCGCAGAAATATTCAAACTATTGACTGTTTAAAGCTGCGTTAACCCCATTTAACCCATCTTTTTCGTCACCTTCATACAGCTGATGTAAAAATAATCGTTTTGCTAAAACGCCGTTACCTGACGGGAACACTGTTAAGAATCGGCGTATAACGAGACTCACTCTCTCACGATTTCTACTAGTATAAGACAGTTCCAATTATTATTGAAGGGAAACTTGAATACACTCCATGTCCCTTCCGACATTGCACATCGTGCGAAATGTCAGCGCTCTGTTACCTAAAGGTACATGTACCACTCTACGTAAAGAAGACACGTTTCAAGTATCTGATAGTAATTATTTAGTTGCTCTAAGCTTGGGCAATCGGTGATAAATTGTATCACTAAATTTATATTCCAGAGATTTCTTTCGAGATACTTGCTTAATTTCGCGGCCTTACGTCGATTTGTGGTGCAATTAATCCAATGCCACAAGCTAGCCGGTCCTGAAATTCTTCTTGAAAAAGTAAGGTCTTCACTGAAAAAGCTGTCTCTAATTGTCCGATTAGCCGTGCGCATGTTTTTGGGATAACTGATATTTCCCTGAGGAAATCTTACTGATACTTCCTAAAGGCTTTTTAAAGTATCAGGTGTAATTGCCATCATTAATGAGTGAGTGAGTTAAAGTTTTACGTCACATGGGCAATATTTCAGCCATATCGTGACTATCAAGGATTACACATAATACATACATTGGGACTTACATAAAAACCTGCCAACGAAGAACAGTGACAGAACTAGACTTAGCACAGAAATATATTTGAAAACTAGTATGTAATCATAAAATGAATTTCACTATACATAACATTACATTATAAAAACGGGCTGCCAGCAACTGACGGTTGATCACCTTACCGGGGACCATTGGGACGTACTTTAGCTTCCTGCATGGAACCCAGCAAGATTTACAGTTCCCTTCCAGTGTTGTCGATTATTGTCAACTTAAGCCAAATTCAAAGAAAACATGTTCTACGATTAAAACCATAGTAGGAATAATATACTATAAATGATATGGACGTACGATACCATCTCAGGCCATCATTTATGAATTTGATCAACTGATAAAGATGTTAAAATCCAGGTATGTTTAAATGATTTGAAAATAGAACAGGTGATACGACAGAGCGATTTAACACCTACATGTGCTGGGACTATATCCATTTTGACCTTATCAATTGAAAGAATGGTATTGATGTGTGAATACTACTACCCAGCGGCTGAATCTCTACTACACCTGGAAAAAAGTTAACCACCCCTTACCACCACAACTCTTTATGTTTTATATAATCTTTGAAATCGTATCCCTTATTATCCACCGCCCAACCAAGTTGGCGGTGCTCCGTCCGTCCGTCACGTTTCATTTCCGGAGCATAACTCATAAACCGTTCAATATTTTTTCATGAAATGTTGCAGGTCTGTCATGTACATGCTGAACTGGTGCCTTTTGCTATTTAGAAATTTTAGAAAATTTTATTTTTTACGTTTCCATGGCAACAAAATGGACTTAGGTTCTGTGAGGGTAGGGTTTGTTTCCGGAGTATAACTCATAAACCGTTCAATATTTTTTCATGAAACTTTGCAGGTTTGTCAGGTGCATGCTGAAATGGTGCCATTTGCTATTTAGAAATTTTAGAAATATTTATTTTTTTACGTTTCCATGACAGCAAGATGGACTTAAGTTCCAAACTCCTCTTTTTTTACAATTCCCATGACAAGTTCCACCTCGGTTAAACACGGTTAGGGTTTGTTTAGATTTAATTATGTCATAAATTCTGCAACAGGGGCGGGGAATATACCCACGTTAGTGGCAAACTCTTGTTTATTTTTCGACAAAATACATTCAATTTTGTTTACAAAGTGACATACTCATATTGAAATTCAAAAACTGAAATTGGGTATTAATGATAATTATCTGAGGACATGTTTTGTGATCTATTCATATAATTCTCACCGCTGTTTTGCCTTTCACACACACTGGAATCTGTTTCGGCACATAATAGATTATTCTCTGGCGTTGGGGTTTATATTTTATTGTAACTGCTCCACGGCAATAGTTTTTTGATCAGATAGGATATGACCCAGTACTAATGACCATCTCGAGGAGCATACATTGTTCTTTGACCATCTACCAAAGACCAATGTTTGTTAGTTTGTTGTTTAGCGCCGTATTCAACAATATTCCAGCTACATGGTCTGTAAATAATCGAATCTGGACCAGACAATCCAGTGATTGACATCATGGGCATCGATCCACGCAATTGGGATACGGTGACATGCATCAACCAAGTCAGGGAGCCTGACCACCCGATCCCGTTAGTCGCCTCTTACGATAAGCATAGTCGCTTTTTACGGCAGTCCTGGGTTGCTGAAGACCTATTCTACCCCGGACCTTCACCGTTCAACGAAACAAATCTACAGTAAAGTACGTTTATAACGAACTGACGGGTATAACGAACCGATTTTTTGTCCCGACTATTTGCAATAGTTATGCTGTATATATGCTTATGACGAACTACGGTTATAACAAACTAGAGTTAGTGGTCCCTTTGAGTTCGTTATAACCGTAGTTTACTGTAATTGTTTTCACATCAGCATCTATATACTGACACGTACCAAGAAGACGGCAGCTCTCATACTAATCTATAGCCTTTAAATTGAAAACGTCAACGCCAGGTTATACTCAGTCTCAAATATCTACCGAAAAAGATTCCATTGGGCCGTGAGAGGCAAAAGAGCACTAAAAACTATATGAATGGAAATGGAAATTCCCCAGTTACACCCTTCCAACACACACGTGCGCGCGCGCACTCACCCACACACTGAAGATCAAATGATTGGTCCCTTAAAACCAGTCTTTCACTGAAACATTTTGTAAGCAATTGAAACCTTGAATATAGTTGTTGTTTCCACGAGTTCTTCTTCAAGTGTTGTCTAGGTCGTCAGCTGATGAGTAATAATTAGTCTTCAGTTTTAGATAAGATACATACACGTAAGTCATTTCAATATTATTCTTTGGGAATAATGTAAGTAGATTTAGAACAACTATTAGCTGCTATTCATGTGGGCAAAAACCGTTTCCCATGGTTAAGAAGGCATCAAACTTCGTTCTGTAGTACAACTGTTCACAAAAGTAAGCCAATTCCACTGGTGTTATACTTTAATCTCCAGCCACTGTGCCAGCGGATAGTTATGTTTGTTCTGTAACCAAACGTTCGGAACCGGCAAATTGGTCAAGTGATTATCTGTCAACATGCGGGTATTGGACAAAGTCATCCCTGAACACAAAATGCACCGACACATTACCATGGATCCGTGGAGTCTTCGTTCACACCCTCAGGGTGAAAAGTGGGAACTTTTTCCTATATTAGCTATTACCAATTCACGATCGTCTTTTTTTCTACATCGTTTGGTATTTGAACAATAATCCGAACGCCGCATTGGCGCTGGGATTGTTGGAGAGGTAACAGTGGGTGGTTGTAGGGGCATTCTTTGGCCGCGCTCAAATTACATGAATACCACTTTGGAAACTCGATCGAACGATTTTTTCCATCCCAAGTATATAACATGAAACATTTTTCCAAGATGTTGTGGTTTCATTGTGCATAGTGTGTGATTTATTCTTTACAACGCTTCTAAATTAATGTGTCAGTGATATCAGGGTGATCAGTTTATGTTGGAACAAAGATTTAATTACCAGTTTGGTGAAACCCACGAGCCTGGGCAAAGTGATGAGCAGGGCTTTTACATTGGTCCTGGGCTTACGCATCTTCCCGAGGCAAGGGAGTTAACTGACCAGTTAAAAGTCCAGTTTCCACCCTTGCCGAACTAGGCTGGTATTATGGAGTTACATTTTGGCTGGACTAACGAGTCTATGCATAGTCCAATCAAAATCGTGCATCGAAATCGTAATCCGATTCGTAAACTGTGCCGCAGATTTCGGTCGATTGCAGTATTTGCGAAGCATGTGCACCGCCAACTCGTTGTCAACAGATATTTTCCAAAATTTTTCATGTTTTTATCAAGGTGCTCACGCATTGCGCGATGTAAGAACCGTTTTGTCGCAACATAGACCTTGATTATCGATCAGATCGTCTCGACTGGGAGCCAGTTTTGTTTCAAGCAAATGCAAGTGATACGAGAGGTGGAATCTGATTGGTCTAAAGGAGAGGGTCAGAAGGGACATAACTGGTAATAGCCACTGGTGGCGCTACGATAGAGCCCAGGAATTCTAGCCTAGTTCGACAAGGATGGAAACTGGACTTTTAAAGTCCGTTAACTCTCTTGCCTTGGGAAGATGGGGCTTACGGGACTATCAGTAATGAGACACTGAAGTACAAGTGAATGTCCAAAACGGTGAGTCCAGTAAATAATCTGGACCAGATAATCCAGTGATTGATATCATGAACATCGACCCACGCAATAGGGATCGATGACATTCTTCAACCAAGTCAGCGAGCCTGACCACCCCATCCCGTTAGTCGCCTCTTACGACAAGCATAGTCGCATTTTACGGCAATCATGGGTTTGTGGAGACCTATTCTACCTCGGATCTTCACGGTTCCGTCTGATTTTGACATTTACGCACGACTAGTTAGATTTTAAATTGTCATATCTAGCCAGAACTAAAATTGATTGCAGTTATTTATGTGTAACAGTTTTATTTATGAATAGGGTCGGACGGGTATCCTAGTGGTTAAAGCGTTCGCTCGTCACGCCGAAGACCCGGGCTCGATTCCCGACATGGGTACAATGTGTGAAGCCCATTTAAGGTGTCCTCCGCCGTGATATCGCTGGAGTATTGCTAATAGCGGCGTTAAAACATACTCACTCACTCAATTATTTTTGTGAGTGAGTGAGTGAGTTGGGTTTAACGCCGCTTTTAATAGTATTCCAGTTATATCACGGCGTGTCAGCTTAATGTGGGAGGAAAGCCCGAAGTGATGCAGGTCTCAGACGTTTACAACTGCGGTGAAACCCACGAGCACGGGTATGGTGCTGACAAATCTAGAAACATAATCGGGGCGAACCGGGATTCGAACCCACAATCATATGTTTCTGGCGTGCCCAAGGGACGCAACTCTGCACAGCGAATCGCGGCGCCTTAGACGACTGGGCCACCCGTGCCCCCCCAATTATTTATGAATAAAATATCTGGAAAAATATGATATATGATATCAATGAATATATATATCTTATAATAATATGCTTCCACTTCTTCTTCATCGTGTTTTCTTATGATCTGTCATCACTAGTCACTTTTTGGCAAAATCGATATCTATCCTTTTTATCTCTATTACATTGGCTGACAGTTTCAATCTGTTCAAGCTTGCATAAAATCTTTTGAATTCATTACAAACCAATATTATGTCAGCGCTGTCCTTACTTTAGAAGCCATGTGATTAAGCAAAAATGATGTCGAGCAAACAAAAGAACGGCATATTGGCAAATGAGATTAAATTGCATTACAATTTTAATCTACGAACTTTAGAAAAGAAAATAATGTTTTGGGGGGATACACAGATTCGAAGGCCAGCATTAACAATGGACGGAAAATATTCTTTGGTTCGAATAGATAATTTTGGTCGAGTCAATCGTCGATGTTACTGTGACTAGACTTACATGGAGACAATGCTTCACAATTAGAAGCCAATTTTCGAGTTAGGTTCAGACGTTGAAATTAGCGACCTATATCTGAAACTAAGACACTGTGTGTATTCAGTTTGGGTGAACATTAACTGCTGGATATAAATTTTTCATGTCATGGGATTGCACATGTAAACAAAGTGTGGTTTAGATGACCTCAATCAAATTTGCCTAGCCTGTACTGTTATCCTGGTCGTCTACAAGAACCTAGAATGCTGAAATTTACCTCACTGTCAATTTCATCGAAAGGCATCTCATTGTTACCACCTGATTGTGAAAGCGACAACTTCTGCACAAGATGCTGGAAAAAAAATGAAAATATTATAACGATAATCATCATTGTCGTCGTCGCCGTCGTACCAAAAGCACCATCGCCGCCGTACCAAAAGCACCATCATCAGCATCAGCATCAGCATCATCATCATCATCGTAACCACCATCCTAACACCATATCGTCCCCAGCATTACCACATGAACCATCAAAAGAACCATCGTCACCATTAGCATTATCAACATCATCACAAAAACAATCGTCATAATCACCATCATCGTAGTCTTGATTTACCTAATCATCCTTAAACTAAAAGCAGCAATCCCTAGATTTCACTCACACAATCACAATAGGAACAACCACTATCACAAACAAAATACCATACCACAAACGTGAAACGGTTATCACTACTCTCAACACTCACACTCGATATTAAATGTTCTCCGCGGTCTGTACACGCTAACATTTAGTATTTCGTCATTTATGGTATCTGTCGTAATTACTGAGCGACGTTCTCGTAACTATTGATCGTTATAGATACATTTCCTTAAATCATCTCATCATTAGAATTTATTTTCTGATATTGGCTTGTATTGTGCACAACCACCAGCAGCTAAAGTGATGACGTAAATCCTGCTGGGGTATCATGCAGGAAGCAGAGGTACTGTAAGTCCCCATGATCCTCAGTGAGGTGGCCTAGCCTTGGTTACTGGTGGCCTGTAGCCCGTGCTTTAAAACTGTGTATGTAATATTGACATAAATTGTTTCTAAATATAGTGTGCTCAAATATGTTTCACGGCTTGTTTTTGAATGAAACGTTGCATAAAAAAACTAAATTGTAAATATATTTACTAAAAAGTCTTGGTCTCGTCGCTATATGGCTGAAATAATGCCGATGCGACGTTAAATTTTAACTCACTCACTCATCATTACAATTTGGCATTTCCTGGGAAAAATATTTCTGGTATAACTGATAATAAGCCACAGTGAGAACACGTCGTTAAAGGTAACGTGTAGAATATTGAGATATGACACAGAGGGTCGAATATGACATTGTATATTTGATTTAATGGGAGTGCAAATGTAGGTTGGTTGTTTGACGCCGCACTCGGCAATATTCCAGCTATATGACGGCGGTCTGTAAATGATCGAGTCTGGACCCGACAATCAACGGATTAATTTCATGCGCATCGATCCATGCAATTGGGATTTTAGTTAGTTTAAATACACTGTGATCATCAAATGTCCAATCATAGTTAAGAAACTTTGAACCATAAAGTATTAACCCTTAAAAAATAACGCTTTGAACCATTAAGTGTTAACTCTTAAAACATTGCTTGTCTTAAGAGGCGACGAACGGGATCGGGAGGTCAGGCATGTCATCGATTCCAATTGCGTGGATCGATGCTCATGCTATCAATCACTGGATTGTCTGGTCCAGGCTCGATTATTTACAGACCGCCGTCATATAGCTGGATTATTTCTGAGTGCGGCGTTAAACAACAAACCAGCCAACAATTTTGAAGCATAAAACGATCAGGATTCCATTAGAGAACATAATTTCGTTTCTGATCCTTAGAAATGATACACAAAACACAATTGTTAAATGAAGACTAACACAGTATGAAACTACCACTTACTTTTTATTCAAATTGCATGAGTGGTTGATGCTACAGGTGGGCATGCAGGATATACCCTCGTCACGAACACCAGGTGTCATCATCACCGATTTCCTGAGATCCATTCATATACTTTTCACCGCTGTTTTACTTCAACAATCTCTCAATGGAGCCCCAATGGTTGTTCTCTGGCGTTGTCGTTTTATACTTGTATATTTAACGTGTGAAAATAAGCATTTCTAACAACTCATTTACATATTATCACTTGACAAAGCTTCGAGCGTTTGATAAGGAAGCTGATATTTGACACAATCACTCCAAGTTGTACAGTGGAATATGGTTGGAGTTCCCGGTCAACCTAACATCAAAGATAGTAGATGTTTCAGCCTGTTGCTCTTTCTTCAGATGAATATTGTCTCTCCGAGTTAGCTATTTCAACAATCGATGTGAAGCATTATAGAACCTTGATAACCTGTTGTGAACTGGTCATAAACATCTCATCTTTTTCTTCTGTATGGATGTTCCATAGTTCCACGCTCTCAAATCTTGACTTTCCTCGGAGGCCCTGCCATCGATCAATCATCGACTTCACAAAGAATGGGAGAAAGAGCATATTTTTAGATTTGAATTTCAAAACAAAATATAACATGGAGATATATCTTGTATTGTTTAAGGGCCGATAATCTACCATACTGACTTTTATATATTTGAATATAATATAGTTGATCCTCGCAATGTTAATCAATTAATATTAACATTCTTTACAAGTTCGTCTGCGTATAATGTTACCTCAGCTGATCATGAAGATAAAAGAAGGAATCTATTGATGAAAACGTTTGTTTTTGTTGTTCCAAAAGCATTTCACACTCCGACACTACTCATTTGTAACAGAACTGGTCGAAAAGAAGATAAAAGTTGCATCTTCTTTGTGGATTGTCCATGGTTTTACGCTCTGAAATCGAATTTATAACCTCCTCGGAAACCCTGTCATCGTGCAATGGAATTCATAAATTATTCTTTGTAATTTGAATAGTTATATATTGTCAGTGTGCAAGGCAAGGACGTACATTACACACCAGATGCGATTGGACAAATTATGGAAACTTAACTACTTAACTGTTTGGTCGATTGTTGAAAAGTGGAATCTTTGAAACTCAAAAGAACCATTTTGAAAACGTCCATGATATACCACCTGAAGCATGAGAAGGGAATTTGAACATACCCAATTTGTCATTCCAAAACAGATTACAGTCTTTCCAAAAGATCCACTTTGTTTTCGTATTACTTCAGCAACCCATGCTTGCCGTAATAGGCGACTATGCTTGTCGTAACGGGATCGGGTGGTCAGGCTCGCTGACTTGGTTGATGCAAGTCATCGATCCCAATTGCGTGGATCGATGCTCATGATATCTATCATTGGATTGTCTGGTCCAGACTCGATTATTGACAGACCGCCGTCTAACAGCTGGAATATTGCGGAGTGCGGCGTATAAAAACGAACCAACCAAATCTGTCTATTCTGTATTATGTTGTATTTTTTGGCCGACGCGTTCAGAGGTTGATGGTATTGAGATATATAACAAGTTGCCTGTGACAACACTAGTGTCCACTGCCATGCTAGCAACGTCACTAACAAGAACCAGCATGCGCTGTATTGGCAGCGTCTACTATACTCACTCGGTCACTCGAATTACAGATACGTAAATTTACGAATCACTGAAAATATGTAAAGATGAACCGGGTGTAGGTGAAATAAAGGAAGATGAGACATTAATCAGCCTTCATTATCCAGGGGACAATGCATAGCTCTGCTGTAGATACATGTAAGAATACTTGGTCATACCTAATTCGTTTTACTTCACTGTCAGCGAACAGCTTGCCAACTGGAAATAAAGAAAAATAATGTGTGTCTTCTTTGTGGACGTTCCTTAGTTTTACGCTCTGAAAACGAAACTATAACCTTCTCGGAAACCCTGTCATCGATCAATGGAATTCATCAATCATTCTTCATATTACTTAGTTTTATTTATTGTCAGCGCGTAAGGCGGGCACGTTCATTACACACTGACTGAAATTTAAAGAATTGTGGAAACTTTACTACTCCCCGATCGATTGTTCAAAAGTGAATTCTTTGAAACTCAATAGAACCACTTTGGGAAGTCCACGATGTGCCACCGACAACATTTGGTAAGGAATTTATAACATCGTCATTCAATAAAGAGATTACAATCTGTCCTGAAGATCGATTTCGTTTTTGTGTTTTTTCCTGTCTTTCAAACATGCTTTTGGTTTTTTTGCTTTTTTTATACGAAAGCCTATTAGGGCCAAATTCATTGATAACATTTTTTATTTAAAAGTTGTAATTACAAGTTGTAAAGGTGTATTTACAAGTTTCTCAAGGTGTAATTATAACTTGTAACATTTCACATTACTAACTCATAATTACACCTTTTCAAACCTGTAATTACACCTTTCAAAACTTGTTATTTCCATTTCTTAACTTGTAATAATGCCTTTAAATCTAGTTATTACACCTTTAAAAACTTGTATTTTCATCTTTTAAACTTGAAATTACACCTTAAAAACATATAACTACAACTTTTTGTAAGTCGTAATTACACCTTTTTAACTTGTAATTACACCATTATGACTTGTAAATACACCTTACAACTTGTAATTACACCTTTACAACTTGTAATTACAACTTTTAAATAAAAAATGTTATCAATGAATTTGGCCCTAATAGGCTTTCGTATTTTTAAACTATTATGGTTCTGTACATTAACGACGCGTTCAGAGATGGATGTTGTTGAGATATAAGAAGTTGTCTTTGACATCAGAGTATAGAAAGTTGTTAGCAGCGTCGCATCTCTGTCACTTTCAAGAAACAGCTTCCTCAGGATTGGAGGCGTCAATTAGAAATATAAAGGGGCGGTGGGGTATCCTCGTTATAACGTTCACTCGTCACTCCGAAGACCCGAGTTCGATTCTCCTCATGGGTGCAATGTGTGAAGCCCATTTCTGGTATTCCCTGCCGTGATACTGGCTGTAATATTGATATAACTATACTTACTCACTCGAAATAAGTGATAATCTCAATTCAAGAATCGCTTAAAATATGTGGGGCGGTCGGGTACTCTACTGGTTAAAGCTTTCGCTCGTCACGCTGAAGACCCAACATGGGTACAATGTGTGAAGCCAATTTCTGGTATTCCCCCGTTGTGATATTGCTGGAATATTGCATTAAAAGCAGCATAAAACCATACTCACTCACGTGAAAAAAACCTCACTATAGCTGAAGAGTGAGTGAGTGAGTATGGTTTTACGCCGCTTTTAGCAATATTCCAGCAATATCACGGCGGGGGACACCAGAAATGGGCTTCACACATTGTACCCATGTCGGGAATCGAACCCGGGTCTTCGGCGTGACGAGCGAGCGCTTTAACCACTATGCTACCCGATCGCCCCCTATAGCTGAAGATGGCCTTGTTGCAGTGGCCTTCCATCAGTTGTATCATGTTTTCACTGCTCACAGATTGTGATGACACGCAAATGAAAATCAAATGTTTTTATTTCCCAACAAGTGAGTTTGCACGTGCGTGTCATGTTCGCGTGTTTCGAAGTCAGGCTTTCACGTGGTGTGTTTTTGCGATATTTCCATCTTTTCACCAGTACCAGTATTTCTGCAGTACCATGCAGAAATGACCAGTTCATGTTCAGTTCAATTTTGTATGGATGGTATTACTGTCAGATTATTTACGATTGCACTACTTTTGCGTTCTGTTTTTTTGCAGAGTACATATGCATAACTATACCGACACAAAATCCATTCAATATGCTTTAATAGAAATTCTGAAAGTGATTTTAACAGATAAATTAACGTCATATTCATCGACACAATTAACAAGCATGAAATACGGAAAACATTATATTTTTAAAAATCATTCTATTGCTTCTTTCCAAAGCTGAAACAGTATGACGTGTAACAAATCAAATTCTGCGACAGAGAAAACAAAAATTAAATATTACAAATTTTCCATCAGAAGCAAGATTGTCCTCAGTTTCTCAGACATCATGTGGGCAGATGTTATAAGAATAGAAAACGCTCGTGCGCGGTTAGCACGGTTCCGAATACAGTTCAACATGTTTTTGCGATACACTATTTCAAGCTACATGTCATATGAAGAGTGTCTCATTTGCCACATAATACACTCAGAAACTCAGTCTAAAGGGTTTTTTTGTTTCTGAACAACTGTAATTAAAGCCAACTTAACAATAACAACACAAATGCATTTGATACACCGTATTCGACGTAATAAGCTTTAAGCGCCCACGGCGCACTGAAAATTAGAAATAGGGGGCTCTTATTAGAATAACATTTTGGTGAGGAGAAAAACAGAGTTGAAAGATCGTAAATTTCGTGATTTATGCTGACAGCCTGAAATGTTTATATACGATATAATTTTCCAGAATTTAATTCTAATAATTAAGGGTGCATATAACACACGAGTGCGTATTATAGACGAATAAATAAGTCTTGTGTACATTGATCAATTGGTAGGGGTGCAGTGGGGATTGTGCACTAGTGGGCGCTTATTACGTCGAATACGGTATCTGAAGATTCATTACAGAGGCAACGTTCGTGAACATTTGTGTACTTTGATTGACATTAATATTGAGTGGGTGATGAAACGAAAATGCTTTTCTGCCGTTTTACTTGTTTTGTCTTCTTCAACAATCGATGATATGCATTTCAGAATATTGGTACCTTGTGTCATACCACATGGCTTGCCTATTGTGCAGTCAGTCAGAAATAATTTTTATTGAAGGTTTTGTTTAAAAAAATTATAACATGTAAGTATATGTTTGAAATCTAATAACCTTCTAATATGAGATTAATACAACAAAATAATGTTACTTCGCGGAATGTCCTGCTTTTAGGCAGGATATACAATGTATTATGTTCGTTTTTATTCTGAGAAAGTGAGGTCTGAATGTTGTTGGAAAGGGATTATTTGCGTTTAATTTCTTAATGCTCATGAACATATTTGTAATCAGTCATCCCTTTCACGTATAGCAATATATCATGTTCTTTGTGAGCCCGGGAAATTGATCCCTCAATGCTGGAAAGGGATTATCTTCGTTTAATTTCCCAATGCTTATGAACATATATGTTATCAATTTCACTTTCAGCAATATTAGTAAATGTCCTTTCCTCTTTTGTACTGGATTCCAAAGCTCCGTACAAAGAGAGATATATGTCTCGTACCATCAGATGTCCCACCAGGTACCTCTCTCAAAGATTAACAATAATTCCTAATACAATCAAGGAAGGACTCTGTTTATTTTCTTATATTCACAGAAAGAGACAAGAGAAATTAATACCAAATCGATTCTCAACTTTTCAAAGGATCAGCTTCACCTTTTGCAACGTCAGAAAGAATCAAGTTAAAGAATTGTGAAACATATGATTTCCCACTATCAATAAAAAAGTTCATTCCTTGGTCCATGGGACATCTGTCACTTTCCGTGGTGACCATAGATACAGTCACACCTCTATATTCAAAGGTTCACGAGTTGTCAAATGCGATGTGAAGTTTACTGACAAAACATTACGTACAATGTTGGATTTCATAGGGGAAGATAGGAGAGAGAACATTTAGACAAGTAGGGATCCTCATGGTCACAGAATGTCCTCCCCTCATTGCTGATCTGTGTCATTATGCATACGAGAATTTGGCAAAGCAGTTTAGCCGCGATAGATAAACTGTAGTCATACGAAATATATGTTCTTTAACTTCTTTTGAGTAGTATATTTTACAGATGATGGGTATGGCACCACTAAAACTGCCAACACCACCCCGAAGAACTACCATAGTACAACGTGTCGATGATTTTCACTTGAGGTGCCCTCTGACACATAAATTATGATTTACCCAAACTATAACATCATCGTCAGCCTGATCTAATAGGTCGTGCTTTCAGAAGGAGGGTAAATAACACGCAGCAGTCCGAGCACTGTCATTATATTAGAATAACATCATCAGGGTTCGATATACCCTCTGGCTTTTGCAGTCTTGTACGAAAATTACTCCATCCAAACAAGGTGGATTAAACCGTTTGCATGTGATGGAAGTTTTAAGAACCGTTCAATGTAACTATTGTGTTCACAAATAACCCAATTCCACTCTGGTTATAATTTCATATGGAGCCAGCACGCCAGAAGAGAGTTTCGTGTTTGCACATACAACAGATTTGATTCTTCCGGTCCATATAAACTGGGCAAGGGATTTACTATAGAAAAAATGTCGTCACTTTTTATTGAAACTGAGTCTGAACAAAGCCATCCCTAGCTGCAAAATGCACCATCACATTGAATCAGTGTCTGTTGAGACAGAGTTTGTTCATATCCTCGGGAAGAAGAGTTCAAAGTGCCTTTTTTATTAATAAACTATTACCGATTCTCACCACGATCACTCTTTTTCATCGACTTGGGTTATTACAACAATTGTCGATGCACTGTACCACTGAATGCTGATAGCCCGTTAGTGAGCTTGTCATAACGTTAATAGAAGTTCTGCTGTGGTTGGGTAATCTCCTAGTTCCCCCTATTACATTGAATTGACGTCCCCTTTGTCGACCAAGTCCTAAGTCAATGTTTAGAAGCTAAAAGGGATTATGCTCCACTTTCTTACGCAAATATTCCCTTTGGGCCTAGGCATTGAAAAAAATGCTTTTTGTCAAACTGAGACTTGTCGTTGTGAAATAGGGGTACGAATGAACTGCTAAATAATAATAATAATAATAATAATAATGATAATAAGCATTATAATCAAACGTGAGGAGGGAGGATCAGACAGTTTACTTGAACTTATTGACCATCTCGTGGAAGATCAGGCCTACACTACTTAGGGATGCAGGTTATATGTAGGGACAAATTTCAGAATACCCATATCAAGGAAAGACTTAGGGCTGAGTACAAATGTAGACTTAAGAAAAGAGCTGAACGCCCGCAATAAGGTTAAAGCCACAAATACATTATATTCGTTAGGTGTTGTTGATAGACGAAAAAGGAAGTCAGGGTACTGACACCCTCACACGAAGAATCATGTCAGACAATAGATCCAACCACCCTCGCTCTTCCCTCAATCGCTTATATTTACCATTCATGATGGGAGGGCGACTTGATGGCGTGGCTTAAATCCTTTTATTACCCGTCTTCGTCATGCTTGTGGTTTTGACCCAGAGGTCCATTCATCGTACGACCCAGATTATGGGCCTCATGGAAAATGATCAATACAAAATTATTGGGAATAGGCCCGTATACAGCCTCAGACGTATCCTGGCCAACAGACCGGATCTTGTCTTATTTTATAAATCGAATGAAATCATTGATATCATTGTATTTTCTGTGTCCTTCGACACTTAATTATGTGATTGACACGATTCAGGAAAAAACAGGGCAAATATGTGGACCTCGCTTTCGTAATGTCACGCTTGCATCCCAAGTCCAAGTTGTCCGACTTCCCATTGTCCTTGGTGCCTTAGCTTTTGTACCTCCAATCTGTTGATTGACATTGGGATAGTACCCGGATTTGCTACCAGGTATACAGCCCTTGTGACAATCTAGGTAATGCAGAAGGCTGCAGTGTTAGGGAGTCTTCACATTCTCCGAAAAGTTCCGGATAGGTTTGACTAGGCAGCGCTTCCTGGGAGAAAGCCAGTTCGCTGTCTGGGCTGCGTGCAGAGGAGGCAAGGGCCCTGAGCTGATGATGAGCCTAACTAGCCTTACTGTGCCCGTGGACTATATAGCCCAAGTTGCCTGTGATGCGCTATGTGATGTGCATCATAACGTTTCAGCTTGCATGCCAAGAAAACGGATTGGAAATTGCATGAATCAAATTGGCTATGGCTGTCATGTGTTCTAGTCTTCCTTCATTCCTTCTTCCTTCCTTCTTTATGTGTTTTTGTGGGTATTTTATTTTTATTTAAAATGTCATTATTGTCCAAACTTAAATTGGAAATCATTAATATTTATTTTCTTATAACATCAATTCTTCGAATGCACCACTCCACGTTGACGTTGCTGGTTATAAGCATCTATAGCATCAGCTGTTGATAATGAAAATGGTGTAAAGCTATTCCTGAAGTAGATTGAATCTCGTTTTCGCTTCCAGACGTGACTGTGGTTACAAGATGGCTTTTTGTGGAAAAAGGTTTCCGGTGATTTACGAGGTGATTAGCACATAATTCCTAGGGGTCTGCCTCTGTGTGTGAGTGAGGGACAGAGTGCGTGTGTATTCCATTGTATCATCAAATGTTTAAAAAAAGGAAATTAAGAGGTAAAGACTGTCATAACGCCATCATGTCTGAGTGACAAATTGACTATGAGGCATAGAAAACTTGTATTGACTGTTTCCATTAAAATCAGGGCGAAGCAACTTATCCACGCCCCTCGTTCAATGAATCAATATAAGGGTCACGATTGTCAACAGGCTATATACCAGTAGTCCTCAATGAAATATGATGGGCATAAAGTTAAACTCTGGATCGTTATTTACACTAACAGCCTATGTTATAGCAATTATCGATGTTAACAACCATAATCATATGGATGACTTCAGTTATCGGGACAGTTAAAGCACCCGAAGGAGTAAGCATGGACTCGTGGTGTTCCCTATAATAAAGAAGTTGAAATCCATTCATTTCTCTCTTATGTGAATTCACTTTGAAATGCCATTCAAAGACGTATTCCACAGGAATTCTAGTTTTGGGTACAAGGTACTTGAAACATTAAACAACAAAAAATAAAGTGGGTCGGTTAACAACACTAAGATCATCTGTCAGATTTCGATTTGGGTTCACACGATTGGTTTTCAAGACAAAAACAGACCTTCAGATAACTCTGCACTCGTTGCATCGTTTTTGAATGATACTTACGAACCCTTTATGTTATAAACAGCAAAAAGCACCACTCGAGGCTCGCTGACTTCGTTAATGCATATCATCGTATCCCAATTGCGTAAATCGATGCTCATGATACCAGTCACAGGATGGTCCAAACTCGATAATTTCCCCGTCAAATAGCTGGGATATTTCTGAATGTGACTTAAACAACAAAGAGGTTAGATGTCTAGGCGTATGAGATATACAATATTTTGCACAGTTTATTAGTCAGAGACAATGTCTGCTGTCATTCTATTGACAACACATGTCAAGCTATCAATAAACCCACAGGCTTTAACAGAATACGCCCATACCTTCAGTGGAGAAGCGCGTGCTCCTAATTCTGTCAATTACTGATCCAGGCTACATTTTTATGTGGGTAGTGAGTGGTTTTACGCCACTTTTTAGCTATTTTTTCACACATTGTACCCATGTGGGGAACTGAACCAGTGTCTTCGGCGTGACGAGTGAATGCTTAAACCACTAGGCTACCCCACCGCCCTTGTGGTTTGTGAGTTGAGTAGTGTCTCCAAGAAGGGGATATATGGAAAGGAAACCCCTCAAATGGAGTTGGGTGTAATGCTGCTTTGAAAGATATTCAAGTTGTATCGCGGAGTAATGGCTAAAGTACTTCTACTTCTGTGGTCCAACCCACGTGTAACGGTGTTGACCAAGGATAATCGGCGCGAACCCAATGAATATCCACAGAAAAGTCTTCTTTTTGGTTCATGCAAACCTACCCGACGACGATAACAGTAAGTGAGTTGGGTTTAACGCCGCTTTTAACAGTATTCCAGTTATATCGCTGCGTGTCAGCTTTATGTGGGAGGAAAGTCCGAAGTGATGCAGGTCTCAAATGACGATAAAAAACATGGTCCCAGTCAATTGTTGATCGCTTTCTTCATAAAGGTCTTGCTGTTTCTAACGATACGTCACATATTGAAATAACGAAGGAGGTTTACTCTGTCGTTTTCATTCGCAAACCACTGGGCCAGTAGAGAAGATGAACATGTCAATTGCCATTCAGAGCGGGGTAAGTCAGTGTGTGATGTTGTCAACAGCTTTTGAGTTGTATGACGCTCTGGGACATCTTCGAAGAAAGTTAGCGCTCGATTGTACCTGAATAGTTGTGAAATGTAAACACCAAAGGTTTGAGCTTCATACACGGTCATATACATCCATCTATTTCCTTGTTCAGTCAAGTTCCCAACAATTCCCACAGAGTCATATAAATCCATCTTCAATGTATCCTCACCTTCACAACCGTTTTACACTGACATATAAATCCGTCATCTTCAATGTTCACACAAGTTCACTATCTTCCTTACAAAGTCATATAAATCCATCTTCCTCAATGTTCACTCACTTTCACGTTTCGTCACAAATATGGCTGAAATAATGCCGATGCGACGTTAAATATTAACTCACTCCTCAATGTTCACTCACTGTCACAACCGTTCTTACACGGTCATATAAATCCCACTTCCTCAATGTTACCTCACTTTCGCAACCGTTCTTACACGGTCATATAAATCCATTGTCACTATATGGCTGAAATAATGCCGATGCAACGTTAATTTTAAACTCACTCCACCATGTTTACTCACTTTAACAACCGTTCTTACACGGTCATATAAATTTATCTTCTTCATATAAATCCATCTTCTTCAGACCCGTGAAGATTCCGGGGTAGAATAGGTCTTCAGAAACCCATACTTGCCTTAAAAGGCGACTATGCTTGTCCTAAAAGACGACTAACGGGATCGGGTGGTCAGGCTCGCTGACTTGGTTGATACATGTCATCGATCCCAATTGCGTGGATCGATGTTCATGATATTAATCACTGGATTGTCTGGTCCAGACTCGATTAATTACAGACCGCTGTCACATAGCTGGAATATTTCTGAGTGCGGCGTTAAACAACAAACCAACCAACCAAACCATCTTCTTCAATGTTATCTCACTTTCACAACCGTTCTTACACGGTCATATAAATCCATCTTCCTCAACTTTCACTTAGTTACACAACCCTTCTCATACGGTCACTTAAATATTAACTCACTCCTCAATGTTCACTCACTTTCACAACCGTTCTTATACAGTCCTATAAATCCATCTTGCTCCACGTTCACTTAATTTCACAACCCTTCTCTCAGAGTCATATTGATGAAACCCCTTAATCGTCCACTCACTTTTCTCAAGCCTTCTCCCACACCCTTATTATTTACTATTACCATCACTGTCACAACCCTTCATACACGGTCATATAAATCCATCTTCTTCAAAGTTCACTTAATTTCACAACCCTTCTCACAGAGTCGTATTGATCAAACCCCTTATTAATCATCTTTCGCTATGTTCACGCACGTTCATAACCCTTCCTACACGGTCATGTTAATCCATAGTCTTCAACGTTCACTCACTGCCACAACCCTTCTTACACGGTCATATACATCCATCTTCCTCAATGTTCACAACCCGTCTTACACGGTCATGTAAATCCATCTTTCTCAATGTTCACTTTATTTCACAATCCTTCTTACACAGTCATATACATCCATCTTCCTCAATGTTCACAACCCTTTTAACACAGTCATATAAATCCATCTTCCTCAATGTTCACTTTATTTCACAACCCTTCTTACACAGTCATATAAATCCATCTTCCTCAATGTTCACTTTATTTCACAACCCTTCTTACACTGTCATATACATCCATCTTCCTCAATGTTCACTTTATTAAACAACCCTTCTTACACTGTCATATACATCCATCTTCCTCAATGTTCACAACCCATTTTACACAGTCATATAAATCCATCTTGATCAATGTTCACTTTATTTCACAACCCTTCTTAAAGAGTCATATAAATATATCTGTCTCAACGTTCACTTTATTTCACAACCGTTCTTACACGGTCACATACATCCATCTTCCTCAATGTTCACAACCCTTCTTACACAGTCATATAAATCCATCTTCTTCAATCTTCACTGAAGTTCACAACCCTTCTTACACAGTCATATTAATCCATCGTCGCTATATGGCTGAAATAATGCCGATGCGACGTTAAATATTAACTCATTCAATGCTCAATGCTCACCCACTTTCACAGCCAAATAAATCCATCTTCTTCATTGTTCACTTAATTTCACAACCCTTCTTACGCGGTCATGTTGATCAAACCCCTTCAACGTCCTCTCACTTTCACAAGCCTTCTCACACACCATTATTAATCATCTTTCTCAATGTTCACGCACGTTCACCACCCCTCTTATGCATTCAAAAACATCCATCTTCTTCAATGTTCAAACATGTTGACAACCATTCTTACAGTCATTTAAATCCATTTCCCTCATTGTTGGTTACATTACAGGAATACGCCATGACATGAATTCTTCCATATCGGTGATCGGTAACAATTCCAACCATTTATCCTAAACATCAATCCCTCACAGACCATATGAAACCGTGACACAAGATACCCTGGTGTTTCTGGCAACCCTGGGGAAGAGATGTCAAATTGTAAATGCATCAGTTTACAGCAAAGAGACAGGAAGCCCAAAGGTACTCCGGATTCAGTGCCGTCTTCATGTTCCTTCGATTCCTTCAATCCGGTAACTGCTCTTGACGTAAACTTATTTGTGGAACGCTCTTGTATGATTTCAGCTGTAGGAAACATGTAAATCTTTCTTACTTTCATGGTCAATGTGACATTCAACATAAAAAAAAGACATTTACCACACCAACATCAGCGTGTTGTCAAGATTCCATATAGCTACGTTGGCGTAATCAACAAAGTGACCCTCAATTCTAAATATGACAACGATCCCAGACACGTTGAAAAAACATGGCAAGATATGAGGACATTATGTCAGATGGTCAAGGTTCTGTTGATTAGATCGAACGAGGGCTTGACATGGCAACTTTGTAATCTTCTCGGTGAAAGATGATGGATAACGCTCGTCTGCCCTATCTAGATACCATCAGTCCAGGTCAGTCCAGGAAACGGACAGGCATGATTTGAAGTCTGACTGGTCAGTTGGGATCACTTAGGGACACAGGGACACAGGGACACAATTACTTGCCTGGATAGGCATGTATGCAGATGGAGGAAGGTGCATGCGAGTGTTTCCGATGGTGCTGGTTTCGTAGTTCAAGAAACATTGTTCTATCCTGATGTCGTTTCTGGAAATTCGAACATGCGCTCGAAACTTGATGGCGTCGTAAATTGGTATTGGGAGAAAAGATACAGATAATCGACGTGAGAATATTTGGGAAAGACCAGAGGATACAGTGCTTATCTACATATATAACAAAGCTACGCGATAATACGAAAAGGAATGAAGAACGAAGCGTGGTATATTTCACGATAAAACATTGTTCTATCATGACGTCGTTTCTGGACGTCGTAAATTGGTATTGGGAGAAAAGATACATATAATTGACGTGAAAATTGTGAGAATTTTCGGGAAAGACCAAACTTAATCTCCCCCACCTGTTCATAAAATGGACTTGTTTGACATTGCCGCGGTCGGATACTGTTCAGGGAGTCATCATTATATAAATACGGGTATATGCTTCTTACTAACACCCTCAAACAGGATTATGTAAAGTTGATTAACGACTCGAGGTCTTATATAACACTGCAAAGAGATATAAACCATTCAAATTGAAATACAGAAACTGAAATTATCTCAGGAAACGTTTCGTGATCCAATCATATCATTTTCACTGCTATTTTGCCTTTCACACACAATTGAATCTGTTTCGACGGATAACTGAGACTGGTTATTCACTGGCGATGAAGTTTTATATTAAACTGTAACTACTCCACGGCAATAGTCGTTCTACAACCCTTTCAAGAGCATCCTCTGCCTCTGCATAATGACCAACTGGAGAAACCTACATATTTCTTCGACCACCTACCAAGGATGTATTGGTGATGTATCTATGACAATAGTCAAAATTAGATCATTGTCAGGGGCAGATATTTAAAATCTATTTCGATATATTTAAAAAGAAGGTATATATAATTATATAATTGTATATTTCCAGGTATATCCACCGCCCAGATCCATAGTTGTTGTCGAAGTTTAACAATAACAAAACAAATGTTTTAACATCAGTATAGAAATACTGACACGTACTAACAAAACTGCGACTTTCATTCTTGATTATCTGCCGAATCAGATCCTATTGGGCCGCAAAAGGCAAAATAATGCTGGAAATTTTATGAATGGATCACGGAAAAAGAGTGATGACACATGGTGTTCGCGAAAAAAGTAAGCGTGTCCTGCTCTACCTGTACTAACACACATCTTCATAAAAATGTAAGAGTTTCTTCGTTGCATAACGCCGTAGCCAGCAATACTCATCTTATACAACAGCGGCATGTAAACAATGGAACCTGGATCGGACAAGCTTGTGTCTAGGGCAATGATCTACGTCGTTGTGGTAAAACGCCAGACTGTCAACAAAGCCACCAAACATGACCCGAAAAATTAAATTAAAGTGCCTGTAAGTAAGCATTTGTGGAAGAGTTCATTTTATGAGATAGCATTAGCATCATGTTGCGAAGCAACGTGTGCTATCTAGTCAATTCCTCTGAATGTCTGCAATAAGATTTCTGAAATGACATTGTTGACGTACAATAAACTCTGTTTTTAGCAGAGATTTCGTTTGAATATGGAAAGGGCTTCATCGCTATTAATTAGATATGTTTGTATATGGAAATGCACTTTTTCATCCCGTGTTATCTCGGTCGTCAACTGATGTGTAATGATTATTCATAGATAAGATACATAAGTCATAGCAAGACTCTTCTTGTGGCAGCGTTTCAGTAGATTCAGAATAGCATTTGGCATCTATCCATAAAAAGACGGGGCTAAACAATTTCTCATGAAAGCATTAAGATTCGTTCTCTCGTACAACTGTTCACAAACGTAAGCCAATTCCACTGGTGTTATATTTTCATGTGCAGCCAGTACCAATGTACCAGCGAATAGTTATGTTTGCTCTTTAATCAGACGTTTATCACCAGCAAATTTAAGAAAAGAATATCTGTAAAAATGCGGAGCTTGAACAGAATCATCCCTAGATATAACACATTACACTACAGATCAATGGAGTATTTGTCCACACCCTAAGGATGAAAAGAGGATTTTTCCCTTACAATCTATTACCAATTCTCTCCACGATCGTCTTTTTTAGACAACGTTTTGTATTGAAAACTTATCTGTGCGCCGCATTGGTGAGTTCTGATGGCTTTCTGGCGAGTTTGCAGATAAGGTAACAGTGTGTGGCTGTATAATGATATAACCGGGGCCAGTTGATGTTGGAACAAAGATGTTGATATAATTACCACTTTAGTGAAACCCACGAACATGTGCAGAGTGATGAACATACTTTTACATCAGTTCTGCTTTTGATGGACTGTCATTAATGAGGCGCTGTAATGAAGGTCCAGTAACAGGGATTCGAACCGGCGTAGGCTGATCTTATCATCTAAGGGAGGCAACTCTGCGGGTGATGAGGCAACAGAGAATATAGGACGCCCGTGTCCCATGTCTAGTCTGTTTTGAATTATCCTTTCATATCTAGACAGTACTAAAACCTATTGTAGTTATTGATATATCTTATTTATCTGTAAATATGAAATACTTTTATATATTATATACTCCATATTACTTGCATGTCTTTGATGGGGTAATATGTTTCGAGTACATCTTCCACCTCAGAGATGTCTTTTCGTGGTCTGTCATCACGAATCACTTTTTGACAAAATCGATATTTGTTTTTCCCCTCTGCTACATCTGCAGACACCTGCATCGGTCACAGTTTCAATCTATTAGCTTGCTTAAATACTTTTAAATCAATTGTAAATCAATATGACGGCAGGGCTGTCCTCGTAGCCATGTGATTAAGCAAAAATGATGTCGAGCAAACAAGAACACGGCGTATTGGCAAATGGGATTTAATTGCATTACGTTTTTAATCAACAAACTTTAGCTAAGAAAATATTTCTTTGGCTACACAGAAGGCAAGCTTTAACACCGGCTGAAAAATATTCTTAGGTTTAAATGAATTCGTATTGGCTGAGTCAACCTTAGACGCATCTGTCGCTAGGCATATATATCGACTGTGCTCCACAATTTGGGGCCATTTTCGAGTTAGGTGTAGCTGAAAAAATATCTGGTCTTAATTAAAAATTCCATCATCACTTCCATCATCTATCTATAATTATATATTTTACATAAATAGATGGAGGAATGGATGGATGGATTGAACGACTGGTGAAAACATTCCGCTTGTCATCTAACCTGACACACAACATTTAAATATGCCACAGTGTGCATTGTCAGGGCTTAATGTACGCGCCTGCCTTACACGCTGACAATAAACTACATTTCAAAATATGAAGAATGATTGAGGAATTCCATTGAACGATGAGTCAATGGATATTCAATGTTAGAATATTATTGGTTCACGAACATGTTGAACTTTCAAGTCACACTAGAAACTTTGTGAATCATCATTGTTTACTTTACATACATGTAGGTGTCAAAGTTTCAAATAAAACGATGGATTTTCTTCGGGAACAAGATTGCGGTTATGATCCTCAGAAATGATACCTGATACCCAAGCGTTCACTGGAGTACATGCTATTGTGTCGTATGTAGTCAATCATTGTTTTAATTAATTTCAAACACTTGGCGTTGTTTTAAAGATTGATACGACACAATCACTTCACGTTGTACATTGGCGTTTATTGTTTTGTGTCACCCTCAAATAAATTGTGACATGTTTTTCAGTCTCTTGTATTTTCTTACTAAGTTGGCTTTTTTTTAAATCGATGTAAGGCATTATAGAATCGTGATAGTTTGTTGTGAATTTGTCATGAAGAAAATATACTTTTTGTCTCCGGAATTGATGTTCCAAAGTTCTACGCCCTGAAATCGAAACTATAATCTCCTCGGAGACCCATCGTTCAATGGAATTCATCAATCATTCTTTATATTTTGAAATGTTGTTTATTGTCAGAGTGGAAGGCAGGCACGTACATTACACACTGAATGGGATTAAAAGAATTATGGAAACTTAACTACTCAACACCTCGATCGATTGTTGAAAAGTGAATTCTTTGAATGTGTCAGCAGCGTCGCATCACTTTCATTTACAAGAAACAACATTGAACAGTCACTGGAAGCGTCAATTCGAATTATTGAGGGGGTGATGTGGTAGCCTGGTGGTTAAACCGTTCACTCGTCACGCCGAAGACCAGGGTTCGATTCTCGACATGGGTACAATGTGTGAAGCCCATTTCTGGCGTTCCCCGACGTAATATTTCTAAAAGAGGCGCAAAACTTATTCATTCTAAGGTTGGATGCCTAACTTTTATGAATCACTGAAAACATGTAAATATGATAACAGGTGTTCGTCAAATGGGTGAATATGATACATGTATTTATTAACATCGATGAATCTGCATTATTCTATTATGAATATCCTGGGTCCTGGTACATTGGCATGTCGCTTTATAAGTGCAAAAATTGCAAACCTGAAACCACATATCACCTCACCTGGTATATTTCTTATGCATATTGACCCGTGAAGATCCAGGGTAGAATAGGTCTTCAGCAACCCGTTAAAGGCTTGTCTCACGGGATTGGGTGGTAATGCGCGCTGACTTGGTAGATGCATGTCATCGTATCCCAATTGCGTCGATCGATGCTCATGATATCAATCACTGGATGGTCAGGTCAAAACTCGATTATTTACAGATCGCCGTCATACAGCTGGAATATTGCCGTTTTAAACAACAAACAAACAACCAAACACATCTAATGAATATTAAATGGTCGGTACTTTTCGATAGCACGTAACAGTAGATCTAGACACATTTCAAGGACATTGTGTCATCTGCAGGAATAAATGGTTGGTTGGTTGGTTTGTTATTTTACACCGCACTCAGCAATATTCCAGCTATATGACGGCGATCTATAAAATAATCGAGTCTGGACCAGACAATCCAGTGATTAATATCATGATCATCGATCCCCGCGCAATTGGGATCGATGACATGCATCAACCACGTCAGCGAGCCTGACCGCCCGATCCCGTTAGTCGTTTTTTACGACAAGCATAGTCGCCTTTTACGGCAAGCATAGGTTGCTGAAGACCTATTCTACCCCGGATCTTCTAAGCTACTGGTTTGACTTCTCTGTCAGTGAATTGTTTTATCAGGTTTCACGACTATTTCGATGATGTTGCATGTAATAAATTGGTTTCTGCTAGGATGGACACAATCAAAACAAGGGATTTCGGCAAAGACATTTTTCCATGTCAGATTAACCGTAGTCATAGGAAAACTATGTCCTTTACATTCTTTAAGTAGTATATTTTGCCAATGATGTGTATGACATCATCACCGCCAATATCACCTCAACTACCAACACCATCCCCAAAGACAACTTCCACCATAGAACGTGAGGATGATTTGAGGTTGCCTCTTATGTTCAGCAGACAAAAACATTATGCTGGACTCAGACTACAAGATACCCCATCTTCAGCCTGATCTACATGGACGTGCTTTCACAAGGAGGGTAAATAACACGTAGTAGTCCGAACACTGGCATTATATTGGAATAACCTCATCAGGTTTCGATATACCATCTGGCTTATGCAGCCTTGTGCGAAAATTACTCTACAGTAATCAGTCATTATACCATCCAAATAAGGAGGATTAAACCGTTTGCTTGTGATGGAAGCATTAAGAATCGTTCAGTGTTACCATTGTGTTCACAAATAACCCAATTCCACTCTGGTTATAATTTCATATAGAGCCAGCACGCCAGCAGAGTGTTTCGTGTTTGCACGTAAAACAGATTTGATTCTTTCAGTCCATATAAACTGGAAAGGGATTTACTATAGAAAAGATGTCGTCTCTTTTTATTGAAACTGAGTCTGAACAAAGCCATCCCCAGCTGCAAAAAGCACCTTCACATTGAATCGGTTTCTGTGGAGACAGTTTCTTGACATCCTCGGGATGAAGAGTTGAAAGTGTCTTTTTTATTAACAAACTATTACCGATTCTCGTCACGATCGCTCTTTTTCATCGACTTGGGTTATTTCCACAATTATCGATGCACTGTACCACTGAATGCTGATAGCCCGTTAGTGAGCTTGTCATAAAGCTAATAGAAGTTCTGCTGCCTATGAAATTGAATTGACGTCCCCGTTGTCGACCAAGTCCTAAGTCAGTGTTTAGAAGTTAAAAGGGGTTATGCTTCATTCTCTTGTGCAAATATTCCACTTAAGTCTAGGCGCTGTAAATTGTGCCTTGTGTCAAACGGAAACTTGTCCTTGTTAAAGAGGGGTAATCATCAACTGCTAAAAAATAATAATAATAATAATAATAATGCTAGAATTGTTTTGTGCACTTTTGCACATATTTATTTGTCTTATGGTCTTCTTGTGAAGCATGTCAAGACTCATGATGAAAACAAAGCATTCCACAGTTTACTTAAACGAGCCAAGGGTTTGGGGCATGATCTCAATGTCGGGGTTGATTTTGTTGATGGTTCTGTACTACTGGACGGTACAGAAATGAGTGTCAACCAAGCGAAGTGCCATATCAAATCGGCCCAAACTCAGTTTTTCAAGGAGAGGCTATCTGAACGACCACTGTATCGAGTTTGTGTGCAGTGTGTGGAGAAGATCAGCAGCCCCGCAGAGTTCCTCATTAAAATGAAGTCGGCTGGCCTGAAAAGTGAAAAAGAAGGCTTTCTGTTTGCTGCTCAGGACCAGTCACTTTCAACTCGAAACCGTCAATGTCTAATTTTGCATCAAAATGTAAATACGAAATGTAGATTATGCAATGAAATTAATGAGACTGTCCAACACATTGTTAGTGGATGCCCCGCGTTGGCACAGACACACTTTTATTTTAATCTGTAAATAATAATAATAATAATAACTCCATTTATAATGCGCCAAAGTCTATTTTACCATGGCTCATGGTTATTATCCCGATCAATGGATCAGTGTACACTCGTTTTAATTCGGATATCCCCGTGGACTATACAACCAAAACTGCCTGTGATGCGCTATGTGATGAGCATCATAACGTTTCAGCTTGCATGCCAAGAAAACGGATTGATTTAAAATGGCATGAATCAAATTTTATCTTGTCACCCTTCAAAAAGACTTTGTTTCAATTTGGGAATATCTTATTTTCAAAACCTATCATTATTGTCCAAAATGAAATGCAACCTATAAAATACATAATTGCTTACAATATACATCAAATCTTCGAATGCACCACTCCATGTTGACGTTTCTGATTGTAGACATCTCTAGCATCAGCTGCTGATAATGGACACGGTGTAAAGATATTCCTGAAGTAGATTGAATCTCGTCGTCGCTTCTGGACGTGACTGTGGTTACAAAATCGCTTTTTGTGGAAAAAGAATTCCCCTGGTGATATTCGAGGTGATTGCCACATAATTCCTAGTCATAAAACAAATGTTTAACTTGGCAATCGTAAAAGTCTAGGTTAAATAACGCGAATGGGTGGGGTGGTTGTGGTTGTGGTGATGTGTGTGTGTGTGTGTGTGTGTGTGTTCGGAGGGAGGGTCTGTTTCTGTGTGTGTGTGAGGGGAAGAGTGCGTGTAAATGTGTTCCATTGTATCCTCAATGTCGGAGGGTAGCCTAGTGGTTAAAGCGTTCGCTCGTCACGCCGAAGACCCGGGTTCTATTCCCGACATGGGTACAATGTGTGAAGCCCATTTCTGGTGTTCCCCGCCGTGATATTGCTGGAATATTGCTAAAAGCGGCGTAAAACCATACTAATTCACTCACTCACTCAATGTCGGACCGTCAGATATACCAACCAAGTATTGATGGTTGTATTGAGACATTACTTTTTAAAACAGCCACAAGGCAACAACTTATGCAGTTTTTTACTTAAGTTCATTTTACCTTGAAGTATATCGGGTACCCTACAGTGCCATAGAGTAGTAGTTGCATGAAAACATATTAAAGTATTTACTCTTATTCAGCTCCAATCTTGACACTGCTTGTCGTCGAGGCGACTAATGGGTGGTCAGGCTCGATGACGTGGTTGATGTATGTCATCGTATCCAAATTGCGTGGATCGATGCTCATGATGTCAATCACAGATTTGTCTGGTCCAGTTCGATTATTGACAGTTTCCGTCATATAGTTTGAATATTGCTGAGTTGCGGATTTAAACAACAAACAAATAACCAAACAATCTTGACACTAGGATATCCCAATAACGGGTTATTTAGTACATCTGAACATTAATCGGATAGTTAAGGACAAAGAAGGAGAATATTTCCCAATGTACTTGACTCTTCCCAAAGCAGTTTCTTTTCGGTTGGGACGCTTGAGAATGCAGGAATATTAAATAGGCATCTTTTCATGTAGGATTAAAACGTACGATTATTTCAGCCATGACAAACAGGATTCAAAGAATCGTCTTCCTAATATGTTGACTATTTTATGGGCTGAATCAAAGTTGATTTCCTTCTTGCGTACGAGTATGGTACTTTTGTTTGTTGTTTAACGCCGCACTCAGCAGTATTTCAGCTATATGACGTTGGTCTGTAAAGAATCGAGTCTGGACAAGACAATCAATTGATTGACGTCATGAGCATCGATCCACGTAATTGGGATACGATGACATGAATCAACCAAGTCAGCGAGCCTGACCAACCAGTCCCATTAGTCACCTTTTACGGCAAGCATGGGTTGCTGAAGACCTATTATAACCCGGATCCTCACGGATCGAATCCCGGTTCGTTTTTACTAAAGTGGTCAACGTCTGGGAACTGCATCACTTGTGGGTTTCCTTCCACATTAGGCTGACACGCCGTGATGTAAATGGAATACTATTAAAAGCGTCGTCAACTCACTCACTCGTCTACTAATACTAATATTGAAAACAATAATGAATTTGAGTGATCATTATCATAATCAAATATTTGAGCCAGAGTCTTTAAATCAAACTGCTTGCATGGAGCCAGATTTGATTATTTGACTAGTGTGGCCCAAGTGGCATCAATTCCCTTCCCAATCACAATTCATCTCCAAAGAGATTTACTGAGAGGTAAAGTCGGTCAAAACGCCATCATGCCTGCATGACAAATTGACTGTGAGGCAATGAAAACTTCCGGTGAGTGTATCCATTAAAATCAGGGCGAAGCAATCTATCCACAACTCTTGTTCCATAAATCAATACGAGGGATACAAGTGTCGACAGATTATGCTCCAGTATACCTCAATGAATTATGGTGGGCATAAAGTTAACCTCGCTTGGGGCAACCGGATCGACATTTAAACTGACAGCGCATACCGTAAATTATCGCTGTCAGTAACCATAACTTTAATCTCAGTCATCAGTGAAGGTAAAGCATGTTGCCTAACCAATAGTCTTTCATCGAAGTTTCATGGCTTTCCTTCGGCTTTGGACGCCGCTTCCAATAAGGAGAGCATTGTATCCTGGGCTAGATTATCCTAGATTAGCTTTCATCTTTACAACGATGACATGTTAGTTTTCTTTTACACAAACGGTCGTGGAAATCTATTCCATAAGCTTTCTGTATTTAGATGCAAGGTACTTAAGACATAAAACAACAAGAAGTAAAGTGTGTCGGTTCAACAGCACTAGATCACCATCTGTCAGACTCCGATCTTGGTTTTCAAGGCAAAAAGGACCTTTAGTTAACCCTGCATCTTTCGTGTGAGTGAGTGAGTGCGTTGGATTTAACGCCGCTTTTAACAGTGTTCCAGTTATATCGTGGCGTGTCAACTTAATCTTGGAGGAAAGCCCGATGTGATGCAAGTCTCAGACGTTTACTACTTCGGTGAAACCTCACGAGTACGGGTATGGTGCTGACAAACCTAGAAACATAATCAGGGCGAACTGGTATTCGAACCCACAATCACAGGTTTCTGGCGTGGCCAAGGGACGCAACTCTGCACAGCGACGCCTTAGACGACTGGGCCACCCGCGCACCCTGCACATTTCGAACATGCCTTTTCTTTAAAAACTAACAGTTGTATTATTTTATGTTGAAACATACTTACGAAGAAGGGAACCCTTTAATAAAGATTAAAAAGAAACACGTGAGCCACGTGAAATTCCGGGTTAGAATTGATCTTCAGTAACTCATTCTTGTCAAGAGGAGACTTAAATAATCGGGTAGTCAATGTCAATGACTTGGTTGATGCATGTCATAGTGTCACATCGATGTTCATGATGTCAATCACTGGATTGTCTGGACCAGACACGATTCTTTTAAGACCGCCGTAATACAGGTTGGATGTTGGTGAGTGGGGAGTTAAACAGGAAACAAAAACACCCCCCTTACTTGTCAGTTTATGCTTCTCCGAGCTGATGTAATTGATTGGGTGGTCCAGCTCGGTTGGTTATGTCCCATCCTGTCCAGCCGTTGTATCACTTATTTGTCTTGAACACGCTCGATTATTTATTGGCCGCAGTAATATACCCGGAATTTCCTCGACCATATATGTAGGAGTTTTTAACCATGAAACGTCCATGCCCCGATGCAGCTGAAATACTGTTGACACCAGCACTTGTCACCCTCACCATCATGGAAACATGTTACATGTGAGAGTTGTGTGTTCAGTTATGTTGACCCTGGCCAAAACGCTGATCGGCTGACATGTATATGATGACGATTCAAACAATGTCACCAATTACATATTATGAAATTTTGCAGGAACCTACGATTAACATTTTGACATGATCGAATACATAGCCATAACTGTATACAAGAACAGTGTTGAAGATATCCGTCATTTATTAATTTTGCTTCTTGTCTCAATGGTAGACAAGCGAGCTCATCTGAAAACGCTAATGAAACTTGTCATTGTCACTTTATAATCAAGGTGTCAGTTCGAGACGCCAAATATGACAAAGAGATTAATGGTGAACATCGTTACCAGTACATGGCATCTTTTTAAAGTAAAATTATATTCGATACTTTTTTCGTTTGTTTGCTGTTTAACTCCGCACTCAGCAATATTCCAGTGACTGACATCACTGACCTCATCTGTCCTCGCAATTGGGACACGACGAATGCATCAACGAATCAACGATCTCGACTCTTACGACAAGCATAGGATGCTGAAGACCAATTCTAACCTCGATCTTCGCGATGCATTCAGTGTTAGGAATGTCCCATTATTACGGTCAGGTATATGATGAGCAAATCACATTACTATTAAGAATTGACCTTCATTTTGCATAGGATGCTGAAGACAAATTCTAACCTCGATCTTCGCGATGCATTCAGTGTTAGGAATGTCTCATTATTACGGTCAGGTATATGATGAGCAAATCCCATTACTATTAAGAATTTCGACGAAAACGACGACGTTCATACAATTTAATTTTTATTTAGTACGTGTGACTTCATGTTTACACTGACAGCCATACACCAACCAGCTACATCGCGGAGTAAAATAGTTCCTCAAAAAGAGAGGTGACATGGGCGTATGGATGCACAACTTGCTCTTCAGAAACATCTTACGTAGCACATGCATTCAAATCATATCCTCATTAGATGAGGAAGGTCTGTAAAGTCACAATGACAGCGCGTCGTAATACATTTAGGTCAAGTACAAGACGTCAAAATGGCCGACACGATAACCGCGTGACGGGAGAGATTTCCGAAGTATTTAATGAACCTGTGGCGGTTAGATGTGTTAGTCATCATTGATCAACTGGCCGATCATTGAAAGGTGTATAAAGATGCGCCAAACAGACACTAAGGTAAATTCATAGATTGCTGGAGACGGTCAATGTCAGCCTAGACACGGATCGAGTCGATACTACGATAGTTTAGATGTGTATTTCTTCTTTTGTTCATTAGGATAGGCCGCAGCGAGGATATTCGTGAACAATTATGCAGTCAAGCTCTCTGACATTTCTCAACGTATACTGAAACGCTGAGACCAACAGTTCACTCAATGTTCACTTTATTTCTTACACGGTCACATACATCCATCTTCCTCAATGTTCACAACCCTTCTTACACAGTCATATAAATCCATCTTCTTCAATCTTCACTGAAGTTCACAACCCTTCTTACACAGTCATATTAATCCATCGTCGCTATATGGCTGAAATAATGCCGATGCGACGTTAAATATGAACTCATTCAATGCTCAATGCTCACTCACTTTCACAGCCAAATAAATCCATCTTCTTCATTGTTCACTTAATTTCACAACCCTTCTTACGCGGTCATGTTGATCAAACCCCTTCAACGTCCTCTCACTTTCACAAGCCTTCTCACACACCATTATTAATCATCTTTCTCAATGTTCACGCACGTTCACCACCCCTCTTATGCATTCAAAAACATCCATCTTCTTCAATGTTCAAACATGTTGACAACCATTCTTACAGTCATTTAAATCCATTTCCCTCATTGTTGGTTACATTACAGGAATACGCCATGACATGAATTCTTCCATATCGGTGATCGGTAACAATTCCAACCATTTATCCTAAACATCAATCCCTCACAGACCATATGACACCTGGGGTAAGGGGCACAATATTCTACACAACGAATAAGACTACCGTGACACAAGATACCCTGGTGTTTCTGGCAACCCTGGGGAAGAGATGTCAAATTGTAAATGCATCAGTTTACAGCAAAGAGACAGGAAGCCCAAAGGTACTCCGGATTCAGTGCCGTCTTCATGTTCCTTCGATTCCTTCAATCCGGTAACTGCTCTTGACGTAAACTTATTTGTGGAACGCTCTTGTATGATTTCAGCTGTAGGAAACATGTAAATCTTTCTTACTTTCATGGTCAATGTGACATTCAACATAAAAAAAGACATTTACCACACCAACATCAGCGTGTTGTCAAGATTCCACATAGCTACGTTGGCGTAATCAACAAAGTGACCCTCAATTCTAAATATGACAACGATCCCAGAAAAACATGTCAAGATATGAGAACATATCAACAGATGGTCAAGGTTCTTTTGATTAGATCGAACGAGGGCTTGACATGGCAACTTTGTAATCTTCTCGGTGAAAGATGATGGATGACGCTCGTCTGCCCTATCTAGATACCATCAGTCCAGGTCAGTCCAGGAAACGGACAGGCATGATTTGAAGTCTGACTGGTCAGTTGGGATCACTTAGGGACACAGGGACACAGGGACACAATTACTTGCCTGGATAGGCATGTATGCAGATGGAGGAAGGTGCATGCGAGTGTTTCCGATGGTGCTGGTTTCGTAGTTCAAGAAACATTGTTCTATCCTGACGTCGTTTCTGGAAATTCGAACATGCGCTCGAAACTTGATGGCGTCGTAAATTGGTATTGGGAGAAAAGATACAGATAATCGACGTGAGAATATTTGGGAAAGACCAAAGGATACAGTGCTTATCTACATATATAACAAAGCTACGCGATAATACGAAAAGGAATGAAGAACGAAGCGTGGTATATTTCACGATAAAACATTGTTCTATCATGACGTCGTTTCTGGACGTCGTAAATTGGTATTGGGAGAAAAGATACATATAATTGACGTGAAAATTGTGAGAATTTTCGGGAAAGACCAAACTTAATCTCCCCCACCTGTTCATAAAATGGACTTGTTTGACATTGCCGCGGTCGGATACTATTCAGGGAGTCATCATTATATAATTACGGGTATATGCTTCTTACTAACACCCTCAAACAGGATTATGTAAAGTTGATTAACGACTCGAGGTCTTATATAACACTGCAAAGAGATATAAACCATTCAAATTGAAATACAGAAACTGAAATTATCTCAGGAAACGTTTTGTGATCCAATCATTTTCACTGCTATTTTGCCTTTCACACACAATTGAATCTGTTTCGACGGATAACTGAGACTGGTTATTCACTGGCGATGAAGTTTTATATTAAACTGTAACTACTCCACGGCAATAGTCGTTCTACAACCCTTTCAAGAGCATCCTCTGCCTCTGCATAATGACCAACTGGAGAAACCTTCATATTTCTTCGACCACCTACCAAGGATGTATTGGTGATGTATCTATGACAATAGTCAAAATTAGATCATTGTCAGGGGCAGATATTTAAAATCTATTTCGATATATTTAAAAAGAAGGTATATATAATTATATAATTGTATATTTCCAGGTATATCCACCGCCCAGATCCATAGTTGTTGTCGAAGTTTAACAATAACAAAACAAATGTTTTAACATCAGTATAGAAATACTGACACGTACTAACAAAACTGCGACTTTCATTCTTGATTATCTGCCGAATCAGATCCTATTGGGCCGCAAAAGGCAAAATAATGCTGGAAATTTTATGAATGGATCACGGAAAAAGAGTGATGACACATGGTGTTCGCGAAAAAAGTAAGCGTGTCCTGCTCTACCTGTACTAACACACATCTTCATAAAAATGTAAGAGTTTCTTCGTTGCATAACGCCGTAGCCAGCAATACTCATCTTATACAACAGCGGCATGTAAACAATGGAACCTGGATCGGACAAGCTTGTGTCTAGGGCAATGATCTACGTCGTTGTGGTAAAACGCCAGACTGTCAACAAAGCCACCAAACATGACCCGAAAAATTAAATTAAAGTGCCTGTAAGTAAGCATTTGTGGAAAAGTTCATTTTATGAGATAGCATTAGCATCATGTTGCGAAGCAACGTGTGCTATCTAGTCAATTCCTCTGAATGTCTGCAATAAGATTTCTGAAATGACATTGTTGACGTACAATAAACTCTGTTTTTAGCAGAGATTTCGTTTGAATATGGAAAGGGCTTCATCGCTATTAATTAGATATGTTTGTATATGGAAATGCACTTTTTCATCCCGTGTTATCTCGGTCGTCAACTGATGTGTAATGATTATTCATAGATAAGATACATAAGTCATAGCAAGACTCTTCTTGTGGCAGCGTTTCAGTAGATTCAGAATAGCATTTGGCATCTATCCATAAAAAGACGGGGCTAAACAATTTCTCATGAAAGCATTAAGATTCGTTCTCTCGTACAACTGTTCACAAACGTAAGCCAATTCCAATGGTGTTATATTTTCATGTGCAGCCAGTACCAATGTACCAGCGAATAGTTATGTTTGCTCTTTAATCAGACGTTTATCACCAGCAAATTTAAGAAAAGAATATCTGTAAAAATGCGGAGCTTGAACAGAATCATCCCTAGATATAACACATTACACTACAGATCAATGGAGTATTTGTCCACACCCTAAGGATGAAAAGAGGGATTTTTCCCTTACAATCTATTACCAATTCTCTCCACGATCGTCTTTTTTAGACAACGTTTTGTATTGAAAACTTATCTGTGCGCCGCATTGGTGAGTTCTGATGGCTTTCTGGCGAGTTTGCAGATAAGGTAACAGTGTGTGGCTGTATAATGATATAACCGGGGCCAGTTGATGTTGGAACAAAGATGTTGATATAATTACCACTTTAGTGAAACCCACGAACATGTGCAGAGTGATGAACATACTTTTACATCAGTTCTGCTTTTGATGGACTGTCATTAATGAGGCGCTGTAATGAAGGTCCAGTAACAGGGATTCGAACCGGCGTAGGCTGATCTTATCATCTAAGGGAGGCAACTCTGCGGGTGATGAGGCAACAGAGAATATAGGACGCCCGTGTCCCATGTCTAGTCTGTTTTGAATTATCCTTTCATATCTAGACAGTACTAAAACCTATTGTAGTTATTGATATATCTTATTTATCTGTAAATATGAAATACTTTTATATATTATATACTCCATATTACTTGCATGTCTTTGATGGGGTAATATGTTTCGAGTACATCTTCCACCTCAGAGATGTCTTTTCGTGGTCTGTCATCACGAATCACTTTTTGACAAAATCGATATTTGTTTTTCCCCTCTGCTACATCTGCAGACACCTGCATCGGTCACAGTTTCAATCTATTAGCTTGCTTAAATACTTTTAAATCAATTGTAAATCAATATGACGGCAGGGCTGTCCTCGTAGCCATGTGATTAAGCAAAAATGATGTCGAGCAAACAAGAACACGGCGTATTGGCAAATGGGATTTAATTGCATTACGTTTTTAATCAACAAACTTTAGCTAAGAAAATATTTCTTTGGCTACACAGAAGGCAAGCTTTAACACCGGCTGAAAAATATTCTTAGGTTTAAATGAATTCGTATTGGCTGAGTCAACCTTAGACGCAACTGTGGCTAGGCATATATATCGACTGTGCTCCACAATTTGGGGCCATTTTCGAGTTAGGTGTAGCTGAAAAAATATCTGGTCTCAATAAGAAATCCTAACATCACTTCCAGCATCTATCTATAATTATATATTATACATAAATAGATGGAGGAATGGATGGATGGATTGAACGACTGGTGAAAACATTCCGCTTGTCATCTAACCTGACACACAACATTTAAATATGCCACAGTGTGCATTGTCAGGGCTTAATGTACTACATTTCAAAATATGAAGAATGATTGAGGAATTCCATTGAACGATGAGTCAATGGATATTCAATGTTAGAATATTATTGGTTCACGAACATGTTGAACTTTCAAGTCACACTAGAAACTTTGTGAATCATCATTGTTTACTTTACATACATGTAGGTGTCAAAGTTTCAAATAAAACGATGGATTTTCTTCGGGAACAAGATTGCGGTTATGATCCTCAGAAATGTAACCTGATACCCAAGCGTTCACTGGAGTACATGCTATTGTGTCGTATGCAGTCAATCATTGTTTTAATTAATTTCAAACACTTGGCGTTGTTTAAAAGATTGATACGACACAATCACTTCACGTTGTACATTGGCGTTTATTGTTTTGTGCCACCCTCAAATAAATTGTGACATGTTTTTCAGTCTGTTGTATTTTCTTTAACCTTTTATTCTTACTAAATTGGCTTTTTTTAAATCGATGTAAGGCATTATAGAATCGTGATAGTTTTTGTGAATTTGTCATGAAGAAAATATTCTTTTTGTCCCCGGAATTGATGTTTCATAGTTCTACGCCCTGAAATCGAAACTATAATCTCCTCGGAGACCCATCGTTCAATGGAATTCATCAATCATTCTTTATATTTTGAAATGTGGTTTATTGTCAGAGTGGAAGGCAGGCACGTACATTACACACTGAATGGGATTAAAAGAATTATGGAAACTTAACTACTCAACACCTCGATCGATTGTTGAAAAGTGAATTCTTTGAACGTGTCAGCAGCGTCGCATCACTTTCATTTACAAGAAACAACATTGAACAGTAACTGGAAGCGTCAATTCGAAATATTGAGGGGGTGATGTGGTAGCCTGGTGGTTAAAGCGTTCACTCGTCACGCCGAAGACCCGGGTTCGATTCTCGACATGTGTACAATGTGTGAAGCCCTGGCGTTCCCCGACGTAATATTTCTAAAAGAGGCGCAAAACTTATTCATTCTAAGGTTGAATGCCTAAATGTTATGAATCACTGAAAACATGTAAATATGATAACAGGTGTTCGTCAAATGGGTGAATATGATACATGTATTTATAAACATCGATGAATCTGCATTATTTTATTATGAATATCCTGGGTCCTGGTATATTGGCATGTCGCTTTATAAGTGCAAAAATCGCAAACCTTAAACCACATATCACCTCACCTGGTATATTTCTTATGAATATTGACCCGTGAAGATCCGAGGTAGAATAGGTCTTCAGCAACCCGTAAAAGGCGACCATGATTGTCTCACGGGATTGGGTGGTCATGCGCGCTGACTTGGTAGATGCATGTCATCGTATCCCAATTGCGTGGATCGATGCTCATGATATTTATCACTGGATTGTCAGGTCAAAACTCGATTATATACAGATCGCCGTCATACAGCTGGAATATTGCCGTTTTAAACAACAAACAAACAACCAAACACATCTAATGAATATGAAATGGTCGGTACTTTTCAATAGCACGTAGCAGTAGATCTAGACACATTTCAAGGACATTGTGTCATCTGCAGGAATAAATGGTTGGTTGGTTTGATATTTTACACCGCACTCAGCATTATTCCAGCAATATGACGGCGATCTATAAAATAATCGAGTCTGGACCAGACAATCCAGTGATTAATATCATGATCATCGATCCCCGCGCAATTGGGATCGATGACATGCATCAACCACGTCAGCGAGCCTGACCGCCCGATCCCGTTAGTCGTCTTTTACGACAAGCATAGTCGCCTTTTACGGCAAGCATGGGTTGCTGAAGACCTATTCTACCCTGGATCTTCTAAGCTACTGGTTTGACTTCTCTGTCAGTGAATTGTTTTATCAGTTATCACGACTATTTCGATGATGTTGCATGTAATAAATTGGTTTCTGCTAGGATGGGCACAATCAAAACAAGGGATTTCGGCAAAGACATTTTTCCATGTCAGATTAACCGTAGTCATAGGAAAACTATGTCCCTTACATTCTTTGAGTAGTATATTTTGCCAATGATGTGTATGACATCATCACCGCCAATATCACCTCAACTACCAACACCATCCCCAAAGACAACTTCTACCATAGAACGTGAGGATGATTTGAGGTTGCCTCTTATGTTCAGCAGACAAAAACATTATGCTGGACTCAGACTACAAGATACCCCATCTTCAGCCTGATCTACACGGACGTGCTTTCACAAGGAGGGTAAATAACACGTAGTAGTCCGAACACTGGCATTATATTGGAATAACCTCATCAGGTTTCGATATACCATCTGGCTTATGCAGCCTTGTGCGAAAATTACTCTACAGTAATCAGTCATTATACCATCCAAATAAGGAGGATTAAACCGTTTGCTTGTGATGGAAGCATTAAGAATCGTTCAGTGTTACCATTGTGTTCACAAATAACCCAATTCCACTCTGGTTATAATTTCATATAGAGCCAGCACGCCAGCAGAGAGTTTCGTGTTTGCACGTAAAACAGATTTGATTCTTTCGGTCCATATAAACTGGAAAGGGATTTTCAATAGAAAAGATGTCGTCACTTTTTATTGAAGCTGAGTCTGAACAAAGCCATCCCCAGCTGCAAAAAGCACCTTCACATTGAATCGGTTTCTGTGGAGACAGTTTGTTGACATCCTCGGGATGAAGAGTTGAAAGTGTCTTTTTTATTAACAAACTATTACCGATTCTCGTCACGATCGCTCTTTTTCATCGACTTGGGTTATTTCCACAATTATCGATGCACTGTACCACTGAATGCTGATAGCCCGTTAGTGAGCTTGTCATAAAGCTAATAGAAGTTCTGCTGCCTATGAAATTGAATTGACGTCCCCGTTGTCGACCGAGTCCTAAGTCAGTGTTTAGAAGTTAAAGGGGGTTATGCTCCATTCTCTTGTGCAAATATTCCACTTAAGTCTAGGCGTTGTAAATTGTGCCTTGTGTCAAACGGAAACTTGACCTTGTTATACAGGGATAATCATCAACTGCTAAATAATAATAATAATAATAATAATAATGCTAGAATTGTTTTGTGCACTTTTGCACATATTTATTTGTCTTATGGTCTTCTTGTGAAGCATGTCAAGACTCACGATGAAAACACAGCATTCCACTGTTTACTTAAACGAGCCAAGGGTTTGGGACATGATCTCAATGTCGGGGTTGATTTTGTTGATGGTTCTGTACTACTGGACGGTACAGAAATGAGTGTCAACCAAGCGAAGTGCCATATCAAATCGGCCCAAACTCAGTTTTTCAAGGAGAGGCTATCTGAACGACCACTGTATCGAGTTTGTGTGCAGTGTGTTGAGAAGATCAGCAGCCCCGCAGAGTTCCTCATTAAAATGAAGTCGGCTGGCCTGAAAAGTGAAAAAGAAGGCTTTCTGTTTGCTGCTCAGGACCAGTCACTTTCAACTCGAAACCGTCAATGTCTAATTTTGCATCAAAATGTAAATATGAAATGTAGATTATGCAATGAAATTAATGAGACTGTCCAACACATTGTCAGTGGATGCCCGCGTTGGCACAGACACACTTTTATTTTAATCTGTAAATAATAATAATAATAATAACTCCATTTATAATGCGCCAAAGTCTATTTAACCATGGCTCATGGTTATTATCCCGATCAATGGATCAGTGTACACTCGTTTTTCATTCGGATATCCCCGTGGACTATACAACCCAAACTGCCTGTGATGCGCTATGTGATGAGCATCATAACGTTTCAGCTTGCATGCCAAGAAAACGGATTGATTTAAAATGGCATGAATCAAATTTTATCTTGTCACCCTTCAAAAAGGCTTTGTTTCAATTTGGGAATATCTTATTTTCAAAAACCTATCATTATTGTCCAAAATGAAATGCAACCTATAAAATACATAATTGCTTACAATATACATCAAATCTTCGAATGCACCACTCCATGTTGACGTTTCTGATTGTAGACATCTGTAGCATCAGCTGCTGATAATGGACACGGTGTAAAGATATTCCTGAAGTAGATTGAATCTCGTCGTCGCTTCTGGACGTGACTGTGGTTACAAAATCGCTTTTTTTTAAAAAAGAATTCCCCTGGTGATATTCGAGGTGATTGCCACATAATTCCTAGTCATAAAACAAATGTTTAACTTGGCAATCGTAAAAGTCTAGGTTAAATAACGCGAATGGGTGGGGTGGTTGTGGTTGTGGTGATGTGTGTGTGTGTGTGTGTGTTCGGAGGGAGGGTCTTTTTCTGTGTGTGTGTGAGGGGAAGAGTGCGTGTAAATGTGTTCCATTGTATCCTCAATGTCGGAGGGTAGCCTAGTGGTTAAAGCGTTCGCTCGTCACGCCGAAGACCCGGGTTCTATTCCCGACATGGGTACAATGTGTGAAGCCCATTTCTGGTGTTCCCCGCCGTGATATTGCTGGAATATTGCTAAAAGCGGCGTAAAACCATACTAATTCACTCACTCACTCAATGTCGGACCGTCAGATATACCAACCAAGTATTGATGGTTGTATTGAGACATTACTTTTTAAAACAGCCACAAGGCAACAACTTATGCAGTTTTTTACTTAAGTTCATTTTACCTTGAAGTATATCGGGTACCCTACAGTGCCAGTGAAATATAGAGTAGTAGTTGCATGAAAACATATTAAAGTATTTACTCTTATTCAGCTCCAATCTTGACACTGCTTGTCGTCGAGGCGACTAATGGGTGGTCAGGCTCGATGACGTGGTTGATGTATGTCATCGTATCCAAATTGCGTGGATCGATGCTCATGATGTCAATCACAGATTTGTCTGGTCCAGTTCGATTATTGACAGTTTCCGTCATATAGTTTGAATATTGCTGAGTTGCGGATTTAAACAACAAACAAATAACCAAACAATCTTGACACTAGGATATCCCAATAACGGGTTATTTAGTACATCTGAACATTAATCGGATAGTTAAGGACAAAGAAGGAGAATATTTCCCAATGTACTTGACTCTTCCCAAAGCAGTTTCTTTTCGGTTGGGACGCTTGAGAATGCAGGAATATTAAATAGGCATCTTTTCATGTAGGATTAAAACGTACGATTATTTCAGCCATGACAAACAGGATTCAAAGAATCGTCTTCCTAATATGTTGACTATTTTATGGGCTGAATCAAAGTTGATTTCCTTCTTGCGTACGAGTATGGTACTTTTGTTTGTTGTTTAACGCCGCACTCAGCAGTATTTCAGCTATATGACGTTGGTCTGTAAAGAATCGAGTCTGGACAAGACAATCAATTGATTGACGTCATGAGCATCGATCCACGTAATTGGGATACGATGACATGAATCAACCAAGTCAGCGAGCCTGACCAACCAGTCCCATTAGTCACCTTTTACGGCAAGCATGGGTTGCTGAAGACCTATTATAACCCGGATCCTCACGGATCGAATCCCGGTTCGTTTTTACTAAAGTGGTCAACGTCTGGGAACTGCATCACTTGTGGGTTTCCTTCCACATTAGGCTGACACGCCGTGATGTAAATGGAATACTATTAAAAGCGTCGTCAACTCACTCACTCGTCTACTAATACTAATATTGAAAACAATAATGAATTTGAGTGATCATTATCATAATCAAATATTTGAGCCAGAGTCTTTAAATCAAACTGCTTGCATGGAGCCAGATTTGATTATTTGACTAGTGTGGCCCAAGTGGCATCAATTCCCTTCCCAATCACAATTCATCTCCAAAGAGATTTACTGAGAGGTAAAGTCGGTCAAAACGCCATCATGCCTGCATGACAAATTGACTGTGAGGCAATGAAAACTTCCGGTGAGTGTATCCATTAAAATCAGGGCGAAGCAATCTATCCACAACTCTTGTTCCATAAATCAATACGAGGGATACAAGTGTCGACAGATTATGCTCCAGTATACCTCAATGAATTATGGTGGGCATAAAGTTAACCTCGCTTGGGGCAACCGGATCGACATTTAAACTGACAGCGCATACCGTAAATTATCGCTGTCAGTAACCATAACTTTAATCTCAGTCATCAGTGAAGGTAAAGCATGTTGCCTAACCAATAGTCTTTCATCGAAGTTTCATGGCTTTCCTTCGGCTTTGGACGCCGCTTCCAATAAGGAGAGCATTGTATCCTGGGCTAGATTATCCTAGATTAGCTTTCATCTTTACAACGATGACATGTTAGTTTTCTTTTACACAAACGGTCGTGGAAATCTATTCCATAAGCTTTCTGTATTTAGATGCAAGGTACTTAAGACATAAAACAACAAGAAGTAAAGTGTGTCGGTTCAACAGCACTAGATCACCATCTGTCAGACTCCGATCTTGGTTTTCAAGGCAAAAAGGACCTTTAGTTAACCCTGCATCTTTCGTGTGAGTGAGTGAGTGCGTTGGATTTAACGCCGCTTTTAACAGTGTTCCAGTTATATCGTGGCGTGTCAACTTAATCTTGGAGGAAAGCCCGATGTGATGCAAGTCTCAGACGTTTACTACTTCGGTGAAACCTCACGAGTACGGGTATGGTGCTGACAAACCTAGAAACATAATCAGGGCGAACCGGTATTCGAACCCACAATCACAGGTTTCTGGCGTGGCCAAGGGACGCAACTCTGCACAGCGACGCCTTAGACGACTGGGCCACCCGCGCACCCTGCACATTTCGAACATGCCTTTTCTTTAAAAACTAACAGTTGTATTATTTTATGTTGAAACATACTTACGAAGAAGGGAACCCTTTAATAAAGATTAAAAAGAAACACGTGAGCCACGTGAAATTCCGGGTTAGAATTGATCTTCAGTAACTCATTCTTGTCAAGAGGAGACTTAAATAATCGGGTAGTCAATGTCAATGACTTGGTTGATGCATGTCATAGTGTCACATCGATGTTCATGATGTCAATCACTGGATTGTCTGGACCAGACACGATTCTTTTAAGACCGCCGTAATACAGGTTGGATGTTGGTGAGTGGGGAGTTAAACAGGAAACAAAAACACCCCCCTTACTTGTCAGTTTATGCTTCTCCGAGCTGATGTAATTGATTGGGTGGTCCAGCTCGGTTGGTTATGTCCCATCCTGTCCAGCCGTTGTATCACTTATTTGTCTTGAACACGCTCGATTATTTATTGGCCGCAGTAATATACCCGGAATTTCCTCGACCATATATGTAGGAGTTTTTAACCATGAAACGTCCATGCCCCGATGCAGCTGAAATACTGTTGACACCAGCACTTGTCACCCTCACCATCATGGAAACATGTTACATGTGAGAGTTGTGTGTTCAGTTATGTTGACCCTGGCCAAAACGCTGATCGGCTGACATGTATATGATGACGATTCAAACAATGTCACCAATTACATATTATGAAATTTTGCAGGAACCTACGATTAACATTTTGACATGATCGAATACATAGCCATAACTGTATACAAGAACAGTGTTGAAGATATCCGTCATTTATTAATTTTGCTTCTTGTCTCAATGGTAGACACGCGAGCTCATCTGAAAACGCTAATGAAACTTGTCATTGTCACTTTATAATCAAGGTGTCAGTTCGAGACGCCAAATATGACAAAGAGATTAATGGTGAACATCGTTACCAGTACATGGCATCTTTTTAAAGTAAAATTATATTCGATACTTTTTTCGTTTGTTTGCTGTTTAACTCCGCACTCAGCAATATTCCAGTGACTGACATCACTGACCTCATCTGTCCTCGCAATTGGGACACGACGAATGCATCAACGAATCAACGATCTCGACTCTTACGACAAGCATAGGATGCTGAAGACCAATTCTAACCTCGATCTTCGCGATGCATTCAGTGTTAGGAATGTCCCATTATTACGGTCAGGTATATGATGAGCAAATCACATTACTATTAAGAATTGACCTTCATTTTGCATAGGATGCTGAAGACAAATTCTAACCTCGATCTTCGCGATGCATTCAGTGTTAGGAATGTCTCATTATTACGGTCAGGTATATGATGAGCAAATCCCATTACTATTAAGAATTTCGACGAAAACGACGACGTTCATACAATTTAATTTTTATTTAGTACGTGTGACTTCATGTTTACACTGACAGCCATACACCAACCAGCTACATCGCGGAGTAAAATAGTTCCTCAAAAAGAGAGGTGACATGGGCGTATGGATGCACAACTTGCTCTTCAGAAACATCTTACGTAGCACATGCATTCAAATCATATCCTCATTAGATGAGGAAGGTCTGTAAAGTCACAATGACAGCGCGTCGTAATACATTTAGGTCAAGTACAAGACGTCAAAATGGCCGACACGATAACCGCGTGACGGGAGAGATTTCCGAAGTATTTAATGAACCTGTGGCGGTTAGATGTGTTAGTCATCATTGATCAACTGGCCGATCATTGAAAGGTGTATAAAGATGCGCCAAACAGACACTAAGGTAAATTCATAGATTGCTGGAGACGGTCAATGTCAGCCTAGACACGGATCGAGTCGATACTACGATAGTTTAGATGTGTATTTCTTCTTTTGTTCATTAGGATAGGCCGCAGCGAGGATATTCGTGAACAATTATGCAGTCAAGCTCTCTGACATTTCTCAACGTATACTGAAACGCTGAGACCAACAGTTCACTCAATGTTCACTTTATTTCTTACACGGTCACATACATCCATCTTCCTCAATGTTCACAACCCTTCTTACACAGTCATATAAATCCATCTTCTTCAATCTTCACTGAAGTTCACAACCCTTCTTACACAGTCATATTAATCCATCGTCGCTATATGGCTGAAATAATGCCGATGCGACGTTAAATATGAACTCATTCAATGCTCAATGCTCACTCACTTTCACAGCCAAATAAATCCATCTTCTTCATTGTTCACTTAATTTCACAACCCTTCTTACGCGGTCATGTTGATCAAACCCCTTCAACGTCCTCTCACTTTCACAAGCCTTCTCACACACCATTATTAATCATCTTTCTCAATGTTCACGCACGTTCACCACCCCTCTTATGCATTCAAAAACATCCATCTTCTTCAATGTTCAAACATGTTGACAACCATTCTTACAGTCATTTAAATCCATTTCCCTCATTGTTGGTTACATTACAGGAATACGCCATGACATGAATTCTTCCATATCGGTGATCGGTAACAATTCCAACCATTTATCCTAAACATCAATCCCTCACAGACCATATGACACCTGGGGTAAGGGGCACAATATTCTACACAACGAATAAGACTACCGTGACACAAGATACCCTGGTGTTTCTGGCAACCCTGGGGAAGAGATGTCAAATTGTAAATGCATCAGTTTACAGCAAAGAGACAGGAAGCCCAAAGGTACTCCGGATTCAGTGCCGTCTTCATGTTCCTTCGATTCCTTCAATCCGGTAACTGCTCTTGACGTAAACTTATTTGTGGAACGCTCTTGTATGATTTCAGCTGTAGGAAACATGTAAATCTTTCTTACTTTCATGGTCAATGTGACATTCAACATAAAAAAAGACATTTACCACACCAACATCAGCGTGTTGTCAAGATTCCACATAGCTACGTTGGCGTAATCAACAAAGTGACCCTCAATTCTAAATATGACAACGATCCCAGAAAAACATTTCAAGATATGAGAACATATCAACAGATGGTCAAGGTTCTTTTGATTAGATCGAACGAGGGCTTGACATGGCAACTTTGTAATCTTCTCGGTGAAAGATGATGGATGACGCTCGTCTGCCCTATCTAGATACCATCAGTCCAGGTCAGTCCAGGAAACGGACAGGCATGATTTGAAGTCTGACTGGTCAGTTGGGATCACTTAGGGACACAGGGACACAATTACTTGCCTGGATAGGCATGTATGCAGATGGAGGAAGGTGCATGCGAGTGTTTCCGATGGTGCTGGTTTCGTAATTCAAGAAACATTGTTCTATCATGACGTCGTTTCTGGAGATTCGAACATGCGCTCGAAACTTGATGGCGTCGTAAATTGGTATTGGGAGAAAAGATACAGATAATCGACGTGAGAATATTTAGGAAAGACCAAAGGATACAGTGCTTATCTACATATATAACAAAGAACGAAGCGTGGTTTATTTCACGATAAAACATTGTTCTATCATGACGTCGTTTCTGGACGTCGTAAATTAGTATTGGGAGAAAAGATACAGATAATCGACGTGAAAAATGTGAGAATTTTCGGGAAAGACCAAACTTAATCTCCCCCACCTGTTCATAAAATGGACTTGTTTGACATTGCCGCGGTCGGATACTATTCAGGGAGTCATCATTATATAAATACGGGTATATGCTTCTTACTAACACCCTCAAACAGGATTATGTAAAGTTGATTAACGACTCGAGGTCTGATATAGCACTGCAAAGAGATATAAACCATTCAAATTGAAATACAGAAACTGAAATTATCTCAGGACACGTTTTGTGATCCAATCATATCATTTTCACTGCTATTTTGCCTTTCACACACAATTGAATCTGTTTCGACGGATAACTGAGATGAAGTTTTATATTAAACTGTAACTACTCCACGGCAATAGTCGTTCTACAACCCTTTCAAGAGCATCCTCTGCCTCTGCATAATGATCAACTGGAGAAACCTACATATTTCTTCGACCACCTACCAAGGATGTATTGGTGATATCTATGACAATAGTCAAAATCAGACCATTGTCAGGGGCAGATATTTAAAATCTATTTCGATATATTTAAAAAGAAGGTATATATAATTTTATAATTGTATATTTCCAGGTATATCCACCGCCCAGATCCATAGTTTAATGTCGAAGTTTAACAATAACAAAACAAATGTTTTAACATCAGTATAGAAATACCGACACGTACTAACAAAACTGCGACTTTCATTCTTGATTATCTGCCGAATTAGATCCTATTGGGCCGCAAAAGGCAAGATAAAAAAGAGTGATGACACAAGGTGTTCGCGAAAAAAGTAAGCGTGTCCTGCTCTACCTGTACCCACACACATCTTCATCAAAATGTAAGAGTTTCTTCGTTGCCTAACGCCGTAGCAAGCAATACTCATCTTATACAACAGCGGCATGTAAACAATGGAACCTGGACCGGATAATCTTGTGCCTTGGGCAATGAACTACGTCGTTGTGGTACAACGCCAGACTGTCAACCAAGTCACCAAAAATGACCCGAAAAATTAAATTAAAGTGCCTGTAAGTAAGCATTTGTGAAAACGCCCAGAAAAGTTCATTTTATCAGATAGCATTAGCATCATGTTGCGAAGCAACGTGTGCTATCTATCCAATCCATTCCTCTGAATGTCTGCAATAAGATTTCTGAAATGACATTGTTGACGTACAATAGACTCTGTTTTAGCAGAGATTTCGTTTGAATATGGAAAGGGCTTCATCGCTATTAATTAGATATGTACATGGAAATGCACTTTTTCATCCCGTGTTATCTCGGTCGTCAACTGATGTGTAATGATTATTCATAGATAAGATACACAAGTCATAGCAAGACTCTTCTTGTGGCAGCGTTTCAGTAGATTCAGAATAGCATTTGGCATCTAACCATAAAAAGACGGGGCTAAACAATTTCTCATGAAAGCATCAAGATTCGTTCTCTCGAACAACTGTTCATAAACGTAAGCCAATTCCACTGGTGTTATATTTTCATGTGCAGCCAGTACCAATGTACCAGCGAATAGTTATGTTTGCTCTTTAATCAGACGTTTATCACCAGCAAATTTAAGAAAAGATTATCTGTAAAAATGCGGAGCTTGAACAGAATCATCCCTTGATATAACACATTACACTACAGATCAATGGAGTATTTGTCCACACCCTAAGGATGAAAAGAGGGATTTTTCCCTTACAATCTATTACCAATTCTCTCCACGATCGTCTTTTTTAGACAACGTTTTGTATTGAAAACTTATCTGTGCGCCGCATTGGTGAGTTCTGATGGCTTTCTGGCGAGTTTGCAGATAAGGTAACAGTGTGTGGCTGTATAATGATATAACCGGGGCCAGTTGATGTTGGAACAAAGATGTTGATATAATTACCACTTTAGTGAAACCCACGAACATGTGCAGAGTGATGAACATACTTTTACATCAGTTCTGCTTTTGATGGACTGTCATTAATGAGGCGCTGTAATGAAGGTCCAGTAACAGGGATTCGAACCGGCGTAGGCTGATCTTATCATCTAAGGGAGGCAACTCTGCGGGTGATGAGGCAACAGAGAATATAGGACGCCCGTGTCCCATGTCTAGTCTGTTTTGAATTATCCTTTCATATCTAGACAGTACTAAAACCTATTGTAGTTATTGATATATCTTATTTATCTGTAAATATGAAATACTTTTATATATTATATACTCCATATTACTTGCATGTCTTTGATGGGGTAATATGTTTCGAGTACATCTTCCACCTCAGAGATGTCTTTTCGTGGTCTGTCATCACGAATCACTTTTTGACAAAATCGATATTTGTTTTTCCCCTCTGCTACATCTGCAGACACCTGCATCGGTCACAGTTTCAATCTATTAGCTTGCTTAAATACTTTTAAATCAATTGTAAACCAATATGACGGCAGGGCTGTCCTCGTAGCCATGTGATTAAGCAAAAATGATGTCGAGCAAACAAGAACACGGCGTATTGGCAAATGGAATTTAATTGCATTACGTTTTTAATCAACAAACTTTAGCTAAGAAAATATTTCTTTGGCAACACAGAAGGCAAGCTTTAACACCGGCTGAAAAATATTCTTAGGTTTAAATGAATTCGTATTGGCTGAGTCAACCTTAGACGCAACTGTGGCTAGGCATATATATCGACTGTGCTCCACAATTTGGGGCCATTTTCGAGTTAGGTGTAGCTGAAAAAATATCTGGTCTCAATAAGAAATCCTAACATCACTTCCATCATCTATCTATAATTATATATTATACATAAATAGATGGAGGAATGGATGGATGGATTGAACGACTGGTGAAAACATTCCGCTTGTCATCTAACCTGACACACAACATTTAAATATGCCACAGTGTGCATTGTCAGGGCTTAATGTACGTGTCTGCCTTACATGCTGACAATAAACTACATTTCAAAATATGAAGAATGATTGAGGAATTCCATTGAACGATGAGTCAATGGATATTCAATGTTAGAATATTATTGGTTCACGAACATGTTGAACTTTCAAGTCACACTAGAAACTTTGTGAATCATCATTGTTTACTTTACATACATGTAGGTGTCAAAGTTTCAAATAAAACGATGGATTTTCTTCGGGAACAAGATTGCGGTTATGATCCTCAGAAATGTAACCTGATACCCAAGCATTCACTGGAGTACATGCTATTGTGTCGTATGCAGTCAATCATTGTTTTAATTAATTTCAAACACTTGGCGTTGTTTAAAAGATTGATACGACACAATCACTTCACGTTGTACATTGGCGTTTATTGTTTTGTGCCACCCTCAAATAAATTGTGACATGTTTTTCAGTCTGTTGTATTTTCTTTAACCTTTTATTCTTACTAAATTGGCTTTTTTTAAATCGATGTAAGGCATTATAGAATCGTGATAGTTTTTGTGAATTTGTCATGAAGAAAATATTCTTTTTGTCCCCGGAATTGATGTTTCATAGTTCTACGCCCTGAAATCGAAACTATAATCTCCACGGAGACCCATCGTTCAACGGAATTCATCAATCATTCTTTATATTTTGAAATGTTGTTTATTGTCAGAGTGGAAGGCAGGCACGTACATTACACACTGAATGGGATTAAAAGAATTATGGAAACTTAACTACTCAACACCTCGATCGATTGTTGAAAAGTGAATTCTTTGAACGTGTCAGCAGCGTCGCATCACTTTCATTTACAAGAAACAACATTGAACAGTAACTGGAAGCGCCAATTCGAAATATTGAGGGGGTGATGTGGTTGCCTGGTGGTTAAAGCGTTCACTCGTCACGCCGAAGACCCGGGTTCGATTCTCGACATGGGTACAATGTGTGAAGCCCATTTCTGGCGTTCCCCGACGTAATATTTCTAAAAGAGGCGCAAAACTTATTCATTCTAAGGTTGAATGCCTAAATGTTATGAATCACTGAAAACATGTAAATATGATAACAGGTGTTCGTCAAATGGGTGAATATGATACATGTATTTATAAACATCGATGAATCTGCATTATTTTATTATGAATATCCTGGGTCCTGGTATATTGGCATGTCGCTTTATAAGTGCAAAAATCACCTCACCTCGTATATTTCTTAGGAATATTAACCCGTGAAGATCCAAGGTAGAATAGGTCTTCAGCAACCCGTAAAAGGCGACCATGCTTGTCTCACGGGATTGGGTGGTAATGCGCGCTGACTTGGTAGATGCATGTCATCGTGTCCCAATTGTGTGGATCGATGCTCATGATATCAATCACTGGATGGTCAGGTCAAAACTCGATTATTTACAGATCGCCGTCATACAGCTGGAATATTGCCGTTTTAAACAACAAACAAACAACCAAACACATCTAATGAATATTAAATGGTCGGTACTTTTCGATAGCACGTAGCAGTAGATCTAGACACATTTCAAGGACATTGTGTCATCTGCAGGAATAAATGGTTGGTTGGTTGGTTGGTTGGTTTGTTATTTTACACCGCACTCAGCATTATTCCAGCTATATGACGGCGATCTATAAAATAATCGAGTCTGGACCAGACAATCCAGTGATTAATATCATGATCATCGATCCCCGCGCAATTGGGATCGATGACATGCATCAACCACGTCAGCGAGCCTGACCGCCCGATCCCGTTAGTCGTCTTTTACGACAAGCATAGTCACCTTTTACGGCAAGCATGGGTTGCTGAAGACCTATTCTACCCTGGATCTTCTAAGCTACTGGTTTGACTTCTCTGTCAGTGAATTGTTTGATCAGTTATCACGACTATTTCGATGATGATGCATGTAATAAATTGGTTTCTGCTAGGATGGACACAATCAAAACAAGGGATTTCGGCAAAGACATTTTTCCATGTCAGATTAACCGTAGTCATAGGAAAACTATGTCCTTTACATTCTTTGAGTAGTATATTTTGCCGATGATGTGTATGACATCATCACCGCCAATATCACCTCAACTACCAACACCATCCCCAAAGACAACTTCTACCATAGAACGTGAGGATGATTTGAGGTTGCCTCTTATGTTCAGCAGACAAAAACATTATGCTGGACTCAGACTACAAGATACCCCATCTTCAGCCTGATCTACACGGACGTGCTTTCACAAGGAGGGTAAATAACACGTAGTAGTCCGAACACTGGCATTATATTGGAATAACCTCATCAGGTTTCGATATACCATCTGGCTTATGCAGCCTTGTGCGAAAATTACTCTACAGTAATCAGTCATTATACCATCCAAATAAGGAGGATTAAACCGTTTGCTTGTGATGGAAGCATTAAGAATCGTTCAGTGTTACCACTGTGTTCACAAATAACCCAATTCCACTCTGGTTATAATTTCATATAGAGCCAGCACGCCAGCAGAGAGTTTCGTGTTTGCACGTAAAACAGATTTGATTCTTTCGGTCCATATAAACTGGAAAGGGATTTACTATAGAAAAGATGTCGTCTCTTTTTATTGAAACTGAGTCTGAACAAAGCCATCCCCAGCTGCAAAAAGCACCTTCACATTGAATGGGTTTCTGTGGAGACAGTTTGTTGACATCCTCGGGATGAAGAGTTGAAAGTGTCTTTTTTATTAACAAACTATTACCGATTCTCGTCACGATCGCTCTTTTTCATCGACTTGGGTTATTTCCACAATTATCGATGCACTGTACCACTGAATGCTGATAGCCCGTTAGTGAGCTTGTCATAAAGCTAATAGAAGTTCTGCTGCCTATGAAATTGAATTGACGTCCCCGTTGTCGACCAAGTCCTAAGTCAGTGTTTAGAAGTTAAAAGGGGTTATGCTTCATTCTCTTGTGCAAATATTCCACTTAAGTCTAGGCGCTGTAAATTGTGCCTTGTGTCAAACGGAAACTTGTCCTTGTTAAAGAGGGGTAATCATCAACTGCTAAAAAATAATAATAATAATAATAATAATGCTAGAATTGTTTTGTGCACTTTTGCACATATTTATTTGTCTTATGGTCTTCTTGTGAAGCATGTCAAGACTGATGATGAAAACAAAGCATTCCACAGTTTACTTAAACGAGCCAAGGGTTTGGGGCATGATCTCAATGTCGGGATTGATTTTGTTGATGGTTCTGTACTACTGGACGGTACAGAAATGAGTGTCAACCAAGCAAAGTGCCATATCAAATCGGCCCAAACTCAGTTTTTCAAGGAGAGGCTATCTGAACGACCACTGTATCGAGTTTGTGTGCAGTGTGTGGAGAAAATCAGCAGCCCCGCAGAGTTCCTCATTAAAATGAAGTCGGCTGGCCTGAAAAGTGAAAAAGAAGGCTTTCTGTTTGCTGCTCAGGACCAGTCACTTTCAACTCGAAACCGTCAATGTCTAATTTTGCATCAAAATGTAAATACGAAATGTAGATTATGCAATGAAATTAATGAGACTGTCCAACACATTGTTAGTGGATGCCCCGCGTTGGCACAGACACACTTTTATTTTAATCTGTAAATAATAATAATAATAATAACTCCATTTATAATGCGCCAAAGTCTATTTTACCATGGCTCATGGTTATTATCCCGATCAATGGATCAGTGTACACTCGTTTTAATTCGGATATCCCCGTGGACTATACAACCCAAACTGCCTGTGATGCGCTATGTGATGAGCATCATAACGTTTCAGCTTGCATGCCAAGCAAACGGATTGATTTAAAATGGCATGAATCAAATTTTATCTTGTCACCCTTCAAAAAGACTTTGTTTCAATTTGGGAATATCTTATTTTCAAAAACTATCATTATTGTCCAAAATGAAATGCAACCTATAAAATACATAATTGCTTACAATATACATCAAATCTTCGAATGCACCACTCCATGTTGACGTTTCTGATTGTAGACATCTGTAGCATCAGCTGCTGATAATGGACACGGTGTAAAGATATTCCTGAAGTAGATTGAATCTCGTCGTCGCTTCTGGACGTGACTGTGGTTACAAAATCGCTTTTTGTGGAAAAAGAATTCCCCTGGTGATATTCGAGGTGATTGCCACATAATTCCTAGTCATAAAACACATGTTTAACTTGGCAATCGTAAAAGTCTAGGGTAAATAACGCGAATGGGTGGGGTGGTTGTGGTTGTGGTGATGTGTGTGTGTGTGTGTGTGTGTGTGTGTGTGTGTGTGTTCGGAGGGAGGGTCTGTTTCTGTGTGTGTGTGAGGGGAAGAGTGCGTGTAAATGTGTTCCATTGTATCCTCAATGTCGGAGGGTAGCCTGGTGGTTAAAGCGTTCGCTCGTCACGCCGAAGACCCGGGTTCTATTCCCGACATGGGTACAATGTGTGAAGCCCATTTCTGGTGTTCCCCGCCGTGATATTGCTGGAATATTGCTAAAAGCGGCGTAAAACCATACTAATTCACTCACTCACTCAATGTCGGACCGTCAGATATACCAACCAACTATTGATGGTTGTATTGAGACATTACTTTTTAAAACAGCCACAAGGCAACAACTTATGCAGTTTTTTACTTAAGTTCATTTTACCTTGAAGTATATCGGGTACCCTACAGTGCCAGTGAAATATAGAGTAGTAGTTGCATGAAAACATATTAAAGTATTTACTCTTATTCAGCTCCAATCTTGACACTGCTTGTCGTCGAGGCGACTAATGGGTGGTCAGGCTCGATGACGTGGTTGATGTATGTCATCGTATCCAAATTGCGTGGATCGATGCTCGTGATGTCAATCACAGATTTGTCTGGTCCAGTTCGATTATTGACAGTTTCCGTCATATAGTTTGAATATTGCTGAGTTGCGGATTTAAACAACAAACAAATAACCAAACAATCTTGACACTAGGATATCCCAATAACGGGTTATTTAGTACATCTGAACATTAATCGGATAGTTAAGGACAAAGAAGGAGAATATTTCCCAATGTACTTGATTCTTCCCAAAGCAGTTTCTTTTCGGTTGGGACGCTTGAGAATGCAGGAATATTAAATAGGCATCTTTTCATGTAGGATTAAAACGTACGATTATTTCAGCCATGATAAACAGGATTCAAAGAATCGTGTTCCTAATATGTTGACTATTTTATGGGCTGAATCAAAGTTGATTTCCTTCTTGCGTACGAGTATGATACTTTTGTTTGTTGTTTAACGCCGCACTCAGCAGTATTTCAGCTATATGACGTTGGTCTGTAAAGAATCGAGTCTGGACAAGACAATCAAGTGATTGACGTCATGAGCATCGATCCACGTAATTAGGATACGATGACATGAATCAACCAAGTCAGCGAGCCTGACCAACCAGTCCCATTAGTCACCTTTTACGGCAAGCATGGGTTGCTGAAGACCTATTATAACCCGGATCCTCACGGATCGAATCCCGGTTCGCTCCGTTTATATTTTACTAAAGTGGTCAACGTCTGGGAACTGCATCACTTGTGGGTTTCCTTCCACATTAGGCTGACACGCCGTGATGTAAATGGAATACTGTTAAAAGCGTCGTCAACTCACTCACTCGTCTACTAATACTAATATTGAAAACAATAATGAATTTGAGTGATCATCATCATAATCAAATATTTGAGCCAGAGTCTTTAAATCAAACTGCTTGCATGGAGCCAGATTTGATTATTTGACTAGTGTGGCCCAAGTGGCATCAATTCCCTTCCCAATCACAATTCATCTCCAAAGAGATTTACTGAGAGGTAAAGTCGGTCAAAACGCCATCATGCCTGCATGACAAATTGACTGTGAGGCAATGAAAACTTCCGGTGAGTGTATCCATTAAAATCAGGGCGAAGCAATCTATCCACAACTCTTGTTCCATAAATCAATACGAGGGATACAAGTGTCGACAGATTATGCTCCAGTATACCTCAATAAATTATGGTGGGCATAAAGTTAACCTCGCTTGGGGCAACCGGATCGACATTTAAACTGACAGTGCATACCGTAAATTATCGCTGTCAGTAACCATAACTTTAATCTCAGTCATCAGTGAAGGTAAAGCATGTTGCCTAACCAATAGTCTTTCATCGAAGTTTCATGGCTTTCCTTCGGCTTTGGACGCCGCTTCCAATAAGGAGAGCATTGTATCCTGGGCTAGATTATCCTAGATTAGCTTTCATCTTTACAACGATGACGTGTTAGTTTTCTTTTACACAAACGGTCGTGGAAATCTATTCCATAAGCTTTCTGTATTTAGATGCAAGGTACTTAAGACATAAAACAACAAGAAGTAAAGTGTGTCGGTTCAACAGCACTAGATCACCATCTGTCAGACTCCGATCTTGGTTTTCAAGGCAAAAAGGACCTTTAGTTAACCCTGCATCTTTCGTGTGAGTGAGTGAGTGCGTTGGATTTAACGCCGCTTTTAACAGTGTTCCAGTTATATCGTGGCGTGTCAACTTAATCTTGGAGGAAAGCCCGATGTGATGCAAGTCTCAGACGTTTACTACTTCGGTGAAACCTCACGAGTACGGGTATGGTGCTGACAAACCTAGAAACATATTCAGGGCGAACCGGTATTCGAACCCACAATCACAGGTTTCTGGCGTGGCCAAGGGACGCAACTCTGCACAGCGACGCCTTAGACGACTGGGCCACCCGCGCACCCTGCACATTTCGAACATGCCTTTTCTTTAAAAACTAACAGTTGTATTATTTTATGTTGAAACATACTTACGAAGAAGGGAACCCTTTAATAAAGATTAAAAAGAAACACGTGAGCCACGTGAAATTCCGGGTTAGAATTGATCTTCAGTAACTCATTCTTGTCAAGAGGAGACTTAAATAATCGGGTAGTCAATGTCAATGACTTGGTTGATGCATGTCATAGTGTCACATCGATGTTCATGATGTCAATCACTGGATTGTCTGGACCAGACACGATTCTTTTAAGACCGCCGTAATACAGGTTGGATGTTGGTGAGTGGGGAGTTAAACAGGAAACAAAAACAACCCCCTTACTTGTCAATTTATGCTTCTCCGAGCTGATGTAATTGATTGGGTGGTCCAGCTCGGTTGGTTATGTGCCATCCTGTCCAGCCGTTGTATCACTTATTTGTCTTGAACCCGCTCGATTATTTATTGGCCGCAGTAATATACCCGGAATTTCCTCGACCATATATATGTAGGAGTTTTTAACCATGAAACGTCCATGCCCCGATGCAGCTGAAATACTGTTGACAGCAGCACTTGTCACCCTCACCAACATGGAAACACTCCAGTGTTCCTGGAAAACCCAAAGGGGCGAAAGCAGATAAGTTCCAGCAAGTGTTACATGTGAGAGTTGTGTGTTCAGTTATGTTGACCCTGGCCAAAACGCTGATCGGCTGACATGTATATGATGACGATTCAAACAATGTCACCAATTACATATTATGAAATTTTGCAGGAACCTACGATTAACATTTTGACATGATCGAATACATAGCCATAACTGTTTACAAGAACAGTGTTGAAGATATCCGTCATTTATTAATTTTGCTTCTTGTCTCAATGGTAGACAAGCGAGCTTATCTTACTTGCTGAAAACGCTAATGAAACTTGTCATTGTCACTTTATAATCAAGGTGTTAGTTCGAGACGCCAAATATGACAAAGAGATTAATGGTGAACATCATTACCAGTACATGGCATCTTTTTAAAGTAAAATAATATTCGATACTTTTTTCGTTTGTACTCTGTTTAACTCCGCACTCAGCAATATTCCAGTGACTGACATCACTGACCTCATCTGTCCTCGCAATTGGGACACGACGACATGCATCAACGAATCAACGATCGCGACTCTTACGACAAGCATAGGATGCTGAAGACCACTTCTAACCTCGATCTTCGCGATGCATTCAGTGTTAGGAATGTCTCATTATTACGGTCAGGTATATGATGAGCAAATCACATTACTATTAAGAATTGACCTTCACTTTGCATAGGATGCTGAAGACCAATTCTAACCTCGATCTTCGCGATGCATTCAGTGTTAGGAATGTCTCATTATTACGGTCAGGTATATGATGAACAAATCACATTACTATTAAGAAATTCGACGAAAGAGACGACGTTCATACAATGTTTGGCCCTCACTCTATGAAGGTTCATACTCCAATGAACTCACACAAAGTGAAAGTCAATTCTTATAAATGTTTTATCACAATTTTTTACCCCAAAGGATGTAGGCCAAGATCTAAACACAATTTAATTTTTATTAATACGTGTGACTTCATGTTTACACTGACAGCCATACAACAACCAGCTACATCGCGGAGTAAAATAGTTCCTCAAAAAGAGAGGTGACATGGGCGTATGGATGCACAACTTGCTCTTCAGAAACATCTTACGCAGCACATGCATTCAAATCATATCCTCATTAGATGAGGAAGGTCTGTAAAGTCACAATGACAGCGCGTCGTAATACATTTACGTCAAGTACAAGACGTCAAAATGGCCGACACGATAACCGCGTGACGGGAGAGATTTCCGAAGTTTTTAATGAACCTGTGGCGGTTAGATGTGTTAGTCATCATTGATCAACTGGCCGATCATTGAAAGGTGTATAAAGATGCGCCAAACAGACACTAAGGTAAATTCATAGATTGCTGGAGACGGTCAATGTCAGCCTAGACACGGATCGAGTCGATACTACGATAGTTTAGACGTGCATTTCATCGTTTGTTCATTAGGATAGGCCGCAGCGAGGATATTCGTGAACAATCATGCAGTCACGCTCTCTGACATTTCTCAACGTATACTGAAACGCTGAGACCAAGAGTAAAGGTTCTAAATGATCAGAAAGAACGCTTATGTATGTTTTCGTGGTAGGGAATTCCCAGGGGTTTCCCCAGGAATGTGGAAGTAGTCCGTCAGTGTTTACGTCAATTCAAGTACCCGGTCTCGTGTCAAATTGTGTCGTTCATACACTTATGAACGTTAATTTCGCGGTCATGTGACCAACCTCTTGTCCAATGGAAAAGCCGTATATCGTGTAAACTTCAAATTAAAAAATATTCACTAATGACCTCCAGATGGGTCATTCTGTAATGATGAAAGGCGTGTATCCTCCAGGCCAAGTTTGGTGTCATTGCAATCAGGCGACCCCTGGGAAGAGAATAACTACGCGTCTATCTTTGGAACTGAAACCAAGACCCCTTATGAAGTTCCCATCGAACTTATTGACCCCTCGCTGTGGCATCAAGGGAAAGGAAATGAATTTCACATTTTGGAACAATATCTACACATATTACTCACGGTTCTCCATATCTTCCTTACCCTGGCTTCGGCCTCGGAAAACAAATATCAGTTCATTGCTTCATAAACTAAATTCAACCTGTTACATTTTTCACAAGCAATGTAACAACATGTTAGTAACTGAATCAAAACATGTGTCTGAAAGAGCGCCTAGACTCAGATCAAATAAACACCCGGGCACGTTTGTTTCATGGTAGTAAACGCCAATTATATTTATCCTCCAGTTAACATAACATTATGAATATTGATCGAACTATTGCATCCCAAATGTCCACAGCCCGATGGTTGCAATAAAACGAGGTTGTACTGCACTGATGGCAGTCGCGCAATATCGATGTCATCGATAGACTTTAGCAAATGAAGAACATTGTATTAATCAGTTACATTTGTGGCGGGTGCTACTGGTGGAGTATGCCTATATTCCTGGTATCATCACTATTTGATAGTGATACTTAAACACATACTCATGATATAGCCGGATTCGCACAATCGACTCGGCTTTTAGCAGTGTCTTCTTATGAACATGGAAAGTGTTTTGTCTCTTTTATTAATAATAAGGTGAGGTGAAATGGGATTATTGCACTTATAAAGCGGTGTGTGTGTGTGTGTGTGTGTGTGTGTGTGTGTGTGTGCGTGTGTGTGCGTGTGTGTGAGTTAGCTTGTACTAGTCCGGACTGATGCCGATAGTGCTAGCCCACTGCTCAAGTTAACATGAATACCCCACTCAGACACGGTATATTGACTCCGAGCCGATCAGTCCTTGTTTTAGACCCTTAATGGTGAGCGCCAGACAGGGTGACAACAAGTACAATATTTTAACGTCGTTTGTTATGACGCAGCCGGGGATCGAACCTCCAACATTCCGCCCTCCAGCTGGACGTTCCACCACTAGACCCATGAGACGCTCCTTATTCATTATGAAATAGGATCATTGAATACGATTACAGCAGATATTTATTATAATTGTCTAAGACCGCCTCCGTGGTCTAGTGGTAGAGCGGAAGCTCCGGGGTTCGATCCCCGACCGCGTCATACCAAAAGACGTTAAAATATGGTACTCGTTGTCTGGCGCTCGGTATTACGGGGCTAAAACAAGGACTGGTCGGCTCGGAGTCAGTATACTGTGTCTGATCATGAGTCGGGTATTCATGTTAAACTGCGGCATGGTATCTCAATGGGCTAGCACTATAAATCGGCATCAGTCCGGACTAGTACAAGCAGACACACACACACGTGCATGCACGTCGCTATATAAGTGCAATAATCTTGGACGCGACGTTAAACCCAATTTCACCACACCTCACTATGATTGTCTAAAGGTTTTTTGTCGCCTTGTTGCAGTGTTTCAGTTGGTTGTTGTTTTCATTGTCTGGTAAGTATCAGCAAGCCAAAAGAAAGTATGGAACGTTGTAATATGTGAACGGTTCAGAATGCTATGTTGACGAACTGACCCCACCTGTCTAGCGTTCATTCCTCTATCAGTAGTTGCAAAATTGATCGGAACATGTCCAATGTTGGGTAGGATGTTGTCTGTTTATCAAACGCCGCACTCAGCGATATTCCAACTGTATGACGGCTGTCTGTAAATAAGTCTGGGCCAGACAATCCAATCATGCGCATCGATCCTCGCAATTGGGATACGATGATATGCAATCATCCAAGTCACCGAGCCTGATCCTTGGATCACCCGATCCATTTGGTCGCATCTTACGACAAACGTACATGTTGACTCCGTGGGGGGCTTATTTCTGAGCCGGGATTCCCACCGGAAAGGGACTGATCTGATTCGTGATGATGTGGGGGTTAAATTTATTTTAGGAGATCTGTCGTTAATGTAATGTCGAAATTGTCTTCAGTAACCCTTTTTTGTCGTAAGGGGCGACTAAGGTGATCGGGTGGTGAGACTCTCTGCAGATCGATGTTCATGTCCAATCACTGGATTGTCTGGTCCAGACTCTATTATTTACAGACCGGCGTCAGAAAGCTGCTATATATGTAAGTACAGCGTTAAACAGAAACACGACAAACATATCTTGGGAATATAGCAGGCTGTCGGGTTCTCAATGTAGTGCACCCAGTCAAAGTTGCAAGTGAAGATTGGTATTTGTTTTCTACTGTCATGTTTTGCATCACACAGTGTAGTAATATTTCTTTGAAGTGAAAAAACCCAACATTTTTCAATTTTTCCGAAAGTATGCTTTAGTGAAAGTAACAAACACTCAACCTCATCCATTTGTCCGCATCCCTGGCCATCTTGGGATATGTTGCGCAAATGCTCCCAAAAAATCACCTCTTTCCCATTTGTGTTCCCTGCCGAATGAATAGATAGTGTATAGGGCGCTGCACTGAGGTCTGGTTCGTTGTATTTTCTCTGTTGCGTCAATGTTATGGGGCATAGAGACTGTTTATTGTCTCTATCAAATGTTATAAATTTATATTTAGCCGACAGATTTCTAATCTGGAAATCATTTTCAGTTTTATATGATCTGACCACACGAGCCACGAGTCATAAATGCCATGATTTGTGGTTTGTTTTCTACCAACATACAGACCTAATATATTTGATCTTGAACTTTTATCAATCGAGGCTCAGGCTTTCAAATATCAGCGTCAAATCACCATGGTTCTTCGACCAAACTCCGTTCTGTCGCCGACTTAAACATTTTTCAGGATGCCAGAACGACGAAGCATCCAGTTGGTGCCACCTCGTCTTATTATTAGCCTGTTTTTCTCAAATAATGGACGTAAAAGCTATCGATGAGATGATATTTTATGACGCGGAGAAGCAAAATAATCATGTCTGGGGTTTATAAAAACTTTTTTTGTTGACATTTTGTTTATTTTGTCAATTACATGCAAATAACGTCTTATAGCCAGCCCATCTATAGACAGTGTTGATAATCAATCTGACTACATTTTCTTTTATGTTTTTGCTATCATGTTTGTCTTTTTACAAGTAGGACTGTTGTAATATGTAAGCGAGTGTAAAAAGTGTACAATGCAATATCATTATGTCATATGCGAGTGAGTGAGTGAGTATGGTTTGACGCTGCTTTCAGCAATATTCCAAAAATATCACGGCGAAGGACACGAGAAATGGGCTTCACACATTGTACCGGTGTGGAGAATTGAAACCGGGTCTTCGGCGTGACGAGCGAACCACCGCCCCTCATGTCACAATTAGGGGGAGGTCAAATATATTCGAGTTATAAATAGTCCAACCTCGTCTCGAAACCCTAGGGACCAAAGAAATTGTTCGACTTGTCCGGGTTCGAAAGTATTTAAAACAGGGTCATGCGAGTCCCAGAAAATCGACACGTCCGGGTTACAATAGTGAAAATATAGTTTACCGGGACTAGACTGTGAGTTCCACACTTACATTGTACATTGTGTGGATTAGGATTTTATAAGAACTATACAGTTGTATCTTTTTAAACGGAGTATCGAGATAATGGTGTTCAAGTTTCTGTGAACATCACACATGGATACCGCCAACCTGGGTATAACGATTGAAGGCCACTTATGGCGTCCAACTTGAAAGTTCAACACCAACATTCCTTTGTGCTGATAGACTCCATAAGATGATCACCATATTACCTCTCCCTCACCGCTACCATAAAGATGGACATGTTAGAGCAAGAAAGAGATATTTAAGATGGAGATACTAGTATCTGAGCAAGAGTGGCAGAGAGAGAGAGAGAGAGAGAGAGAGAGAGAGAGAGAGAGAGAGAGAGAGAGAGAGAGAGAGAGAGAGAGAGAGAGAGAGAGAGAGAGAGAGAGAGAGATGCTTCAGCAAGAGATATTTAGGATGGAGATGTTTGAACAAGAGAGGGAGGGAGAAGATTGAGGTCTTAGGGTAAGAAAGGGAGCGAGAGGCTGACTTAGCCAAAACAGAGCTGATTTTACTTCCGCTTCTTCCTGATTACCCGCATACGGTCAGCGGTGAGAGCAGATTTACTGGAAACGTCGCCAGGGTTTGATGACATACAAACACGCCCAGCCTTAGCTGAAGGTCACATCGGCCAAGGTGCTAGAATTTACACTGAAGAATCGCGTACCTTTTTCGTGCCAGAATCGGCTTGATCTTGCTTCGAAGGAATGCATATCATTGAATATGATAATTGGCATGTCATCTGTGACATATATACCCGGGCTTGTGAGGTTTCATTGAGTTAGGGTCCCCTTAACTCACTTTGTAGGCATTTGAAAAGACAGAAATGATTCATCTGTGAACAACCTGAAACTGATATGTATTCCAGTTAACATAGTCTCGGGTAAAGTTAAGGCCAAGAACAGGTGAAATCTTTTAGCAATGACCTGATCTTGTTATCTTGATATAGAAACGGGCTCCGTCCGTCCGTCCGTAACGTTTCGTTTCCGGAGCAAGAAACCGTTAAATATTTTTTCATGCAACTTTGCATGTCTGTCAGGTACGAGCTGAACTGGTGCCTTTTGCTATTTAGAAATTTTAGAAATATTATTTTTTACGTTTCCGTGGCAACAAGATGGACTTAGGTTCTGGGAGGGTAGGGTTCGTTTCCGGAGCACAACTCATAAACCGTTTAATATTTTTTCATGAAACTTTTAGAAATTTATGAATTCTTCTTTTAAATGCCAAAAATTCAACTTGATACCCATTTAACCTATTTAAGGAATCTTAAAAGTCATAATAAATGTTTTTTTGTGCCTACATTTTGTGTTTTAGGTATCTCCATAGTAGGGGAAACTGTTCAAGCCTTCTACCAAGTTGTCAGTATGTGCCTCAATAATGGTTGAGGATAACTTTCGTTTAATGACTTCATTATCAAATCCATCATCCCTACTTCTGCATTGTTTATGACAGTAATGAGTGTGTGATAAGATGGCATACGTCTCTGTGTACTTTTTTACAGTTTTCAGCACAAGCTGATATAAAAACTTTTGTGCTGTAGAGTTTTAACATTCACATTTATAATATTGTCGTTTTTTTTTTTTCACTTTATCATAACACATGGTGATAAAATGTGTGTGGCACTCGTGGCAGTCTACTTCCTTGCAGTGAGTGCCGGTAACATGACTTGTAATATTTTTTCTTTCTCCCACCCTTATGAATTGAGTATTTGATGTTAGTTACTGGTTTTGTCAGTTTGTACTTCCATCATGTTCATTGTGGAGAAGGTTTCATTTTTTCTTGAACTTCATAGAAATTGTGTTTTGCAGCATTTTATTTTGTTTCTCCAGGATATTTTGGATTTGCATCAAGTAGATGCTCCCATGCTGCCTTTTACACCTTACAAAATTTTGAATATTTTCAAATGTATGTGTTTATGTGATCAAATTTCATAATAAACACTTCATTTGCTGGGCAGGCGACTTGGCCACGTTAGTGGCAAACTCTTTTTTTTTACAAGTTTCACCTCGGTTAAAAAAGGTTAGGGTTTGTATAGATGTAATTATGTCATGAATTCTGCAACAGGGGCGGGGGATATAGCCACGTTACTGGCAAACTCTTGTTGAAAATATGTTTTCTTTTGACCAGTCTGTATGAAACCAACCTGTTTGAACAGCCTAAACTGTACCGATGATTTGTTCAACATTCAAATTTAAGTGGGAACGGATGGCCCAGTCGTTCAATGGCCTGAAATTAGCTGGGCAAACTTGCACCATTTACTCGTACGAGAAGCACCATACCCGTGCGTGTGGGTACCCACACGTCAATCTTAACCGAAAGCGGTGTTTAACAAAAACTCACTCACACAAATGGCGACCAGTTTAAGGTTGGGATAACCATCCGCTACCAATAACAATACTAGGAGAAATGTTGTTCTACTGACAAACGATAAGGTCGTCATTGCTAAATAATGTTAGTGTTCGAATATTCGTCTATTACATTTCTAGACCCGAATGCAAGAGAACCCGGTGGCAGAGTGGGTTAGATCGCTGAATTTGTGTGCTGGCGATTAGGAACCGCACTATGGCAGCGCCGTTTCGAATCCCGGATGGGACTCAACCCCAAAAAGTACTAGAATTTGTATTTTACTAAGAAAGTGTTATCCCAAATATAACATTTGTTACGTTGGATCGACAGAACACGCTTTCACCCTTCGACTTTTCTTTCAATTGTTTTCCACTGTCCCTTAAAGAAGATTAATTTATATATAATATAGAGAAACGCACCTTCATCATTTGGTATTTACTCCGAAACTTTGTGTTCTTCACAATCTCATTAAAACCAGATCTTAGTTTTCGCTACCGCTAAACACTGATCTGAGGACATCCCATTACGGGTCACGTCAGACCGACCTTTCGCGAACTTTGACCGATCAATGAAATGACTGACAAGAAATCGATATTAGCCAATCAGAAGGCAGCTTTCTCGAGCTTTACGACACTAGTTGGCGATTACGCTTCGAAACATATTTTGACGTATTCTCGGTTAAAAATATTAAAACTGATAAAAAGAACATTCTGGAATGGCTTACAGGTGGCCTTGATTGTATGGATATAATCATAAAACCCGTAACTGTCGTTCGGAATACCCTCTGTTAAATACTTCGAGGCTGCATGATCAGAAAACACATTCCGTCTGTCACTTTCATGATCTGGTAAGCGAGGGTCTGATTGGTTGGATGAAAGGTCGTTCTGTTGTGATCCGTAATGGGATGTCCTCAGATCTTTGGTCAGCGATAGCGAGAACAAAGATCTGATTTTAATGAGATCGGGTTCTTCATAATAAAGAAGTGGACATCCAATTTCTCTAACTGTATCACTTCGAACATCTTCCCGAGGCAAGAGAGTTAACTGACTTTAAAAGTCCAGTTTCAACCCTTGCCGAACTAGGCTGGAATTCCTGGGCTCGAGCGTAGCGCCACCAGAGTAATGTCATTTCTATGCCTCTCCTATTGACAAATCAGAATCACCCTCTCGTATCACTTGCATTTGCTTCAAACAAAACGGTGGCGCCCAGTCAAGACGATCTGATTGATAATCAAGATCTATATTGTGATAAAACGAGTCTTACATCGCGAAGTGCATCAAATCACGTGAGCACCTTGATTAAAAGCATGAAAAGATTTAGAAAATATCTGTTGACAACGCGTTAGCGGTGATATGCTTTGCAAATCCTGCAGTCGACCAAAATCTGCATGACACTTTACGAACCGGATTTCGATTTCGGTGCGCGATTTTGATTGGACTATGCATAGACTCGTTAGTCCAGCCAAAATGTAACTCCATAATACCAGCCTAGTGCGGCAAGGGTGGAAACTGGACTTTATAGTCAGTTAACTCACTTGCCTCGGGAAGATACACTTCGAAATGCCTTTCAAAGATTTCAGTGTCCCTTAGTTGTGATAAGCTTTGTAAATGATAAAAACGCTTCTACCATTCCGAGTAGGTAATACTTATTGGATGTTCCGAAGAAATGACGAAACCAAAACAAACAACAATTATATTTTTATCATTTTAAGTTTCTATTCATATTTGAAGCCTTGTTCAGATCAGTGAATAGAGTGGATGTGCAACCACTGCATTATACATTCATTTTACATCTCGTTCCAGAGAGAACCGTCATTTGCGCGGATCACACAGCAGGCCAGTCTAGCACCGGCATTACCGTTCTCGAGACTGGCGGGGTTGTTTCCTCTGCCAAGGTCATCCTCTCCTGCGTGCACCTGGAACAATAACCGTAAACCAACTCGAAATCAACAAATTAAATACCACAGACATACCAGTTGATACCAGTGACCCAAAGAGCCCTACCTTCTTTCTGCACCATGTCTGTGGGGCATATGGATTTTATGAAACCAAAGCCAATCTTAAACAGTCTAGCCAGCTCTATTGTTAAATCAGCATCGGGGGAAAACCTTTGACAGATAATGAATTTATAGTGTAATAAAATGTCCCATAGACTATATGTTGGTCTATCTCTGCGCAGGAAGTAAAAGCTGACTGACACTTCAGTCTGGTTTACACAAAGCGATTTTATCGCAACCACTGTAGTCCTCTGACCGTCTCATAATGCTATCTATGTTTTTACCTCATATTTTTAGGTCCTCGGCCTGACTCAAACAAAATTCTGTTCTCTTCTCTTCTGATACAGTACTAAACGCTTACGAGACACCAGCAATCAAGTCTGACCAACAGGACATGACGTCAGGAACATCTATTTAATACCTGCCAGAGTTTTAATCGTAGCAGAGTTTTTAGCTCATAAACCTTCAAACAATCTCCAGCGACTTAAACGGTGGTGAAAATCCTGCTGGGGAACAGATTTATTGTAAGTCACTGTGGTATAATGTATAATTGTGCTGTGACGTTATAAAGACGTTTGACGCCAGCATATCTCGTATTGTGTGCGGACTGTACAAAAATGTCTTATTCTTCTGTGGTTATTTCGTTACGTAAAAAACACGTTATTTCAAAACCTTTCAGCACACATGTCTACTTTTAATCATACATTATACCTAAAATCTGCAATTATAACATAAACAAATATCTGGGAAAATGAGTCCAAATTGTTTTGCCATGTATCATTGTAATAAATATGAACTGAAGCTTTCGAAGCTTTTTGTGTTCCTAAGATACTGTAGATTGAAAATATAGCGAGAAGTCTAAAGTGTGATTTTCACCCACAAGGTCCCTTGTCTCACAGTGGGTCCCTTTTATTTTATTGGGTCACTTATTTATATTATATTATAATCTTTTGAAGTGTATTTTTATGTTCCTAAGATTACTGTAGATTGAAAATATAGTGAGACCCACAAGGTCCCTTGTCTCATAGTGGGTCACTTATATTATATTAAGGTGTTGAAGCTACAAAGTGTTGCCGACGTGAAGGAATTGACGGACTCGGATTCCGGGTAAACTGCCAGGCAAAAACAATACACCCATCTTTGATGGAGGCTAAAACAACCACCAAATAATTAGAATTATTATAGTTATGGTTTGGACCAAACACCAAACAAACAGAGCGAACAAAGTTCCACTCCGTCGGGAGCATCATGATGACACACCTGCAGTCAATCTGTGGTCAAATCGTGTCATCCTAGGCAAAATCAGGGTGCAGATTTTGGTCATCTCAAGCCGGCTCCACCCTCGATTATCCAGAGTATTATATCTCCATTCCATTATTCTATGAGCAGGGATCTTTTGAATGTCATTTCTGAAGTTTTATTAATCCTTAACATGTTTGCCGGAAGCTTTCTTGATTACAAATGAAATAAGAGGCGTCTTACCTACAGAAAGACTACCTCAAATTTCAAACACAAGGTTTACCTTCAATTATACCGCGGGCGGACTAATCCGAATGGAGGATTTTATTGTGTAATGATAAAATGGATTATGTCTTACGCTTCTGTGATAACTGACCCCGCATGGTTAACAAGAAGTGGAATCCATTTTGCCAACTAGACTGGCATGTTTTTATCCACTTTGGATAGAGACAATAGCGGTACCTATCAAAAAAGGTATAATCAGTGAACTGTCATCTCCGTGAACAAATTGCATTGAACATTATTCTCAACCAATAAGATCGCAGCACACACACCCTTTCAATTTGAAAATTAAAAAATAACCTGGTTTGCATACCACAATAGCCCTTCCCAGGATGCTCTGGTTGCCATCAAGGCTGGCCAGGTGATCTGTGAACGATGTCACCAGCTGGCCGTCTTTGGGAACGTCGATGTTGCCGAAGTCTCCAACATGTCTGGTCCAACCAAAGGAAAAATACAATTGAATATTGCAGAATAGTTATTACATTATTATTCAGTTCATTTGTTGGTACAGAGAGAGTGATCTTCACAGATGACCCACCTTGGCACGTTAATGAGTGAACTTATTCTGTTCTTCTCACTGTGCATTGTATGTTTATGCTGCTGCTGCTGCTGATAATGATGATGATGATGATCATCATCATCATCATAATTGATTACACAAACTTTTATCATCTTCATCATCATCATCATCATCATCATTGATTTCACAAACTTTTATCATCATCATCATCATCATCATCATCATCATCATGTGTTACCCAAACTGTGATATCAAGTTGACCAATTTACTTTTCATTGCTATCATTCTATAGCTCAAAAACGACGTGACGTCAAAGTTTTAACTCACTAATTCTTTCACTAATCTAGCCAAAACAGTTCCGGCTTCTATTGTTCTATCCTGAAGATACACGCGACTTTGATAACATTTTAATGCCGATTTTGGTAATATTCATGTTCAAGCAACATCACGGTGGACATCATTAATAGGCTTCACGCACTGGAGCCATATTGGGAATGGGGGGACTTACTAAAGGTTGTTGATCATGGTTACAGCTTTCCAGGCCTTAGTAAAGCTTTCAAAAAGTTTAAATGTAGACTTGTACCATATGTCCCCGTGTTCGTTACTTTCAACACTTGACTTGTCCTTGCATGTGTTTGGACCGGTGCCACCAGTGGAACAGGAAACACTCACCTTTTCGCAAACACCTTGTATCATCAGTATTTGATAGTGATCATAAACACATGCTCATGATTTTGTTGGAATCATACAATGGACTCTTATGAATATGGAAATATATCTGTACAGATACGAAATGTCTCACATTTAATTGTTACTAGAGAAAATTGATGAATGCACCAGTGACGTTTATGTTAATACCACTTGATGGCAGTTTTTTTTTCCGTTTGTACAAAATGGGAAGTAATAAAGGTGTGTTACTTATTGGACCGTATGCTGTTTAGCAATGCATTAAGGTAAGCTTCCAGTAATTATCGTCATTATCGTCATCTGAACAATAAAATAAAATAAATAAAAAAATAAATATCGTCATTATATTCTTCTCTGTAACGTTTGTAACAGATGTTGCAGGATAAAGTCAGATATATAATAATATTAAATGATTATATACTGTAACAGTCTCAAGTTACTGCACAATTGATATGAAATTATTATTAATAGCATAAATGGTTGGATGTAAGACTTCCGTGGACTACTGATACCGTCTTAAAATAACAAGATTATCAACTCGTATAGTTTGCAGCTGTTGCGGCGAAACATTTTAAGGCAATACTTTCTAATAAGATGTCAATACATTTGTTATTTCCATTTTTGGAAATGTCACTGGGTGACAGTCTAATGCAGTTTGTACAATATGTGAAATAATATACTTTTATAAGTAGCATCATACGACTCTTGTTCAGAAGTTGTTTAATCAAGGTTCCAACACTCAAGGTCTCAGTAAAACTTTCGAAAAGTTTTATGACACACATGTGGAGGGTATTTCAGTGACTAAAAATAATGTCCGATGCAATTCCCATGCTTTTTCAGGTGAACAATTGACTTGACTTTGAATGTGTTTGTGACGGGTGCCACCGGTGGGTCAGGATACGCTCACCTTTTCGCGAACACCTGGTGTCACTACTATTTGATAGTGATTCATATACACTTGCTCATGATTGAGTCGAAATCGTACAATCGACTCTGCAAAGATTTCTATTGGATATCGAAAGGTTTTTGTCCCCTTTGTATGTGACCGTATATTGTGTTGGTTCCTATTCCAACTGTGACATGATACAAGGCCGTAAAGACTTGATGTATGTTAGGGTTAGTTGTTTCCGGTATATAAAACACAGCAAACAATAAAAGTAATTTTCATCAGATATTCCGAATGCACTAAAATGTGCTTTCAGTAATTATTGTTAATTATATTCATCATATTTTATTGTTGGAGTATATAGTCAGATATGATATCAATTTAAATGCAATGTGTACTGTGACGGTCTCAAGTTACTGCACCTGTGACATGAATTTATTATCAGTCACATGAATGTATTTACATGAACCGTCTGAACTTACCATGATGATCATGTAGTGTATTTTGCAGCTGCAGCGAAGCATTTTAGGATAGTACTTTTTATGAAAATTCATATAGATTTGATGTTTCAAAGATTTCGTTGCGGTGCAAACAAATATAATATTGTGTATATAATAACGTGCATTCTTATAATTGATTTTTTTTTCAGAAGGTTCATCTAATTAAATACTAATATGTAAGCATCTTGTAGACATATTAACTTAATTAAAATGTTCATTAGCAACGAAACATGAAAGTTTGTAAAGAAATTAGATTCATGTTGATTGGACACATGCAATACATATTAGAGTCAATTCAAGGTGTAACGGCGTTGCAACACTTTGCCGCGCCAGGACCCGGTCGTGGGAGGTTTGAATCCCAAAGTCACGTCGATGGTAATCCTGCATTTGTGACTACTAGTCGTTGGGGTTTCTTCCCCCATTAAGCTGACATATACACTCATTCGTTCAACAAAGAGGTTACGCCAACGTCACCTGGTACCGTCTTCAGGTGCTCCGTGGTTGACGTTGAAGGGGTTGTAGTGTCCACCGGCACTAGTGCAGCCGTCAGTCAGGTCGCCGTAGGTGTGCACGTGGAAGCCGTGCTTGGTGACGTCGTCGGTGGGAGGGAATCCAGATATACTGACCTTGATTTCTATTGGCCTTTTTCTACCACATAACTGTGACACCACAAAAGGAGATTGTCAAGCTTTTGTCTTATGCCAAGGGATATATGAAGTGCATACATGGACAATAATATAACAGTATATTAGTACCTTAGGATAATGTAACGCAATAGAACAGTTATCTGATGGACTGAATGGAGTTTCCAGCCATATCCGTAGCTATCGACATAGCTATACCTATAACCATTTGGCAGAACCATCGATTTGCCGGATTTGTAAAGCATATGCGTCAACATATATTTTCCAAATCCTTGCTTGTTTCTAATCAAAGGGATCACGTTATTTGAAGCACTTCGCGAAGTGTGAACAGTTCAATTACAATATAGATCTGCATTATCGACCTGATCGTCTTGACTTGGCGCCGCCATTTTGTTTGAGGCAAATGCAAGTGATATGATTCCTTCTATTTTATAGGGGTATCTACTCTACAAATTTCAAAATACAGTAAGTTTATCTCCTAAATATACAAGAGATGATAAAGGATGCACTGAAATATCCACGTGATCATAAAAGAAATATCTAAGTAATGATAAAGGATGTAATGACATATCCAAGTGATGATAAAGGATGTAATGACATATCCAAGTGATGACAGAGGATGTAATTACATATGCAAGTGGCAATAAAAGATAAAATGAAATAATCCAAGTGATGATAAAGGATTAATGAAATATCCAAGTGATGATAAAGGATGTAATGACATATCCAAATGATGACAAAGGATTAATGAAATATCTGTTGGTGATAATGGATGTAATGAAATATCCAAGTGATGATAAAGGATGTAATGACATATCCAAGTGATGACAAAGGATTAATGAAATATCTGTTGGTGATAATGGATGTAATGAAATATCCAAGTGATGATAAAGGATGTAATGACATATCCAAGTGATGACAAAGGATTAATAAAATATCTGTTGGTGATAATGGATGAAATGAAATAATCCAAGTGATGATAAAGGATGTAATGACATATCCAAGTGATGACAAAGGATTAATGAAATATCTGTTGGTGATAATGGATGTAATGAAATAATCCAAGTGATGATAAAGGATGTTATGACATATCCAAGTGATGACAAAGGATTAATGAAATATCTGTTGGTGATAATGGATGTAATGAAATAATCCAAGTGATGATAAAGGATGTAATGACATATCCAATTGATGATAAAGGATGTTATGACATATCCAAGTGATGACAAAGGATTCATGAAATATCAATTGGTGATAAAGGGTATAAAGAAATAATCCAAGTTATGATAAAGGATGTAATGACATATCCAAGTGATGACAAAGGATTAATGAAATATCTGTTGGTGATAATGGATGTAATGAAATAATCCAAGTGATGATAAAGGATGTTATGACATATCCAAGTGATGATAAAGGATTCATGAAATATCAACCGGTGATAAAGGATATAAAGACATAATTCAAGTGATGATAAAGGATGTAATGACATATCCAAGTGATGATAAAGGATGTAATGACATATCCAAGTGATGATAAAGGATGTTATGACATATCCAAGTGATGACAAAGGATTCATGAAATATCAATTGGTGATAAAGGATATAAAGAAATAATCCAAGTTATGATAAAGGATGTAATGACATATCCAAGTGATGATAAAGGATGTTATGACATATCCAAGTGATGACAAAGGATTCATGAAATATCAATTGGTGATAAAGGATATAAAGAAATAATCCAAATGATGATAAAGGATGTAATGACATATCCAAGTGATGATAAATGATGTAATGACATATCAAAGTGATGATAAAGGCTGTAATGAAGCAGTTCTACTCACATTCATCTCCCTGAAGTCCACCCTGCCGGACAGGTTAACCTTGGCCGAAGGATCGGGGGACAGAATACAAGACGCATACTCTGTAACAAGTGAAGAATAGGTTGATTACATGTTTGACCTGACACAGTACTTTCCACATATTTAATCATGTTTAGCAGCTAGTGTATGCCGTTTGTAGAAGAATACCTCCAATGTTCGTACCTCTGAATGCCACTATTTTGATCATTGAATCTCAGGTTTTGTTTGACTTCAACAGCAAATAAAACATGGAATTTACCTTCGACAATTACATTTCTGAATACATCGGACAATGACATTGGAAATAACGTTCCTGTAAGTACTCACTGAGGAATTAGACGTTCACTGAGAAAAAAAGTCTCGTGCATTCTTCTAACTTAATTAGTTAAAGCAGTCAGAAGGATAGTAAACAGTGAATTTACTATCCTGTCTGGTAGAATGCACGCGGCAGCGGTAGATAGAAGGATATCATAGTTCAGATTTCGCGCCAAGACTGACTTCCGCCTTGATCAGTGTCACCCTCGCCAGTTGGTTATGAGTCAGAGAGTTCGATAAATGTACACTGGATTTCTTGTGAATAAGGAAATCCTCGCATTGATTTACAATATTCAAAGGCATTAGTAAAGCTTTGATTTTTTTTAAGGAATACATGTGGAGGACATTTTTAATTTGACGCATCTCTGACTTAAATAATGTCTATTGTCTATTGTATCATTTGTTATGTTCTCATGTTTTTCAGATGAACAAATTGACTTGTCTTTGCCTGTGTTTCTGACGCGTGCCACCGGTAGGACAGGATACGCTCGGCTTTTTGCGAACACTTACACCTATATTGTCATCACTAATTGATTGTGATTTATTAACAGGTCCTTATGATGAATTCGGAATCGTAGCAATTATGGAAAGTGTTTTGTATCGAATACTGTAAGGGAAATTCTCGCGATCACGAATGGTCGCATTTCTGGCAATAACCATGCAATAACTAGGATATTGCTTACTGCGTTGACAAAAAAAACCACTATTGCTCACTCAACTTATATCTTAACATGTAGGTGTCAACGTATTTTGCAGACTTACTTATAGTTACGCAGTCTTTGAACAGATATTCGAAGATGTTGACGTGGCCAGGTTGAGTTATTCCTTTTTCTTGGTATAGTCTTTCGTGGAGAAATGCCAGGTGAAGGCTCTGGAAGAAGGCCTGCCACAGATTCATCTCAGACAGTCCCTTTAAGAGTGCGGCCCTGCTGATGGTGTGTACAGAGAACTATATGATCTGGAATGCGTAAACCCACTGTGCTCACATACCCATGAGAGGAGGCGATCACTACACGGCTGGCCGCTCTAAAAGCTTACAGTAAGTTTAACCTTAAGATTAGACTGAAACAGTCTACATTCTATCATATTTATATATAAATGGAGCCATATTAACATTAACATATAAACAGTAAAATTTAATAAAATAATAGCATTGTTACAACGAGTTGTTAAAACGAGTTTCTGCATCTAGGTGTTTTGTACGTAATCGACGAGGAAAAATATAGTTCGGATGTTCGATATAATTTCTGAGATACAATGAGTGAGTATGGTTTACGCCGCTTTTAGCAATATTCCAGCAGTATCATGGCGGGAGACATCAGAAATGGGCTTCACACATTGTACCTCTGTCGGGAATCGAACCCGTGTCTTCGGCGGGACGAGCGAACGCTTTAACCACTGGTTATAAACTACCCCTCCGCTCCACTGAGATACAAAATACGACCAACTTAAGATATGGTTGCTTTGTTCAAGGGGCAGATGATTTTACCAGTGACTATGCTTTTGACATCTGGCGTCAATCAGAAGGGTACGTCCAAGGACTGTAATATGGGGGAGTAGGTCAGATTAATCCATATTGTGTCAAATATATTGAACAATATATCAAACTCTTTCATGTTTTAGATAAGAATGTAATTAGGCCGACATACTGAGCAGTGTTTTATCCTTCATTAAATTAAAAAAAAATCAAATAATAAAGTAGCTATATGTATATAGTCCGCACTCGTGACAAGAACTGTAGAACTGTTTGTGCTTGCATTTTTATGATCTTGGTTAGGACAAATTAAAGAGATTTTAACGATTTTAAATTTCTGAAAATTCGTACAATTAGGGGAAAATGAAAAGAAAAGAATATATCACTTTTAACCCCTGATTATTGTATATTCATCTTCAGATGACCACCCCGTGGTGTAGTGGATAGAGCGTTTGCCCGAGGAGGAATAGGTCGATGGTTCGAGTCCCTAGCTACGTCATACCGAAAAATGTTTATGGTAAAACATATTGTACTCGTTACCTGCCCTGCGCTCGGCATTAAGGGGCTAAAACATGGACTGGTCGGCTCGGAGTCAGTATACTGTGTCTGAGTGGGGTATTCATGTTAAACTGCGGCATGGTATCTCAGCTTGCTAGCGCTATAATTTGGCATCAGTCCGGACTAGTTCAAGCAGCCACGTGAATGCACGTCACTGTATAAGTGCAATAATCTTGGACACCGACGTTAACCCCAATTTCATCTCACCTCACACCTCCCATGTACTAACATAGATAAAAGTCAGATAAACAAACACAAAAGATAATCATTTTAAAGGCCGGCAGAACTATTCTCATATAGTGTTTTTATAGAAAGTATTCATATACACTGTATGCAAACAACAGCCTGTTCTGCATCACCTGACAGGAAGCACTCATTCGGTTACCCGTGAGTGAATATGAATTAAGCCTATATATTGACGAATATTCTATTATTATTTTTGTTTAACCCTGTCTCTGTGACCAGCCATAAGTACGCAAACGAAGTCCAATAAAACGTAATAACTAATTGCCATGATCGTTGAGAAAGTACGTGCACATATCGGTATATATTATATTTTGTATACAGTGTTTGTTAATTTGATTTTTACTCAGTAGTTGGCAATATTCCAACTTGATCAAGGCAGACTGAACCTAACTGAAATTTGGGTTGAGATGGTAAGGCAAGACAGTTGTGACGACAGTAGTTATACGTAAGGATGGTTTCTATATAGGCAACGGGTGTTAGGGCCAGGGCATCCAAAATATTTCTGTGATAGCGTATTTAAAAAAATGAGTGAGTGAGATCACTGACGTTTATCATCTGGTCGCTTCAGGGATTCGCACCCACGATCACAGATGTCTGACAACCCTCTGCAAACATTGTTGCGCCTTACATGAATCGAACCTTACGTGTCTCCACCATGTGGTCGGAATTACTGCTTGCAAAAGGAACACCAAGCCATGCTATTACTCCAAACTATGGTCACACATGCTCACTCACCTTCGAGAACAGTACGTCGACACAGATGACACACGAAGCTGGATCCTCTTCTAAAGAATATGAGATGTTTTAATCAATTGTCTGAACTCTGTCTCGTCCTGGTCTGAAACGGAGGTGTGTCATCCATATATATAACAGTTCCGTCAGCTGACCTAAAAATGGTTCGCGTGTGCAAAACCATCTGTTGCCATTCATCACATACCGCTTTGAAACTGTTCTCATCAAACAAGTGTTTAATGTTCCGAATATAACCTTTTCATATAAATGAAGGATATTCAGTATAATTATGACTGGATTATTCAATTACGAATAGGTTTTATTTGTTCTGAATTATTCATAGGCTATTGAATGATTATGTTTCTAAACTTAACTGTTGTGGTCGTCAATGGAAGAATGTTATCAGAACTGTTCATTAACATAAACAGGGGCACGGGTGGTCCAGTCGTCTAAGGCGCCGCGATTCGCTGTGCAGAGTTGCGTCCCTTCGATACGCCAAAAACCAAGATTGCGGGTTTGAATTCCGGTTCCCCCAATTATGTCTCTAGGTTTGTCAGCACCATACTCGTCGTATGAATCGTGAGGTAAAGATCTGAATCACCTCGGGCTTTCGACACTCATTAACCTGACACAGTCTGATGTAACTGGAATACTGTTCAAAGCGGCGCTTTACCCTATTCACTCACTCACTTGCCTTGATCTAAGTTTTCCCTGGTAATGGAGGAACGTCGGTCATACAAACCATTAAGTACTGTCAATGTATTTGTTATGGCGAGGGTCAACGTGCACCGTTAATTAATATCTGAGCGTACACAATGACGTATACATCAGAAAGTTGTCTCAAACACAATGTCCAAATCCTCTCCAACAACCATCATGACGTCACTAAAAGACAACTGCCAGAAGCAGTCAACATTCGCCGGCACCAGCCATCAATCAACAGAGATGAAGGCTATTTCATCCCATCCGCTCATTATGAACTCATTAAGCAAACATCACCCAACCTATGTATACATAATCCTAATAATTAGCTTCATGACTTATTTGGCTTCCTCGTCATGTGTTCTCTGTCCATCAAGTTGTTACAGTAGTATTCTTCCGTAGTCATTATTTAACCTACTCATGTTAATATCTCTCATGTATGCAATTGGCGTTACTGCTAATCCTCCACCTAATATATATATTCTGCACCATGTCCAGCCTTGCGTGACAACGGTATAAGGATCTATACCAAAACGTCGCCTCTATAGTATTAAAGAAGTTGCTATCCGTAAATTGTGTCTACTTTGTCATCTGTCAACTTTTAAGTAATGCCTATCAAACAATTCACGAAAGGTGACGTTACACTGCTATCTCGTCTTAGTTTATAAAACACTTGATCATACAAACATTCAATCCATATTTGAGTCACTCAGATATTTCCTGGCACTTTTAATAGATTGTCGAATATAATTTCTTATATGTCCCGACTTCCATCACTATACATGGGCCTATCATTTTACCATCTGCAATGTTTTATTGTTAATGATTGTATTGCTCTTTGAGATCATAATTTAATTTAATGTTCTGAATGTGGGTACTTTTTCTGCTTTGTCAAAGAATCAATGACACCATGACGTGACAAACATACATGTATTTACACTGAATAATTAGATTATTTAGTGGTCCACCGAAGTGGTAAGACCAGAACCGAATTTAGAGTTACCTTCCTTTCGTAACGGTTAGTTTGATATATATGATTAACAATCAGACTTTTGTAGAATTTCAAAATAGTTAATATTATCAATCTGGTGTTCTCCAGATATACTCTACCTACACATTGTTTCTACTCTGAGGACAAGAGATTATAACATAGGTTTGATCATTACGGCACTCGTTCTTAGAGAGACAGCGGGCGTACGGATATCACGGGAAGCATCGTGCAATCAACACAGACAGGAGATAGCAGCTGGGTTTAATGTACCGGCTGTCAAATTGATACTGAGACCAAATGACACTATAGTCTTGTATTGATTTAAAAAAATGAAGTACGACAGAAAAGATGAGCGTGTTGGTGGATTATGTTTCTTAGTTGAGAGAAATTCGCCAACATCGGAGAGAGGCCATTTTGCGAGATATCCAACGTTAATAGTCGTTAAGAGTTTGGTGTTCATTGACATGGTAATTATATTAGTGCCATGATCCCAACGTTTTTGCGGATGCTCATACCACTGGTTGAATTTGGTGAATATATAAAAAACAACTTCTGGTATATATATATATATATATATATATATATATATATATATATATATATATATATATATATATGTGTGTGTGTGTGTGTGTGTGTGTGTGTGTGTGTGTGTGTGTGTGTGTGTTTTATAAGCATCAGATTCACATTAACAACGACAGTTATAAAGATAACACATAATTGGATGAAGCCAGATGTACAGGAAGAATAACAAATATTGGTTGAATATTGCAAGGGCATGGTCTGTTGCAGTTCGCATTATAGCTCGCTTACTCTGCATCGGAATCTGTCAATTGTTTCCTCACTTGAATCACTGTATCTTTGTTTGACATCTTTGCACGTGACATCTCTGACCCATCTGTCACCAGTTGGCTCCTATTCAAATAACCGACTTTTTACGTAAGTATGCTACACTAAACCATGACGTCATATGGTAACGTGGAATGCTACTTGCCCGTCCTTTGACAAAGTGGGGCATTATCACATTACAGTGACCCACTGCGGGCCGTTTAATAATAATTCTATCTATTTCAGATGCTTTATCCCGACAACAACGCATGGTGTAACAAATTCATACCCTTGGTACTCATGGGTTCTCTATGGTAAACGAGGGGCACGGGTGGCCCAGTCGTCTAAGGCGCCGCGATTCGCTGTGCAGAGTTGCGTCACTTGGGCACGTCAGAAACCTTGTGGGTTCGAATTCCGGTTCGCCCTGATTATGTTTCTAGGTTTGTCAGCACCATACCCGTGCTTGTGGGTTTCAGCGAAGTGGTAAACGTCTGAGACCTGCATCACTTCGGGCTTTCCTCCCACATTAAGCTGACACGCCGTGATATAATTGGAATACTGTTAAAAGCGGCGTTAAACCCTACTTACTCGAGCTCACTCACTATGGTAAACGTACTTGTCCTGTACATTTATTGCTTTGATCTGTCAACCAACATTTACGGCTTCTTAATTATAGATGTTCAAACACGGAGTTATAGAGTTTGAGGCAATCACGTTTATTGTATACATAGACATAGGGCTATACAGTGAGTTCGCATATTCTACATCGAAAATATTCTCCCACACGATAGAACTTGGCCATATATTACTTTCCCCACACCACCGTGGTCGGTGGGCTCTCCCCCCGACCAATGACACAGCATCCTACTCTTGGTCCAGCGTCGCCAAGGTCATCAGTCGCTCCACGAATCTACAAATGTGAATGAAATTTCAGTTTAGTTCTTCAGAATTGAATACTATTTTAAAAGTCAGCACAGCAGGCTGACTATGCCAGATGTTATTTTAGATTCGTGAAAACAATTGAGTTTAAACTGCTGTCAGAAATAAAAGGAACACGAAAGGATAGTGTGACAAGAGAGACTAGGGCATCTACATGAATGCGAACAAAACCTTGAGTCATGACGGGATCGTCCCAATCGCCAGGTGTTGCAGACTCAAATCAATTCCTTAAAAAATCACTCCAGAGTTATTTGGGCTAAGGTTCAAATCACTCTCAAGTGCTTTCAACCTAGGCTCAGGTCATGATCTCTCCCCTCTACTGTTCCCAACACACTTACTCCAAGCTCGGAATACTCCCCTGAAATGAGCTGAAATGAACCCACCACATTGTCACTGTATTTTTCTACCCCTGTTCAGTTTTGGCACATGGTATTGATACGTTCACCTGATGACCTGTTTAGGTAGTAACGCACCATCATGGTGGGGAGAAGGGAGAGAGGTGGGCGGGTTCGATGCGTGCGCTGGGGGGGTTGGTGCTTGGGTGGGTTGGGGGTAGGGGAGATTTGTCATTCAAGTAACACTCTGGTGTAATCTGAGCCGGGGATTGAGTGGGGCCTCCAGATAAGAATACATATACTCGATAGCATATTTATGTCCATTCTCTAAATGTCTCATATATATAGCCAGGGCATTCTCCAATCCTTATATTTCGTCTTGTGGGACTACCATCTTTCAGGTGTATCAAAGTTCAGTTTTCAAAACATCTATTTGATTAGAGATGTTCGGATGGGAACCTTCGACATGATTTTTTTGTACGTGGAACGACGCTGCCAAAGTGCTTCCACAAAGTGCGACTAAGGTTATCTTCCAAACATTCGTGATGTACTCTGTAAAGTGGACAATGTCACCTGCCTCCAAATAACATTAAATGCCAAAGTAGACACAATTTCAGAATAGCTGTAAAGGCGACGTTTCGGTACAGATCCTTATATCGTCGACAACGAGTGAGTAAGTTGGGTGTTACGTTACTGTGACCTGTAATGACATGTCAGCTCACACATGGTTGTTTCTCTGTTTGTTTGTTGTTTAACGCCGCACTTAGCAATATTCCAACTATATGACGGCAGTCTGTAAATAATCGAGTCTGGACCAGACAATCCAGTGATTGACAACATGAGCATCGATCCACACAATTGGGATACGATGACATGCATTAACCAAGTCAGCAAGCCTGACCACCCGATCACGTTAGTCACCTCTTACGACAAGCATAATCACCTTTTATGGCAATCATGGGTTGCTGAAGACCGTCTACCCTGGATCTTCACGGGTATTGGATAGGGAAACCCAAAGGGACCACGTGTTCCATCTGTGTGAAGCGTACGACCACTGGTAAGGTACTTTACATAACTGGAAACATTAACAAGCCTGGATCTTCACGGGTCCAGCGCACACGTATTGTGAAGGGAAACCCAAAGAGTGAGTGAGTGAGTGAGTGAGTATGGTTTTACGCCGCTTTTAGCAATATTCCAGCAATATCACGGCGGGGGACACCAGAAATGGGCTTCACACATTGTACCCATGTCGGGAATCGAACCCAGGTCTTCGGCGTGACGAGCGAACGCTTTACCCACTAGCTAGGCTACCCGACCGCCCCGAAACCCAAAGAGACCACGTGTTCCACCTGTGTGAAGCGTACGACCACTGGTAAGGTACTTTACATAACTGGGAACATTAACAAGCCTGGATCTTCACAGGTCCAGCTCACACGTATTGTGAAGGGAAACCCAAAGAGACCACATAGTAGACGTGTTCCACCTGGTAAGGTGCTTTACATAACTGGGAACATTATCGGGGCGAATCTTCGTTCACACCCAAAATCAATGGATCCTGGTGCAATAAAGCCATAAAACTACACACTGAATTTTAGAGTCCTAGACGAATATTGTGGTCTCAGACTAAGAATCATAATCTTGGAATCGAGCTGTATTCGTACTGTACGTCTGTGTTGTAACATTATACATGTATAATAAGACACGCATACCACAAGGCTCCTGCCGATGAGTGAGTTCGTCCCGAACAGCCTCGCTACCGTATCAGTAATGGTTGTATTGACAGTGCCATCAGCTTCTTCCATGATGTTTCCGAAGTCACCAACATGTCTGAAACAAAACACGAAACTAGACCATAGCACAGAAGAGAAGTGGAATAGAAATAGGCTAGTGCGTGAGTGAGTATTGTTTTACACCGCCTTTAGCAATTTTACAGTTACTGTAATATCACGTTGAGGGAACCAGAAATGGACTGTTCATGTGGGGAATCGAACCCGGGCCATCGGCGTTGCGAGCAATCGCTTTAACCACTTGGCTACCCCTCCACCACAGAAAGAGAACAGAAATTGAACAAAATAGATTAGTATATACATTGTCCTTGATAGAAAGTTTTAAGGACAATATCATTAGTAACGTTGACCTTCAACTCGAACAAGGACGGACGTCGTCTCCCTGTTTCATTTTTAAATCCTTCATTGATCAACTCATGATTTGATTTTACTCAAAATTCGTCATGGTTCACTCATATGTTTGCGATTAAAACCAGAAAAGCAGACGTTTGACATTACCCCACTGTGCAGTTAGGACCGCCATGATTAGTTCCAAACGGGTTGTAGTGTTCCCCGAGGCTTGCACAGCCGTTACTGAGGTCTCCGAGGGTGTGGGCGCGGAAGCCGTGCAGAACCACGGTGTCGTTTGTCATAAATCCTTGGAGTTCAAGGTCAATTCTAAGGGGCGTAGGTCTGTATGTACAATACTGAAATAAATTAAATAACAGACTGAGTTTTTTTTAACTAATTTCAGAAATTTGACGACAGGATACATGAGGCGTAGATTGCACACATTGTTCCCTTAAGAGTGAGTGAGTGAGTTCGGTTTTACGCCGCTTTTAGCAATATTTCAGCAATATCACGGCGGGGGACACCAGAAATGGGCTTCACACATTGTACCCATGTCGGGAATCGAACCCGGGTCTTCGGTGTGACGAGCTAACGCTTTAACCACTAGGCTACCCGACCGCCCCTGTTCCCTTAAGAATCGACCCGGGCACTTCCTTTATAACTGTGCCATTGCTTCGACCCGTCGAACAAAGTTCGTTTGTTTGTTGTGTAACCCCGCACTCAGCAATATTACAGCTATATGACGGCTGTCTGTGTAAATAATCAAGTCTGGACCAGATAATCCAGTGATTGAAAACAAGAGCATCGATCCATGCAATTGGGATACAATGACATGCGTCATGCAAGTCAGCGAGCCTGACCGCCCGACCCCGTTAGTCACCTCTTACGACAAGCATAGTCGCTTTTTACGGCAAGCATGGGTTGCTGAAACCTATTCTCTCCCGGATATTCACGGGTCTTTAAAACAAAAGTGTCCATCCCTGAGCGTCTTCCTTGTATTCAGATGCGTCGAGCCGGTTACTATAAACCTGCAAATATGCTCATGTATACACAAGCTAAATATGTAAAGCTCCAAACGTGTTTCGAAATGTGCTTAAACGTGCTTAGGACTGTGTTTAAATCCTGATCGGAACAGTCTTTTCATGTGTTAGAATCTAAACACATGTCAGATTTAACCAAATACTCACTGCCCTCACAGCACCCGCCACCTCTACCCAATCAGATCAAAACATATTCGTAGCATAATATTTCAAGCTTTATACCATTTGCAATTCCATTTACTCGAAACTAGAGGGGCTGTGGGCTAGCCTAGTGGTTAAAGTGTTCGCTAGTCACGCCGAAGACCCGGGTTCGATTCACAACATGGGTATAATGTGTGAAGCCCATTTCCGGTGAGCACAGCCGTGATATTGCTAAAAGCGGCGTAAAACACTACTCACTCCAAGGAGATGAGAATAAAAATCGAATGCACACTGATCCTTGATGGGGGTAATAATGTATCGCTTTCAGCATGCTTCAGGCTAGGGTTTGGATTTTGGATTCATTAATAATAATAATAATAATAATGATAATAATAATAATAAAAGGCAAATATCTGTGTCGGCAAATGGCAAACAATGAAATCTAGTTTGCAATCAATTATATATAATCATTGATTATTTCAACAGGTGATTATTACAAAAAGTATAAAATATATTTCAAAATATCAAATCTTTTAAGCAATACATAAAAAAGCGGTGTCACTGAGGTCCTAATATTGCCCAATTTGAGCAAAGATTCCGACGAACAAATATCTACTTTGTTGTTGCCTTACGTTAAGTGTTTGTGACAGGCGTATCGTGCCGCTCACTTGTTCTGTGGTTCCGGGGTCTGCGGCAACTCTGCACACAGCGTTCACTGAAATATACAAACAAACAAACCACCTGCATATTTGTTTTACCTTAAAAGTTCAGTGCAGCCTTCGTAACCGGTCCTCGGTAATCTAGGGTATTATATTATCATCCTGTTATGATATTTGTAACGCGGAGAATTACTGATGATCTCCACCATCAGCTAAGCTCATCCAGATAAAACTGAAATAAGGCTTGCTGGAGTAACACAACCTTCACTCACTCACTCACTCACTCACTCAGTAAATCTATAATGTATCATGTATTTCTAGTCTGATATACGGCATATGGGATTGGAATACTCTGGCTCAAGATGGTTCTAGTGTATTAACTCAGTTAAAATATGCGTCATGCAAATCTTGTTAATTATTAATTCAATGAAATATAAAATGCATGAAGGTAATTTGCATTGACGCCCAGATGCTGAAGCCACTAACAATTTACTCGTTAGGCCTTACATCCTGTCAATATGCACGTCGGTGTCACGTTCATAACAGCCTTACAGGGTTATTCTGATGGTAAAACATTAAGAATTAATGAACTTTAATTATTCAATAAATTGTACCAATGGCGTCAGACTTACATCAAATATTTTAACCTACATGTTTGTTTATTTGTGCATTGTTTAATCCTAACTCTGCAATATTCCAGCTCAGTGTCACCGGTCGGTCAACATTCGAGTGACTGATATTGTGAGCATCGTCCTACGTCATTACTATTACACGTAATCAACCATGTCACCGAGCCTGACCACCTATCCATTTAGTCGTCATGAAAGGATGCCAGGGTATCTTCTGTAGCTAACCCGGAATAGCACGACATTCGTTACTCATAATACGTGATGATAATGACTTAATCTCTGACAGTCCCTTCCAAGAAGTGAATGAGAGAGTTGGGTTTAACGCCTCTTTTAACAGTATTCCAGTTATTTCCCAGCGTGTCAGCTTAATGTGGAGGGAAAGCCCGCAGTGATGCTTGTCTCAGACGTTTACCTCTTTGGTGAAACCCACGAGCACGGGTATGGTGCTGACAGACCTACAAACATAATAGGAATGACCATAGGTTTCTGGCGTGCCCAAGGGACGCAACTCTGCACAGCGAATTGCAGCGCCTCAGACGACTGGGCCACCGGCATTCCCAACCCCTTCCCAACAACAGCTCAAAGAACCTATAACATAATAAATCACCTGGTTCTGATGGAATGGGAAATGAATGTTTAAATTCAGCTTCTCTTGTTTGACATCGCATTCCGCAATATTCAAAGTAAATTGGCGAGTCTGGGCAAGATATTCCAATGATTGACATCATGAGCATCGATCTTCGCAGTAGGATACGATTACATGCATGAACCAAGTCAGCGAGTCTGACCACCCGATCACGTTAGTCTCTTCTTACGACAAGCACTGGTTGCTGAAGAACAATTCTAACCCGGATCTTCACGGGATTTTAAAGTCAACAAGATACAAAATGACCTTTGCCCACGAAACTTTAATAAAATTGTTCTCAGCAACTCGTTCCCAGATGGCCAGAGAAGGAGTATTATATGTCCGCTTCACATGTCTAGAAGCATGACACAAACACCTGCAGCTGCAGAGATATATCTATTATTGATTCATTGCGTAAAGGTGTTAAAAGGAGTGGTTTGTTTGGTTTGTTGGTTTGTTGTTTAACGCCGCACTCAGCAATACTCCAGGTATATGACGGCGGTCTGGAAATAATCGAGTCTGGACCAGACAATCAAGTGATTAATATCATGAGCATCGATCCACAAAATTAGGATCGATGACATGCATCAACCAAGTCAGCGAGCCTGACCACCCGATCAGGTTAGTCGCCTCTTACGTAAAAGGAGTGGAAAATCAAAGACTATGGTGTGACACATATAATGTTATACCGGAATCGAAGGCTGGCTTTCGGTCAAATTACTCTGCTATTGCCCAGATACCGAGTGAAGAAAAGAGGCAGATTTTACTGTTCTTTGTTGACTTTTCCCAAGCCTTGGCCAGTGGTCATCATAATGCAATATTTGGAAGAAGGTGCTTGGCCAGTGGTCATCATAATGCAATATTTGGAAGAAGGCGCTTGGCCTGTGGTCATCATAATGCAATATTTGGAAGAAGGCGCTTGGCCTGTGGTCATCATAATGCAATATTTGGAAGAAGGCGCTTGGCCTGTGGTCATCATAATGCAATATTTGGAAGAAGGCGCTTGGCCTGTGGTCATCATAATGCAATATTTGGAAGAAGGCGCTTGGCCTGTGGTCATCATAATGCAATATTTGGAAGAAGGCGCTTGGCCTGTGGTCATCATAATGCAATATTTGGAAGAAGGTGCTTGGTGTATATTATTGCCCACAGCAATTCCCTCTGCATTTGCACAAATATATGCTGATGATGTGTAAGCAGTATCAGACTCAACAAACGATGTCAAGAAGGAAATTGATATCTTACCAAGACAAAGATTATTGTATTCACATACGCTGGACTGCACAGGCTTTATGAGAAATGATATCTTAAAGGCACACAGTTAGAAACTGTGATTAATGACAAATATATTAGTTCTTTTTTCACTCCTTAACTCTCATTGTCCAAATCACAGATATGTTTAGCAGCACAAGCCGCAAAATCATTATTATCAATCAAGCGATTTCAACAAAACTTTGGACATATTAAATGTGATGAAATGTTTAAAAATTTGGACTGATATGACCTATAATATGTTATTGATCTGACATCTGGGGAACTACATACTGCAGAGTTATTGAACAAGCCCCGATTAGGTTCTGTAAAAGACATTTCAGTCTCAGCATTAATACAAATAACAACAGGGTACTTGGTGAGTGCGACAGAAACTCTCTACGACACCATTGCTTGTCACGATCAGTCAGCTACAGGATCTTTCATATCGAGGATCACCCATTACCACAAGATGCATTTGTTATGCTCAAGTCTCTGGGTGATTATGGAAAAACAACATGAGCAACCAACATCAGGACTATACTCTTCCAATATGGCTTTTGTTTTGCATGGTTAAGTCAAGTGATCGGTGATACTAACTTGTTTTTAAGTATTTTTAAACAACTTACATGTACTTGACTTTCTAAACCAAAATTGGTATCTGTCCGCAAAGATAGGAAAGACTATGAAAAGGAAAGATTGTTAAGATGGACGCTGTGTTCACCATACCACGAATAATAATATTATATCTCTGACGTCCACAGACTGCACAAGTCTTAAATGTATTGGCCAATGTATATCGAAAGATCAAAGAATCCGTCGCTCTAATAACTTATAAAATTATCTAGATATTCCAAGAAACGATCGGACATTGCTTGAGATTTATCCAGGATATTTTGTGTTATGGGACGGAGGCTTTGAATACTGAATATACTGAACAATACTGTATGTTCTTGTATCAACGAGAGAGAGACGCCCGGGCCAATGCCGGTTTGTCTTGAAGCCCATTAAGATACCAAGTAGCAGTTTAAAATGGATACCCCACTCCTATACCTACAGACTCTTTATCCCCGTAATGCCAAGCGCCAAAAAGTGCCCTATTTTGAAGTATTTTTGGTATGACGCGGTCGGGAATTGTTCCACCGACTTTCCGCTCTCCAGGCAGTCACTCTATCTACTAAACCACGGAGGCGGTCGAAGTCAAACGTGTATCACTTTTTTTATAAATTTCAACAAAATACATGGATGATCAGGATATAGGAAAACAAAGTGATTAACCTACTGCTCGTGTTTCTTACCTGTTTGAAGTACACATCGTCGAGGCCTGAAATACCTATGTAACCATCGATGGGCATCCCCAGGTGTAAAGCTATGAATAGCTAATAACGCCAGAAGTAGAACGCCGGTCGCACTCATCCTCAACACACAAAACATCATCGCCGATGACTGATCTGACTCTCTCGGACGCTCGTCTTATATATCATTCCTAATGTCATCCAGGTAACTCTGGGCCCTTTGTTCATCTTATGTACAGGTGGGCGTATTGTTCATCTCACGTACAGGTGGGCGTAGGTTCGATATTACTACACTATACTTGATCAAAAAGGTTTTTAATTTTTCTGTTTTAGATTCAAATGTCATGAGCTCCCTCTCATGTATGGACAGGGGGAAGTATTTTTGATAAAAATATGTTAAACAGCCTCCAGTGCTGAAATCCAAATTACATTTATAGAAAAAATGCAAATGTTGTTGGTTTACATGCTACACGGGTTACACAGGAGTGTTATGTGGAGTAATGTGTTAGAAAATTGGACTCATGTTGGACTCCTGTCGATATCCAGGAGATATATAATTTGCCAATGGTTACAACAGTTCAGCTGTATGGTTATACCTACTTCTTCTACTGCGATTTGTAAATAAAAGCGACAATACCCTTTCCTTATTAATAAGAATTCAGAGTCGATTGTACGTTTCCAACCATAACATCAGCATGTGTTTATGAATCACTATCAAATAGTGATGATTCCAGGTGTTCGTGAAAAAGCGAGCGTATCCTGCCCCACCGGAACCCGTCATAAACACAAGCAGATGCAAGTCAAGTGTTCACCTGAATAAACACGGGTACAATTGGTACAAGTCAATGTGCGTGATACTGGGATTCGAATTCGCGTTCTGTGGATCCATACATGCCAAAGGACGCATCATTTGCATAGCATCATATACGCTTTGAAGAGAATTACAAAAAATTGAGTATGCCTATTTGTTTTGGAATAGTTAAATGGGTTTCTAAGGAATTAATGATAATGTTATATGATAATTTTCCAATACGGTTGAGGATCTTATTCCAAAGAATAATCATTGCCACTTTCATCGCACATGGAAGACGTCCCATCTCTGCTTTTTTGGTATAATGCTTAGAAATATTTTTCACAAAGTCGCTAGATGTCTTAAGTCTCAGTTCAGTTTACCGAAAGAATAACACCATTTTATACCCAACACCCCTACCCTTTACCCTTTATTTCCCACGTGCTAAGTGAATGCATATTTCATTTCATGCTTATTTCACGATAATTGCGTAAATTCCGTTTTCAATGTCAATAAATTACCAAACGACGCGTTCTGGACGAAGTTATCCTATCAGAAATCACTGTAAAACAAACAGGAAATACTCACATCCCCCGCCAATATGACATGTCGGGTGTGTGCAATGCATTAGCTCCTGTGAACTATGTTCACTGTGCCTTTTTGTAAAGAAATATAGTATGTTTTTCAAGATCTGCTCCGGAAACGAGGACTACCTCCATTTTCAGTCTAAATCAAAGTCGTTGCCATGGAAACTCAAAAAATAACATTTAAAAAAAATCCAAAACTATACCAAAAGCACCAGTTCACCACTAGACCTATCAATGTGCAAAATATGGTGAAGAAAAATGGTACGTTTTTCAAGATCTGCTCCGGAAACGAGGACTACTGCCATTTTCAGTCTAAATCAAAGTCGTTGCCATGGAAACTCGAAAAATATTTTTTTTTAAATCCCAAACTATCAAAAGGCACCAGTTCACCACTAGATCTATCTATGTGCCAAGTTTGGTGAAGAAATATGGTACGGTTTTCAAGATCTGCTCCGGAAATGAGGACTACTGCCATTTTCAGTCTAAATCAAAGTCGTTGCCATGGAAACTCAAATATTTTTTTATAAATCCCAAACTATCAAAAGGCACCAGTTCTCCACTAGATCTATCTATGTGCCAAGTTTGGTGAAGAAATATGGTACCGTTTTCAAGATCTGCTCCAAGATCACTTCGTGGCGGGGGATAATAACATCTGTGACATAATTAACTTCCTCAAACATTTTCGACGAACATTACTTGTGTGTTTCTGTTTCGGGAGGGTATATAATAAGAGCCCACTTTGGCCGTTTGTTAAAATTACAGAAAACGTTGAAATATTGTTACAATAGTTCTGAAGACACGTAGCTAGCCCTTCTTCCAACTATTGTTTCGATCATGATCAAGACAAAATCGAATTATGATCATTAACAAATCTGTGACCATGATGAACTTTGTCCCACATGTTTGTTCTTCTTTTATCACATGTGGCACTCTGAAACTCAGAAGACTTGCTCATGTTCAAGTATCAGAAAATATCTCCCTCCAACGTTTTAAATCAGTCTTTTTAGATTTATTGCCATGGTATTGCATAAGTCTGTAACATGCTTGAACTACTGCAGAAAGACATCAGGTGAGGCCGCGACAAAAACTGAACCGCAGTCACCAACAGCTTCACAGATGGTTTTGTACTAGAATTCGAGTTATCTGTCCCTTGTTATTTTCATGAACATGGCAAACTTGATCGTTCAAGAAGTTTCTGGATGGGACATTTTCTATAATATATTGTCCCTTTCAGAGCGACAAGAAGGCGACGCGAGACCTTTTCGACTTACTTCTAATCTGCTTCCACAATACGGAACAAAACAACACATTCCTTCCAGCTTCCATCATTTCTCTGGACAGGACTGGACAAAAATTCGGGAGTGCACTCTTGTTAATTCTAGGGCCTGTCACCTATTGCTGTTGCCACTTATTTGACCTATTGTACAGCCGTTTTTATTTATTGATCACCTGAACCCGAGTGTTTAAATATATATTATTTATTTTTCGTTGATATTGTGTGGCCATTTCAATATTTCATAATTTAGTTCTGTGCGAACCGATTTCTTGGTTAAACTCTCTACGTTTCAAATTGGAAATCGTTTGATTAAAGGTCTCTCTGAAATAATAACCCTATCATTTTACAAAATGCAAGCAAATGTTACTGAGTAGTATTAGTTTTTTTGACTTCACGTCAGCAATATCTCTCATGATTAATTTTTTTTGGGTGTGTGTCTCTAGAACTGCTTAATCCAAGATCACGATTGCGACACATATGTCGCATGAAGCAGCTGTGTATGACTTACAGTTTAAATGCAGCAATTCCACACCCAAAAATGAGCGATTGAAAAAGGGAGTTGGTTAACTCCGTCTTGAGCAGTAATTCAATAATATCATGGCATTTCAACATTAATGTCGGATGAAAGCCCAACATGACACAGGCGTCCGGTTTAACACATTATTGAAATCCACGATAACGAGCATACTTACAACCAGATAATAATAAACCGGACGAACCAGGAATGCGAACCCACGACCATTGATATCTCTTCATAGCGATTTGAAGCGGCTTAGACGACTGTGAAAACCATCCCCCTTTCCTTGGAACAAAGAACAGATCAAATTAAGACAAGTGGTTGTGTATTATCACCCACATAAAACGTAAATACTATTATCGTGAGTGAGTGAGGGAGGAATATCCACTAATATCACGGCTTGGGGGCACCAGAAATGGGCTTCACACATTGTACCCATGTCGGGAATCGAAATACTACAATAGCATTTGATGTTCTCAAACATTAACGGTCCTGATAAACTACTTGTGTCTGTATAATACCGTGCAAGGATAACTACATCTACGGTATACAGTGATCGACATTATAAACATGACTATTTGTATGGACCGAAAGGATAATACTGTGGTCATGTGAGTATCACGTGACAGACCAGAGCACATCTGTCCACATTTCGATCACCGAAAAACAGTCGAATACTGTTTTTTTTAACGTTTTTTGATAGACAAGAAAGCCAATAATATATTGTGATCATAGTGTACAATGAAACCGATTGATACTAACCTGAACATGTATTAGATCACCTGTTGATCGCTATCGAGGAATATGTATTACATCCATTTAGTCACTATACTTAGTGACAATTTAGTTTCATAGTGTGTTGTTTGAATAAGATAAAATGTATCTCAAAGTTGGTTTAAATTTGCGTTTTTAGATTTTCTGAAAGATTTTCACGGCTGTTCATAAGCTCCATATTACTGGTATTTGTTTGTGGGCCATCACAATTTATGTTTCCAAACAATATTTTTGGTTACTGTTGTGTTGCTGTGTGGATATAGTTTATACAGCCTGATTTTCAGTTGTAAGGAAATTTATTCGTAAATAGTGCGTCAGTGTGTATATTTCTATGCATTATGGATAGACTACTTGGGTCGAAAGATAGACTGAAGCTGATGACAGAATCATGCAGTTATTATTGCTGTGCATATATTGTGTATAGACCTACAAATGTGGTTTGCAGATATAAGCAGCACTTATTGTTTTTCCCTTTAAGTTACATCTATAGGAACATGATAAATCATGTGTTTAACTTTGGCGGAATTTTTCTTGTTAGAACTCACGAAAAATTTCAACTGTTGTTAAATAAACATATACTGGTAATTCGTTCTGACATTGCTGATATGTCTGACAGTCATGTTACAAGAAACTTTTTTTCAGGTGTGTTTCGAACAGTACTCTATGCAAGATCTGCAACAGAAAAATGTATTATCTAGCAAAAAAAAACCCGTTTTTGCAGAAGGAAGGTTTCAGTTGGTTCTTTCAACATTTATCAAAGATGTTTCCGAGAGCGTACTTATCACATGCATTACCAAATGTTTCGAATCAAACGGTTTTGTTCCAGCAAACGTTCCCACGTTATATATACTGAAGACCTGAAATGGCTGTAAATGCATATACTACACTTAATCTTCTGGTGGATGAGAAGGCAGGAATTATGAGGGAAGTCAGAATCGTACTTGTATTATGCCAAATGTTTGTGTTTTTGTGTTCTCAGTACGTGTACCACAAAACACGCCAGTCCTTTAGTTGTAATGCATATTGTGTATACAAGATTGTTGTGTTATATTTCGTTATTTCTTGCAGTTTGTGTATCAGCTTGGTATTATATTCAGTTCATAATATTGATAATAAGAATGGGTTTAATTATTATAATGGATAAAAAGGAACGTTTCAAGTTATTATCTCCTGAGTCAGAGGTCTCAATAATGTTTTTTTCTTTAGAGAAAATAGTTGGGTTATAAAAAATGCTGTATTAGTCCTTTCAAACGTAATGCAAGGGGTACAGCTATTTTATTTAATAATAACTTTAAACTTGAGGTTACACATACAATGATAGATCAAGAAGGTAATTATGAAGCAATTAATGTTAAAATACATAATCTTGTCTATACACTTAGAAATTTCAATAGCCCAAACGTAGATAAACCAGAATTCTTTAAGAAGATAAATGATATCACAGAAAATTATAATTTGTGATGATTGGAATCTGGATATAAAGGATATAAATAAGGATACCTAGAATTACAAACACAGTAATAATCCAAAGGCCAGAAATGAGCCAACTGGAATTATAGATTATTTAGATTTAAAGGATTCCTGGAGGGAATCTTACCCACATGACAGACGTTTTACTTGGCGGCAGCCAACTCCTCTTAAGCAACATCGTTTAGATTTGTATTTAGTGTCACATAACTTGATGCACTCTGTTAGCGAGACTGACATTATTCGAAGTATTAATTCTGATCAGTTTCCTTGACAATATCATTATCAGAAGTGCAGTGAGGTAAAGGATTTCGGAAGTTCCGCCCTACATGATAAAGAATACCTAGGGAGATAAACACAAAACACAGAAAACTCTACTTAACGACAGTATGAAGATAACTAATGATAAGAAATACTCAATGAATGATCACTTACTCTGGGAAATGTTGTTACTAGAAAATAGAGCAGTGATGATATATTATCCATCAATTATGAAGAAAAATCTATAAAAGGGGATAGTAGACTTCAGGATCTGGATGTTAAACTGGACTTTGAGGATATAGAATCTGAAAAGAAGGAACTGTTAGATAAAATAAATAAAGTAAAAACAGATATAAAAGCGATCAGCAAACAAAACACATAGGGGCTATTCTTAAGATCCAAAGCTAAATGGATAGAACATGGGGACAAACCTAGTAAATATTTTTAACATTTTGAATTTAGGAACTTTCTAGATAAATCTATTACAGAATTAGAGAATGGTGATGGCGCAACAATTAGACACCAAAATAATATACTTGAAGAAACAAAATTGTACGACAAAAAGCTGTATTCAGAAGAGGACTGTACCCAAATAATTTGGAAGGTTTATTTTTAGGAATAGATGTGCCAAAATGATCGGACGATATCGCCTGTACTTTGGTGGGGGAATTAACTTACGATGAAACTTTATTTGCATTATAGAAAATGAAACATGGAAAAAGCCCAGGACCTGATGGTTTCACGTCAGAATTTCTGAAGTTTTTCTGGAATGACATTGACCGATTTTTAGTATAATTTCAGTAAACTTTGCATATAATAATGGATCATTATCTAAAACACAAAAACAAGCCTACCAAAGGGTAATATATCAAATAATATTTTGAATTTCCTTGTTAAATACATCATATACACTAGCAGCTGCTGTTGTCGCAAATGGGATTAGAAATATTTTGCCGCTTGTAATGAATGAAGATCAAAAGGGTGTTGTCCCTGGAAGGTATATAGGGCATTTTACAAGATTAAATTACGATTTAGTGGCCTATTCAGAATCCTACCTAATACCAGGCTTATTACTACTTATTGATTTTGAGAAAGCATTTGTCACTTTTGATAGAAAATTTATTCTAATGTATTGACATTTCGGTTCTAAGTATATAGAGATGGATCAGTATTTTTTTAACGACATACAGCCGAGTGTCCTAGTAAATGGACATTGTTTTATGGTTACTTTAGGCTGCCGACAAGGAGACCCAGCGTCACCATATATTTTTATATTGTGTGCTGAAATATTTGCACTTCTGATGAGGAACGATATGAGAATTAAAGGCATGGGAATAGGTAATATTGAATATGTTTTAGCACAATTTGCAGATGATACCACAGTAACCTTAGATCGAACAGAAAAGGGCCTATATACAGTTTTTAGTATACTAAATTTCTTCACTAGATTTTCTGGTTTAAAGGTCATTGCTGTTTAAAGGTAATTAACAAAATTAATATACAGGAAAAAAGATATCTAGATATAAGCCCTGTATGGAATAAAATTTTGACTGGTCTAAAGACAAATTTTAAGCTTTTGGGAATAGATTTTGAAAGAGATCCGAAAAGATGGTGGATATTACCTACATGTATATAGATAAACTTGATAAACTGCAAAAGAAATGTATTCATGGTCAGTGAGATCTTTGACAGAAATGTAGCTTCTGCCGAAACTGAATCATCGTTTTTCTTCCATACCAAACCCTTCGGATAACCTTATAGAACATTTTCAAAAAGATGTTTTGGCTTTAATTGTGAAGGGAAACATGATAAAGTAAAAAGAAATATTATGTCACAACCTTCCAGAAACGGCCAACAAACGGGCATGGGTGAGAAGATTAGTCAAAAGTAATCATAAATAGACCTCCGTTTCAACACGTATTCTCACTTTAAATAGACTTTGGTGGCAGATCCGTTTTATATGAATACGTGTATTATCCCATATGTTTCAAATTTGTTTTGGAAAAGATGTGGTGAAGGTGTGGTCAGTATATCTAGAAAAAAATGTTATTTAAAGGTAGAGGATATCGTGTTAATCCTTTTGGTATAATAGTAATTTGACGATAGATACTAAACATGTATGTTATGCTAAATGGGCAGGAAAAGGAACAAATGTTGTTAGTGATATCTTTACTTTAGATTGCGAAATTTTGAGTATTAAAATTCAAGAAACAATCGAAATTTAAAATAGATTTTCATACATTCAGGGGTATTAAAATGCACTATTGGATACTGTCAAATTAGAAATATTATAAATGTTGGTAAATGTTGAAATGAAGATGTATACTGCCTTTCAAGGGAACCAAAATGATTTACTTTATCATTAAACTCAGGATTTATAAATAAACATCAGGTCAACAGAAATGGGAATACTTGCTTCATAAAGATTACAAGAAGGATGGGTGGGAATCCATTAATCTAATGGCTTCAAGGTGAACACAAAATGTGAATATGAAGTGGTTCCAATTTAAAATCATACATTACATAATGTCAACAGACATGTTTTTGTATAAAATTGAATACATAGACTCCTTTTGTGAACTGGTACCAGAGACCACAGAACACATATTGTCTGATTGTACTTATGCTGCTCTGAATGTTTGGAAAGATACTAAAAAAATGTCTTGAAAGGAAAACTGAATGAATAATTAATTTTACTGGTGAAAATATTTTATTTGGTTTCAGAGAAAAACAATAATCCCTTAAATGTAGTATGTTTGGTCGTAAAATAAACAATTTATTAAAATGAGCAGAAACGAAAACAAACCTTTTTTAAACGAAATCAAAGAGAAGTATTAAAGTACTACCAAATATCTAAATATGTTGCCTTTTCAAATTGTAATCAATCACAATTTTATGCCTTTCGATAATCTTTTCATTCTCTTTTTTCAGATACTGATTTTAGGAGTGTGAGGAATGCAAATGCTCAGCACTCACCGGTAATACTTCTGTATGGTTGAGCTGAATATTTTGAACTGTCACTCTAAGTTTTAAGAATGTATACACTGTTGCAGCTGATGAAAAAATAAATATATCTTTGTATCATGTACTATGGGGAAATATTAAATACTTGATCAAACTACAGATTTCAGATCCAGAAATTTTCCCATATCGGTCCTACTGACCTTCTGTCAAAATAATAGGTATTGCTTGATTTGGATGTGTCGCATCGCGTACCAGTTGTGCACAGACAGTCTAACAGCCTCTGTAGCTCATCTGACTTATGAAGAGATAATTTGATGACACTTCTACCTTATTTTGAATCGTGTTGCTTATCGCCGCACCTTTTCGACGGCGTTCTGTAAATAATGGAGTCTGGACCAGACAATCCAATGATTTATATCATGAGGATCGATCTACGCAATTGGGATACGATGACATGCATCAACCAAGTAAGCGAGCCTGACCACCGAATCCCGATGAACCATGTACTATGGGGAAATAAAAATATTTAATAATATATAAAAAATACTCTTAACAAAAAGAAACGCAATACGGATATTTTTGGCCATGAAAGCAAAATTAGCGGATAAAATAAAGAGGTTTAATGTATTATAGTGTCAGTGAGCCATTTCCCGGATCAAAATGATCACAAGGACATGCAAACCATTAGTCGGGAAACACGTACGATTTGGAAAAACGCACCCAGTGCATTAACAAACGGGTCATGTAGCTGCACACACTGCACGTGCAGCAGCACTACGAACAGTATTAAAGTGCAGGGTTTTTGATTGCCTGGCATCTGCGTCAATCGAACAGTAACGGATCAACAACATGCCAAGATTAACAGAAGTGCAAAGCAACAACGTCATAGGCCCCTTGCAGGCAGGGGAATCCCGATCAGCTGTAGCCAGGGTTTTCAATGTAGCACCCAGGACATTCACAAGACTTTGGAATCGGTTTCAACAGCATTGGTCAACACGTGATCGGCCAAGGTCGGGACGACCAAGAGTAACCAGCCCCGCCCAAGATCGCTGCATACCACTGCGCCACTAACGTGAATAGACGACCACAGCCATCTCAACCCGCCCAAATACCCGGACTGGGCAGAATCTCTCACCAGACCGTACGAAACCGTTTAAGAGCAGGAGGTCTACCAGCAAGACGTCCTGTTCGACGCGTCATATTGAGACGACAATATCAAGATTTCTCCTCCATCGAGGTGATGGAAGAGCACGGGTCTACAGACTTCGGGGAGAACGTTACGCCGTAAACTCCTAATAGCAGGCAACGGTATATTCCAGCAGGACAACGCTCGACCGCGTACAGCAAGGATTACTGAAAAACAACGTTGATGTTCTCCATATCCCCGGATTTGAACCCGATAGAGCAACTGTGGGATGAATGGATAGACGGCTACGCCGACGTCAACCACAACCCCAGACGTTGCAGCGGTTTGCTTTTGTGTTGCAGGCCGAGTTGGCTACCATTCCCCAGGATGTGATTCGCATACTGGTCTCTTACATGGGAAGGAGATGTCAGGCCGCAATCGATTCCAACGGGGGACATACTCGTTATTGATGGTAGCTGACCTTCACCATGGAATTTTCCTATGTACCGATAACTGACATGACTAAAATCACCAAGTGTTCTCTCCACAATATTTTGACTCAATACCGTGTACGGTTCCTCGTATAAATGTATTTTCCTACCCCATACAAATCTGGCTTTGCGTTTATTTTTTGAAGAGTATATTAAGGATTATGGTTCGTCTTTGAGACAGGGATTTGGTGGTACATTTGCTGGACCCACCAATATCTCTCTCTTTGTATAGATTTTTATGGAGTTTCGGAATCCATTACAAAAGTGGAATGGACATGTCTTCGTGTTTTAGAGTCAAGGCAAAAGATGACAGAACTGACTTGTTTGACAGATTTCTTCCGAAGTTAACACACTGGCCTTATATGTGGGATTATTTGATGTGTCATTTATACCAAGTACTTTGATCAAACAATTAATGTTGTGATGCTTACATATAAATGGTATGTTATTTGAGGCCTTGTCAGTGTGAACAACTAAAGGCTTGTCGGAAAGTTAACGATCATTCCAGTTTGGTTCGTGGCTTAAAGTGGAAGCAATATTCACCGTCTTCCGTTGAGGTTCATGTTTACTTCCTGTTTCTTGTAACTGAGCGAAAATTGTACAACATGTCATCTCCCGATGCAAAGTGCACCCAAGATTTATTGATGAGATCTGAGGTTAATCGTCATGTTGCTGATGAACGTAGAAGAGGCATATGTATCAGACCCTTTCGCAGGGAGGACGCTGTAGTCGGAACTCTGGTTGGTTTACTGATGTTAGCAATCACCATTTTGACTGTCGTTTCGAATTGGAAAAATAAAACTTCATAGCAAATAGACAGTGAACTATTTTTGGCGACCCTCCTATTGAACCAACCCTCAGTCTACAGTCTATCAACGTTTCTTCACAGTGCTCGAACACACAGTTTGTCTTATCCTATTCAACACGAGCTTCCGTTTGTCGTAGCGAAAATCGCGACGTACTTGACGTGAGACTGTTTCTGAATGAGAAACCAACAATAAAAGGTATCACGCTTACTCAGGGCGAATGGAAAATGATCTTACGTCTGAGACCTTTCATCCGTGCACAAAGCAGATCCATGAATGAACGGACAATGAATAAACGATCACTGCCTGAATGATCTCCACGAACAATTTAAAATTACATATTTAGGCTATGAACAATGGGCTAAAAGACGATGAAAAGAAGAAGAAAGTACTCCAAGTTTACTACACTCATCAATGAAAACCTACATGCCATAGAATATAGCACTCGAACAGAGTTGTAGCGATATGTACTGGAATAAAAATACTTGAATGTAAATGATAAGATTGTTACTCCTTTTGCCACGATAGTCGAGACACTTTTACCTCCATCGAATATGCGTTTAAGGTAAAGTGCATGTACGTGTGTGTGTGTGTGTGTGTGTGTGTGTGTGTGTGTGTGCTTGTACTAGTCCGCACTGATGCCGATTTATAGTGCTAACCCACTGAGATACCATGTCGCAACTTAACATGAATACATCTCTCAGACACAGTATACTGTCTACGAGGTACACAGTCCTTGTTTTATTGAATGCCAAGCGCCAGACAGGGAAACAACAAGTACTATCTTTAAACGTCTTTTGGCATGATGCGACTGGGGATCGAATCGCGAACCTTCCGCTCTTACACTAGAGCAGTGAGACGGTCCATGAAATAAAGAACACATTATAGCTTGGTTTTACGTTTTGCAATATGTATAGTTAAGAATAAAACATAAACAAAAAAAGTGAAACTTAAAAAATGAGAATTTATTTTAAAAACGCATTTCTAATTTTCGATAACATGCACACTCTCTTCATACGATGGTAGCAGTTCCCCTCTCGCGTTGAAGGGGGGGGGGGGGGGGGGGTATTAGGAGAGTGGACGATATGCGGTGGCTGCAGACTCTGCGTAGTGGTGTTGGGGGAACCGTCTGCCATCCAGATGTGGAAGGCTGGTGTGAACCTTGGCATGCAATCAGTACTGGTTTCGATGATGTGGCTCGTTGTTCTATCAGAGAGTAAACAAAGAAAAAAAGACAATGAGTTCACAAATAATGATTGTAGGAGGATTTGAAAACGTAAATGTATATAAAGTATCTCGTCTTTACACTGTAGACTATTATAAAAGTAAATGTATATAAAGTATGTCGTCTTTACACTCTGAAGACTATTACAAACGTAAAAAGCTACAAGGCTCAATACAACAGTATATATAGGAGTTGTTGAGGTTGCGGTAGAGGTGGGGGTGTTCATAGTATCGGTTGTGGCAGTCAATGCAGTCCCAAACTGCAAGTCTTCTATGATGTTCAAAATGTCCTCTCTTCGTTTCACGAGCGAATGAAAGGCATCGGCAGTCAAGCGGACTACGTTTTCACTACCATCTATACTTTGTTTTTTGGTGTGAACATAAACCCTCTGGTTTGAACACCGTTACATCAACGGTGTCGTTAAACCAATACTTGACTCTATTGATCGACATCTCTTCTTCTTTTCTCTCGAGTAGGGTGAATAAAACAATGGTGTAGCAAGACCCCTTACCGATTGGAAGGTTCCAATTTTTAGACCATGAAGAGATTGAAAAAAATGATTGGATGTCTGTCCCAGATGAGGACGATTATGGCTATATTACAGAATGTGACCTAAAGTCATACACGCATATTGCCAACCTGTCTGAGACACAAAAGCTCTTTAACTATCGGCTGAGTCGGACAAGGATGACTTTTGAAAACACATTTGGACGGCTGAAAGGACGTTGGCGATGCTTATTGAAACGTCTGGATGTTGATGTTGATTTTGTCAGCAGCATCGTCACCACTTGTGTTATTTTGCATAACCTATGCGAAATGCGGAGGGAAAATTTCACGGCGGGTGAAATTAATGATGAAGGTGATGAGGAGGAAGAAAATGGAGATGGCGAGGAAGTCATATTGGTGCAAAGGAACTGAGAGACGATGTCTAAAAATACTTTTCAACTCACTGAACTCCTTAATAATTACTAAACAGTAGTGTGGGTTTCAAGACCACGGTAGTGTTGTAACAGTTCTATTGTTCAGTGACTGATATTTACCAACAGTATGTGTAGCCATGTTCGTTGGCGTTTGAACAGAAGCATTATATTGCAATTAAAATCTTTAAAATTTATTCCCACTTTTCATTTGTCTCGCATCTATTAACTTGAAGAATACTTGAACTTGACAAAATAACGACTAACAACGAATATATTTTCCGAAAAGCTCCTTTTATTTGACACAAAATATCTAATATCCTTATGCGGATAATAAGAAAGTGATAAATCGTGAAAAGTAACAAAATGTACTGACATCTGCGTCAGAAGGTAAACAATAATCCGAATATTTCAGTGATAGTAATTAGTTCTAGGGACTGAATTAAATGTTTGCAAAATGTTTTCAAACACGACACATTACAACTGATAGAATGAGTTTCCTGATTCTTCATAGGACACATCTGACTGATCCATAGATGGTCGTCGTTCTGGTGTACTGTATGCCGGATACTGCTGACCTGGCGGATTCCAGGTACCTCCAAACATGTTTGGCACTTGGGTGTTGAAGTTCTGGGGTAGGGGATGCTTCACACGACCTATGATCATCTGCATTATCCGTAATTGATGATCTCTTTCCTCTCGCTTCAGTCGTTCTTCAACTTCTAATTTCTGCTTCCGTGTCAAGCTGTTTTTCTTCCAATTACATCATTAGAGTTTCAAATTTGCTGTTAATGTCCGAATATACCTGCATGACCGTTCCGAGAGCGGTCTCCAACCTTGTTATTTTTTATTCTCTTGTCTGTCTTCACATCTTTCTTCTTTGGTTCCCTATTATCTGTCTTCCCATCTTTTTCACATCTTTCGTTTGTCTTGCCACTCTTATTATCATTTGAATCGTCATTATCTTCAACTCTGTCAGCTGTATCATTTCCATCATCACCCTTCTCTTTCGCAGGCTCTTCTGTCTCGATGTCATCTCTTTCATTGTCCTCAAATTTGACCTCCACTTCTTCTGAGTTATCGCTTTCATCTGTCATGTCCTCATTCGCTAAACGCTAATTTCGAGCCATGCTTTCCAATAGATTTACAGGGGAAGTCGCTGGACTTTGTCCTAATATCTCATTCAGGTTGCTATAGAGTTTTCGCCCTTTACCACTTGTCTTCATGTTTTTCTTGCAATCCCAAAATGTTCTCTTCAACGTGTGTATGCGTATTTTGCACTGTGCACTACTCTTATGAAATCCTTCCATTTCCATTTCAGCTGCAATCATTGTATATATTGCTCCTTTATTCCTCTTTGGACCTTCGAGCTGTTCTTCAACATTTTTCTCATTTCATACCGATAACAAACACTCTGTCTCTTCATCACTCCCAAGAGAGTCCACGGGTAGACTTCCTAGCATTTGTTTTAGGGTAATAGCTCTTATTTGGTGGCATTTTCTATGGCAGACTTCTAAACCATGCACACTCCAGACGGCTGTCTAGAGGAGAATAGCTATGATGCAATCCCTGTTGCTAAATATAGCTCATGATGTCAATCACTGGATTGTATGGTCCAGACTCGATTATTTACAGACCGCCGTCATATAGCTGGAATATTGCTGATTGCGGCGTTAAACAACAATCGAACAAACAAAACAAAATATAGCCCTTATGAAATTTCATTCGGAATTCTTTACTGATTATCAGTATCTTGGATTTGATATGCTTACGTAAGCAAATAGAGAATCTGTTCACATGACCAGAAATACTCCAGGAGCATTTATACTTATGAGTAAATATACTTTTACTAGACCTCATCAGATGTAGCAACTACTCCTGGAGCATATTTACTGGAGCATATTTACTCAAGTAAGCAAATGCGTTCACAATCCACCATAAATTAATTTACTTATGTAAGTATATATACTCACGTAAGTAAAGTGTCCATGTGAATGGGGCTTAAACTGAACAAAAAACAGCAAAGGGAGTGAAACGCTCTTGGGTAAAAAACATCTGCGGCACGATATGTTAAAGGAGTGTCTTTTCAATAGGAAACAGTTTTGGGCTAACTTCAATCACATTCGCTCATTTAACAATACACTTTACACAGTGAAAACCAACAAAGTTGCAATCACACCACTCGACAATAAAAGATACATTCTTGAGGACGTCATACACACTGTACCCTATGGTTATAATCCATTTGATTAATTGTCGTGTCCACAGGGGAGGTCGGGTAGCCCAGTGGTTGAAGCTTTCGCTCGTCACGCCGAAGACCCGTTATAATCTGGCGATTAAGGTGGATGAGGCAATACTTTGAACCCGTTCCGCTTCACTGCGGCAACCGCAAGTCGACAGGTGTGCACTCTGGCATTATCATGTTGGAGCAGCACACCTTTTCGTGATCTTTCACGACGTTTGGCAAGAATAGCAGTCCGCAAACGGTCCAGGAGATCGGAGTAGTACTCTCCAGTAATAGTCTGGCCACGTGGCAAGTAGTCAATGAGCAAGACCCCTTTGGTATCCCAAAAGATGGTTGCCATGACTTTGCCAGCCGATGGTTGAGTCTTAAACGTTTTGGGACGGGATGAAGCAAAGCCAGTCCACTGCTTACTCTTGTTCTTTGGTTTCTGGGTCATAGTGGTGTACCCAGGTTTCATCACCAGTAACAATTCTCTCCATAAAGTTGTCTGCATCCCGACTGCATTGCGTCAAAAGTGCCTGACACATTGACGCACTTACAGCCTTCTGATGATCACTCAGACTTTTCGGGACCCATCTGGCAGACAGCTTCCTCATACCCAGACGATCATGCAAAATGGCATGGACACTTCCCTCTGAAATGTCCAAGGCCGTCTTTGACAACCAGTTGTCTCACAGCTTCACTGGTTTGGTCATTGGTCACCTCTACAGGCCTGCCAGGGCGTGGCTCATCTTCCAGGTTCACCCGACCCCTCTTAAATTCTGCAACCCAGAATTTGACCAGTGCATACGAAGGTGCACTGTCACCATAAACATCTGACAATTCGTCATCTATCTCCTTTCCCGGTTTCCCTTTTAAGTAGAGGTACCTAATAACAGCCCTGTATTCAACCTTTGACGAAAATTTGGCAGAATCTACCCTTGCCATCTTTATAGATCACGTGTGTGACTTCAAATACAATTTCCTCAGTGAAACTTTGTCTATGCACGTGACATATATTGGTGCACAGCACGTGACAAACATGCAACCGTTAAGATCTGATAAATAGCTGGTTATATATTGAATGGCCCTCGTATATTAACTAATGTTGAGGTAGTATTTACTTTAACAAAACTTACAATAAAAACAAATTGCTATACAACCTACAGACCATACTAGAGCTTTTATTAAAAAAATATTTATAACGTATATACTTATTCACTTAATTATTTATTATCATATAAAATACTGATGCTATAAGAGGCATTTCGAATCTAATTCACATTGATCGGAAAATATCTTAGATGTAGACTGTCAAAAAATTACAATAACAGTAGCATTGGACAAAATTGAAACATTTATTATTATTATTATTATTATTATTATAAAACACCATTTTTAATAAATTAAAAAAAAAACTAAATCAAAATCACATTGATAGAAAAATATCACAGCGCAGTAAAAATAAAAATAAAAATTATTGGTAATAATTTAAAATACTAAATCACTGAATATGTTATAAACCTTACTAAACCTTATACTATAAGAACCAAACATCTAATTCACACACTAAAACCAACAAACAATTAATAAAAAAAAGCCCAAAAAGCAAAAAGCAACACAAATTCTGTTAGAAACCTCATATATACATATATACCGTATTCGACGTAATAAGCGTCCAGGGTGCTCTCAAAATTAGAAATAGGGGACCCTTATTAGAATAAAAAAATTATGAAACAAACCCAGAGTTGAGAGCCTGAAATAATACAAAAGAAAAGTCTGTGCGTATAATACACGACAGATATATTTCTCCAGAATGTAATTGCCCATAAATAAGGGTGCATATAATATACGAGTACACGAATGAATAAGTCTTGTGTACATTTTGAAGGGGCGCTAATTGCGATTGTTCACTAACCAATATATTAGCAAATATCGCCGCGGGTGCTTATTAGAGCAAGGACGCTTATTACGTCGAATACGGAATATATACTCACACACATACATGACAAAGTAATAAGCTACCCAAACATTTGCCAAGGACCAATACGTTTGGTGTAAAACAAGACAGTTGTAGGTTGAAGTGGAAACAATAAAGAAGAGTTATCAGTGTCATTATCAACAGAATATTAGCATTTAAATAATAGATGTTATAAAGAGTGTCTTAGTTTTTCATTTACAGACTTAGAATTGCAAAGAATTGGTCCTTGCCAAATGTTGAGAAGTATCTTTTAATTAACCTTAGACCTTGTCATGTATGGATGTGAGCTTGGAGTGGGAGCAACAGTGGGGGTGGAAGAGGTAGAAAGCGGGAACAGTTCAAGGCTATCCGGTGACTGATTCTCACTTACTGTTGCTGCTGGTGAAATAGGTGCAGGCAGTTGAGGGTGGAGTGTTGGAGACATGGCGACAGTCAGCGACTGATTCCGTGGTGATGACAATGGCGATGCTCTTTGTGGTTGTGGAATGAGTAGTGAGTGAGTACGGTTTTACGCCGCTTTTAGCAATATTCCAGCAATATCACGGCGGGGACACCAGAAATGAGAATGAGTGGTGACAAGGTTGGTTAGTTGGTTGTTGTTTAACACCGCACTCAGCAATATTCCAGCTATATGACGGCGGTCTGTAAATAATCGAGTCTGGACCAGACAATCCAGTGATTAATATCATGAGAATCGATCCACGCAATTGGGACTGATGACATGCATCAACCAAGTCAGCGAGCCTGACCACCCGATCCCGGTAGTCGCCTTTTACGACAAGCGAAGTCGCCTGTTTCGGCAAGCATGGATTGCTGAAGACCTATTCTTCTTCTAATCTTCACAGGGGCGGTCGGGTAGCCTAGTGGTTAAAGCGTTCGCTCGTTACGCCAAAGACCCGGGTTCGATTCCCGACATGGGTACAATGTGTGAAGCCCATTTCTGGTAATATTGCTGGAATATTGCTAAAAGCGGCGTAAAACCATACACACTCGCTCTAATCTTCACGGGTCGAGTAGTGACAAGGAGAGGCTGGATGTTTGTGAATGTGAAGTTGAATGCAATGATGCTGGTGTTTCACTGTGAGATGGTAGCAGCTGCTGTTGTTGAGAGGAGAGATTTTAAATGCAGTGCCTTATCAACTTTAGTAGAAATGAGAGAATTGCAATTAGCAAGATCACCCCGCACAACACCAGCACTGACAGCATTAAAGCATAAAACTATGCTCCTGGAGTTGGTTGTGGTGACTGTATGCGATGTTGACACGGAGGTTGGGGGTGGAGGTGGTGGAGAGGTCTATGGATGATGATCTGCTTGTATCGGTTGTGAAGGTGGCATCCGTTGATGGTCTCCTAGTTGTCGAACTAGAGGTGGTTGGAGTGGTGGTGATGTCATATGATGGTCCTAACACCAAACATATAATTCCAGAAATCAAGCAAAATCAGGAGGAGGGAGACAGACTTTGTCGACCCCATCTTGTTGATGTACCATACGACGGCTGCATTGTCTGATTGGATCATGACTGGCGACGATTGTAGAAGATTCGCCCAATGAGTGATGGCGAGAAAGACCGCTTTGAATTCGAGAATGTTGATGTGTAAGCTTTTGTCGGTACTTGCCCATCGCCCTGCAGTCGGTAGGTCGTGAAGATGAGCACCCCAACCGACTGTGGAGAAGAAGAGGCGGTGTACCAGTGTAAACGGCATCAAGGAGACTGGCGCAGTCATTCGACTCCTGAAGCCACCAGTGAAGGTGATCGCGGAGGTTCAGCGGGAGCCGAATCTGGAGGAAGGGCCGGAGGAAGCACTGTAGTGGGCGTAGGTGTAATTGACCTCGCAAGGTGAGGGCTTGACCTCAGAAGTCCGAGGAGTTCTTGCCATTGTCGGAGAAGTAACATCTGAGAGCAAATGCTACATGTGTCTGTATTTTTGCCCACCTGTCTTGGGGAACAAACATCTTTCCCACCCGAGTGTCGAAAAGGGCTCCAATAAATTGGAGACGCTGAGTTGGGATTGTCTTCGACTTGAACTGGCATGAACCTGGATAGAGTCATCTATGAAGGCCTCGAAGACAATGCCTCGGCAATGCAGGAACTGTGCCGGTGAATCGTATTGGCGAACAAGAAAGGCAAAGACCAAGGGAGTTGATACAATCATGCCTTAAAATGGTCCTCCCAAGGGCAATACTGGAGTATACCGCGTCGACGTAATGAAGTAAGGGAACCCATACGGGACAGGAGGTCCATTACTTCTTGAAACTTGTCATGGCCCCACGAATATGAGCTTCTTCTGATGAACGAGCGCGGGCAACTGACATGGCAACAGCTTCTGTAGTAGAGAGTATGGTTGATAAGAAGGGAAGCGTGCGACGTATAGTCTGGTCAATATGAGCCAATTCTTTGTCCTCCACATTAGCAGAAAATGTAGAACGCTTGGAAGTGATATTATGGATGTCGCTATCTAGTTCTGGGGTCGTAGAGATGAGTTCCAGTGTCTGTGTAGGTAAAGCGAGGAGTCAGTAACTTGTCCCTATGGCCGCAAAAAGTAGCAAAGGCCATATCCAAATTCTTACTCATATCTGTGAAAACTTGTTTAGGTGGTAGGGTAAGAGTGTTCGATGAGGGACCGGTGATCATAAAGCCAGTGGGTCGATCCTCCTTAGTAGTACTGCGGGGAAGTCCCAGTTTATCAGCAATCCAAAATAGCATGTCCGTCTGATCGACTACATCATAGTCACCATGAGAGTAGGCTGACGAAACTGGATCACCGTATGCAGTAGTAGAAGGCATAGGTAAGGTAGGAGTCTCGGCTGATGGGAAGCTACGATGATCAAGCGCCTTACACACCGCGTGTACCAGAGTCTGAAAGTTCGATTTGGGAAACGAGGAAGATTCCGTGCAATGATCCCACGCTGTAGGGAGGAATTGACGATCCTGCGGAGTCATGCGATTCATAGTATGGGAGTGCTGAGGTCGTAGAGGTGAAGGAGAACGGGGTCTAGATCCCTGGCGACGTCTATCCCTTGGAGACCGAGGATGAACCGGAGAATCATAACAATCCGACGTTTGACTGTTTCCTGCATTATAGTCCTGATAATCCTGCTAAGTAGAAGGAGTAGAACTTGGATAAGTCTTTGACCTATGACGACTGTCATCCCTATGATGTTCAGGACATGGTAGATGGTTACTGTCTACTTCAGTATCGCTTGTAGGTGTGCTATAGATTGAAGGACTGGTGTCCCTCTTCTGTATCAGTCGTTGATAGGTCTCCCGTGAGAGTAGTATCATCGGTTTCGTCATCTGTATTGAAGTCCTTAGACGGTTCGTCCTCCAAATACCTGACAAATGCCGACACACAGTGTGTTACTTTCCGTTTTACTTCTTACTGTCCTAATGATGTATCTGTAACGATGCCGTCGCATTTTAATGGCTTCTTCTAATGGAATATTTCCTATCAGAAAATTGTAAAAAGTGTAATGACAGCCTTGAACTGCTGCTTTGTTAGGTGAGATAGAATGACTCTCCGCTGAGCTGGTACTGCTTTACTTATCAGTTGTAGGAAATCAAAACATTGGTAAATGCACTCTGTCATGTCTGTTGTTTTGTTTCTGTCTTTTTATAGATATAAGCCTGTGGACCGTCAAAGCAATATGGTATATCAACGTTAGAGGCGTCTTTTAACGATTTTATGCACGCTTCTTTAGACAGAAACACCTGTTGAGACTCTTTGAGTGTAATTTCCTCGCCTCTGTTAAATTGAAATCTTGTAGACACGGTATGAGGGACAATGCAGACGATCTTCCAGCAGTAGACCTTACTCATGTCGTAGTTGCTAGATAAGTGATTGAGAACTCTAACAAAGTACAGTTTTATAACATGTTTAGTCTTTGGGTAAATAGATGGTACAAAGTTCACCTGGTACAATACCAGTTCTCAGACGACCATACTCTGGATTGTTATGGGGAGAAGTGTCCACCAAGAGATAATTATACTTTTTGCCTCCTTCCACAGCATCTCGATATGATTCTGTAAAGTATTTGGCTTGTGCTGGAAAGATTTGTGAGGCTAGAATTTTGTGTTCATTCTCTGAACGGGGATTGGACATCAAAATGAAAATGTGTGTATTTAATTTAAACTTATTGTGCGAGCGAAAGAGGCTATAGGGTAGGCCGATTGTTGAAGATTAATCACGCTAATACCCAAATGATGAGAGTGTGTTGTATACAAGGTTAACATAAGCTTACTCCCCGCTATTTCCATCATAAGATTATCGAACACCAAAATCATATTGTTGTGCGAGGTTTCAGAATGTAACAAAAGTAACAAAATGACGCTGCGTTTGTTTTGTTTAACATTGCTCCCATGATGCATGTTACATTACACTTGCATAGCCATAACCATGGTACACGATATGGAGAAATTGGGAAATGTATACAAGTTCTTCACATTTTAGAGAGATAGTGGGAAAACATTTATGAATTATCGAACTGCCCAAGCTATATGGTTTTCAATTCATACCATCAAGTCTACGGTATGATGAATAAACCAAACAGGTATATGGGTGGTCTCAAAAACAAACCTGGGGCGTAAAAGGATATTAGACAGCTTTGATACAGGGTGATTAGGTGTATAGTGTACAAGCTTTATGAACAGAAGGTAACCCTAACCCTGACTTGCAGTAGAATTTAGAAGGAATAAAAAATACAGTTAATGTTAACTGCACTAACTATTGCCCTCCAAGAGATGGGATTTCGATACACTGCGCATGGCGATGACCGAGCACTTTTCAGGGGAAAATATTCCATCCTGCCTATGAGGTCACATTGTCTCCGCACCATTCACAACTATCACAGTCAGGGCGTCCAGATAATTTACCTTGATGAATCATTCCGCTAACTACCTGTGGCTATCGGCAGATGGACAAAAAGCATCCATGGTAATCGTGTCATTGTTTTGCAGTGTTCTTTTATATGGGGCTTTTTGATGGATGTGTGCTAGTTTTCGATGCGAAAAAGAAAACTGGTGTTTTTCGTAAGGTAATTATAGGAGATGATGTGTTCCTAGACTGGTTGGAACTTCAGCTATTTCCCCTTTTATACAACGTCAGTGTCGTTGTCATAGATAACGTCTGAAGGCGGCCACACAGGAATATATGACATTGTCGACTTCAGACCATATGAAACGAAAGTTGCAACATATGGTTTGGATTGCAGTCCTCAGTTGATCTTTCGGGACGTCATGATATTGACATATATTCAACATGAAGGCAACTTCTATTTCAAAAACTAGGATTCATTTACAAACATCATTGAAGAAAGTTCAGTAAAGTTAGAGGACATTTTACTTTCAAACCCATCTTCATGCAGATATCTTCATGTGGCACAAAAAATTGCAAAACCTATTTTGATAACTGATCCTGATTTCAAATCTAATTTAACAGCGAAAACATACTTCACAAAATCTTTTGAAGACATTTCATATCAAACTAAAAACGTCATATATTGCATTGAATGTACCCTTTGTTGATCGATTTATGTTAGAGACACAACGGAAATTAGCGACACGAGTCAGCAAGCATAGATCGGGCATCAACAAAAATGTTTCCAATTGTGTCTACCAACGTACCGATAATGAAAATCACGCAATCCTTTGCATGAAAGATAGGATATTGGAGAAAATATTCTATCCCTCTAATAGCCTTTAATGCAGTCGAATGTCAAGAGATAATCATTGGATTCGACTGTGTACAGCACTGCCATATGGATGTAATGACAAAATAAAAGACTTTGGCAATCTTTCTAACCAATGAACTGCTTATGTCAATTTATTGATTCTGTTTCGGGCATCCCAAAGACGTCGACGCAGCCATTGTCACAAGAAAGGACGAAGGCTAAATGATGCCATTCTTTGGAAGATGTGTTGCCTCTCCTTCAGGAACCATTGGGACTGCACAAAATACGAATAAGACTTTAACCCTGTATCATTCAAATGAATTTAACGACTCCAGCATCTTTTACTGATGGTTGGATCTACAAACAGTAAGTTCCCACAGTATTGACTAGAGAGTATTGTTTTTGATATCGCTTTGAAACGTTTGGCCAAACCAGAAACAGACTCCACTGAATCAGACAAGGCCACAATTTCTTGAACTTCAAATTTGCAAACAAGGGAAATAATGCCTTAAATAAACTAGTGTCCAAAAGAAACGATACCACGTGTTTGCAACGACATAAAAGAAAAACTAAACAAGGCAGAAGTTTAGGATTGGTGTTATGCTTTTGAGAAATCCTTTCACAACATCTGTACACAAATTTCATTTCAATAAAATCTGTACAACCAATATGACAAGCCTTTAAAGATGGGTGGGGTCGAAAAATGAACATTTCGTTAGAGCACTGATCACAGAAACAACGGGAAATGTCACACCACACGTATCAAAGTCAAGTCAGTAGCGGGTATGTCCACCGTGAGCATCAATACATGCCAGAACACGCCTACGGACTGATGACATCAAACGTCTGATGACGTTGGGAGTGATGCGTTGCCATTCCTCGAGGAGACATCGTTCCAAGTCCTGGACGTTGACTGGAGGCACACGGCGACGTCGGATTTGCCGATCGAGGTGGTCCCATAAGTGCTCGATGGGATTCATGTCCGGTGAACATGCGGGCCATGGCAAAACCTGTGCGTTGGCGTTGGCAAGGAAGTCCTGTGTCAATCTTGCTGTGTGTGGCCTTGCATTGTCATGTTGGAAAAGGAGTCCACGAGGCTGTTGCTGAATAAAGGGCACCACAACAGGCCGTATGATGTCATCAAGATAACGCTGTGCATTCAGGTTTCCACGAATTACGACAAGCATCGTTTTGACGTCACCACATATGCCACCCCATACCATTAACCCTCCACCTCCAAACGGCCGGACCTGTTGGATACAGTTAGGCGCCAAACGTTCACCAAATCGTCGGAATACAAACTACCGTCCATCGTTTCTGAAGATGAGGAATCTGCTCTCATCAGAGAACATAACACGTGCCCAGTCCCGCCGTTGCCAACGTCGAACTCGCCTGGCCCAGATCAGTCTGTTGTTCCGGTGTCGAGGCGTCAGGAGCGGTCCGCGGTAGGGATGACGTGGCCGGATACCATACTGCCGTAGTCTCCTGTAGACGGTCTGTCGACTGATCCTGTGTCCCAGTGCTGTAGCCGCCGTGGACGTCGCTGTTACGGTGCGGTTCCTCAGGTGTAATACCCGGATGTAACAATCTTCACGGGGCGTGGTTACTCGTGGTCTTCCACTCCTGGGCCTGTCTGACGTCTGACCTGTCTGACGTAACCGCTGCATCAACCTGGTGATAGTGATGCGTGCGCAGCCCAACCTTCTGGCGACGTCGACGTGTGACGCTCCTTGTTGGACCATTCCAACGGCTCTCTCTCTCTCGATGGCTGTCAAACGTGGCATATCTTGTGTTCTTTTTGTTGCTGTGATATCAACGTGTCTGATCAGCCGTTTTATACAGTTTTTATGCACGTGCAGAACATGCTAGAGAGGGAAATGTCACTTTCACGAAATTTACGTTTTTTCCCGGAAGTGATCACGTGTTCCCGGTATTTTTTATCGACTATGCTGTGTTTGGGATGTGCAATACGAATTGGCATGTTTTCATACTAGACAATTCACTTAGTAAAAAACAATTTTGAAAATAAGTTGGTATCGTTTCTTTTGGACACTAGTTTATAAGTAACATTCTCAAACAAAGATCAGTTTTCAAACTCCCCCAACATTTCAAATTTCAGGAACCCCTAATCATTTCATATTCCAATACGCACACAATTTCATCCTGGTTGTTGCAGAACGTGAACTTGGCAGCTCATGATGTAAATTCCACTACTTGTGGCTGCCAAGACTCATCAACCTGCAGGTCATATTATTATAGATGACTTCGCTATTGTTGACAATAACAGCCTTCCTCAGTTCTTCAAATATGGACCTAAATACCGTGAGCAACCTCATACCAAATGGGATCACAACTTTAAAATCTTTATGGATGCTGTCGAAGAATATGCCAAAAAAGGGGACTAGGAGAAGACGAAGCTATTGGATGTCTTCCAGAGTGGATTATTACGTCTGTGCGTAATGTTGTCATTGGTAGAATGCACACTCTTAAAAAGAGGAAACAGAATTTGAATAAACCCATTCTTTTCCATCGAGCTGCCATCCAAAGTCTGGCTGCTCTACATGAAAAGTTTGTAAAGTACTGACGGAAATGCTAGAAAACTGCTTTTCTGGCTTCATTTAATTAATACAAGTCATAGTACTATAAAAGAGCATACATCAAAATAACGCAAATTGCCCTAATCTAGCGTGTCCTAACTGACACTGTGATATCATACGCGGCATTGCATGAATGCTATTTAGAAACACGTTTTGCCACGCCTATTTTCGCGCACCTGTCGACAATATCTATCGACCTATTGCCTGGGACACAATTATTAAAGCGAAAACAAAATCATCAGCGTGTACATCGCAGATGCATGAATCATTACCATTTATATTCAACGTCACACCGAATGGTGACCCTTATTTCACAACTAAAGTTCAAATAAAAAAAACTTGCATGTGGTGTGTTGATTCATCTTCTATCGTTTCCGGGTCACGGAAGCATGCAAGGTCAAACGGAAATGTTTACATAGTAATGTGTAGTTTTCTATCAGGATTAAATGTGCAAAATAATTCGTCAATGAAGCACCGACTGTTTGATATCGCCCACCGTCTTTACAGCGCCTTATGCTAAAACAATTCAGCAGGCTAATAAAGGTTAATAAAGGCAATATAAGATGAAATGTGTACGCGTTTATGAATATGTGAGTAATATAAATCATAAAGCTTTTATGATGATGATCATAGCGCTGTGGATGTCAGTCGCCAATACGTAATACAACATTGTCAATAGTCTGATGTCCAGTTGGCATGTAGTGTCGAATGATTTGGACAACAATGCAGAAGATCACTCCATTATTGTTGTATCATGATTAACAGAAGAAAAAGAAGAAGAGGATCGACCCAGTATTGTTGTATCATGACAAACAGAAGAAGAAGAAGAAGACGATCGGTCCAGTATTGTTGTATCATGGCTAACAGAAGAAGAAGAAGAAGACGATCGGTCCAGTATTGTTGTATCATGACTAACAGAAGAAGAAGAAGACGATCGGTCCAGTATTGTTGTATCATGACTAACAGAAGAAGAAGAAGACGATCGGTCCAGTATTGTTGTATCATGACTAACAGAAGAAGAAGACGATCGGTCTAGTATTGTTGCATCGTGACTAACAGAGGAACAACAAGAAGAAGATCGGTCCAGTATTGTTGTATCATGACTAACAGAAGAAGAAGAAGAAGATCGATCCAGTATATGACTAGTTTATTGTAGTTTATTCAGTATCAAAGGTCATATGGCCAAGAGTACAAAACATAAGATACACATTTTGCGCTTGGATAGGTGGGGTAGAAAAATGTAAACAAAACAATATTTATAATGCATTATATGGGCAGTTTTCTTTTCAAATATACAACAATATTGTTATAAGCTTAACATGTTCTGTTGCTAACAATTGATTGAATTTTGCGCGTGATGGATGCAGCTTTCTGTCTTCCAAACTAAAAGGAAATCATATTCATCTTCAAATATAGTATTTCATTTATTGCACTTAAGTAAATCAGTATTGAAATTGTGATTGTGACGAAGCTGTTGAACACTCAGCTGATTTACAAAATATGCGGATACGATCTTTGTTTCGACATTAACGCCCTTATGTATTTCACTGGTTTGAGTATGTCTATGGTTGGCGAAGCTAAGCAGCAGTTCTGGTCAAGGGTTTTGCCATCTGGGTTCCATGTTGGTCTCAATAAATAATTCACATTAAATGTAGAGGTGATCGTGTAAGTGTGTTTCGGTCATTAATGCATTAGGAATAAACATTGTATCAAACGAGCCATAGAGACAGATAATGTCACTTAAATTCTATCGTCACATACGTTTCCTAAGATTGCCTGAAATATTCAATGGTTGTCAAATACTCAGAAAAAGTGCTTGAATGTTTGCAATCTCAGAAAATAACAGCTCAATGATGTCAAAACATAATATGTCATCTTCAAAAGTCGTCAAAAATGAAAGCAAATGCCATCCGCAGTTTACCGAGGAAACTATATGTGAAATACTGGACGTCCTCACAGACACCATGTCTACGGGGATAGGGTTTTAAGTAGTAGGCACCGATTTTATTCCCCTATCTCTATGCATACGGCTCAGAATTTCTGTTCGGATTGTCAAAATCAAATCGAGGGAATTTGGCAAAGAAATTAAAGAAGTTCCAATAATGGTCAGATAGCTAATTCCCTTCCACTGATATACCGGCGTGAGCTAGAAATAAAGGAGATCAGAAAAACCGCATCCTGTGTTATATTTAAATATATCCATCAAGGTTAAGAGTGACACAAAACTATCCACCAGAATGTTTCAATCCAGCCTTTAGATAGACTAAGTTAACTTTGCGTCGAGCAATATTCCAGCAGCTCCAGCCTATGGTGACAACATTTCACATTTTGCGCTCAAATCGAGCATGTTCTTTCCACGAATATTTCAAAGAGCGTCGTACGACTCTTGCTAAATAGTTTTCTGACCAGAGTTACTACATCCAAGACCCGTGAAGATCCGGGGTAGTATAGGTATTCAGCTTGCCGTAAAAAGCGACTATGCCTATCGTAAGAGGCGACTAACGGGATCGGGTGATCAGATTTAAAATCAGATTTGGTTGATACATGTCATCGTATCTCAATTGCGTGAGTCGATGCTCATGATGTCAATCACTGGATTGTCTGGTTCAGACTCGATTATTTACAGGCCACCGTCAATTAGCTGTAATATTGCTGAGTGCGGCGTTAAACAACAGCCAAGGTCAAAGTCATGATAACTCTGAGTTCTGACCGAAATAAGAGTACCTACATGTATCATATTCAACCTGTATTCAACGTTTAACAGCAGTATTCCCACGGAACCACAATATCTATGGCTTCCTGGACCTTCCATATCACCAGATTGAAACCCGATATATAGAACAAGTCAGATCGCAGCGGACGACAGCGTCATACTGAAGTGCAGACACTACAACAACTTGCACAAACATGCCCTACAGTTCGAATAGGCTGTCATCCAAACGTGGGACACCACCACTGACGACGTTTTTGCGTTAAAACAGGCCATCTGGTTCCGCCCTGTCTGTCAGTTATCCATCCCAAACCTGACAAGCCATGTCCTATGGACGATGTCACGGATTTCATATTGTTGTCTACAATGTTTTGTGTCAATGCCTAAACAAGCAGTTTTTGAATTTATTATTGTTGACTTTAATATGAACTGCCGGACAAAAGAAAGGATACATTCATTTATGATGGTGGCCAAAAATGAAACATTTGATACTTGTTCTATTGGCGGTATAGCATGTATCATATGAACGAGTATCTCACAACAGGAGAGGTGAGGTGAGGTGAGGTGAGGTGAAATGGGGTTTAACGTCGCGTCCAAGATTATTGCACTTACATAGCGACTTGCATGCACGTGTGTGTGTGGCTGCTTGTACTAGTCCGGACTGATGCCGATTTATAGTGCTAGCTCACTGAGATACCATGCCGCAGTTTAACATGAATACCTCACTCAGACACAGTATACTGACTCCGAGCCGACCAGTCTTTGTTTTAGCCCCTTAATGCCGAGCGCCAGACATAGTAACAACTAGTACCATCTTTTAACGTCTTTTGGTATGACGCGGCCGGGGATCGAACCCCGGACCTTCCGCTCTCCGGGCAGACGCTCCCCCTCTTGACCACGGAGGCGGTCTTCACAACAAGTGACGTGCAAATCACGTTTGAAGGAACATGCGCGTAGCAATTTTACAGTCGACTGTCATGATCATGGTGAGTTAGTTCACAGATATTTTTAAAAGCGATGATCGCACAAGTGTCCAATGGGGTTTGAATCTGGTGACCGCATAACGGAATCGTTGTGCGCAGCGATGAATTCCAGGAGAACCTTTTCAATGTGCGGCCTACCTTTGTTGTGCTGTACGAGTTTTCCCTGCTGCTGTTGGCGAAGGAATGGTAACAGCATGGGTTGAACGTCATCATTGAAGATCTGGTCGTCGAGGTTGCCATGATGTCCGTTCCCAAAATATCCTCCCACCCCTAAAAACCCTCCCTCCACTGCCACCATATGGATGCACCTCAAGAATGCAGCCTAGCGTCAATCGTAAGGTAGAAGTGTCATCAAATTATATCTTCATATGTCAGATGAGCTTTATAAGTTGATATATTGTCTGTTCACAGCTGGTATGTGATCCGACACACCCAGATCATTACAACGTGAGACCTGTTGTTTTGACAGAAAGTCAATAGGACGTTTTAGAAAGGGAAAATGTATGGATCTGAAATCTGTAGTTTTATCAAATTATATTATATTTTTTATAGAGAAGTGAAACAGTTAGGCGATACTACATGCATCATATCAATGAGTGTCTCACAACAGTGTGTGTGTGTGTGTGTATATTTTGTCAAATGTATGACATGTATTATCTGTAGGAACATATTGTTTATACTCGTCCATGTTTTTGACGGACAATATAATTTACATGTTCAGTAACAGTGAGGACGGGCATCATTGTGTGTTTCCGTGCTTTGTTCAGGTGAACAATTGACTTGTCCTTGCATGTGTTTGTGATGGGTGCCACCTGTGTGGCAGAATACGCTCACATTTTCGCGAACACCGGTTGGATGGCCTGAACCACTTCGGATTTATATCCGACCTCAGGTTGATACACCGTGATATAACTGAAGTACTGTTCAAAGTGGTGTTTAATGCGATCACTGTAGTGTGTTTATGCAACTGTCCAAATTTTGTGTAGTGATGTTATGTAATATGTAAAATAAAGCATATTCAATTAGAATATACTTGCGTCAGTGTATTTTATTAACGCCCAAAACCGTATTTGTTAAACACAGATCATATACACGCATGGTGCCTTGACTTACTATTAGTCTTAATAGGCCATTCCGGAATAAAATAGTTCCCCCAAAAGCGAGGAACATTTGTTTTAGTTTGTATAAAAGAAATATATTCAAAAAATATCCTCATTAGATGAGAGGGTCTGTTAAGAACTACCTCAGTAAGTCAATCACAATGACAGAGCGTTGTAATACATTTACATCAAGTACAAGACGTCAAAATGGCCGACACGATAAATGTGACGGGAGATATTTCCGAAGTTGTTAAATAACCTTTGGCGATTTCAAGCCTTTGTCACCACTGATTAATTGGCCGATCATTGAAAGGTGATTGTAAAGATGTGTCAAATAGATACAAAGGTAAATTCATAGATTGCTGTAGATTGTCACTACGCTAGTTTGGATTTTTGTTGGTTTTTTTCTCTAGGATGGGTTGTAGCGAGGGTATCCTTGAACGGGCATGCAACCAAACTCTATGATCTATTCCAGTGTATGCTAAGACGCTACGCTCAAAATTAAAGGGTCTAAATGATGAGAAACAACGCTTCTGTATGAATTCGTACTAGGGAATTCCCAGGGTTTTCCTTAGGAATGTGGAGTAGTCAGTGCTTACGTAATTTCAAGAATAGTCACGTGAAATCGTCATGTGACCCACCTCTCGCCCTATGGAAAAGCTGTATATCGTGTAAACTTCACATTACAAAATTAGTTACTGTTATAACAAAATGAAACACAACCCATTATCCGATAGAGGTAACTGTGCATAGCGGAGGGATATGTTATCTCAATAAACTTGGTAACATGGTTTGGTTTGACTTCTTGGCGCGTGTCTGAATTCCATTAACATGATACTTATCCTATAACTGACTTATCAGCAAATCTCGCTGCACTGCACTGCGCGCGACAGATACTAGAGCAAGGCATGCCAGGAATACGAAACCTAATGCTTCCGAAAGGAACCCTTGGGCATCACGTGCGTCGGGGGACCAGCGCCATCTGATTGGCCGTTAACAGTTGTACAAGACGGAGCAAAAAGCGTCGTTTTTCCGTCCATTTTGCGCTTGAAAAACTCGACGCTTTCCCGGACACTTTCTAGACGCTAACCAATTAATCAATTTTAATGAATTTTTAGTCGTTTTTCCGTCCAATGACCATATACGGAAAAAACGACGTTTTCGTGTTTGCAGTGTTAGTAGACGTATTTCAACAAAGTGGAAAATCTAACGCCTGTGTCGTGTTGGGCCCTTGTTGAAATGCCATGTTACAACCGAATAACTGCTCAAAACGGAGAAACCCACTCACTTATTTAATCGCTCATTTTTTGTGTTGAAGTTTTGCATTTAAACTGAAAGTCATCATCAGCTGCTTCATGCGACATATGTGTCGCAATTGTGATCTTGGATTAAGCAGTTCTGACGGCACACACCCAAAATATTAATCATGAGGAATATTGTTGACATGAAGTCAATAGAACTAATACTACTCGGTAACATTTGCGTGCATCATTTTTGTTATTATTTCAGAGAGTACTTTATACAAACGTTTAAGGCCGAGTGTTACGAGTTGGTTTCCAAATTAAAGCGTAGAGAGATTAACCTAGAAATCGGTTCGCACAGAACTAAATTATGTAATATGTAAATGGCCACACAAGATCAACGATTAATCAAAAATATATTTCTAAACAATCAAATAGACAATGCAGTTGGTCAAATAAGTTGCAGCAGAAATAGGTACCAGGGCCTAGAATCCATTCCCGAGTGTTTGTCTCTGTGATGGAATCCAGAAAAGTGATGGAGCTGTCAGGATTGCGTTGTTGTAGAAGTAGAAGCAGGTCAGTTCGGAAAGGCATCGCATCGCCTTCTTGTCGCTCTTATAGGCCCAATGTATTCTAGAAACTGTTCCATCCAGAAAATTCTTGAACGATCAAGTTTGCCATGCTTACAAAAGGGCAGATAACTCGAACTCCAGTCCAAAACCATCTGGGGAGCTGTTGCTGACTGCGATTCAAAGTTGGTCACGACCTCACATGATATCTATTACCAGTAGTTCAGTCATGTTACAGACTTATCAGACTTATTCAAAACCAAATCCGTGAATCTAAAAAATACTGATTTAAAAGGTTTGCTGTAGGAAGAAGTTTTCTTACACTTTAACATGAGCATGACTTCTGTGTTTCTGAGTGTTTAGTGTTATAAAGGAATATACATAAGGGACAATATTCCTCGTAGTCACATATTTGTTAATGATCAAAGTTCGATTTTGTCTTGATATTCGACAAATGAGAAAATATCAAGTTCGAAACAAATCACAGTTGGAAGAGGGGCAAGCTTGTTGTCATAAGAACTATGATAATCCATAACAATATTCCAATATTTTCTGTAATTTTGACAGAATGATAGAGGTAAAGTATTTTATAATTGCTCTAAAACTGTCAGTTCTCAAAAAAACTCTCCAAAATAAAAACTGTAATAACGTAACATATTCCTACTTGGGGCCAATATTGAAAACTGTATGCACCTAGCTAACCCTAACTGGAGAGATGTTTTGTCTGCTCGGGAAACACTATATAGAAGACACAAAACTAACAAACATTGAAGAAGTACTATAAGAACCTCTTTGGTGTAACCATCAGTTTAAAAAAAACGATTTCATTATAAGAAATTGTTTTTTTAAGCGATTTTACACTATTACCTTTAGAAAATACCAAATTAAAGGCACAATTATTGACTATTACCAAGTTCTATTAAACATACCAAAATCCTGGAAAGATACTAATAGAAATAATCACATTATTTTATGTAATCAACATTTGAATACAACTTTGATGGACTTACTTGTAGCGCCTAGAGGCTCCAGATGTTTTTTTTATGATAAGACTATAACTACTGCAAATCTCCCAACACGTTTCAGACACGTGGTTGCATTTTGCTCCTGTGTGAGATTCCCCTTCCATAGAGGTTGAAAATCAGCCATGGTGATGAGAAAGTTAACGAATGCTGGCATGCCATGCAGGGCCATTGTAAGACAAATGGGTAGTCATCACAGTGTTTTAACTCGTTTCATTGTCAAACATGGTCAAACCAATGATGTCAATGACAGGCATAGGTCTGGTACGCCAAGAAAGACCTCTAACAGAGAGGATAGACCTCTTTTTCAGGATAGTCAGACGAAATTCATTTCCCACTTCAACAGATTTAAGTCTCCAGTTGATTACCCATCAGAGACTCTCGACGATGACCGTAAGGCCTCGCCTCAGAGCGGCTGGTTATAACGCCAGAAGGCCAGTAAAACGTCCTCATTTGACTTAGAGGCACATGTGGAATCGTCTGTTATGGTGTCGTGCCCGTAGTCGATGGAACTTGGCCAACTGGAGAAGGATCCATTGGTCTGACGAGTGTCGAATGCTGCTACGAACTGTTGATGGTCGAATACGTGTTTGGAGGCAACGTAACACTCATTTTGCACCAAGGAACATCCAGAAGACCTTAGTATGTGGCGGCGGGTCTGTCATGATATGGGGTTGCGTTTCTTTCGGCTGCAAACGTCCGCTGGTGACAATTCTTGGAAACCTGAAAGGCCAACAATACCCAGATGCCGTTCTTCGTCCAGTGGTAGTCCCTCATATTGACAACCATCCTCTTTAGACAAGACCTGTTTAAATGGACGACAATGCTAGACCACACAGACCTCGGGCAGTTTTGGCTTATTTGCGTCAAGAAGCTATTGCCACTCTTCCTTGACCGGCCTGTAGTCCGGATCTTAATCCGATTGAGCATCTCTGGGACATTCTTGGCCGGAAAATGAGACATCGTGATCCCCCAGTTCAAAATCTCGTTGGACTTGAAGCCCCACTTCATGAAGAATGGATCCGTTTGCCTCAGAGAAGCATTCGCCGACTTGTAATGAGTATGAGGCGTAGGGTTAAAGCTGTGGTCAATGTCAGTTGATTATACACACGTTACTGACGTTTCTGTTTTACATTAGACTCTGCACTCCCTAGGGTGTCTATGTGACACCTGATATGGTCTGCTGATATGATCCTTCAATTTCTCGTCTTCGGTAAAATTCCTTTCTGCTCATTTTCGTTTGGGACAACTTTTGCATCACATGAGGTTTATATATACGGCTTATAACAATCGTACATCTCGTAATAATAGTCATCATTAAGTGCCAAAAGTAACAGCTCACAAATGTGGTGAGTGGCGTTTAACTTTTGTGAATGTGTATATATTGGGATTGAAAGCATGTTAAAGAGTTTTGGGCTAAAGTTGAATGTTTTCTGAATACAAATGTCAAAACAATTTACATTTACAAAATGAACTGTTTTACTTGGGTACAACTCTAACATTCTGTTAAATCACATTATACTGGCATGCAAAAAATATATACATGTATCAAGTATTAAGAAAAACAAATGGTCACTCTTAATACTTGATACATGTACATATTTTTAGCATGCCAGTATAATGTGATTTAACAGAATGTTAGAGTTGTACCCAAGAAAGACAAATTGACACCGACCCGTGAAGATTCCGGTGTAGAATAGGTCTTCAGCAACCCATGCTTGCTGTAAAAGGCGACTAACGGGATCGGGTGCTCAGGCTCGCTGACTTGGTTGATGCATGTCATCGATCCCAATTGCGTGGATCGATGCTAATGATATCAATCACTGGATTGTGTGGTCCATACTCGATTATTTACAGACCGGCGGAATATAGCTGGAATGTTGCTGAGTGCGGCGTTAAACAACAGACCAAACCAAACCGAAAACAAATTGTCATTCGAAACGTTACTGAAGACTTTAATAGATATATTTCGGATAGAGAAAACAATTGCACACAATAACAATACAATAAGACAGTTTGACAGAAAATGGAAAGATTTGGCAAATGAACTGTCTAGTTTTTCTAATTTATTTATTTATTTATTATCTTACACAACCAATTTAGTTAATAAATATGCCAAATATTTGCCCGTTTTCACCATTTGTAAACTTTGATGGACACCTGTAGCGAACTTAATCTTGCTGACCTGCTGTCAGCTGTATAGGTAACCTATACCTAACAAGTATGCTACAAGACGTGCGACTCCATGTATAACTCTGTAATGTCATATACTGAATTGAATAAAAAAAAATAATTAAAAATTAAAAATTTGCCCTTTCCTTATATAACCTCCCCTAAAAAGTAACGCACAGGTGGTTTTCTTTTTGAAACATCTGAAAGCTGGAGATACATGTGTACTTTCCACTATTTATACGTGATCGGTTGAGTGAGTGAGTGGGTGAGTACGGTTTTACGCCGCTTTTAGCAATATTCCAGCAATATCACGGCGGGGGACACCAGAAATGCGTGATCGGTTGAATTAAGGGAGATGATTACCAATGAAACTTGACTATGAGTACCATACTTACTGCGGCTTTAAATGATAGACATGTAACTTGATGACATCAATTTTGCAGCCAGCGAACTCAAGGTAAAATGATGCATTGGAAACTGTGTGCTTCACACTCTTATGTTTTAACCCTACTGCTTCCATATCTGGTTCAACACACAATCAGTGATTTTGTTTTGAATTCAGGAGGATTTGTACTGAACCTGTTGGCCGAGTTTGCATTGTGATTTTCGTACTAATAAGTTCCAAAAGAAATTGTTTGAATATTTATTTTTGCTTTTATTCATCAGCTTTGCATGTTTTTAGATCGTTCATTTTTTAGTAAAAAAGAAGATGGAAATTTCGCAGATGTCTGATTGTTGAAAACACTATGGAGGTAATATAAATGATGAATAGAAACATTTTAAATTACAATTATTTTAACTTGCGTGAAAGTTATGGTTATTTATTTGTTACGTGCATACGTGTTCTTTAGAATACATTATTTGAATTTTGATAGTGAAAAATAGGTATGATCATAACTTTGGGGATCCCCATCCCTGACCACCAAATATCATGTTTATGACAAGAGACAAATGGGAACTTTCTTAAATTTTAACAACTGCTTTGTTGTTTACCAAATCAGGACAAACTGGCTAGGTGTCTGGATCCCAAACAAGGCAATGATATCTAGTATAGTTTCATGGCATAGTCATTTTCCATATCCAGTAGATCTCTGAAGATCTGGGGTAAAATAGGTCTTCAGCAACCCACGCTTGCCGTGAAAAGGAGACTAAGCTTGTTGTAAGAGGCGACTAACGGGATCGGGTGGTCAGGCTCGCTGACGTGGTTGATGGATGTTTTCAAACCCAATTGCGTGGATCGATGCTCATAATATTAATCACTGAATTGTCTGGTCCAGACTCAATTATTTACAGACCGCCGTCATATAGCTGTAATATTGCAGAGTGCGGCGTAAAACAACAAACCAACCAACCATGTCCAGCAGAAAACCTGCCATTCGTGTACATCGTAATAAAGTTTACTACAACCTCACGATGAAGTCTTCAATTGACACATCACTACTACTGTTATAAGTATATGGCTACTGCATCATCCCCTGAAGAAGAGATTACACATGAACATGTATACCACTGTATCAAATTTATTAAACATCATGAACATATTCTTCATTATTATGCCATTAAGACCCGACATTTTTACAAGTACAACCACAGTTCAAAAACACTAGATTGAAAGTGATCAATTACTTTTCCAAAATCATTCGATCAAAATATTATTAATTTCATTATGTGATAAAAAACAAAATGCCGAATAAATGGCTTTTCATGTGAATAAAATCCAGAGGCCAAATGACAGTCCCTATCATCCAACACCATTATTATTTATCAAAAGTATTTATTTTTTTCTAGTTATTGTACTAGTCGTTCATTGTTTCCACTAAACTAACCGTTTTACAATGGGAGAAAACGGGGCATAATCGGCGCTATCAAATTCTCTAAAATATAGATGCTAACGTGATTTCATAAATGTGGTCGTTTAATTCCATGTATTATGTATACGATTCCGTGACAACAGTGAGCTGACACGAAATATTAACGCACATATCACTGTTGAAAATGGTGTGTGTGTCATTGTTTACATTTCCCGATATGACGACGACTTTCGAGTCTCAAAGATGCCTAAATAATGCCTCCCTTCACTAAAAGTATCACTAAGGACGTTATGCTCGTGAGGTATACATTGCAGCAGTGTAAAAACTGAGAAAAGATTTAACCACCCTTTCTAGCGTGTTTCAAAAGTAAATACATGTCGCGTCAGCCATGGTTGGTTGTTTAGTGGAGACCGCAAGTCATTGCCTGGGTCAGCATACCCACGGAACCATGCTGCCATCAAGAACGCCTGAACTTCTTCTGAACTGAACTTCTGTGGGATAAACTCGATAGCCGTTTCCGACAACGTCATTCGCAGCCGTAAACTCTTCTGCAACTTTGCCATGCATTGAAGGGCGAATGTCACAAGTGCCACAGGATCGAATTAAGCGACTCTTATATATATGATAAACCTTATCACCTATAATAACCTTTAAAGGTTTATGTTTGGTCAAGGCTAATTATAATTCCTAGAATTAGCTGTCGGGGAATTAGCAAGGGACCGCACACCTTAAAACAACCAAGAGAAGCATCTATTAGTGGCCAGTCTTTATTCCGTGTGTCTCATAAATTATTTACATATCACCATAAAACATAAACAAAGTACAACCTAAGACAATTCAAGTATTCCGAAAATTGTGAGTTAACAGTTACAGTATAAATCTTACAATGTATCATACAATAAACAAATGCATTTAACAATGAAACGAAGACACTTTCCATTTGGTTGAAAATATAATACTCGTGATATAGCGCAACTGAGGACGATGTATTTTAGATAAATAGGATAACTCTTCGGTAAGACACGTACTACATGTGTTACCAATAACTAAAATAATCATACATGATCTTTGCTATTTATGAAGAACGTAATGATAAGCGTTACTTTAATATACCTAGCAGAAGATAACCTAAACGAATAATATGAATACACATACATTAATAAATATCTTACCTCTTACTAAAATAGTCTTACATGATCTTTTTATGTTTATGAAGAACGTAATGATAAGCTTTACTTCAATACAACCTTACTTAATACAACTTTAACCGAATAATAAGAATACACAAATATTAATAAATATCTCACCCATTACTAAAATAATCTTGCATGGTCTTTTAACGTTTATGCGAAACGTAAAGATGAGCTTGACTTCAATACAACCTTACAGAATACAACTTAAACCGAATAATAAGAATACACAAATATCAATAAGATTTGAATCTGCTAATTAAATAATATGGCCACATGTTTTATATCTAATCTACCGTTAATAACCAAAGTCATATGCCCGACGGCATGTCATTAATATTTTGTATGTGTACTATGTAGACATTAATAGAGCTTAATAAGACTGAAAATATAGCAATACATGAGCAACTGAATTAAACAACAAGTGTTATGTGCGCTCACGGGTTTTGAGTGTACAGTATTGTTGCCGCGCTTAATAAGTACATTGTTTAAACATTAATTACATCAAGGGTAGTTTGAATCATTTAAATGGAACACACACAGTAATCATTTAAAGATACATTCATTTACATATACTTCAATTGCAAACATTCAATAAAATATACAATTGACAACAGATGCACAGGAATTACTTTGCTTCCAAGAGCCCGATTATGTGTAATTTTAATTTGCTGAACCAATGTCTAAAAACGTTATCATATTATATTTTATACTATTTTAATATACACTATATTGTTAGATTGTTTCTCGTGCTACGTGATCTAACCTAAGTATAATACTAACTTTACTGGTTACCTTAATCATTATTGCCTAATTTAAAATGTTGATTATATTCAAAGCAACTAAGAATATAGAATGCTATAGAAAACAGGAAAAATAGGAATATAGTTTAAGAACATACAATATATATGAAGTGAAAATATCTTACCTTAAAACAACCAAGAGAAGCATCTATTAGTGGCCAGTCTTTATTCCGTGTGTCTCATCAGTGAGCTCGAGGTACCCGTTGTTGTTGCATTAAGTGTTTAGGAGGTCGCCTTCTGTCTAGGCAATTTCGGCTGACCTGTCCCTCTTTGGGACTCCTGTGTGTGAGTAGGGTACACCTATCTATTGTGAGTTTGGTGTTCACATAATTTCTGTTTTTGTATTGATATGATTTCTATTTTCTTATATTGATATGATTTCATTTCTATCCTTGCTCTGTTTATATACGTTGGAGTAGCTGTCCATCTCTCAGAAATAGAGTTAGTTTGGCCTTCGCTATTGCATCTCTTGGCTTTAGGAGATCTATGACAGATAGCGGATCTAACTGCAATTCTTGTTTTAACCTAGCCCGGGCTGGGGCATGGTCTTGACATTCTAGTAACACGTGATCAATGGTTTCAGCCTGATTGCAAGATGAACAAACCTTGTCATAGTGCTTTTTGTGACCGAGTCTGAGGCGTGAGATAGCAATTTCAATTTTCCTTTCATTTGAGTATGAGTTTGGCTTTTGTTGGACCTTGGGTTGAATTTTGTATAGCCATCTGCCGATCTTACTTGCGTCCCATTGGGCTTGCCATCTTTCTGCTATGGAGGCTTTGATTTTGCTTTTTATCTCTAGTTTACTAAAGGGAATAGGCTGTATATACGCTTTGTCTAGAGCTAGCTTCGCCAGTGAGTCTGCTTTTTCATTTCCATGAATATCTATGTGAGAGGGGATCCAACACAGCTCCACCTGTTGCCCTTGGTCCAATAGTTTTGTATATTCGTATAGAATATTGTTGACAGTGTTTGGCCTGGAGTTTGAGTTTCTGCCACTATGGCCTGAAGTGCACTTAGCGAGTCTGATAGGACGACTGCCTTTGTTTCCGGAAGTCCCGGAATGAGTTTGAGTGCATGATGAATTGCCTCCAATTCAGCCGTGAATACTGACTGACCATCAGGCAAGCGAACTGAATGTGCTTGGGGTTTGGAGCTGTGGATATGGATCCCGTAACCGTCATTATTATAATCATGTAAACACCAATGGTAACATTGTAAACGTAGACGAATTCTTAATAGATAATGATGAAATGTTTTCAAATTCATATAATTTAATCTGTGGAGATATGAACGCGAGAACAGGTGAGAAAAAAATAACCCTGATATTAGCAATAATGATGATAGCTTCAATCATACCTCCCCTTTCCCTGAGGAGGAGGATGACCCTGTTGAGGATCGTACTTCACAGGATACAGTTGTAAATAGATTTGGTCAAATCTTGTTGGATTTATGCTATGTTTTTAAACTTTACATCGTAAATGGACGTGTATATGGTGATACTAATGGGGAATTTACTTATAGTAGCCAACATGGATCTATTGTGAACGATTATTTTATAAGTTCACCAGATTTTTTTCAGTTTATCAATATGTTCACTGTCGGCGATCGATCTGATTCTGATCACTTTCCATTAGAATTGATGTGTAAATTTCCAAATATGGGTAAGAGGTGCAACAATGATTCATGTATGGATCCACAAGCATCAGAGAAAATTGTATGGAATGATCATTACTCCAGTTTGTTTCTTGATAACCTGAGATATAATATTACTGAAAACAAAGAAATTGTCCTTAAAGAAATTGATAATGCTATTGAAAACGCAATTAGCCACTTTGTCGACATTGTATTAGACTCTGCTAGCTGCATGAAAAAGACAATACGACATAATTCACAATTTGCCAATCAAAAACCACTAAGTCTAGAATGTAGACAAGCGAAACGAGAAACACGTAGGGCACTTTGGAGATTTAGAACACAAAGAACAGTCGCTAACAGAATTGTGTACTGTAGACAAACAAATCATTATAAATTTTGTTGCAGAAAAATTAAATCCATTTCACGTAAGAAATCAGTTGAAAGATTGAATAGAAGTATAAATAGTCAATCTAGCTTTTGGAAACAGATAAGATCATTACAAAATTCTCCTCACTTAGATGATGAAAATGAACTCAGTTCTAATCAGTTTACAGATATTGATGCATTCATACTAAATTCTACGATAACTGAACATGAAATTACATCATCAATAAATAAGTTAAAAAAAGGAGAATCTGCCGGGCCCGATCAAGTGCTGATAGAAATGCTTAAATGTTCCCAATTGGATATAATGCCATTTCTTCATAAATGTTTCAACAAACTCTTTGATAATCAAATATTTCCAAGCAGTTGGTCTTGTTCAGAAATAGTCCCTCTACATAAAAAAGGCGATCCGAGAAACCCTGACAACTAAAGAGGGATCTCATTAATGAGTGTTCTGAGGAAAATTTTTACCTCTGTTTTGAATAACAGGCTTACTAACTGGGCGAATATGAGAGATAAGATACCGGAAGTTCAAGCTGGTTTTAGAAAAAAAATATTCAACCTTAGAATATATTTTTACATTATGTCAAAAATGTCTAACACGTCGTAAACACAAGGTTTACGTTGCTTTTATTGATTTTAAAAAGTCATTTGATACAGTTGATCGTTATAAATTATGGTGTTGTTTAAGAAAAGCTGGACTACAAGGTAAGATGTTTAATATACTACAATCAATGTATTCAAATATCAAGTCATGTGTACGTAGTGATTATGGTGTTACTGATTTTATCGATTGCCCATCTTGTTTACGTCAGGGATGTATATTGAGTCCTCTGTTATTTTCGTGTTTCATTCGCGAATTATATTATGAAATCTCAAGTAACGGTAAGCATGGTACACAGATGTATCCTGACATCCTTGAACTTCTTATGCTCCTTTTTGTCGATGATGTTATTTTACTATCTGACACTGTTATTGGTCTACAGAATCAGTTGAATGTGTTAGATAAATATACTAAGGAATGGAATTTATCTGTAAATTTAGATAAGACAGAAATTATAGTATTCAGAAAAGGGGGTCCTTTAAATTTTAGGGAAAGATGGTACTTAAATGGACAACAAATTAATGTAGTTAATAGTTATAAGTATCTCGGCATAATGTTTAATTCAACACTAAATATGGACAAATGTGTATCTGACTTATCACTGCGAGGGAAACGAGCTTTACTTAATATAATGTCTGTTTCACATAAACTTGGAGTTATTACACCAAAAGTATTTTTCAAATTATTTGATACTCAAATACAGCCAATCTTATTGTATGGATATGAAGTGTGGGGTTACCGAAGATATGAATGTTTAGAAAGAATTCACCTACTGGCATGTAAAAAGTTTCTTCGCGTTGGAATAGCAACACCAAATAATATGATATATGGAGAATGTGGAAGATACCCACTTTACATTAATTCGCAAATAAAGTGTTTAAAATATTGGTTTAATATCATCTGTATGCCAGAACATCGGCTTCCGAAATAAGCTTATAACATGCTCTTTCATTTAGATAGTATCGGTAAGGTTACATGGGTATCGCATATTAGGACACTATTATTCTCACATGGATATGGGTATATATGGCTTAACTAATCTGTTGGTGATCAACATTTATTTCTAAATGATTTTCGTAAAATATCAATAAATATGTTCTATCAAGGATGGCAATGCAACTTGGAAACCTGTTCACGTTATGATTTGTACAGAACATTTAAGACTCTTATTAGAACCAGAAAAATATCTATCAGTTTTAACAAATAGTCACCTAAGAAATGTATAAGAAATGTATATATTAAATACAGACTTGGCTTGTCTAAACTTATGATTAACTATGTACGGAATATATCACTTGAAAGAATACAAAGAATTTGTCCATTCTGTAACTCTGCTATAGAAGACGAAATACATTTTACCTTTGAATGTCCTTATTATGCAGAATTACGTACTAAATATATACCAGTATGTTTCTTATCTAAGACGAGTAGAATAGCGTTTGTTTCTATTTTGTCATCAAATGATGCCGATGTAATGTTTAAACTGTCTTTATTTATAAAACATGGGATGGAACTACGAAATAACATGTTGAGTGGAAATTCAGAATTTTAATTACCTTACCCTAGAAAGTTCTCATGATTATCACCGATTGTTAAATGAATGTTATATTTTTATAATCTTTGTTGAATCTCCCAATCTGTAAATTCTCACCCACTGTATTTATCTGAACTTGTATATGGGCCGATGGCCTTTGATACAATAAACGTCTTTAACTGGACTTGAGGCACTGTTGTTGATAGGATTCTTGGATCCATCAGTGGGCCCAGCTGTCCCAGGTAGTTTGAATTTTGGTGATAGATACTGATCGTAGTAGGGTGGGGTTTTCTTTTTTAGTGACTTCTGATGTTAAAGCAGTGTCAACTTTGGGAGTTTGTCCAGGGAGGGTGTAACCCTTTGTAGTGATTTTCTGGAGGCTGAATGTCATCACAATTGTGACTTCGAATGAGTTCACGTACTAATATCCCAGATGGCTTTAGTGAGGGATTTTTTCGAGCTAGGGCTTCATCTCGAGTGTTTTTGTCTTGCCATATCTTTTTAACCAAAGGGTTTGATGTTCGTCCCCAGAACGATAATATTGCCTGCTCTCTTCTTAGTTTCAATGGGAGTTCTCCCGTTTCTACTTGTAGTGCTTCTAGTGAGGTGCCTGTTGCTGCGCCTGTGGCCAGTATTAGGGCTTTGTATTGTATTCTGTCTAGGCGCCTCAAGACACTATTTGATGCTGAATGAAAAGCCTCACAACCATAGTCAATTTTTGATCTGCTATGGGATTTGTAGAGGTCCAGCTGAGTGTGTGCCCCAAGATGTGCCTGAAATTGCCCGTAATACGTTCAGGTCTTTTTGACATCTGTTTTCCACATATTCTATATGTTTGCGCCAAGTGAGGTGTTGATCAAGGATCACTCCAAGAAATATTGTAGATTTTTCGAATTTGATAGGTTTGCCTTTTATGGAGACACGGGGTATCATAGCATCTTTCCCCCGGCGTTTAAATAGAACTCCAACAGTTTTTTCACTTGAAAGGGCGAATCCCCATTTATTGCACCATTGATCTACTCCGTCCAGGACTGACTGGAGTTTTTTTCTGATGTGTGAAATATCTCTGTGCGTTACCCATATTGCTCCATCATCAGCGATTTTAGAAGTTTAGAAGTTGACATGGTCAAAAAGATCGTTGATCATGATATTGAACACGGTTGGGCTTATAATGCTGCCTTGTGGCGTGCCATTGTCCAGTGTCATAGGATCAGATCGATTGTTCCCTATTTTAACTGATAGCGACCTGTCTTGCAGGAAGCTGTCTAGATGAAGTTTGCCATGTTCCCTTCTACTCCATTTTGTGCTAGTTTTGAGAGGAGTCCGTCATGCCATACCATGTCGAAGGCTTTGCTGAAGTCCAGAAATACTGCGGCTAGGTATTGTCTGTTTAATTGCGCTTTTTTTATTTCATTTTCCAGTCTTAGAATATGATCTAGACACGAGTGTCCCTTCCTAAAGCCACTTTGATCAGGTTTTATGTGGTTGCCAGTTTCATGGTGATGCGTGAGCCTTTTCGTAACCATGGCTTCCGTGGATTTGCACATGTTTGAGGTGAGTGAGATCGGTCGATAAGAGTTTGGTAGGGCTTCGTCTTTCCCTTGCTTTAGCAGCGGGATAACTGCAGCATGTTTCCATGCTTTTGGGACTTCTCCTTTGGACCATATCGTGTTATACAACTCAGTGAGTAAGCCTTTGGTTTGATCAGGTACGCGAAATAAAGGCCGTTATTTATACCACCGATGCTCTTAGGTCATGATACGGTCGCATTTTCAATTATCACTTACTTAAACAATACCTACACAATGTTGCTAATCTAACGTGCTGACTATCTGAATTTAGAGATTACCTCGCAGTTTTGAAGGACATGAGTATACAGAAATGACTAAAATTAAATAAGTTTTCTTGGAGAGCGCGTTATCATAGAGTAATGTTTACTTTTCTCGCTGGACATGTAGTCTTAACGATTAGCTCATAAGGCTCATAGACTAAATCTTGGGAATGAAGGCAGACGTATATCAACACCGACTGATAATAACTCTGGACGGAACATGCATGTAGTCTTAACGCTTAATACATAATGCCTATCGACTACACGCATGTAGTCTTAACGCTTAATACATAATGCTTATCAACAAAACCTTGTAAATGAAGGCCGGCGTATATCAACACCGCCTGATAATAAACTTTTAGTACACAAATTATTAAGTAATATACACAAAATATGTTGTTTAGTCTTATTTTATAAAGTCAAAATTATTTACAAAAAATAGAAAAACTATGACACATATATATATATATATATATATATATATATATATATATATATATATATATATATATATATATATATATACATGTATATATATATATATATATATATATATATATATATATATATATATCAGCATTGCAGGCGGCTATTTTTATAAAAAAAATACCTCCCTCTTTCCATACATGAGAGGGAGCTCATGAACTTTCAATATAAAAAGGAGAAGAATAAAGTTGTTTTGTACCAAACCTCATACTGTATCGCAAACCTTTTTTCAAGTAGAGTGTAGCAATATCGCACTAGTGACACGTCAAATGGCTACGCCAACCTGTAAATAAGATGAACAATACGCCCACCTGTACATTAGATGAACAAAGGGCCCCGAGTTACCCGGATGACATTAGGAGTGATATATAAGATGGGCGTCCGAGAGAGTCAGATCTCCGTGCGCGAAATACGCCACAGTCGGAAAGCGCACGTTAAATCTCCTATATCAGTCAGTCGAGTCAGATCAGTCATCTGATGATGTATTGTGTGTTGAGGATGAGAGCGACCGGCGTTCTATTTCTGGCGTTAGTAGCTATTCATAGCTATACGCCTGTGGATGCCCATCGATATGGCCATCGATACTTCCATAGATATTACAGGCCTCATCGACGATGTGTACTTCAAACAGGTAAGAAAAAGGAGGAGTAGGTTATATCACCAGCCCTTTACTTTTCTATATTCTAATCATCCATGTGTTGTGTGGAAATATATAGGTATGACTTCGACCGCTACCGTAGTTCAGTGGAAAGAGACGTTAAAATATGGCACTTGTTGGCGCTTGGCATGACGGGGATTAAAAGTCTGTATATATCGTGGAGTAGGGTAAACATTATCAACTGGGGTTTGGAATCACAGTAGACTTCACTACAAAACCGGCATTGGTAAATTGTTATAACGTGGTAAGTTGTTATTAACTTCTGTAAAATGTAATATCACTGCGGTAAAATGTAATAGCTTCACTGTGGTAAATTGTAATGAAATATTATTCATTTGCAAATATACAAAGAAACCTGCATGAAGTTCAAAATGTTCGACAAAGCTGTTTGGAAATCCAAATCCGGACTTTGAAACGACTGAATTAATAAAGACTACTGTAAATTCTTGATATTTGTATTTACTCAAAACAGAGTTTTAGTGTTTATTCGACCTTAGCATGATCAATTCCAACCTCCAGCATGTTGAACGAAATAAACAAGCGATTTGGTTTCAATTTCTATCATTCCTTTTGAGCGGCAGGTGCGGCAAATTGTTATACCATGTGCGGTAAAATGTAATAATATATAAACAGAATTCGAGTTCCGATGTTTGTTCGACCTTACCATGATCAATTTCAACCTCAAACATGTTTAAGGAATTCAGAAAAAGCAATTTTGTTTCAATATCTGTCATTCCTGTTGAGAGGCAGGTGCGGCAAATTGTAGCAAACTGCGGCAAATTGCAATACCAAGTGCGTTAAGTTGTAATAACGTCTCTTAATCCTTCCGATTTCAAACATAATTCGAGTTTTAGTGTTTGGTCGACCTTAACAAGATCAATTCCAACCTCCAGCATGTTTAAGGAAATAATGATAGAAATTGAAACAAAATCGTTTTTTTTTATTTCCTTAAACATGCTGGAGGTTGGAATTGACCTTGTAAAGGTCGAACAAACATTGGAACTCGAATTCAGTTTGAAATCGGAAGGATTAAAAGATGTTATTACAATTTGAAAAACATCTTGAACCAGAATTTACACCCCATTCCAGTTCATATGACATTGTTCTCATTTTGAGATGTGGCTGAGGTTCCACCCATACCATCTGGAATGTTCATACATGAACATATATCATTATTCAGTTTATTCAGTGTTCAAAGCCTTCAGTCAGCTACACAAAATATCCTGGATAAATCTAAAGCAATGCCCCATCGTGGAATATCTAGATAACTTCATACCTTATTAGAGCGACGGATTGTTGATACAAATAGGCCAACACATTAACAGTTGTGCTGTCAGTGATAAGAACTTTATATCCTTGAGTGGGTAAACAGAGCGTCCATCTAAACAGTTTTTCATTTCATATTCTTTACTTTTCTAAGGGCTTGATGTCAATTTTGGTGGGACAAGTCAAGTGATCTTTGTATATACATACTTAAAAACAGGTATCACTGATCTCTTGACTTAACCATGCAAAACCAAATCCATATTGGAAGAGAAAGGTCCTGATGTTGGTTGCTCATGCTGTTTTTCCGTAATCACCCAGAGACTTGAGCATAACAAATGCATCTTGTGGTAATGGGTGATCCTCGATATGAATGATCCTGTAGCTGACTGATCGTGACAAGCAATGGTGTTGTAGAGAGTTTCTGTCGCACTCACCAAGTACCCTGTTATTATTTGTATTGATGCTGAGACTGAAATGTCTTTTACAGAACCTAATCGGGGCTTGTTCAATAATTCCGCAGTATGTAGTTCCCCAGATTTCCGATCCATAATATAATATAGGACATAACATGGAGTCAAATTTTGTAAACATTTCGCCACATGTAATATGTTTTAAGTTCTGTTGAAATCGGTTGATTGATAATTATGCTTTGTGGCTTGTGCTGCTAAACATATTTGGGATTTGGACCATGAGCGCTTGGAGGTGAAAAAGTACCAATATATTTGTAATTAATCAGTTTCTATCTGTAGTCCTTTGAGATACCATTTCTCATAATATCTGAGCGGTCCAACATCTCTGAAAACATCAATCTTCGTCTTGGTAAGATTTATATTTATTCATGTAGCATTTCATAACTTTTCAAATAATATTGATTTTCTTCTTTACACGGTTTGTAGAGTCTGCTACTGCTGAGATATCATCAGCAACCATAAGGAATATCTGTGGACATAATTATACCCCGACAGCCATTTTCTTCCAAACATTGCAGTATGATTACTACAGGCCAAGGCTTAAGAAAAGTCAACGAAGAGACAGTAAAATCTTCCCCTTTTCTTGACTAAATATATGTCATTAACAGATCAATTTTTGAATGAAAACCAGTTTGCGATGTCGCTATAACATTATTTGTGTCACAACACTTGTTAAGGTTTTTGTTTTTCACAATTTGTATCACCTATACACAATCAATCAATAATAGATATCCCGATATAAGTGTTTGGGTCATGCATACTTCCAGACATGTGAAGCGGACATATAATAATCCTTGACTTGACATCTGGGAGCGAGTTGCTGGGCACAATTTTATTAAAGTTTCGAAGGTTACTATGGTTATTTTGTATCTTGTCGACTTTAAAATCCAATGAAGATCCGGGGTAGAATAGGTCTTCAACAACCAATGCTTGTATTAAAAGACGACTATGCTGGTTGGAAGAGGCGACTAACGGGATCGGAAAGTCAGGCTGATGCATGCCAATTACGTGGATCGATGCTCATGATGTCAATCAGTGGAATGTCTGGTCCACACTCGATTATTTATAGATCGCCATCCTAGAGCTGGAAAACTGCTGAGAGCTGCGTTGAACAAACAAACAAACAAACTTGACTTTCAACATTCATTTTCCATTCCATCTGGACTAGATGACTTATTTTACGTTTAGCTTCTTTAAGCTGTTGTTGGAAAGGGTTTGGAAACGCCGGTGGCCCAGTCGTCTATTGCGCCGCAATTCAGGTGCAGAGTTGCGACCCTTGGGCACGTCAGAAACCTATGGTTGAGTGTTCGAATCACGGGTCGTCCCCAATATGTTTCTTTGTTTGTCAGCACTATGCCCGTGCTCGTGGGTTTCACCAAAGAGGTAAACGTCTGAGACCTGCATCACTTCTTTCCTCCCACGTTGAGCTGACACGCCGTGATATAACTGCAATACTGTTGAGAGCGGCGTTAAACTCAACATGACGTAAGGAAGAGCAGATGTTTAATAGCTTAAGTATCTGGGTGGCAATGCAAATTCCCGTCATGCTTCATTTGATTGAATTAATAATAAACAAAATTTGCATTACGCACATTTGTTTCATCTAGATTATTCATTCTAGATATTTCCATATGAGAATAGAAAATAAATGGCATATTATAGTTTTACAGGTCACAATGTCACATAAAGAGTGAGTGAGTGAGTGAGTGAAGGTTGTGTGACTCCGGCAAGCTATATTTCAGTTTTATCTGGACGAGCTAAGCTGATGGTGGAGATCATCAGTAATGCTCCGCGTTACAAATATCATAACAGGATGATTATATAATACCCTAGATTACGGAGGACCGGTTACGAAGACTTTCAAGGTAGAATAGATATTCAGGTGGTTTGTTTGTATATTTCAGTGAACGCTGTGTGCAGAGTGGCCGCAGACCCCGGAACCACAGACCCAGTGAGCGGGACGATACGCCTGTCACAAACACTTAACGTGAGGCAACAACAAAGTTCGTCACAATATTTGCTCAAATAGGGTAATATTAGGACCTCAGTGACACCATTTTCGTATGTATTGCTTAAAAGACGGGATGTTTGTTGTTTTTTTTGTGTTTTTTTAAATCACCTGTTGGAATAACCTACGATTACATATAATATATTTGCCTTTGTTATTATCATTATCATTATATGCAGCAAAGAGGATTTGGGTGATCCTGGCACAGTCAGGCTGGTAAGGCTCATTAGGCCAGAGCCCTTGCCCCCTCTACACGCAGTTCAGACAGCAAATGGGACTTTTCCCAGGAAGCGCTGCCTAGTCAAACCCGCCCAGAACCTTTCTGAGAATATGAAGACATCCCAACACCGCAGCCTTCGGCATTACACAGATTGTCAGATGGGCTGTATTCCTGGTAGCAAACCCGGTTACTCTCCCAATGTCAGTCAACAGATTGGGAGGTACCAAACCTAAGAGAAGAATGGAGAACCGGACAACTTGGTACTTGGGATGCAAGCCTGAGGACCGTATATTTGCCATGTTTTTTCCCGAATCTTGTCAATAATATTAGTGTTATAAGGGACGGAAAATTCAATGTTATAAATGTTATAAATGATTTCATTGGATTTATCAAAAAGGACAAGATCAGGTTTGTTGGCCGGGATACGTCTCAAGTTGTAAACGGTCCAGTACTAAAGCATTTTGTGTTTGTCATTTTCCATGACGCCCTCTACATATTCTGGGTCGTACCATGGATGGACCTCAAAGGCATTGGCCAAGATCACAAGCATGGTGATTACCGTAATAAAATGATCGAGCTACGCCATCATGACACTTAAGATAGTGTGTTTGTGCCACATGTGTGCAAAAGTGCACAATGCAATTCTATCATGAAGAGCTTCCACGTTAATCCAACCACGCCCTCCCATTTTAATTGTTAAAAATAAGCGAGGGTGGTGGGATCTATTCTCTGTCATGATTCTTCGTGCAAGGGTGACACTACGGTGCATTCAGACAAGTAAGAGGGCGGATTGTTTTAGGGTCTGTCAAATCACCTTTCTTTGGGAGAAGTATTATTTGAGCTTTGCAGAATCAAGGCGGAACATCCCCTGTATCCACGAGAGAATTTAAACAGTGAAGTAATTGTGTTTATTATGTGTAGTAAGTATTTACACCTTAACACCTCTAAACACAATTCGAAACACGTTTGGAGCTTGTCTCTATATTGGCATATTTTTAACAATTTTATAGTAACCAGGACGACGCATCTGAATACAAGGTAGATGCTCAGTGATGGACTCTTTGTTTTGGGCGGATCGAAGAGATGGCCCAGTGATAAAAGGAAGTGCCCCGGTCGATTCCTGGGGGAATGTGTGAAATCTACGATTGATGTCTCGCGTCGTCATATTGCTAAAATTGGTATAAGCCCTCAGTCTTGGTCGCTTTGTTTCAGTATTGTACACAAAGACTTTCGCCTCTTACAATTGACCTTGACCTCCAAGGATTCTCGACAATCGACACCGTGGTTCTGCACGGCTTCCACGCCCACGCCCTCGGAGACCTCAGTAATGGCTGCGTAAGCCTTGGGGGACACTTCAACCCGTTTGGAACTAATCACGGCGATCGTACCTCCCCAGTAAGGTAATCTGGTTTTAATCGCAAGCATATGAGTGAATCATGACGAAATTTGAGTAAAATCAAATCATGAGTTGATCAATGAAGGATTTTAAACTGACACAGTGAGATGACGTCCGTCTTTGAGGGCGTCCGGAGTTGAAGGTCAACTTAATTAATGAGAACTATTTATCTAAAACAATGCGTCCAGTGCCTAGTGGTTAAAGCGTTCGCTCGCAACGGTGAAGACCCGGGTTCCATTCCCCACACGTAAAGTCCATTTCTTGTGCCCTCACTGGGATATTACTGGAATATTGCTGAATGCAGAGTAAAACCACTCCTTCACGCACTATCCTTTTGTGTGTTCCACCTCTGTTCTGTGCTATTGTTCGTTTTGTTTCAGACATGCTGGTGACTTTGGAAACATCATGGAACAAGCTGATGGCACTGTTAATACAACCATTACTGATACGGTAGCGAGGCTGTTCGGGACGAACTCACTCATCGGCAGGAGCCTTGTGGTATGCGTGTCTTATTATACATGTATAATGTTACTACACAGACGTACAGTGCGAATACAGCTCGATTCCAAGATAATGATTCTAAGACCACCATATTCGTCTAGGAATCTAAAATTCATTGTGTAGTTTCATGGGTTTCTTTACCAGGATCCCTTGAACTCACTCACTCGCCAATAATTTTGTTTCATTGTAGGTAAAAGTTAGAAATTTTTATCAGGAAAAATAAGACATATAATATAATCTGCCAAATGCAACATTTATGGTGAAGAAAGACCCTTTAATGCGTGCGGCGTCTAGTCTATTATCCTGCAGTGTACCAAACTACATATATTCGGCTTATAAACTTTCTGGTATGTACTTCGCAGTCCTGGACATGTCTCCGTCGGAGTAGCCATTGTTGGTAGTGTGTTCGCCGACATAGTCAACACTTTACAGGTTTCAATACATCAATGACTACATATAGCCGTGTAGATGTTTTTAACCAAAGTATCAAGCCACGGACCTTTGACAGTTTGGCTTGCTTTTGAAACTTAGGATGAAATATTGACAGAGTCTGATGATGCGTGCAGTGGGAAGGTTCTGAGAGTACAATGTACACAACCGACTAGCCATGGGATGGTAGAGCTCTTGATACATCTTTAGACATACAATACACGTGGCGATCAAGTCACTGAACATTTGTGGATGGTCCTGTCCAATCTGACAGTTGGCTTGAGCAGGTGTACCATTGTCATCGGATTCGTGCTCTGCAGTTAATCGCGTACAATGGTAAAAGATTTTGGCGCGTTTACTGATATACGGAATACTTAGTCATTCTGTATTGAAACCTACTTAACCGCACGGTTGGAAATGTATGTTTATGGCTTTGTTCTTTGGTTTTTGTTAAATCGAAAACGGCTGTCAAAGGAGGCGGTTGGGTGGTACTCTCACCGCCCACTGAAAATAGCAAGCTTAAACATTACTTTAAAATATTGAATATATCAGAGTAAGCATAAACATAAGCTAAAATGTATGAAAAAGGCCGTTTTTTCTGGCTTCAAGCGAAAATGAAAGTTCCAGCAAGTGGGTGCCCCAACTGATGAGTTTTGTTTATTTTCATCTCACCTTCAGCTTCTTCAGCTTGGGTCAAATACTTAATATGCATTTAATGTTGTTTGATAGGCATTACTCAGAAGTTGACGGTTAACAAAGTAGACACAATCTATGGACAACAACTTCTTTATTTACTGTATAGGCGACGTATAGACCCTTATTTCGTTGTCGACGATAAAAGGATCAATACCGAAACGTCACCTTTACAGTAAATAAAGTAGCTCCTATCCATAAATTGTGTCTACTTTGGCCTTTAATGTTGTTTTGAGGGTTTGGCATTGTCCACTTTACGGAGCACATACCGAATTTTTGGAAGGTAACCTTAATTAGTCGCAGGGTGTGGATTCCACGTACAAAAAATCACGTCGAAGGCTCCCATCCGAACATATTCAATCAAATAGATGTTTTGACAACTGAATTTTGACACACCTGAAAGATGGTAGTCCCAAAAGAAGAAATAGAGGGACTTGGAGAATGCCCTGGCCACATGTATGAGAAATTTAGAGAATAGTTCTAGAATAAGAATAAATGTGCTACCGAGTATATGGATGCAGTATAACACCTGACTAGTATATCCACTATAGTCGGCCGCTCTTTAATTCTGACCCTTGAAACATGTCGGAAACCTATACTATCAGGAGGACCCACTCAATCCCCGGCTCAAATCAATGAGGGGTACTTCTAAAGTATGATTCAATTCTGAGGACTTAAACTGAAATTTCATTGTCATTTGTAGATCCATGCAGGAACTGATGACCTTGGCCTTGGTGGTAACCCCGGAAGTGTGGCTAGCGGCAATTCAGGACCAAGAGTAGGATGCTGTGTCATTGGTCGGGGGGAAAGCCCACCGCCTACAGTGGTGTGGGGAAAGTAATATATCGTTCCATATTTTCGATGCAAAATGTGCGATCTCACTGTATAGGCCTATGCTATGTGTACAATAAACTTGATTGCCTCAAACTGTATAACTCCGTGTTTGAACATCTATAATTAAGAAGATGTAAATGTTGGTAGACAGATCAAAGCAATACATGTACAGGACAAGGACGTATACCATAGAGAACCCATGAGTACCCAGGGTATGAATTTGTTACACCATGCATTGTTTTCGTGATAAAGCATCTGAAATAGATAGAATTATTATTAAACGGCCCGCAGTGGATCACTGTATTGTGATAATGCCTCACTTTATCCTATGACGTCATAGCCAACTGGTGACATGTGGGTCAGAGATGTCAAACAAAGATAAGGTGATTCAGGTGAAGAAACAATTGACAGATTCAGATGCAGAGTAATCGAACGTTCTACAACAGTCCTTATCTTGTAATATTTAACCACTTGATAACGGTGTACGAATCTACATCGAAACGTTGCTATATATCCACTAGAAAAATCATAAAGCGGAGTCGATTGTACATTTCCGACAATATGACTATGTGTTTATGAATCACTATGAAACACATGCAAAGGCAAGTCAATTGTTCACCTGGACAAAACTATAGGAACATTAGGAACAACTGATGATAGTGAATTGTATCGGATACCATATTGGTCACTAATGCATCAAATTTGGAAATATCGTCTACATGTCTGTCTAAATTGAGGCCTTAAATGGTGTAACCTTGATCAAACAACAACTGAGCAAAAGTCGTATGACGCTCTTTGAAATATTGGTAGAAAGAACATGCTCGATTGTATCTCAAAAGGCTGGAGCTGCTGGAATATTGCTCGGCATGAAGGGAAAATTGACCATTGGAGTTGTACTGTCTTTCCCGAACGTGATTTAGGTTCTAGCAGTCATCAGTTTACCGATCCAACACAAAGGCAAAGTCTTATAAAATATTGGACAAAATTGAGACACTATATTCAAAAGTTTATTACATCTGCGCACGCCAGTGTGAATGGATTCGGTAAAAGGCTACAACAAAACAAAGGAATTACTCCTTATGCAATAAAGAAAACACACATGTACGTGAGTACGTTTATCACCGAGTGGTAGACTATAACTTTATAATAATCCGAAACATCTCAGCATAGCATGAATACTGAAAGAAGCGTCAGAGCAATCATTACGCTTATCCCTATACGGGAAAGATCTAAACAACTGAGTGCGCATCAACTTTACACGTGGTTTCTGATGCTACATTACACTAGAAATTTCACATATCTAATAAACACAAAATTTAACATCAGTTTCATCCATAACATATCTAAAAAAATTCAAACTAGTGAAATACATAATGGAGTCCAAACAAAGATCGTATCCGCATATTTTGTAAATCAGCTGAGTGTTCAACAGCTTCGTCACAATCACAATATACATTTGAAATGGTACACATTTAAATTTGAAATGCACAGTTAAATTTGAAATATTATTTCTCATCCGTTCTCCGACCGGCAGCCATTGTGAAACGAGAAGGGGGCAATTCTCATTACCCCTATTCCAAACCCAAAAGTTCACGTTGTATCTTTCGATGATAAGTTCAAATCTTGACATTCTTCGTCTCCAAATTCAAATTTTATTTGAAGCATTTATATACTCTTCAAAAATAGAAACGCAAAGCCAGATTTGTGTTGGGTAGGAAAATACATTTATACGAGGAACCGTACAAGGTATTGAGCCAAAATGTTGTGGAGAGAACGCTTGGGGATTGTAGTCATGTCAGTTATCGGTACATAGGAAAAGTCTAAGGTGAAGGTCAGCTACCATCAATAACGCCTATGTCTCCTGTTGGAATCGATAGCGTCCTGTCCATGGAAGAGACCAGTATGCGAATCACATCCTGTGGAATGGTAGCCCACTCGGCCTACAACGCAAAAGCCAACTGCTGCAACGTCTGGGGCTGTGTTTGACGTCGGCGTAGCCGTCTATCCAATTCATCCCATAGGTGCTCTATCGGGTTCAAATCTGGAATATAGGGAGCCAGGGGAGAACATCAACGTTGTTTTTGTGTGATCGGTGCTGTATGCGGTCGAGCGTTGTCCTGGTGGAATATATCGTTGCCGTTAACTGCAATTAGGAGGACGTGTGGTAGGACGTGTGGTCGATGTATCGTTGAGCCGTAGGATTGCCCTGGATGTCGTCCAAACCTGTCCTGCCATTGTGAGAGATAGCCGCCCACATCATACCCCCACCAAACCTGTCCGCTTCCTGTATGCAGTTTCCGGTGAACGTTCAGCCCGACGTCTGTAAACCCGTGCTCTACCATCCCCTCGACGGAGGAAAAATCGTTGCTGAACCAGACATCTCTCCATCGCATTTGAGGCCATACCCTGTGTTGACGACACCAATGCAGTCGTTGTTGACGATATTGTCGACTCAATATGACGCGTCTAACAGGACATCTTCTTCGTAGACCTGCTCCCTAAACGGTTTCGTACGGTCTGGTAGGAGATTCTGCGCAGTCCGGGAATTTGGTATGCGGTTGAGGTGGCTGCGATCGTCCTTTCATGTAGGTGACACAGTCGTATGTAGCGATCTTGGGCGGGGGTGGTTACTCTTGGTCGTCTCGACCTTGGCCGATCACATGTTGACTCATGCTGTTGAAACCTACCCCACAGCCTTGTGGTGGTGCTGGACGCTACATTGAAAACCCTGGTTACAGCTGATCAGGATTCCCATGGCTTCACGCGGCCTATGACGTTGTTTCTTTAATTTGCACTTCTGTTAATGTTGGCATGTTGTTGAACTGTCAATGTTCGATCGACGCAGATGCCAGACAATCAAAACCTTCACTTTAATACCGTTCATAGTGCTGCTGCACGTGCAGTGCGTGCAGCTCCCTGACCCTTCTGTTTAAACACTGGGTGCGTTTTTCCGAATCGAAGTGTTTCCCGACTAATGGTTTGCATGTCCTTCTTGTGATCATTTTGATCTGGGACACTGTAACACATTAAAACTCTTCATTTTGCACCTCTTGGTCCGCTACTTTTGCTTTTATGGCCACAAATATCCGTTTTGTGTTTCTTTTTTGAAGAGTATACAATCAAGGAAGGACTATCTTTATATTCACAGAAAGTATTTGAAGCAAGTGGAATTGATACCATGTGGATTCTCAAAAAATCAAAGGATTTATGAAATGTGAAATGCCGGACTTCCTCATTGATAAAATCTCCTTAAAATGTGGGGGTAAGACATTTAGGCAAGAAGGTATCCCCGTGGGCACCAATTGTGCTCCCCTTCTTGCGTATCTGTGTCTTTATGCAGATTAATAGGAATTTCTTTTCGGATTGGCAAAGTTAAGACACGGTAATTGAGCCAAGCAATTTAAGCTACATGTATATTGATGATCTGATATCGTTCAATAACAATCAAACAGCCAATCCCTTCCACCGATTTACCCACCCAAACCAGAAATAAAGGAGACCAGTGAGACCGCCTCATGTGTTTCATATTTAGATCTATGCATAAAGATTCAGAGTGACAAAACATTCTCCACAAGGCTGTATGAAAAGAGGTAGGACTTCTACCCCTGTGCCGTTACAAGTAACAGTGATATTTTATTCAGTGGTTCTCAATCATGCGCTTCGCTTAGGACCGGAATGCTAGTCTTAGAACGTTCCTCGGTCGCAACAGCGATATTGGTAATGTGGCAGAAACGACCGAATCAGTCCCGACAACGTCCCGAGTCTCCCGAAAGCGATCCGAGAGAGATCAGATAGTGACCGGACAGTGTACCGACAAAGGCGGTTTGCATTCGGCAAGATCTGGACGCAGTCTGGAATCAATCGACAGGAAACTGCAATAAACAGTTTCTCCAAATCATGTCCGTTCATCACGACAGCGTCCCGATCCACAGAACACCGTCCAGACAACACAGGACATTGTTATCCCCGGCCCCAACGAAGTTGGCGGGGGATATAGAAATGGGTTCCGTCCGTCCGTCTGTGCGTCTGTGTGTGTGCGTCCGATATATATCATTGATTATTCGTTGATCTTGTGTGGCCATTTACATATTACATAATTTAGTTCTGTGCGAACCGATTTCTAGGTTAACCTTTCTACGTTTCAATTTGGAAATCACCTCGTAACACTCGGCCTTCAACGTTTGTATAACGGTCTCTCTGAATAACCCTATCATTTTATAAAAATGATGCACGCAAATGTTACCGAGTAGTATTAGTTCTATTGACTTCATGTCAACAAGGGGCGGTCGGGTAGCCTAGTGGTTAAAGCGTTCGCTCGTCACGCCGAAGACCAGGGTTCGATTCCCGGATATTGTTGACATGAGTGAGTGAGTGAGTGTGGATTTACGCCGCTTTTAGCAATATTCCAGCAATATCACGGCGGGGGTCACCAGAAATGGGCTTCACACATTGTACCCATGTCGGGAATCGAACCCGGGTCTTCGGCGTGACGAGCGGACACTTTAACCACTAGGCTACCCGACCGCCCCGTATCACGTGTAATGATCTGGGTGTGTCGCATCGCGTACCAGCTGTGAACAGACAATATATCAACTTATGTAGCTCATCTGAACTCGTGACAAGTTCCCAATGATAACGTACACTGAGTTCAAACAAACAAACTAAATCGATTTATTTTCTATATAAATCGAACAGTATACAATGTTGGTATTCTTTGTCCAACGTGGGACAAAGAAAAGAAAATACTACAATTTTATTACAAAATTCATCCTCAGTGAAAATTCATAAAAATATCAGGTTTTTGATAACATTGAACGAAGATAGCGATATAAAACTCGTTTTATAATTCAGTATTCATTATTTGTGATATATCGACAGTTTCTTTATCCCCGAATACATCAGTTACTGTTGGTCTGCCGCGTACCACTCCTCTCCATGGCCGATGATACAACAGGCCAGCCTGGCTCCAGCATTTCCGTTTTCCTTGCTGGACGGCTTCCCGCCTCTCCCAAGGTCATCCGTTCCAGCGTGAATCTGCCACACCAAGGAAAGCCAAAATAACATGTGTTCGTTGAGTTTTCTTGTAAAACAGTTGGCGATCGGAATGGAAACTGTTGAACTCACCACGATTGCTCTTCCTAATATGGAGTAACGGCCGAAAATGCTTGCAACCCGGTCACGGTGATAGTGTTTGACGAGACCATCATGAGCTGGAATGTTCCCAAAGTCACCCACGTGTCTGCAAGCATAACAGAGCAATACAGTTTCAAATAAGCCTTATGGTTATATCAATTATAGCTTTGTCAAGTGTTTAATGCCAGGTTATTTCCTTATCATTCGTGGAGGCGCAGGACACCTAATGATTTATGGGTCCTCAATCCGTTGATGCATCCCTTAGAACATTCAGGATCCGTTTGTTTTCGGATTGAATTCCAGATTCTTCTCGATCACGACCATTGAGGTTTAATATGCTCGTATATGTCCACAACGTGAATAGACACTTACAACCCGGGTCATGTTGATTTAATAATTTCTTGTGTAATGTTTGATAACTGTTTAATGCTGCGTTACATCCTACTCAATCAATGATTTAATATGGAAACATACACCGAGCATGTCTGCTACCAAAGGAATACCTTTCAAGTTGGTTGTTTACGCAATATTCCAGCTATTTCATGGGGTTCTAGATCTGTGAAAAATCGGGTCTGGACCATTTAAGTGAGGTGCAGTGAGGTATATGGGATGGAACGTCCCGTTGAAGATACTTTTACTTTGCGATGTACATGTACGTGTGTGGGTGGCTGTTAATTCTAATTTAATAATGCTCATCCCCCTGGTTGCCATGCTGCAGTTTAACATGGATGCCCTACCTCAGACCCAGTAGACTGAATCCGAGCCGATCTGTCCTTGTATTGTTCCCTTAACACCGAGCGCCAAGCATGGTAACATGTACCACCTTTAACGTCGTTTTGTATGACATAGACAGGGGAACTCACAGCTCATGCCCTCTTCAGGCAGACGCTGACCGCTGTAATAATCGCATTTAATGCAAATGGTATGTGCATCGGTACCTGATTGGTTCCTGTATTTATTAGATAGCTTACCTTTGGCGATTAAGATGGTTTTATAGTACTAAGAGATATTGTCTCATACTTGTGGGTATTGAATTAGGGTTTAAGTGAGTTTTAATCGGCTCTAAACAGTATTTCAGTTATATGCGTATCAAACTGTATCTGCTAATATGGGATGGAAGCCCGAAGTAATGTAGTTCACAACTTTTGTGGTCTCAAAGGGCGATGGCATGGTGCTGAGGAATTAATGAAGATGATGAGGCATCAACGCGGTGGTAAATCGCTCTCTGTACATGTGATCCAAACATCGTAAGAGAATATATGATATATTCTCATTGTTAAAAGTGACGGCTACGGTACTCTTTAAAACAATGAACGTTAAATTTGTCCTCATTATTTCTTCAATATTCTGCAGCGTACCTAACGTTTCTTGCAAGAAGCGGAGGCAAATATTGTCATCCTCTTATTATTGTGTCGAAATGTCTAAGGGACCATCCATTTGATATTCTGGGGAATTCTTGGATTTTATCAAAAGACATTAATTGTCCCCGAAAAATCTTGAAAATCATACTTTTGCTTCAGAATGAGGTAATTGTCATAAAAAATTTCAGTTTGTTGCAAGGTGTTTTCTGAAAATATATTTAGGCTTATGGATATAATATCTGCTTTTGCAACTATAGCTGAAAAAAATAGTCTTCATACGACATAACAGTTATCCAGTTGACGTAGTCTACAATTATCAGCGTCAAAGACTAGCCGCTTCAGGAAGCGGCCATCGACGACCAGGGCCTAGTTCAACAAAGCCAACGTTAAATCGTGGGAGTCACGCTTAGATTATTTTGTTGAAAGGGGCCTAGTCACTCGTGTCCGCCGTGCCTCCAGTATCCTCGAAAACTTCAATAACAAACGCTTACTTGAAAAACATGTCAAACATAAAAGTGATGTTAAAGTTAAAACCTTATTTCATCAAAGGGAGCCCCGTGGGTCATGTTGAGAGGATTGTAATGGCCTCCTGTGCTGGTGCATCCGTCAGACAGGTCACCGTATTGATGCACGTGGTAACCATGCTTTGTCAAGGGTTCAGAGAGTGGGAAACCCTTCAGAGAGACCGAGACCAATAGGTAACTATAGGCACCGCAGTACTGTAAAAACAAACATTGAAGAAAAAAAGCGACAAAATCTTTTCCATAATCATATAACTATATATTTTTTTATTGTAGACATGTGGAGGACATTTCCAAAATGGATGCTTCAGTGACAATATACGACGGCCCATGCAATTCCCTTTTTGCCTGTGATCTTATTCAGGTAAACTGCTATTGCATGTGTTTTCGAAAAATGCCATCGGTGGGGCAGGATACGATTTGCTAGTGATTCATTAATTTACATGCTCCTGATATCGGAATCGTACCATGGCCTCTTTTAGCAGCTGCATGTGTTTCTTCTGATTATGGAAAGGGTTTTGTTGTATTAGTTTACCCTGGCATGCCTGTCTCAAATACACATAATAAATGTATTTTCACCAATTTTACAAGTCATCAGAACATACTGCGATGAAACAGGGTGACGGAAATACATATACAAAGGGGTTTTCTCCTTTGACAGACATACATAACGACATCAACATGTCACCTGTCACATACATAAAATGAAAAACTAGGCTACTGTTCTTGAATATTTCTCGTTTGACTAGTTTTAAAGGAAATGTGGGCACAGGAGTCACTTACATCAGTTTGAGCGAAGCGTACGGCTCCAGTTAACTTGTAAGGAGCTCTTGGGTCTGGCTGAACAGTACAAGTGGCAAAATCTGGAAACGAAACAGAGCTCCGTGACGAGTTACATAAACTACATGTAGCATCTACTGGATAATATATAATACATGCGTGTTTATGTAAAAACTTAATGTAAGGTTTATGCGTGTTTATGTACGGCATATGTGACTTTATATATTACATATGTGTGCTAAAAAGCTTTTTGAGCCATTGTGATGAACTGGAAAAAGTCATATTTATTTATGAAAATATATGCGTGTGAATGAAAGTATATGCGTATCAGTACAAGTGTGTGCCTTTGTAAAAATATGTGAGTTTAAGTAAGAATGTGCGTTTTTATAAAATATAATTGCATTATATGAGTTTGTGTTAGTATATACGTGTTAATGCACGTTTATGCGTTTCAGTGCAGATATGTGAATTTAGGTTAGAATATGTGAATTTGAGTAAACATTTTCGGGTTTATCAGATATAATTATATCATATACGTTTATGTACATGTAACTACATGCGTTTCAATGCAGGTATGTGAGTTTATGTTATAATGTGAGAATGTAAGTATGAACACACGTGTTTAAAACGTATTATTGTATTATGTACGTTTATATATTTATCATTATTATTATTATTATTTTTATTATTATTATTAAGTATTCGCTTTGCAGCGTAAGTATATGAATTTATGTAAGTATATATGAGTTTATGGAAGAATATGCGTGTATATACGTAAATTGATAATATTATGTGAGCATAACAATCTTTACGTACAAAGTAATGTGAGTTTATGTGAGCATAACAATCTTTATGTACAAAGTAATGTGAGTTTATGTGAGCATAACAATCTTAATGTACAAAATAATGTGAGTTTATGTGAGCATAACAATCTTTATGTGCGAAGTAATGTGAGTTTATGTGAGCATAACAATCTTTATGTACAAAGTAATGTGAGTTTATGTGAGCATAACAATCTTAATGTACAAAATAATATGAGTTTATGTGAGCATAACAATCTTTATGTGCGAAGTAATGTGAGTTTATGTGAACATAACAACATTTATGTACAAAGTAAAGTGAGTTTATGTGAAAATAACAACCTTTATGTACAAAGTAATTTGAGTTCATGTGAACATAAGAATCTTTATTTACAAAGTAATGTGAGTTTATGTGAAAATAACAATCTTTATGTATAAAGTAATGTGAGTTTACGTGAACATAACAACCTTTATGTGCAAAGTAATGTGAGTTTATGCCTTTCACAGTAAGTACGTGTAGGTGGTTTGAGTAAGAATATCCGTGTTTGTACGTATCATAAGTTTTTGTAAGTTTATACGTGTTTATGTAAGTAAGTGACATATCTGTATCGACATGTGTACGCGTTGTTACATAACTAACATAACTTTAAAAATATGCTTTAAATTTCACCAAAACGTCCTTGACATACATTCAGTATATAGCAGACACCTCCGAGCCTACAGCAGACTGTGTATATTCATAAACCGTCTGTCATAACAATTGATGCATAATGCAGACGATGTATGAAAGTAGAAGGACATACGAAAAACTGGTTCGTCGAGTTAATAAATATTTAATATTAGATTTGTCTCTTATACTTAAGATTTCAGTTTGTCTGCACTTGACAGAGTAATCTGCAAATAGCATGTTCTGCAAGAGGCATTAAAGGGAAACAATAATCCAGTTTGAAAGTATTGAAATATGAGTCGGATTCTTCTTCGCGGAATCATAAACTTGCTTATTATGGTTAACTTTATAATTTCGACTGGTTTGACTTGTGTTTGGCGTCTATCGGACGATTGTAGAATGAGAAGCCGTATATCATAACAAAAAGTCAAACTTTGTTGTTGATTAATGCATACACGACTCGAAAGGGTGAAGCTATCGGTCAGCAGGGGGCACGGGTGGCCCAGTCGTCTAAGGCTCCACGATTCACTGTGAACAGTTGCGTCCCTTGGGCACGCCAGAAACCTATGATCGTGGGTTCGAATCCCGGTTTGCCCCGATTATGTTTCTAGGTTTGTCAGCACCATACCCGTGCTCGTGGGTTTCACCTTAGTGGTAAACGTCTGAGACCTGCATCACTTCGGGCTTTCCTCCCACATTAAGCTGACACCCCGTGATATAACTGGATTACTGTTAAAAGTGGTGTTAAACCCAACTCACTCACTCACTCACTATCGGTCAGCATCATATTATGCACAGGGGAAACTACACAGTATCGCTTCAGAGAACTCAGGTAAACGAACAGGTGATAACAAAATTGGTCAATAAAAATGTGAAATTTGAGATAAATTATCACTGGACATTATGATTCACCATTTAAATTGTATTGTTCTGCTAGGCATAACCTTAGGTTCGATGGGTGATAAGTCGTGGGTGCCCTATGGTGTGAATCGTTGAGCCTGTGTCTCAGGCTCAATTATTTACAGGCCGCCCTAAAACAGTTTGAATATTGAGACTGAGACGTTAACCAACTGTCACTCAGCCACATGTATGTTCTTACCTTTGTGAGGAACGCAGTTGCTCTTCGGTTTGCTAGAAAACTTCGAAATCCAAGGGTTCGTGTTTAAAACTGACCCGTGGGCGTACAGCACGCATTGGGATACAACCGCCAGCACAGCCGGGAGGTACGTCGGCGACATCTTGACTTATGGATGCAGATCGACTTGGGGAGTTTATATTAAGGAGGGTCACAATATGGGATATACAGTGACAGTAGTGTCATTGTGACAGCTAGCGTGGTTATATATAACATGTCATAAAAGTATATGAGAAATAATGACAGAGAGCGAGAGAAAGAGAGAGAGAGAGAGAGAGAGAGTGTGTGTGTGTGTGTGTGTGTGAGAGAGAGAGAGAGTGTGTGTATGTGTGTGAGAGAGAGAGTGTGTGTGTGTGAGAGAGAGAGAGCGATAGAAAGAGAGAGAGAGAGTGTGTGTGTGTGTGTGAGAGAGAGAGAGAGGGAGTGTGTGTGTGAGAGAGAGAGAGAGTGTGTGTGTGTGTGAGAGAGAAAGAGAGAGAGAGAGAGAGAGCGAGAGAGAGAGAGAGAGAGTGTGTGTGTGTGTGAGAGAGAGAGAGAGCGAGAGCGAGAGAGAGCGAGCTAGAGCGAGAGAGAGAGAGAGAGAGAGAGAGAGAGAGAGAGAGAGAGAGAGAGAGAGAGAGAGACTGGTTTCTGTTGTGTTGTTTAAAGGGATGCTGGTCTGGAGACTCTTCCACTGAAACGATTTCAGCGGCGTTAAAAGGAACACCTTGAGGCATTGTTCGCCTCAACTTGTTTTTTTTAGATGAACAATTGACTTGCATTTGACGTTTAGGGGAGAATGCGATCACCTTTTCTCGGACACCTGGTATCATCACTGTTCAATAATGATTCATAAACACATGCTAACGATATAGGCATACATAATCGTACAACATGTACAGCCGCCGTCGCATGGCAGGAGTACTGCTGTGTGGCGTCAGGTAATAAATAGTTACTTTTTCATGGAAATATTGTGAATGACTTGTGCTTCCAGAAGGACAGTGGTCACCTGGTGTCATCACAGCCATTTTGGGGGCGGTCGGGTAGCCTAGTGGTCAAAGCGTTTGCTCGTCACGCTGAAGACATTGGTACAATGTGTGAAGCCCATTTCTGGTGTCCCCCGCCGTGATATTGCTGGAATATTGCAAAAAAGTTGCGTAAATCCATACTCACTCTTTCACTCACAGCTATTTTGCCCTTAATGAAAAATGGAATCCTTTTCGGCGGAAAATCAAGACTGGTTATTCTCTTACATTGACATTACATATATTAGTAGAAATTTCTCATGATTAAATATGTCTCGCTGTTTTCATATATCACTTTAATTCGCTTATCGTGAACAATATAAATAATGATAAATATATACAAAAAAGAAATATTATGATTTATTACACATTTATTTTGATTGTATTTAACTACTGTCATTCATAGTGTTTATATATACAGATTAAGGTAAATCCCCTCATAATATTGTTTTGGTAGGGATCATTCAAACACCATATAAATACACTCGATGATACATCTGGGTCGTATTAGTTCGAGCGGGCCAAGACGCAGCAAGGATCGTGAAACAGACAATACTGAGTATGCTGAGGAGAAAGTATTCACATTGTTCATATTGTTTGTCCAAATATGGGACTGAGAGAATAAGCTTAAACTTACCCATCTCAAAATCAGAAATTAAAAGTGTAAACAAGCAAAAAATCACCAAAAAATGGCATAACCTATATCTAAACTCAAATAGCCAAATCAAAAAAGTGCTCAGCAAACCACTAACTAAACCAAAAATTCTCCATCCATCAAAAAAAATCGACAGAGTAATCACTAAACTCCAAACAGGACACACCAACCTAAATAACCATCTAAAAAAAATTTAAAAAACACACTACAGGTAACTGCCAACACTGCAAACAACCAGAAACCCCAGAACACGCGCTCATCCACTGCACACACTACCTAACACATCGAACCGCATTACAAACCACCCTCAATCTAAACAAGGCTCTCACTCTAGAAGCAATACTAAACCCACAAAATAAACTAGAAAACTTCAAGGCCTTAGGCGTATTCTTAATCAAAACGGAACTAATAAAACGCATCTATAAACACAACAACCTACCAAATCAAAATCAAATAAACAAACAAACATCCACCATACCCAGCTCCCTTAGTTCTCCTACCCAACCCCATCGGCATCTATTCCAAATCTCAAAATTCCCAAATTCTATATAAGCAACCCCTAAACCCCCCCTCTTGGGTTGCACAGACCACTTTCGCCCCTTTCGGAAACACATTAAATGGCCGGGCCGGGCCCGTGTGCGAAATACGCATCAGTCGGAAAGCGCACGTTAAATCTCCAAAGTAAGTAAGTAAGTACATCTGGGTCGTATTAGTTCGAGCGGGCCACGTCGCAGCAAGGATCGTGAAACAGACAATACTGAGTATGCTGAGGAGAAAGTATTCACATTGTTCATATTGTTTGTCCAAATATGGGACTGAGAGAAAGAATTATACCCATGTAGAACACAATTCATACTCAGTGAAATGTCCATAAGATATCAGGCATTGAAAACCATTTAACGACGTATGTCAACCATTCAGACAGCGACATTCGTTTGCCAATGCAGTGTTACTATTCAGTATTTCGTATTCGTGATATGTCCACAGTCTATTCCGAATACATCAGTTACTGTTGGTCCGCTGCGTACCACTCCTCTCCACGTCCGATGACACAACAGGCCAGTCTGGCTCCAGCATTTCCGTTTACCTTGCTGGACGGGTTCCCGCCTTTTCCAAGGTCATCCGTTCCAGCATGAATCTGCCAAACCAAGAAAAGCCAAAATATGTGTTTGAGTTTATTCACTGGTTGATTATCATTCCATTCTTGAAAATAACAAAGTCTCCATGTGTGGAGTGACCCCTGATTGTAATGACACTGATGGTGATTTTACATTCAATTTAGCTTATGTTGCATAGATGTGGTGTTTATAGTTTTGGCGTAATATTCAATCACCATCAAGAACTACTTTTTTGTTTGAAAAGGTTGGTTAAACATGAAAGTTTAGGAAACCAACGTTACCGACCAGTGATTCATACCATATTAAGTAAGTTCCATACGACGAAGTATTTCAGTGTTTCCACATTATAAATCTTGAATATGATGTATGACATTGGCCAAACAGTAACTAATGGATCCTTTCATGCTGATTATTTCCGTGACAAATATCTCCAAATTCTTCTTGGCGTTATTTATAATATACAACTAAAAAAGTGAATTATAAGATGCGCCCAAGTAATTTCAATTGTAATGGGAATGTTGATAGTAACAATGATGGAGTCCAGTCATGCATTCCACCAAATTCAGGCATCACGTTTGGGCATTTAAATCTGCTGTCGCACAATATTTTATCATTCCTTCATGAACATGGCATGACGGAAGATTTGAGAGGCACAAAGACGGCAAATAATAGGAGTGCATCCAACAGAGTTGTCCTTCAAAGGTATCTGGCGTCAACTGGGCCATCATTAAACAGTAATGAATGGTGAGAAGGCACACTGGTAAGGATCTTTCACGGTAGGAACGCCCTTCTTCGATGTCACACCATGAATCCAGGACAGTGCTTTGATTAGTTAGACGACAGTCATTTGCAAGTAGCCACATTCTACCAGGAGCCACTTGAGAGCAGCAAGATTGACGTCCAAGAGAGTCATCAAACACCCTCTTCTGGTAGATCACCAGAGGTGTTGTTTGGGATCATCTTGAACACAACAGACTTGGAACCAGAAAACCGGGCGAAAAGTCCATTTGTCTGACGAAAGCATGATCCTGTTCCGTGTCACTGACGCACGACTGAGGATTTGGAGGCACAGAAATATGGCCTAAAAATCCATGAACATTCCGCCAGCTATCCCTCATTGGGCAGACTCGGTACTGACTGGGGGTGTATCTCTTACGATTGCAAGCTGGATCACTCAAGACAACATCACAACATCAGTACAACCGAAATATCCGGAAACCAGCTGTTGTTCCCCAATCACCCTATAGCCTCAAGACTTCAGTTGAAGGGTGACAACGCCAGACCTCATCGTTTCAAGGTAGTGACCACGACAGCCTACCTCCAGAAGAACGCTGTGCCGACTCTGCCTTGGCCCGCAATGAGTCCAAATCGGAATCCGCTAGAGCACATTTGGGATATCCTTGGGTGTAGTTTACAGACACTGGAACATCATGTATAGAATCTGCGTGAATTGAAAAGAGTTGTCCTTCTGCACGCCCGACTAGTCGGAGAGGCGCTGGATGGAGGTCAGTGTAGGGTTTATTTACAACTGAACCTTTAAAGAACGGGTGTCAACGATGGACACAAAGTGATATTTGCATCCACAAAACCTGAAATCATCGAATGAACTCTCCATACCTAAAAGGGATATTATTTGGGGGATGAAACTATAACTATAACAAAATATAACCTCAGCTGACAACGGTGGTTTCTTATTGTTAGAGAAGCATTCGTTTACCCGAACTCATTTGTCAGTAGTTTCATTCCAACACTTGTTGCATTAGTCATTGAAAGATTCTGTGAGTGCTTCACTTTCTTCCTGCAGTATATTATTATAGTGTTGCGATCTGCGGATACAGTTTAGGGATAATTTTCTTGGGGAAATCCGATTTTTTTCTCTCACTATTTTTTTTTTTGTTCTGCATTTTCTTTTAAAACAGTGGGCGGGTAGGAATGGCGTCAGTTGAACTCACCACGATTGCCCTTCCCAATATGGAGTAGCGGCCATAGATATCAGCCATCCACTCACGACGATACTGTTTTACTTGGCCAGCTTGAACAGGAATGTTCCCAAAGTCACCCACGTGTCTGCAAGTACAACAAATCACAACTGTTAAAAATCAGCCTTGTTGTTACAACAACTACAGTTTTGTAATAATATCTCAGATCATTCCCCTATCACTTCTGGAGGTAAAAACGCCTATTAATTACTTGGAGTTTTTAAGTGCAAAGTCAGGATCCATTAGTCGTCGGTTCGAATTCCTGATTCTTTTCCGATTATGATCCTTATGTCTGGTTAACACTTGCTCAAGGATTTCGTCCCTCAGGTTGAATTTATAAACTCTCGCATTTAACTGACACCCTTTTAAAACGTTGTTCAAATCTGCGTTACATACAACGCAATCACTCATTTTGTATGTAAACATTGACAGAGCAAGTCTCCATAATGATAATAATAATACTGTGTATATGTATAATGCACAAAGCGTGCTTAAAGTGCTACATTATTACCCCAAAAATGTGCACTCGGTTTTAATTCTCAGCTCCCTGGGGAATATACACCCTAAGCTACAGTCACGTGTACATCGCCATCTCACCCCATCGGGTATACGTAGCCATTCACTGCTTGTACACAGAGGCACATTTCGAACAATGTCACTTGCCTAAGGAGACACCCTATGTGTCTTGCGACGAGCATGGAGATCGGCTGGTTGTTACACATGCTATTAGCCACTGGTATGACTGCTGCATTTCAATAATTAATGTTCGTACAGACCGTCATGTAACATTGCAGACAGCAACATCAATTACAATGATAACTTAAAATACGAAAAATAACGTAAAATGTGACTCGTACATGTTAAAAATACAAGTGATGTTTAATTTGAAACCTTTTCTCATCTAAGGGAGCCCCGTGGGTCATGTTGAACGGATTGTAATGGCCTCCTGTGCTGGTGCATCCGTTAGACAGGTCACCGTATTGATGCACGTGCATGCCATGCTCTTTCACTGGGTCAGAGATCGGGAAACCCTTCAGGGTGACCTTGATTAATAGGTCACCATAGAGGCCGCAGAACTGTAACACAAAAACGAAACATCTGCATCTGTACCATGATGAAAAAGACGATTAGTATATAAGCACCCAAATATCTATCTATCTATCATCCTTTCATCCACCCATCCATCTACCCACCCGCCGATTCATTTATTTATTTATTTTTGTAACGATCATTTTACCATGCTCTCGTATATTATAAGAAATATATGTCTATACAATGATGTACCTTTTAAGAAATGTTCAAACTTCTGTTGAATTATAATTGATAGTTTTAAGTGAGCTCTGCACATTATGAACTATGAAATATTTGTATGTATACCGGAATTGTGTGAATGTGTTAACCTCAATAAGCTATGCATTGTAGTATAATTCAAATTCATTTCGGTTCAGACTGACCAGCGTAGATCGACGGGTTATAGCTGGACTGTTGTTTGAAGATATCTTCCCTCAACTACATATTTATTATCGTTTGTGGTACAAATCAAAATATTACACTAGTAATGTTTTTTTCTGTGCTCATTGCGGATATAAATCACAGATAAGAAATACATGTCTCACATTAAATAATTTGTTTTTAATCAAATTTGTTTAATGGCAAATATACATTGAAAAAGCTAGTCAAAGGCCAAATATTTATCAAAATATTATAATTAGTAGTAGTACTAGTGGGTCACCTGTGCCCAAATATATATAACTTCAAAATGTGAATTTGTGCCGATTTTAAAAGTCATCAGAACGTACCGTGATACGTAAACGTGAAGAAAATAGAAATCTTCAAAAATCTTCAAAAGGGGTGTTCTCCTTTGTCAGACCTAGCTGACGACATCAACATGACACCTGTCATGTACAAACACATATCATGAAAAGAAGGACAACTGGTCTTGAATAGCCGTCCTTTGATTTGTGTTAAGAGAAAGTGCCTGTTATGTAGGTACAACTGTCACTTACATCCATCTGAGAGAAGTCTACAGTGCCAGTCACCTTGTAAGGAGCTGCTGGGTCTGGCTGAACAATACAAGTGGCATATTCTGGAAAAGAAACAGAAAAGCGCCTTGACAAGTTACGTAAGCTTGCACCGCTGGTAAAATGACGTGCATGTGTATTTATGAAAGTAAAATCAACAAAAAACAATTCCATAATCATGAAAGAATATATCCTAAAAGCAGTGTTCATTTGTACGATTCCGTATAGATCATGAGCAATCGATTATGAATTACTATCAAGTAGTAATGATACCAGGTATTCGCGAAAAGGTGAGCGAACCCTGCTCCATCGGGGGCACCCGTCACAAACACATGCAAAAGAACAGTCAATTGTCTTGTATAATCACAAGTCAATCTAATTAAGGAAATGCTTGTTATTGTTAGGCATGTGAGCTTAAAAATTAGATATATGTGTATTTATACGCTTTATAAGGAATATCTTATGAAAAGGAAGTATATGCGTTTCGATGCAAGCAGGTGGGTTTATATTAGAATATGTGCGTTTAAGTAAGAATAAGCGTGTTTGCAACATTTACTTGTATTATATACGTTTATGTACGTGTTTGCGTGTTTATTTAATGTCAGATTCCAACGTAAGTATGTGAGTTTATGTCACTTTATGTGAATATGTGAGGAAATGTAATCATATCGTATTTACGTACATGTACACGTGAATGTATATAAGTTTATGCGTTTCAATGCAAGTATACGAGCTCGAGTAAGAATATACCTGTTTGTACGTTTGAGTAAGAACAACAGTCAACGTCAAGCTGATAATGGGTTTCCGCAGTATCAACAGTTATGCCCCTGTTGGACAATAAAAACTGTACATTGATTATCAATCAAAACACCATATTGGTCATTAAACGTAGGTCTGAATACATTTACAAGTTTTCAACACAATTATGGCAGCTCATCGGAGACATTCTCGTTTCGTCTGGTAGGTTCGTGTGCTTGTTTGCTAGATTCAGTTATATACAGGCCGGTCTGATAATGCTTGAATATTATGACTACGACGTGTATGTTCTTACCTTTGTGAGGAACACAGTTGTTCTGCGGTTGGCTAGACAACTTCTGAATCCAAGGGTTCGTGTTTAAAACTGACTCATGGGCATGCAGCAGAACACCCTGAGATACAACCACCAGCACAGTCGGGAGGTACGTCGCGATCGGCGACATCTTGGCTTATGGATGCAGAACGACGTGGGCAGTTTATATAAGGAGGGTCACAATATGGGACATACGGTTACAGTCTTGTCATTGTGACAGCCAGTAGGATTTTATATCACATATCACAAGTATGTGAGAAATAGAGTTTGTGTGTACCTATGTTACCCTTGCATGAACTGAGTGCAGACACAAAACGTATTCCAATATTATAAATATTGACTGATTTTGCATCATGTTTTCATATTTCCTGAGATAGAGATTTACGTTGACCTATTGTGACTTTTAATATATTTTAGATTCAATGTAATTGGTGGATTGTTGCACATTTTCAAGCAAAGGCATGTCTGGTCCAGATCGATTTTTACAGCCCGCCACACACTATATATATATATATATATATATATATATGTTACAGGAAACAAGTATAATCAGTGATTAAGTCTAATAACTGGAAATATCCGTGATTATGTCTAATAACTGATTCACTCGGTGGTTATGTCTAATTACTGAAATCTTCAGTAATTAGACATAATCACTGAAATGAACCAAGGGATTTTATACTTGTTTACTGAAAGCATGGTTTACCAAGATCATCTTACCAAGTTTGTTGTGTTGCGTCCCCTAACGTCTAAACGTGCTTCTGAAGTCGCCTATCAACTTTTGGACATATTTCTCCTACTTGGCGCTCCTTGTGTGCTCCAAAGTGACAATGGATCTGAATTTACAGCACAGGTTGTAACTGAATTGAAACTTATGTGGCCCTCATTGGTGATCGTGCAAGGAAAGCCTCGACATCCCCAAAGCCAAGGATCTGTAGAGACGGCGAAATGTGACATTACAGACATTCTAGTTGCTTGGCTTGGAGACAATGACACCAGTGATTGGACTGTAGGACTTAAGTTCGTCCAGTTTCAGAAGAATTCAAGTCTCCACAGTGGTATCAAAACCTCACCATTTGCAGCTCTCTTCGGATCTGATGCTCGGACTGGCCTTGCATCTTCAACCCTCCCACATGAAGTTCTTCAGCAACTGCAGTCAGAAGATGATCTACTTTCGGCCATTGAATCTCCTGTTTCCAATGCTGACAAGTCATTAGAAGAGCCCACTCCATCATCCAGTGACGCGTCAGAAGTATCAACTCAAACATCGCCCGCGTCCCAGGAAGATCAAGTAGCAGCACAACTTAACAGCATCATGCAGAACAGAAAAAGAGCCAGAGAAGCACGAGAAGAACAAGCCCAGCGCATGGTGAAACGCAGCAAACGTGTTTTGGGGCCTGTAAGTGTTGGAGACAATGTAACTGTTCCTATCCCCCATGTCGACAGAGGAAGATCCACGTAACGTAATTGGTGTAGTTATTGAGTGTAGTGACAATGACGTGTTCACAATTGCAGTCAACTAAACGGTGTCAGACCAATCGCTGCAAATGGCCAAGATGCAATGTAGTAATTCTAGATGTCATTCAAGTCTTTCATGTGCAAACAAACATTCCTGAGTGTCCATCTGACTGCTATTTGTCATACCATTCATGTCATACCATTCACGTCATTCCATTCACGTCATACCATTTTATGAAATAAAAGATTGAACTGTTTAAGCTTATTTCTGTGATTTTTGTGTAAGCTATCTGGTTACAGGAGGTTGTATTTACTTTGATAGCTAATCTAGTTTCAAAACTAGCACACATTATAAAAACAAGGCAGGGATATGCTTTCAGTATACACGCAGACACCATATATAAAATACATATACACACACATATACACACACATGATATTTCCACACACACGCAATACAATATATATATATATATATATATATATATATATATATATGTGTGTGTGTGTGTGTGTGTGTGTGTGTGTGTGTAAAAATGTGCGTGTATGTATTCATATATATATAATTTTTTAATTTGAAGTTTACACGATATACGTCTTTTCCATTGGACGAGAGGTCGGTCACATGACCGCGAAAATGACGTTCATAAGTGTATGAACGACACAATTTGGCGTTCATACGTTTTACACGAGACCGGGTTCTTGAAATGACATAAACACTGACGGACTACTTCCACATTCCTGGGGAAACCCCTGGGAATTCCCTAGAACGAAAACGTGCATAAGCGTTCTTTCTGATCATTTAGAACCTTTATTCTTGGTCTCAGCGTTTCAGCATACTTTGAGAAATGTCAGAGAGCGTGACTGCATGGTTGTTCACGAATATCCTCGCTACGGCCTATCCTAATGAACAAACGAAGAAATGCACATCTAAACTATCGTAGTATCGACTCGATCCGTGCCTACGCTGACATTGACCGTCTCCAGCAATCTATGAATTTACCTTTGTGTCTGTTTGACGCATCATTATTCACCTTTCAATGATCGGCCAGTTGATCAATGACGACTAACACATGTAACCGCCAAAGGTTCATCAACAACTTCGGAAATCTCTCCCGTTACGTTTATCGTGTCGGCCATTTTGACGTCTTGTACTTGATGTAAATGTATTACGACGCGCTGTCATTGTGACTGACTTACTGAGGTAGTTCTTTACAGACCTTTCTCATCTAATGACGATATGATTTGAACACATGTGCTGCGTAAGATGTTTCTGAAGAGTAAGTTGTGCATCCATACGCCCATGTCACCTCTCTTTTTGAGGAACTATTTTACTCTGCGTTGGTTGTTGTATGGCTGTCAGTGTAAACATGAAGTCACATGTACTAAATAAAATTATGTTTAGATCTAGGCCTACATCTTTTGAGGTAAGAAATTGTGATAAAAAAATTATAAGAATTGACCTTCACTTTGTGTGAGTTCATTGGAGTATGAACCTTCATAGAGTGAGGGCCAAACATTGTATGAACGTCGTTGCAAGCTCCAACGTTCATACAGTTTGGCCCTCACTCTATGAAGGTTCATACTCCAATGAACTCACACAAAGTGAAGGTCAATTCTTTAATGTATATATATATATATATATATATATATATATATATATAATACACACTATATATAATATAAACAAACAAACAAACACCCGACTCATAAAAATAATAACACAAATCATTCGCAAATTCAATCATTTACTAAGCTGAAAAATTCATTTTTAAAACCAAAACAAAACCATATGTTGGATGATTTAAGTAGGAGATTTTTCAAGGACTGACGAGCAGAAACTAACTGTGTAAACATTTCTTACATACACAAGTTTATACATGAAGTTTAAACTGTGTACTTTAATAATCTAAGCTGAGACATATAAGTATTGCACATACATTTCCATTTATATGAATGAAGTGTTGTTTCGAGTTGTTTAAACCTAACATCCAGAATGTAACCTGCGAAACAAGTTAAGTGCCTTGCTGTCTTTGATGTCATATGGCTCGAACATTGTCACATGTGACACTGATCTCACTTTGATAAATAGGCACGTAATGCAGTATACCGGACACCTTCCGCCATCTTGGCAAAGGTCGTACGCGTGCTCTTTCCTTAGAAACGGTTTCCAAGCTTTTCAGACGCCATTTTTGTCGCCTCGCTAACACAACAGGGGCTTGGGGTAGGTTGGTTGTTTCGTTGTTTCGTTTTGTTTTGTTTTTTTTGGGTGTGTGTGTGTTTTTGTTTGTTGTTGTTGTTGTTTGGGTGTTTATTTAATTATATTTGTTGTTGTTGATTTTGTTTTTTCTGTGGGGGGGCTCTCCCCCCCCACCCCCAACACCCCCACGCTTGCTTTTTTTAAACCTTCATATAGTCTGTGTATAACATAACGAGCCAATGTGTGTAGTCGAACTATTTAACCAGCTGATGTCACATGTGGACCAAATGACATGATGTTCTTGAAAAAATTGTTATAGGTTTTTGACATTTCTTTCTTGTATCTTGTGAAATCGAAATCTGATTATGAAAAACATGGTCAGACGTTTCAGAACATATATACCCTTATCTGTATAATGTATGATACATAAGGAAAAAATGCAATCCCGTTTTATAGAAATATTGTTTCTGTTTTCTTGATAGGTGTGCATTTGGATGGTAACTCAATGTACAATACATGCAATATTGAACATATATTAGACATATAGTCCTGTAAAAATGTTAAGAACCGCTTTCTTTATCCATGTATTTCCATGTTTCCATATAAACAGTTTTTCACTTAAAATCGTATCCTGTTTATATTTCATGACAATTCACATTTCTTTGATGAGATTCTCATATTGAAATACAGAAACCGAAATCAATCATCTAATTACCTGTTTTGTAACTGATCAGAGGCAAAGTTACCCTTTCAACTCTCACTTTGTTTCCTTGTATTATACCATATCAGCCAGTACACGCGACAATCTCGAGGAACATACAGTGTTGATGTCTTAACTACCCAGGAGAAAGACAAATTGTTCGTCGAAAGGCCAAATGAAACTACTGACAGAAATTGTTTCAAAATTATTTTCAAGAAATAATTAAGAGTTCAAAAAGTCAAACAAAACATGGCTCAACTATGAACATATCAATATGTAGCATGCACAATTTACAGTTCAGAAAACTAATCAGGTCAGGTTTGTTACCAGTATTAATTAAGCTTGTTTCAATGTGGCGATTGTGGTAAATGTAACAAATGAGAAGACAATTGGTCACTGGAATCAAATGGAGAAGAATATATACTCTTTTTTTATGGAAACTTTACTTCACGGATTATTCATAATCAATATACGATTTAATTAAAACTGTGTTTATTATATATTTTATTAAAAACTGAACAAAAACACTGTAACTGTGATTGTCATAATTCACCAAACTAAAGATAATTTAAAAGGTAGGAAAACTTGAAAAAAACTGTATTTGGCAATACAGTACTTTGATCATAGAGCTGATACATAATACAAGAAGCAAAACAAAGCACAAACCAGAGTAGATAACAAGGAATATGGCAACAGTAAACCTTGTACTGCTGGTGCAATGTCGAACAATCATCAACGTATGGCAAGTTGTTTAGGTGTTTTTCCTATGAGAAGGAATTGACATTTCAAAAAATCAACATAAAAATTGCAATAAAAGCAACAAAACGTTTCCATAATCACAAGCAATCTCCGCTAAAAGAAGAATGAATCCATTGTATCATTCCTGCTATATCATAATAACGTCACAGGCAGTACATGATGAGTGTAGAATAGATACAAGATGGGTGCATCTACATGACGGATAAACAATTCCTATATTATATACGGTTGCGTTAATCGGTTGCCTTCCTTGTAATTCTGTTTTTCTTCCCGCTTTCATCTAAATGACATTTTAAGACGTAAATGACATTTTTCTGTTCGTCATCAATGGAATTTTCCTGTTCGTCATCAATGGAATTTTCTGTTTGTCATCAATGGAATTTTTCTGTTCGTCATCAAAGGATTTTTTTGTTCGTCATCAATGAAAGTTTTCTGGGGCGCGTTGCAAGCCACAAATCGCTTAGAGTAAGCAAATACATCGCTCATCCCGGGGTACGCAACAGCTTGAAGAGCTTGCGCACTCTGCCAAAATGGTGGCGCAATTACTGCTTGTTTGACTTTTTCCTAATGAAGAAAGTAATAGAAGCGGTTCGATGACGAACTGATGAGGTTATGGAGCTGACTGAGAAAATGATGGGGTATTAGCTGCCTTTGTCCCTCTCTCAGTAGATCCAGTCCAAAATTTCTTGTTCCGCTGTTGAACTCAACCGCCATTTTGGTTTGAGAACGAAGCGACCTCAGCCAGCGAATGGAACGACTGCAAGCGCCTGAAAGTAAGCGCCCCGTTTTAAGGCGAATCGATGTACATCGCTTGCAAGCGACTGGCGCTTTCCAACGCAACCATGTTCGTCATCATTTGGGTTTTTCTGTTCGTAATCAATTGGATTTTCCTGTTCGTCATAAACAATACAGATTCACGTTTCACAGATGCACACTCTGACATGAGTCACTGGTAAAAAGTTTGAAATACATGAATTCGGACGCGAGATTCATAAAACCAGTACAGGCACACTCAGTATCTCTTTGTTATCAACAAATAACAGTTGGCGTCATAACCATTATGACGATTTTACACACAAGTATAGTTTGAACGCATTCTGTATTGTCATTCTGATGAATTGATGAAATACATGCATCTGAATCTGCCGTTGTGCCCCTGGCCACTGTTATAATGTTGTTGCTAGGCAACTGTTTGTCGAACTATTTGTGGATTACTATATTAAGGTCCCAAAGACACGAAAAACTCTAAAAGTTGTCTGCAGAGAACGACGATGGAAGTTACACCGTATAATGGTAAGGTCATAATATGCAGGTATGAAGAAAGGGGACATTGCATGGTACAATCGAAAAGTTTACAATTTAGCTTATGTTGCAATTCTACATAAGTTCATACATATACATAAAAATATTATGCAAAAAAGTATCACAGTTAGTGCGAGAGAGGTGCATACTATAAATAAAAAGATACTTCAAAGTTTCAGTTTTCACTGTAGCAAATGTACACATTCCTGGGGTAAGGTCTTTTCAAGATTCATGCATTCATGTCGAGGTCGTGTTTCTGTGTAAAAATAGGTACTAAGCATCTGGAAGAACACGTTTAAGTTAATTAACATGGTTTTAGCATTGGAAATTTTAACACACGAGTACAAAAGGAAAGAAAAATGTATTTCTTACTGATGTTACATTGTTGACAGATCCAACAATAACGGACAAGCGTATAGATAAATACAGTAATTGCATATACGAGAACAGACAAATTAAATGATTAATAATGTGAGGTTTAGTTGGCTAAATATGATTAATCTCCACGTTTTAATGGATGATACAAATATTCAATAAACAACAACAATAAAATAATAAACAAGATATAATATACACATGCATTTACAGCCTTAATCTATGAATCAAGTCTTCCAACCATCGCACGCTTCCTGGAAGCAAAATGTACCATTTCAACATGTGAATTTTACATGGATCCATCACTTATGTCTACAAGATCACTATGTCGAGCACTAAATATGTAATCACGCTGATCAGCGAAGGACCTTCCTTTGGCACGATTACGTTAGACTGGACACCCAAGTAAATCCATTTACTAGTGCCATGTCGAATTGGATCTAATCTACCTTTCAGATTGCTGAACAGACACCATCAAACGTTTTGCAGAAATATCGAAACAGGACATGAAACATATTAAGATGCACTATCTAATATGAACCACATATCACATACAGCTAAATTTCGTACCAGCAATACAGGCATTGGAATGTTCCTCTTGTGTTGCCTCTTCTAGCTATCGTTACAGCTGGTTCTGATAATATGACATAGCATCATTCATTGTCATTTCTGTCTGATAACAATTGAAATATTTCCTTGAAGCTGTCACCCTTTCTGTCTGTCACAAGCACTACACGTGTGATCGGACTTAACCTCTTCCTGTGCGGTTTGCTTCTCTCAGGTTTCTGATGCCAGTGGGAGAAAGCTCCAGCTCCTTCTGCTCAAGTCTTTTTGTGCCTGGGAATGGTGAACTCTCCGTAGATGTTACTGTGGATAGGATAAAATGCAAATAGTGAGACGCTGATTGCGTTTAGGTTATGGTGAGGTATAAGCTGTATACCCCATGAACGAGTGAGTGAGTTGGCTTTTACGCCGATTCTGAACAGCATTTATGTTAAATACGTCAGCATGAGGTGGATAGCAAGGTCGAGGTTATAGATGTTTACCACCTTAGTGAAACCTACCATCTCGGCATGATACCGACAAACATAGAAACACATTAAGTGTGAATCTAAGATTCGCTCCCACTGTCATACGTTTTGGCTCGCCTAATGGACGCAATGATTCTGTACACTTCTTATAACCTAATAAAAAGGGATGGTGAGGGAGAATCTGGCAGAATGACATCTGATAAATCTTATTACAATCGTCACCTATCCTCGAGGATATGTCTCTGTCACCCCTATACATGTCAACTGTGATGATGTAACGATTAATGTTTCTTGGTAAAACAGTTTCTAGCTGGGGAAAGAATATTCATATGGGAAAATATTCCAGGGTTAGTAAAATACTAGAAATAAAATCCTTTGCAAACATTTCCACTGGAAACTTTTACCTAGGATATTACTTCTTTAAGAAAGATAAATATTCTGTAACAATGACACCTCACAATGTAATCACACCTGTCACCTGGATGTCACTGTCGTCATTAAACATGCCACCCCAAATGACACCTCTCAATGTAATCACACCTGTCTCTGTCGTCATTTAACATGTCACCCGAGGTGACACCTCTCAATGTAATCACACCTGTCTCTGTCGTCATTAAACATGCCACCCCAAATGACACCTCTCAATGTAATCACACCTGTCACTGTCGTCATTAAACATGTCACCTGAGATGACATCTCTCAATGTAATCACACCTGTCTCTGTCGTCATTAAACATGTCACCCGAGATGACATCTCTCAATGTAATCACACCTGTCACTGTGTCATTAAACATGTCACCCGAGGTGACATCTCTCAATGTAATCACACCTGTCTCTGTCGTCATTAAACATGCCACCCCAAATGACACCTCTCAATGTAATCACACCTGTCTCTGTGTCATTAAACATGTCACCCGAGATGACATCTCTCAATGTAATCACACCTGTCTCTGTCGCCATTAAACATGTCACCCGAGATGACATCACTCAATGTAATCACACCTGTCACTGTGTCATTAGACATGTCACCCGAGATGACATCTATCAATGTAATCACTCCTGTCTCTGTCGTCATTAAACATGTCACCCGAGATGACATCTCTCAATGTAATCACACCTGTCTCTGTCGTCATTAAACATGTCACCCGAGATGACATCTCTCAATGTAATCACTCCTGTCTCTGTCGTCATTAAACATGTCACCCGAGATGACATCTCTCAATGTAATCACACCTGTCTCTGTCGTCATTTAATATGTCACCCGAGATGACATCTCTCAATGTTATCACACCTGTCTCTGTCGTCATTAAACATGTCATCCGAGATGACATCTCTCAATGTAATCACACCTGTCTCTGTCGTCATTTAACATGTCACCCGAGATGACATCTCTCAATGTAATCACACCTGTCTCTGTCGTCATTAAACATGCCACCCGAGATGACACCTCTCAATGTAATCACACCTGTCTCTGTCGTTATTAAACATGTCACCCGAGATGACATCTCTCAATGTAATCACACCTGTCTCTGTGTCATTAAACATGTCACCCGAGATGACATCTCTCAATGTAATCACATTTGTCTCTGTCGTCATTAAACATGCCACCCCAAATGACACCTCTCAATGTAATCACACCTGTCTCTGTGTCATTAAACATGTCACCCGAGATGACATCTCTCAATGTAATCACACCTGTCTCTGTCGTCATTAAACATGTCACCAGAGATGACATCTCTCAATGTAATCACACCTGTCTCTGTCGTCATTAAACATGCCACCCGAGATGACATCACTCAATGTAGTCAAACCTGTCACTGTGTCATTAGATATGTCACCCGAGATGACACCTCTCAATGTAATCACATCTGTCTCTGTCGTCATTAAACATGTCACCCGAGATGACATCTCTCAATGTAATCACACCTGTCTCTGTCGTCATTTAACATGTCACCCGAGATGACATCTCTCAATGTAATCACACCTGTCTCTGTCGTCATTAAACATGTCACCCGAGATGACGTCTCTCAATGTAATCACACCTGTCTCTGTCGTCATTAAACATGTCACCCGAGATGACATCACTCAATGTAGTCAAACCTGTCACTGTGTCATTAGATATGTCACCCGAGATGACACCTCTCAATGTAATCACATCTGTCTCTGTCGTCATTAAACATGTCACCCGAGATGACATCTCTCAATGTAATCACACCTGTCTCTGTCGTCATTTAACATGTCACCCGAGATGACATCTCTCAATGTAATCACACCTGTCACTGTGTCATTAAACATGTCACCCGAGATGACATCTCTCAATGTAATCACACCTGTCTCTGTCGTCATTAAACATGTCATCCGAGATGGCATCTCTCAATGTAATCACACCTGTCACCTGGATCATGTTCAATACACCTGTCACCTAGACGTCACTGTTACACCTGTTCATGTAATGGCATCTAACATGGAAGATTGATAATAAAATATAGGATTTTTCATGTCATATAAAGGTCTAAAGTAACGAAGTGACATCTCATGAGCATACTGTACTGAATCTAATCAGTCAGGTAAACGTTGCGATTATTTAGGACATATAATGGCATGACAGTGACATTTCCAGGTAACGGGTATTGAGCTCGTTGTGGACAATCAGAAGTCTTTCCGCCAGACATCCCCTCACCCTCCAACCATTACCAAACACTGACATGAAAACGAACCAATAAAACAATCACAAAACACACAAAAACACAACGTATACTTACAAGCACTAAAGACACTTTAATACAATATCTTACTGCTGTGTCCTGTTAAGCGTGATTGAACGTATTTCAAATATATTAAATAAGTTGATGAGTTTGGAACTTCAGTGTAAACCGTTTTAAACAGGATTACAGTTAATTAAAAGTGACAAAACCCTTCCAATAACTTGTTACTTAATAAGTACATGGGTTCATGTATGCTGCTGGTAAAGCAAGGGTCATAATGGGAGGTAATGTTGGATTCGAACCTTCTACCAGGGGATCCTGTCACAGTTAGTGAACAAACCACAGCACAGAGACAAAACCACCCACCCACCCAACCATTTAATTTGAATATTAATTATGTCAAAAATGCTCTTAAATATGCACATGTGATCACATACAAACCGAATTGTTTAATAGGCATTAATTAGAAACTGACGGTTGACAAAGTAGACACAATTTATGGATAACTACTTCTTTTTAACACTGTAAAAAAACGACGTAAGTTTCGGTATAGATCCTTATACCGTTGCCAAGCAAGACTGAATGAGGGACATTGTACAGAAAATATACAGTAGGTGGAGGATGAAGTCATCTCCTCGGTACTCCATCCCACACCCAGATCTGCGACCCTTAAACCCGAATCAGCGCCCTTCCCACATCATCATCAGCCGCCTCCTCAAGCAGCAAGCCAATATTCACACCCACTACACATGCTCCAACTCCCTCAATACCCTGCTCAGAGCCAACGGAAGGTGCACAACCAAACCCCAAGAGCCTGAAGGTGTAGTTTACAAAATTGACTGCAACTGTGGACAATCTTACGTAGGTGAAACATCCCGCCCCAGCAACACCAGAATCAAAGAGCACAAGACCTAAACCATCCAATCAGACAGTAAATCAGCCATCTCGGACCACATCGTCCTAATTGCAACATCAACCGGGACAACGTCCAAATCCTCTCCAAAACACACTCCATGATTTCACTTAACGAAAACTAACTGAAACAGTCCACATTCGCCGCCACAAGCCATCAATCAACAGAGATCTAGGCTATTCATCCCATCCGCTTACAATGAACACATTAAGCAATAATCACTTATCCTGTTTAATTGGTTTCATGTCCTATCGGCTTCCACCCATCTGTTCTCTGTCCATCATGTTGTGACAGTATTCTCTTTCTGTTTTCATTACTTACTCATGTTATCCCACTGATGTATGCAATTGTTGTTACTATTAATCCTCCACCCACTATATATATTCTGTACAATGTCCCTCATTCATGGTTAAAAAGATATGGCAAGACAAAAACACTCGAGATGAAGCCCTAGCTCGAAAAAATCCCTCACTAAAGCCATCTGGGATATTAGTACGTGAACTCATTCGAAGTCACAATTGTGATGACATTCAGCCTCCAGAAAGTCACTACAAAGGGTTACACCCTCCCTGGACTTTAAAAACTCCCAAAGTTGACACTGCTTTAACATCAGAAGTTACTAAAAGAGAAAACCCCACCCTACTACGATCAGTAGCTATCACTAAAATTCAAACTACCTGGGACAGCTGGGGTCATATATACACCGATGGATCCAAGAATCCTATCAACAACAGTGCTGGTTACGGGATCCATATCCACAGCTCCAAACCCCAAGCACATTCAGTTCGCTTGCCTGATGGTCAGTCAGTATTCACGGCTGAATTGGAGGCAATTCATCATGCACTCAAACTCATACCGGAACTCCCGGAAGCAAAGGCAGTCGTCCTATCAGACTCGCTAAGTGCACATAGATATTCATGGAAATGAAAAAGCAGACTCACTGGCGAAGCTAGCTCTAGACAAAGCGGATATACAGCCTATTCCCTTTAGTAAACTAGAGATAAAAAGCAAAATCAAAGCGTCCATAGCAGAAAGTTGGCAAGCCCAATGGGACGCAAGTAAGATCGGCAGATGGCTATACAAAATTCAACCCAAGGTCCAACAAAAGCCTAACTCATACTCAAATGAAAGGAAAATTGAAATTGCTATCTCACGCCTCAGACTTGGTCACAGAAAGCACTATGACAAGGTTTGTTCATCTTGCATCAGGCTGAAACCATTGACCACGTGTGACTAGAATGTCAAGACAATGCCCCAGCCCGGGCTAGGTTAAAACAAGAATTGCAGTTAGATCCGCTATCTGTCATAAATCTCCTATAGCCAAGAGATGCAATAGCGAAGGCCAAACTAACTCTATTTCTGAGAGATGGACAGCTGCTCGAACGTATATAAACAGAGCAGCCAAGGATAAAAATGAAATCATATCAATATAAGAAAATAGAAATCATATCAATGCAAAAACAGAAATTATGTGAACACCGAACTCACAATAGATATGTGAACCCTTCTCACACACAGGAGTCCCAAAGAAGGACAGGTCAGCCGAAATTGCCTAGGCGGAAGGCGACCTCTAAAACACCTAATGCAACAACAACAACAACAACCCTCATTCAGTCTTGCTTGACAACGGTATAAGGATCTATACCGAAAAGTCGCCTTTACAGTAGTTGGTAGTGAATGGGTCTGTGAATAAGTGAGGTGAAATGGGGTTTAACGTCGCGTCCAAGATTATTGCACTTACATAGCGACGTGCATGCTCGTGTGTGTGTGCGTGGCTGCTTGTACTAATCCGGACTGATGCCGATTTATAGTGCTAGCTCACTGAGATACCATGCTGCAGTTTAACATGGATAGCCCACTCAGGCACAGTATATTGACTCCGAGCCGAAAAGTCATTGTTTTAGCCCCTTAATGCCGAGCGCCATAAGGTAACAACAAGTACCATCTTTTAACGTCTTTGGTATGACGTGGCCGGGGATCGAACCTCGGACTTCCGCTCTCCGGGCGGACACTCTACCACTAGACCACGGAGGCGGTCGGGGTCTGTGAATATATCATAAAGAATGGATATACAATATATTGGATAATCGAAGATGGTAACTGTGTAGCCAGTGAGGTGAGGTGAGGTCAAGTCCAAGATTGTTGCACTTATATAGTGACGTTCCATGCACGTGTATGTGTGTGGCTGCCTGTTCTAGTCCGGACTGATGCCGATGTTGTAGTGCTAGCCCACTCAGATACCATGCCGCAGTTTAACATGAATACCCCACACAGACACAGTATACTGACTCCGAGCTGACCAGTGCTTGTTTTAGCCCTTTCATGTCGAGCGCCAGACAGGGTAACAACAAGTACCATCGTTTAACATCTTTTGGTATGACGCGTCAAGGGATCGAACCCACGACAATCCGCTCTCCGGGCGGACGCTCTACTACTAAACCACGGAGACGGTACGTGCAGCAAGGAGTTGCATGCATGTATGTGGATATCACTTTTCAAACTAAGTGGCATGATGCTGAGCCTTGTGGTAACATCTAGAACATTCAACAATAAAATCATCCATTGCACTTAATGTATGTACGTAGTGACCATGGTGATTAAGTGCATATAAATTCAAACCAGGCATGCTTTTGTGTACAGTGTACATCTTCACTGACCTTGAGGTCTTTCGTTAGAGCCAAATAATACAATTTCGAAATAGAACTTGTACCACTTGTTTACATGCTGTACAGGGCAACCAATAAAACAATTTTAACCACGGAACCAATATGGTACATGTAGCATTAATGGTGGGACGGACATCAGAGTTTGTGAATAAAAAGCTGCCTATTGCACCAAACTGTTAGTACAAGTCACGATTATTGAATACGTTTCAAATGCATTTATATTTTCATCTGAAACGGCCAATTCTAAAATGGTTAAAACAAGCGTAGCGATCAAAAGGTTTCGGGCATTGGATATGCCATCATGGTTTGGTCACACAAATATATGAGTGGTATAGGAAAGCAGGTGTAACATCAAGCACATGCTGGTGGTGTGGACTCTAGATTCTTCTTCCCTATATATACCTATTCTTCTTCTTCTCCTCGAGAGACTCAAGAATCTTCTTCTCCGTATCCATCAGTTTCCGCACCTTCTGTGGGTCACGGTTCAAACTAGCCAGTGTCTGGTACATGTTCCTCACTTCTTCAGCAATGCGTGACAGACTTTCGTTCTTCCAATAATGTTGTATGTTATTAACGGATTTGGGGACATGGGCTACATTTTCCTGTTATGTTACCATTCTTCTATAATTCTAGCATGACTCAAACCCCAAACATTAAGATGTATGTCTATTCAATCTCAATCAATACAGGAAAACATACTGAAACGGAGTTACTAGTTTCACTCGTTCCCGTGACTATCACATTACATTACTCAAAACTCAAAACAATGATAACATGTATGTCTATTCTACCATGACGAAAATAAGGCTAAATATATATTCTGTGGTAAAGAAGGTAAAGTATGTTGTGGCTTTTATGACGCCCATCATTAATACTTCACGGTCTTGAACATACAACGTTCTTCCACTATGTTGTCATTTGTCGGCTTGTTGTTTTTTTTACAGAACTTTACATGAATTCATTGATTGATGGTTCATTTGAGACTTATGTAATACTATACCTACATAATGATCAAATCAACAGATAAATCATTGCTATTTATATGTATCGTCAGATACAATGTAGCTGCATTATTGCTGGGCAAGGGTGGTCGGGTAGCCTAGTGGTTAAAGCGTTTGCTCGTCACGCCTAAGACCCGGGTTCGATTCCCGACATGGGTACTATGTGTGAAGCCCATTTCTGGTGTCTCCGCCGTGATATTGCTTGAATATTGCTAAAGGCGGCGAAAAACCATACTCACTATTGCTTGGCAAGTTAAGAAATATACTACCAAATGTAACTCCTTCTTATATCAAACAATGGTGAAAACTGTGCACAAGTTACCTCTGTGTCGTTGATGGCAAGATGTATGAGAAGGGAGGACAACGGTAGGTTCTCACTGTAGGCGTTCTGTAAAGGCACACTGCGAAAACCTGGAGGTAAGACAGTGAGTGAGTGTTTTGTTTGTTTGTTTTGCGCTATGTTTAACGTTCAACTTGGCAATATCCTAGCTACATAACGGCGGCGTGTCACTAATCTTGTCCTGACCAAACAAACCAGCGATTGTTTGTTTGTTGTTTAACGCCGCACTCAGCAATATTCCAACTATATGACGGCGATCTGTAAATAATCGAGTAAGGACCAGACACTCCAGTGATTGACATCATGAGCATCACGCAATTGGGATTCGATGACATGTATCAACCAAGTCAGCGAGCCTGACCACCCGATTCCGTTAGTCGCCAAACCAGTGATTGACATTGTGAAAAACGATCCACATCCATGGGTACAGTGACACTAAATCAACCAAGTTATCGAGCCTGACCATTTATCATATCTTGCATTAAGGTACTAGAAATAATTCAAGCAAAAGTAACCGAGCAAAGCTAAATGTAATGCAAGGGGAATTGTAATACTGGGTGTGTTTACGTCTGCTGGTTGTGAAGATGTTCATAAAAAGGTTCACTTGCCATACTATACTGGCGAAGATATTTTAGATAAAAGGACGAAAATGATACCAGTAGGACAGTTTTGCCGCTCTCAGCAATATTCCAGCTACATGACGGCGGTCTGTAAATAATCGAGTCTGGACCCGACGCTCCAATTTTTGACAGCATGAGCATAGATCCACGCAATTGGGATGGATGACATGCATCAACCAAGTCACCGAGTCTGACCACCCGATCCCATTCGTTGCTTCTTCCGACAAGCATGGGCTGCTGAAGACCAATTCTTAACCGGATCTTCAGGGTGTGTGTCTCTGAGAGGAACCGTTTCTTACCTGCCCTGAGAGCTAACACTGGGATCGTAGCTTGTGCAAGAACCTTCTGGTCAATCACCTCGTTGTCTGAACACAACTCAAACCTCAGCAAGGCCATTGGTGGGCACACAATGTCAAGGACGTGAGCTTCATCATCCCATACTGGCGTTAGGCCGTTGTTTTCTTAAATGAAATAATAAAACAGAAATAACAAAGTAAACATAACTGTATTAATGATGGATGCGGGTGGAACAGGAGGAGTATCGATCATATGATGTTATATATTCATGATTCACGCTTTAGAGAGTTATGTCCCTTTGCGTCCCAGGGATCGCTGACTGTAGGTTCCAGTTTTATCACGTGACCTACGAACAATATATGTCATATAAAAACACATAAACATGATAAACACGTTTTTACCTGATTTTGATTTCTTCAAGTCTCAAAATGGACAAAGTTTTTATGTATACACTCTACCGATTTCATCTGCAAACCTAAATGGGTACTTGCAGCCCTGTAGTAAAAGGCATAGAGTTGTGTCCCCTATCGGTTGCAGGTTCCGCTTACTATGGACTTAAGTCCTCTCTTCCTAATAATGATAATAGTCTATCCACAATATATCCATGTTCGGGTTTTCACTATTAGTTTACTTACACAATAGTGAGTGAGTATGGTTTTACGCCGCCTTTAGCTATATTACAGCAATATCACGGTGGGGGACACCAGAAATGGGTTTCACACATTGTACCCATGTCGGAAATCGAACCCGGGCCTTAGGCGTGACGAGCGAACGCTTTAACCCTTAGGCTACCCGACCGCCCCTTACTTACACAATAAAAAGGCACTGAACGTTTGCCCTACCTTCTCGTAGACCGGTCCTGATTCTCTTGTTGTCTATAGGGATTCCCATCACTTCCATCACAATGAAAGGTCTCAGACAAGCTCCGACCGTTAACAGTCTGCCGCAGTGTATCTGGAAATACATATAGACATATGCGAGTGTTGTTTTATGCCACGGACCACAGATCTTAAATCAAGTTTCCATCCTTGCCAAAATAGGCTGGAATTAAGGAGTTATATTTTGGCTGGATTAAAAAATCAAGAAACGAACTGAACATCCGGTTCGTAAACAACATGGATTTCAACGTTCAGGACTTGCCTACTAGGCGTCGACAGATATTTTCCAAACCTTTTCATGTTTTTAATCAAGGTGCTCAAGTGATTTGATGCACTTCGCTAAGTAAGCCCAGCTTTATTACAATATAGATCTTCATTATTGATCAGATCAGATCGTCTTGACTGGGCGCAGCCATTTTGTTTGAAGCAAATGCACCTGTTATGAGAGGTGGAATCTGATTGGTTAATAGGATCACCCACACCCTCTTTGCTGCATTTTTTTAAATTTTAATCTGTAAATAATAATAATAATAATGATAATAATAATAATAATAATAATTAAAGCTGCAAGCAGCAATGGCGGGCTCCAAGTAATACTGTGCACAAACGTCCATGTTCGAATCCTCAAAGGGTTTCCTTGTACCACATTCGTCAAATGTAGGCACCACTTGCCGGGTATCGTCGCTTCGAAATTGTCGTGTGCAGAAATCTGTTCTAAACCCATATCCGACCTCGCACATGTTCGAATCCTGAAAGGGGTTGCTTGTACCGACGACGTCAAATGATAGTCACCGCACATCGTCGCTACTAAATTTGGGTGTTCCAAGGTGATCCCAAAATTAATCAAATATTACCACCAAGCAGTGTTACTTTTAGCATGCAACCAAGAACAATAGGATGCATCAACAATAGGATGAATATGGCACACCAACTTCATGTAAACTTACAATAGTTTCTGTCAACAACCTTACAAGATATGATCTTTAAAGTAAAGTTTCGGTGAAAATGAATATCAAAACCAAAATCCATTATGGCCGCAACTGAAACAGATATGACAAACGTGGATTCATGCAGTGGATTCAGGGGAATATGCATTTGAAGACAGGTACCCCAAAGGCACTTGGGCCCACGGCCTAGGAATTTGTGTGGTATCTAGTACTTAACTATCTGCAAACGCATTCAAAATTTCAACACAATCGAGCCAGTGTTTTTTTCTGCTAGCTCTTGAAAAAAACCCGGCGGAATAATAAATAATTATAAAGATGCAAGCCGCATTGTCGGGCTACGAGTGACACGCACGCACGCACAAACGTACGGAAAAACGAAGGCACTACCTTGGCATTTAAATAGTATCTGGAACTCAACTGTCTCCATACGCATACATAATTTAAACATAATCGAGGAACTGAGCGAACGATAAATGGTGCTTTGACAATGCTGTGGCCTTATAGGACACAAAAACGACAGCTTTAATACCACTTAGCGCAAAGCGAATGAGCCTCAGTGACTGAATGAAGGGAGTTTACTGCCGCAGGGCTCACTTGCGGACAATCAAACGCAGCCAAAGACCCAGCCCCGCTCAGGACGGGCGCGCCGACACGGCTTGGGTTGAGACGGGATCGCATCGGTGGGGTAACATCGGCATTATTACAGATATAAGGCGGGAAGCCCAAGGTAAATATCTTGCCAATTACTTTAAAATATTATGACACATGAAAAAACTGTATTTATTAATGAATGTGCTGTATCGGTGTTCATAATTCCTTGTATATGACTTAACTATAGTCTTTATTTTCAATCTGGTAGTTCACTGGTCCGTTTTGACTAACAGTTTTCGTCAGAATTATGGTCCGTTTTGCTGCTTGCCGGTTTGGGTCTCTCAAAAGGGAGGTAACTCTCTTCGTCCCATGCCTCATTTTCGACCGACATTTTCAGCAGGTGAGGACAGGTCATATTTGTGCATGATTGAAATTGACATAATACGGCAAATAAGTATTATGCCATCATTGTTTTCCTGTAAATATGTTTACAAACGGATATTTGATGTTCATGTTGACTAACATGTAGCCATAATGTAGGAGACGTGAGTTTTTTGAAAATTAAATCGTAGCCTTGGGTCATGTCGCGGCTCTCGGCTTATCGTAGCGTGAAGCATGCATTCTCGGTTATCGCAGTACGTGTCATGTAAGTTGAACGGAATAAACCGCGCTCACTAACCTTTATGGTTATTCGCGTTCTCTATAGCTGATGCAGTTTTGTTATCCATTTTATCAAACTTTTCATATTAAACATAGAAGTTCATTATTTACATTTGTCGCGCGGCCTCGTGCTGGACTTGACAAGGAAGCGAACTCCAAATCGCGGAACAGGGAAAAGTTTAGTATTGATGCTCGAATAGGACCAAATAGACGACACAATGCCACCAACCACAAAGTAGGATGATGCCAGACTTCAGTGATTTATTCGGAGTAGTATCTGTTATAATTAATAGGTATTCAATGCATATTTCCAAAAAAAAAAAAAAGAATTCTTTTAGAATGTGTGTGGGGTGGGTGGGGTTTGTACTGTTTTGAAGATTAGATATTTTACAGCCACACCTTTATTTATTTAAAACTTTGAGGTTGCTTTTTTTGTAAAAGCAAATTACATTGCAACAATGACAAATGATCTTTTGTCCCATGTGGGCGGTTGGGTAGCCTAGTGGTTAAAGCGTTTGCTCGTCACACCGAAGACCCAGGTTTGATTCCCAACATGGGTATAATGTGTGAAGCCCTTTCAGGTGTCCCCCGTTATATTGCTGTAATATTGCTGTAATATTGCTAAAGCGGGTAAAACCATACTCACCCACTTTTGTCCGTTGATGGAGGCTGGGATTTTGTATTGAACATTAGATATTTTTGCAGCCACAGCTTATTTTATTTATAACTTTGAGCTTGATTTTTTTGTTAAACAAAAGCACATTTGATAGATAATTTTACAGACACGGCTTTATTAATTTAAAACTTTTAGCTTGTATAATTTTGAAAGAGAAATACATTGCAACAATGACAATCACTTGTAAAGACATCACCTGTTAGGTCCAGTATCTGTTATAATTAATATAGGTATTCAATGCATATTTCCAAAAATTAAGAATATCTTAGAATCAAGATAATTTCATTTATTTCAATGTTTGATTGAACAAAAAAGGGGGGGGGGGGTTACTGTTTTGAAGATTAGATATTTTACACACACACCTTTATTTATTTCAAACTTTGAGGTTGATTTTTTTAAAATGAAAAATACATTGCAACAATGACAATTTATCTTTTGTCCATTGACAGGAGGTTGGGATTTTGTATTGAAGATAAGACATTTTTATGACGCGTGAAGATCCAGGGTAGAAAAAGTCTTCAGCAACCCATACTTGGGTTAATAGGTGACTAACAGGGTTGGGTGGTCAGGCTCGTTGACTTTGTAGTCGTATCCCAATTGCGTGGATCGATGTCAATCACTGGATTTTCTTTGTCCAGACTCGATTATTTACGGACCACCGTCATATAGCTGGAATATTGCTGAGTGAGGCGTTAAAGAACAGATATTTTTACCGCTTTATTTATTTTAGACAATGAGCTTGATTTTTTTTATGTAAAAGAAAAATACATTGCAGCAATGACAATTATGTTTTTTGGATATAAACCCAGATTCGTCTTCAGAAAAAGCAGTGCCTGTGTTTGCAAATTTCAGTATTGATGGCTACAGCTGAATTCTATTCTCATTTTATAACACATAAAATCAGAAATGATAATTAAATCATGGTATTCACCTTTAAGCTGAGTTAAACAACAAACAAACAACCTTTCAAGCTACAAACAAAACATGCTCATGTGTGGTTAAGAATAATAATCAAGAGAGATTATTGGAGATACATTGGACTTATCAGCTCTTGTATATCCTGGAACCTAAACAACCACGGTATCATTTAACCCTGGGTTTCGAATCCGATCTGTGACCGATCATTGGATTGTCTGGTCCATTATCGATTATTACAGACTGCTATCACAGGGCTGAAATATTGTTAAATCTGGCGTTAGACAACAATCAAAACTTTACATCAAGCTGAATCTTCAAGTTGGATCGAGATTTGACCTATTGTGCAAGAATTTTACAGTTATAGTAAAGAGTGAAGAAAAGTGTGTGTTTTCAGTTTTTACATTTTGAAGTTGTTGAAGATCAATGAAGAATCATGCGGGATATTTGCAATTTAATTATTTAAGTGTGAAGAAAACAAGGTGTTGTGTTGTCAATTTCTAGATTTTGAAGTGACAGGATGTTTAAACTTTAGTACATTGGTTTAAAAAACCAACATGGTAATTTCTAAAACAATATTAGGTAACAGATTAACATTTAGTCACAGAAATAAACTTATGTGATTTAATAATATATATCTACAAAATAAGTAAAATATGATTTCACGTTATGGTAAAGAGTGAAGAAAAGTGTGTGGTGTCAGTTTTTACATTTTGAAATTGTTGAAGATCAATGAAGAATCATGCAGGATATTTGCAATTTATTAAAGTGTGAAGAAAACAAGGTGTTGTGTCAATTTCTCAATTCTTCGATGTTTAAACTTTAGTATATGGTTTCTAAAACAATATTAGGTAACAGAGATTAACATTTAGTCACAGAAATAAACTTATGATATTTAATAATATATATCTACAAAATAAGTCAAATATGATTTCACAGGTATGGTTGGTTGGTTGGTTTGTTGTTTAACGCCACACTCAGCAATATTCCAGCTATATGACGGCGGTCTGTAAATAATCGAGTCTGGACCAGACAATCCAGTGATTGATATCATGATCTTTGATCCACGCAATTGGGATCGATGACATGCATCAACCAAGTCAGCGAGTTTGACCACCCGATCACAGTTCTAGTAAAGAGTGAAGAAAAGAGTTGTCAGTTTTTACATTTTGAAGTTGTTAAAGATCAATGAAGAATCATGCGGGATATTTGCAATTTATTAAAGGTTGAAGAAAACAAGGTGTTGTGTTGTCAATTTCTATATTTTGAAGTGACAGGATGTTTAAACTTCAATACAGTGGTTTCATAACCCAACATTGTTATTTCTAAAACAATATTAGGTAACAGAGATTAACATTTAGTCACAGAAATAAACTTATGTTATTTAATAATATGTATCTACAAAATAAGTAAAATATGATTTCACGGTTATGGTAAAGAGTGAAGAAAAGTCTGTGTTGTCAGTTTTTGCATTTTGAAGTTGTTGAAGACCAATGAAGAATCATGCAGGATATTTGCAATTTATTAAAGTGTGAAGAAAACAAGGTGTTGTGTCAATTTCTCAATTCTTCGATGTTTAAACTTTAGTAAATGGTTTTAAAACCAACTTTGTAATTTCTAAAACAATATTAGGTAACAGATTAACATTTAGTCACAGAAAAAAACTTATGTGATTTAATAATATATATCTACAAAATAAGTAAAATATGATTTCACGGTTATGGTAACGAGTGAAGAAAAGTCTGTGTTGTCAGTTTTTACATTTTTAAGTTGAAGATCAATGTAGAATCATGCAGGATATTTGCAATTTATTAAAGTGTAAAGAAAACAAGGTGTTGTGTTGTTAATTTCTAGATTTTGAAGTGACAGGATTTTTAAACTTTAGTAATTGGTTTCAAAAACCAACATGGTAATTTCTAAAACAATACTAGATAAGATAGATTAACATTTAGTCTCAAAAATAAACTTTTGTTATTTAATAATATATATCTACAAAATAAGTAAAATATGATTTCACGGTTATGGTTGGTTGGTTGGTTTGTTGATTTACGCCCCACTCAGCAATATTCCAGTTATATGACGGCAGTCTGTAAATAATCGAGTCTGGACGAGACAATCCAGTGATTGATATCATGAGCATCGATCCACGCAATTGGGATCGATGACATGCATCAACCAAGCCAGCGAGCCTGACCACCCGATACCGCTAGTCGCAGTTATAGTAAAGAGTGAAGAAAAGTGTTGTCAGTTTTTGCATTTGGAAGTTGTTGAAGATCAATGAAGAATCATGAGGGATATTTGCAATTTATTAAAGTGTGAAGAAAACAAGGTGTTGTGTTGTAATTTTCTATATTTTGAAGCGACAGGATGTTTAAACTTCAATACAGTGGTTTCATAAACCAACATTGTAATTTCTAAAACAATATTAGGTATTAGAGATTAACATTTAGTCACAGAAATAAACTTATGTGATTTAATGATATATATCTACAAAATAAGTAAAATATGATTTCACGGTTATGGTAGAGTGAAGAAAAGTCTGTGTTGTCAGTTTTTGCATTTTGAAGTTGTTGAAGAATCATGCGGGATATTTGCAATTTAATTATTAAAGTGTGAAGAAAACAAGGTGTGTCAATTTCTCAATTCTTCGATGTTTAAACTTTAGTAAATGGTTTCAAAACCAACATTGTAATTTCTAAAACAATATTAGGTAACAGAGATTAACATTTAGTCACAGAAATAAACTTATGTGATTTAATAATATATATCTACAAAATAAGTAAAATATGATTTCACGGTTATGGTAAAGAGTGAAGAAAAGTGTGTGTTGTCAGTTTTTTACATTTTGAAGTTGAAGATCAATGTAGAATCAAGTAGGATATTTGCAATTTATTAAAGTGTGAAGAAAACAAGGTGTTGTGTTGTTAATTTCTAGGTTTTGAAGTGACAGGATTTTTAAACTTTAGTAATTGGTTTCAAAAACCAACATGGTAATTTCTAAAACAATACTAGATAAGATAGATTAACATTTGGTCTCAGAAATAAACTTTTGTTATTTAATAATATATATCTACAAAGTAAGTAAAATATGATTTCACGGTTATGGTAAAGAGTGAAGAAAAGTGTGTGTTGTCAGTTTTTGCATTTTGAAGTTGAAGATCAATGAAGAATCATGCGGGATATTTGCAATTCATTAAAGATTGAAGAAAACACGGTGTTGTGTCAATTTCTCAATTCTTCGATGTTTAAACTTTAGTAAATGGTTTCAAAACCAACATTGAAATTTCTAAAACAATACTAGATAAGATAGATTAACATTTGGTCTCAGAAATAAACTTTTGTTATTTAATAATATATATCTACAAAATAAGTAAAATATGATTTCACGGTTATGGTAAAGAGTGAAGAAAAGTCTGTGTTGTCAGTTTTTGCAATTTGAAGTTGAAGAATCATGCAGGATATTTGCAATTTATTAAAGTGTGAAGAAAAAACGGTGTTGTGTCAATTTCTCAATTCTTCGATGTTTAAACTTTAGTAAATGGTTTCAAAACCAACATTGAAATTTCTAAAACAATATTAGGTAACAGAGATTAACATTTAGTCACAGAAATAAACTTATGTGATTTAATAATATATATCTACAAAATAAGTAAAATATGATTTCACGGTTATGGTAAAGAGTGAAGAAAAGTCTGTGTTGTCAGTTTTTGCATTTTGAAGTTGTTGAAGATCAATGAAGAATCATGCGGGATATTTGCAATTTAATTATTAAAGTGTGAAGAAAACAAGGTGTTGTGTCAATTTCTCAATTCTTCGATGTTTAAACTTTAGTAAATGGTTTCAAAACCAACATTGTAATTTCTAAAACAATATTAGGTAACAGAGATTAACATTTAGTCACAGAAATAAACTTATGTGATTTAATAATATATATCTACAAAATAAGTAAAATATGATTTCACGGTTATGGTAAAGAGTGAAGAAAAGTGTGTGTTGTCAGTTTTTGAATTTGGAAGTTGTTGAAGATCAATGAAGAATCATGCGGGATATTTGCAATTTAATTATTAAAGTGTGAAGAAAACACGGTGTTGTGTTGTTAATTTCTAGATTTTGAAGTGACAGGATTTTTAAACTTTAGTAATTGGTTTCGAAAACCAACATGGTAATTTCTTAAACAATACTAGATAAGATAGATTAACATTTGGTCTCAGAAATAAACTTTTGTTATTTAATAATATATATCTACAAAATAAGTAAAATATGATTTCACGGCTATGGTAAAGAGTGAAGAAAAGTCTGTGTTGTCAGTTTTTGCATTTTGAAGTTGTTGAAGATCAATGAAGAATCATGCGGGATATTTGCAATTTAATTATTAAAGTGTGAAGAAAACAAGGTGTTGTGTCAATTTCTCAATTCTTCGATGTTTAAACTTTAGTAAATGGTTTCAAAACCAACATTGTAATTTCTAAAACAATATTAGGTAACAGAGATTAACATTTAGTCACAGAAATAAACTTATGTGATTTAATAATATATATCTACAAAATAAGTAAAATATGATTTCACGGTTATGGTAAAGAGTGAAGAAAAGTGTGTGTTGTCAGTTTTTGAATTTGGAAGTTGTTGAAGATCAATGAAGAATCATGCGGGATATTTGCAATTTAATTATTAAAGTGTGAAGAAAACACGGTGTTGTGTTGTTAATTTCTAGATTTTGAAGTGACAGGATTTTTAAACTTTAGTAATTGGTTTCGAAAACCAACATGGTAATTTCTTAAACAATACTAGATAAGATAGATTAACATTTGGTCTCAGAAATAAACTTTTGTTATTTAATAATATATATCTACAAAATAAGTAATATATGATTTCACGGTTATGGTAAAGAGTGAAGAAAAGTCTGTGTAGTCAGTTTTTGCATTTTGAAGTTGAAGATCAATGAAGAATCATGCAGGATATTTGCAATTTATTAAAGTGTGAAGAAAAAACGGTGTTGTGTCAATTTCTCAATTCTTCGATGTTTAAACTTTAGTATATGGTTTCAAAACCAACATTGAAATTTCTAAAACAATATTAGGTAACAGAGATTAACATTTAGTCACAGAAATAAACTTATGTGATTTAAAAATATATATCTACAAAATAAGTAAAATATGATTTCACGGTTATGGTAAAGAGTGAAGAAAAGTCTGTGTAGTCAGTTTTTGCATTTTGAAGTTGTTGAAGATCAATGAAGAATCATGCGGGATATTTGCAATTTAATTATTAAAGTGTGAAGAAAACACGGTGTTGTGTCAATTTCTCAATTCTTCGATGTTTAAACTTTAGTAAATGGTTTCGAAACCAACATTGTAATTTCTAAAACAATATTAGGTAACAGAGATTAACATTTAGTCACAGAAATAAACTTATGTGATTTAATAATATATATCTACAAAATAAGTAAAATATGATTTCACGGTTATGGTAAAGAGTGAAGAAAAGTGTGTGTTGTCAGTTTTTGAATTTGGAAGTTGTTGAAGATCAATGAAGAATCATGCGGGATATTTGCAATTTAATTATTAAAGTGTGAAGAAAACACGGTGTTGTGTTGTTAATTTCTAGATTTTGAAGTGACAGGATTTTTAAACTTTAGTAATTGGTTTCGAAAACCAACATGGTAATTTCTTAAACAATACTAGATAAGATAGATTAACATTTGGTCTCAGAAATAAACTTTTGTTATTTAATAATATATATCTACAAAATAAGTAATATATGATTTCACGGTTATGGTAAAGAGTGAAGAAAAGTCTGTGTAGTCAGTTTTTGCATTTTGAAGTTGAAGATCAATGAAGAATCATGCAGGATATTTGCAATTTATTAAAGTGTGAAGAAAAAACGGTGTTGTGTCAATTTCTCAATTCTTCGATGTTTAAACTTTAGTATATGGTTTCAAAACCAACATTGAAATTTCTAAAACAATATTAGGTAACAGAGATTAACATTTAGTCACAGAAATAAACTTATGTGATTTAATAATATATATCTACAAAATAAGTAAAATATGATTTCACGGTTATGGTAAAGAGTGAAGAAAAGTCTGTGTAGTCAGTTTTTGCATTTTGAAGTTGTTGAAGATCAATGAAGAATCATGCGGGATATTTGCAATTTAATTATTAAAGTGTGAAGAAAACACGGTGTTGTGTCAATTTCTCAATTCTTCGATGTTTAAACTTTAGTAAATGGTTTCGAAACCAACATTGTAATTTCTAAAACAATATTAGGTAACAGAGATTAACATTTAGTCACAGAAATAAACTTATGTGATTTAATAATATATATCTACAAAATAAGTAAAATATGATTTCACGGTTATGGTAAAGAGTGAAGAAAAGTGTGTGTTGTCAGTTTTTGAATTTGGAAGTTGTTGAAGATCAATGAAGAATCATGCGGGATATTTGCAATTTAATTATTAAAGTGTGAAGAAAACACGGTGTTGTGTTGTTAATTTCTAGATTTTGAAGTGACAGGATTTTTAAACTTTAGTAATTGGTTTCGAAAACCAACATGGTAATTTCTTAAACAATACTAGATAAGATAGATTAACATTTGGTCTCAGAAATAAACTTTTGTTATTTAATAATATATATCTACAAAATAAGTAATATATGATTTCACGGTTATGGTAAAGAGTGAAGAAAAGTCTGTGTAGTCAGTTTTTGCATTTTGAAGTTGAAGATCAATGAAGAATCATGCAGGATATTTGCAATTTATTAAAGTGTGAAGAAAAAACGGTGTTGTGTCAATTTCTCAATTCTTCGATGTTTAAACTTTAGTATATGGTTTCAAAACCAACATTGAAATTTCTAAAACAATATTAGGTAACAGAGATTAACATTTAGTCACAGAAATAAACTTATGTGATTTAAAAATATATATCTACAAAATAAGTAAAATATGATTTCACGGTTATGGTAAAGAGTGAAGAAAAGTCTGTGTAGTCAGTTTTTGCATTTTGAAGTTGTTGAAGATCAATGAAGAATCATGCGGGATATTTGCAATTTAATTATTAAAGTGTGAAGAAAACACGGTGTTGTGTCAATTTCTCAATTCTTCGATGTTTAAACTTTAGTAAATGGTTTCGAAACCAACATTGTAATTTCTAAAACAATATTAGGTAACAGAGATTAACATTTAGTCACAGAAATAAACTTATGTGATTTAATAATATATATCTACAAAATAAGTAAAATATGATTTCACGGTTATGGTAAAGAGTGAAGAAAAGTGTGTGTTGTCAGTTTTTTACATTTTGAAGTTGAAGATCAATGTAGAATCAAGTAGGATATTTGCAATTTATTAAAGTGTGAAGAAAACAAGGTGTTGTGTTGTTAATTTCTAGGTTTTGAAGTGACAGGATTTTTAAACTTTAGTAATTGGTTTCAAAAACCAACATGGTAATTTCTAAAACAATACTAGATAAGATAGATTAACATTTGGTCTCAGAAATAAACTTTTGTTATTTAATAATATATATCTACAAAGTAAGTAAAATATGATTTCACGGTTATGGTAAAGAGTGAAGAAAAGTGTGTGTTGTCAGTTTTTACATTTTGAAGTTGAAGATCAATGAAGAATCATGCGGGATATTTGCAATTCATTAAAGATTGAAGAAAACACGGTGTTGTGTCAATTTCTCAATTCTTCGATGTTTAAACTTTAGTAAATGGTTTCAAAACCAACATTGAAATTTCTAAAACAATATTAGGTAACAGAGATTAACATTTAGTCACAGAAATACACTTTTGTTATTTAATAATATATATCTACAAAATAAGTAAAATATGATTTCACGGTTATGGTAAAGAGTGAAGAAAAGTCTGTGTAGTCAGTTTTTGCATTTTGAAGTTGTTGAAGATCAATGAAGAATCATGCGGGATATTTGCAATTTAATTATTAAAGTGTGAAGAAAACAAGGTGTGTCAATTTCTCAATTCTTCGATGTTTAAACTTTAGTAAATGGTTTCAAAACCAACATTGTAATTTCTAAAACAATATTAGGTAACAGAGATTAACATTTAGTCACAGAAATAAACTTATGTGATTTAATAATATATATCTACAAAGTAAGTAAAATATGATTTCACGGTTATGGTAAAGAGTGAAGAAAAGTCTGTGTAGTCAGTTTTTGAATTTTGAAGTTGTTGAAGATCAATGAAGAATCATGCAGGATATTTGCAATTTATTAAAGTGTGAAGAAAACAAGGTGTTGTGTCAATTTCTAGATTTTGAAGTGACAGTATGTTTAAACTTTAGTAGTTGGTTTCATAACCCAACATGGTAATTTCTAAAACAATACTAGGTAAGATAGATTAACATTTAGTCTCAGGAATACAGTTGTTATTTAAAAATGTATATCTTCAAAATAAGTATAATATAACCCAAATGGAGCCCAGACTCTTAATTTCACTGCTCAGGCAATCTAGTCTTGCCAAATCATTGTAGACGTGAGTAGGACTCCTCAATTAATGTATTCTCTATGGTCTGGGAGACCGACATATCCAAGACTATTGGTTTGTATAATACCTGTATTCTTCACAATTAATTTTCACAAATAAGATCTATGCTTGTCGTAAAAGGCGACTAATGGTATCTGGCGGTCAGGCTCGCTTGACTGGGTTTGAAGCATGTCATCGATGCTTTTGATGTTAATCACTGGATTGTCTGGATAATTTACAGACTGCCGTCATATAGCTAGAATATTGCTGAGTGCAGCTCAAAACAACAAACCAACCGTTCTGTGACCGATCATTGGATTGTCTGGTCCATTATCGATTATTACAGACTGCTATCACAGAGCTGAGATATTGTTGAATCTGGCGTTAAACAACAATCAAAACTTTACATCAAGCTGAATCTTCAAGTTGGATCGAGATTTGACCTATTGTGCAAGAATTTTACAGTTATGGTAAAGAGTGAAGAAAAGTGTGTGTTTTCAGTTTTTACATTTTGAAGTTGTTGAAGATCAATGAAGAATCATGCGGGATATTTGCAATTTATTAAATTGTGAAGAAAACAAGATGTTGTGTCATTTTCTAGATTTTGAAGTGACAGTATGTTTAAACTTTAGTAAATGGTTTCAAAACTTACATGGTCATTTCTAAAACTATACAAGATAAGATAGATTAACATTTAGTTTCGGGAATACACTTCTGTTATTTAAAAATATATATCTACAAAATAAGTATAATATAATCCAAATGGAGCCCAGACTCTTAATTTCACTGCTGAGGCAATCTAGACTTGCCAAATGATTGTAGACTTGAGTTGGAGTACTCAATGTATTTTCTATGGTCTCGGAGACAGACATATCCAAGACTGTTGGATTGTTAAATACATGTATTCTTCACAATTAAGAGGGCGGTCGGGCAGCCTAGTGGTTAAAGCGTTCGCTCGTCACGCCGAAGACATGGGTACAATGTGTGAAGCCCATTTCTGGTGTTATCCACCGTGATATTGCTGGAATATTGCTAAAAGTGGCGTAAAACTCACTCACAATAAAGATCAATGCTTGCAGTAAGAGGCGACCAACGGGATCGGGCGGTCAGGCCAGCTGACTTGGTTGAAGCATGTCATCTATGCTCATTATGGATTGTCTGGTCCAGACTCAATTATTTACAGACTGCTGTCATATAGGGGGCACGGGTTGCCTAAGGCGCCGCAATTCGATGTGCAGAGTTGCGTCCCTTTGGTACGCCAGAAACCTATGATTGTGGTCCGGTTCGCCCCGATTATGTTTCTAGGTTTGTCAGCACCATACCCGTGGTCGTGTGTTTCCCCGAAGTGGTAAACGTCTCAGACCTGTATCACTTCGGGCTTCCCACCCACATTAAGCTGACACGCCGCGATATAACTGGAATACTGTTAAAAGCGGCGTTAAAACCAACTCACTCACTCACTCGCTCACTATAGTTGAGTTAATCCACCAACCAATGTTCTGACCGATCATTGGATTGTCTGGTCCATTGTCCATTATTTACAGACTGCTATCACAGAACTGAAATAATGTTGAATCTGGCCTTAAATAACAATCAAAACTTTACAAGCTGAATCTTCAAGTTGGAGATTTGACCTATTTTGCAAGAATTTCACAGTTACAGTAAAGAGTGAAGCAATGTGTGTTGTCGGTTTTTGTATATTGAAGTTGTCTATCAATGGGGAATCATGCGGGATATTTGCAATTTATTAAAGGGTAAAGAAAACAAGGTGTGTCAATTTCTACGCTCAGCAATAATCTAGCTATATGGAAGATTCCGGGGTAGAATAGGTCTTCAACCCATGCTTGCGTAAAAGGTGACTTTGCTTGTCGTTAATGGGATCGGGTGGTCTGGCTCGCTGACTTGGTTGATGCACAGTTGCTTTCATTTATCTTATCTTTGTGGTTCGATGCATGTCTAGTCTGGACCAGACAATCCAGTGATTGACATAATGAGCATCGATCCACGTAATTGGGATATGATGACATGCATCAACCAAGTCGGTCAACCTGACCACTCGATCCCTGTTAAGGCCTTCATACTGAATACAGACAAGCATAGTCGCGTTTTACGGCAAGCATTGGTTAAGGGATAGAGCTTAACATTTTTAGGTGTCAGCAGTGGAGATCACCCGATCCCGTTAGTTGCCTTTTACGACAAGCATAGTCGCGTTTTACGGCAAGCATTGGTTAAGGGATAGAGCTTAACATGTTTAGGTGTCAGCAGTGGAGATCTGGGGTATTAGGTCTTCAGCAACCCATGATGTCAATCACTGGATTGTCTGGTTCTAACACGATTATTTTCAGACCGCCGTCATATAGCTGGAATTTTTCTGACTGTGGCGTCAAAAAACAAACAAAAGGGTGTAAACATTATTCCAGGTGCATATTTGTATATCTGTTGGGCGGGGGGAATTTCATTACTCTTGTTTTTTTTCAGATATGCCACGGAGGAAGGATTGGAGGAAGGTACAGGCGATGCAGCAGCGGATGGAGGAGTATCACCTCCCTAAAAAAGATACCGGGGAACGAAACCCCGTTAACAAAACACACAAAAATTTGCCTACAAGCAATCAAATGAATGAGCAATTGAGTAATCAAACAAATGAAACCAGTCTCGATACAAATTATCATCAGGGGGAAGCTTACCCTGAATGTATCCTTGAACATGATATTGAGGAAGTCAGCCTCGTTAAAATTTGTCATCAAACCGCAAACACTGAACATGTTCTTGAACAAATGCCTGTGAGGGATATTGCAAACCACAAAGATAAGATAGATGAAAGCAACTGTGCATCTACAAGCACTGCAAAAAGTCATGAACAATCCACTGGTAATGCCCAAACATCAAAGCACTCGCGTGTAAATAGAAAACCACTGTGTGTACAAGGAACTTTTCATCAAGGTCACCCTAGATTTGGACAAAACAGTGGTAGACAATGTGTTGCTAACAGCGCATCTGCAATGTTGTTTAACCAGATTTTGGACATTTCCTCATGGGATCGCTATGATCTTGATAACGTTCTATGCATAGGAAATAAACTCTATGGCGATTCATTAGATGAGAGATCATTAACAACTCATAATCCATACCTTCTGGTTTCTGAGATTCGTTCAAACGTGAACTTCTTTGATAAAGAATACACATTCAGCCGTGGTGAATCATTCAGTGGCTTTGTGCTTAAGGATATTATTGAAAGTGTAGATACTCCACAAGTCAAGTGTCTCGATTCTGCACTACGCACAGTGTTTTCAGAACATAACTCTACATTTGTGACATTTGGAGGAGCAACATTTGCCGTTACAAAAAGAAACGAGAAATACTATGTGTTTGATTCCCATTCTCGGAACACTGCAGGGTTACAAGTCCCTAATGGGACAAGTATTCTTATGCAGTACACAACCCTCCTTCAGGTCCAGCAACACTGTATGAATCTTGCACGTTCAATGAACTTAAATGCAGACACGCAATTTGAAGTGACAGGCATGACAATCACGTCTGATGTTGAGGCACATGTGAATGATCATGATTTGAGCAACTCTGGAAATCAGCCTGATGATACTGCCAGTGAAACAAATGAAACTGAACATGATGTGGTACACATTGATGAACACGAGAATTCACAAGATGGTAGTGTGGAAATAATTAACATTGACCAAAATGCGATGCTTTTCTGCCCAATAACACCAGATGTATGTGAACAGTTGTGCGAACAACTCAATATTCAACGTCACTGTCTACCAAAATGTCAAGACCATGAGTTTGGTGTGGAAATTGGTGAACCATGTAGAACAGTACATATTGAAGGTGATGGCAATTGTTTCTTTAGAAGTTTGTCCTTTGCAATCTCTGGCAAAGAAAACAATCACAGAAAAGTCCGACTGGCTGTTTTGGCACACCTAAGGGAACATGCTGAAAGCTTCCATCCATTCTTAAGAGCAGGTTATGACTCTGTTGAACAATACATCTCTCAATCAAGAATGTGGTATGTTGGAACATGGGCAACAGAACTAGAAATGTTTGCAGCTGCAAATCTGCTCGGTATTGACATATGCACATTCACTGATAACAGATGGTTGAGATATCCAAGCAATCAGATAAACACAGACGTACCAAACACTGGCAGATGCATATATCTAAATCATGTTTGTGGTTCACATTACGAAGTGGTGGTTTGTGTGAACGCTCTTGGTGCCTTGAGAAACTCCTGTACGGACAAATATTGTGAGAAACATTTGAGCAGTGTTCGAACAATGAGGAAGAGAAAAGCTAACCATTTACATATAGATGACAGACAATCAGTTTTGAAAAAACATAAACTTGATAGCGAAGTATCTATTCATTCTCATGAAGCGACCCCTGCTGAGGGACAAAAAAACAAAAAAGAGTATGCAAAAGCCAAAAGAGAGTATATCAAGGCCAAAAGAAAATCTGAGAAAGATATGTCTGAAACATCGAATTTGAATGTGAAGCAGAGTAAACTGGCTAAAGAGAAACAAAAGTACAACACTGTACCTGAATTCAGAAACAGAAAGAAAGAGGCCAGTTCAAGTAGATACAGAGATGATGAAGCACACAGGGAATCTGTCAAAAACTACAGCAGAAAGCAATACGCTGAAGATGCAAAACATAAGGAAACACTCAAAATGTACAGCAGTGGGAAATATGCCACAGATTCTGAGCACAGGGCAGCAGTCAAAACATATAGCAGTGAGAAATATGCCACAGATTCTGAGCACAGGGCAGCAGTCAAAACATATAGCAGTGAGAAATATGCCACAGAATCTGAGCACAGGGCAGCAGTCAAAACATATAGCAGTGAGAAATATGCCACAGATTCTGAGCACAGGGCAGCAGTCAAAACATATAGCAGTGAGAAATATGCCACAGATTCTGAGCACAGGGCAGCAGTCAAAACATATAGCAGTGAGAAATATGCCACAGAATCTGAGCACAGGGCAGCAGTCAAAACATATAGCAGTGAGAAATATGCCACAGATTCTGAGCACAGGGCAGCAGTCAAAACATATAGCAGTGAGAAATATGCCACAGATTCTGAGCACAGGGCAGCAGTCAAAACATATAGCAGTCTGCAATATGCCAAAGATCCTAAGCACAAGGAAAAATTGAAATCTCTCAGTACTGAGAAATATGCTAGAGATCCAAAACACAGGGAAACTGTAAAAACCTATAGCACTGAGAAATATTCAAAAGATGCAGAACACATGGAAACTGTAAAAACCTATAGCACTGAGAAATATGCAAAAGATGCCCAACACAGGGAAACTGTAAAAACCTATAGCACTGAGAAATATGCAAAAGATGCCAAACACAGGGAAACTGTAAAAACCTATAGCACTGACAAATATGCAAAAGATGCCAAACACAGGGAAACTGTAAAAACCTATAGCACAGACAAATATGCAAAAGATGCCAAACACAGGGAAACTGTAAAAACCTATAGCACAGACAAATACGCAAAAGATGCCAAACACAGAGAAACTGTAAAAACCTATAGCACTGACAAATATGACAAAGATACAGTCCACAGGAAATCCGTTAAATCAGCAAGCATTGCAAAGTACAAAACTAGTAGCGAACATAGACAGAATTTGAAAGAGAGACAGTCAGCCAGGGTTATGCAAACTGCAAAAGAAAGGAAAATAATGGCGAATGTTACAGGATCATTTGTGAAGAACATTTCTGAAGGTCCAGAATTTGTGTGCTCAGTGTGTCATCGAAGACTTTTCAAAAAACAGGTTGTTCAATGCAAAAAAACTGTGTATGAAAGCAAAGGAAGCAATGTAGCAGCTGTATCTGAGAAATGTATCACTGACACTTACCTACACAAATGCACAGGCAGTTGTGATGACCAATGTCCGTTTGTCAATAGTCCTGAAGGCACATTATGGATTTGCTATACTTGTCATAGGAAACTTTTGTCTGGCAAAATGCCTGGAGAAGCTGTTGTTAACAACCTTGAACTGACCCCTGTTCCTATGCAACTACATTGTCTCAATGAACTAGAGCAGCACTTGATTGCCTTGAATATCCCTTTTATGAAAATGATGGCATTACCAAAAGGTGGACAAAATGGCGTACACGGACCTGTAGTATGTGTTCCTTCAAACATTGAGAAAAGCACCAGTATGTTACCGAGATGTGATGTAGACGATGAGATGATCAGAGTGAAACTAAAAAGAAAGTTAACTTACAAAGGCCATTATCAATATCAGTTTGTCAACAAAGCTCATGTTAAGAATGCCTTAGAATATCTTCAAGCAAACAATAGATGGTATGAAGATGTAAATTTTAATGAAGAATGGGTCAATCCCTTGCCAGTTATTGATGAAGAAGATGAAACTAATTACTCTGATACTGACACTGACACATTACCTGACCTTGACAAGGATAGCTCAAACACACAAATTACTGAAAAAGAGCATGGCTTACTTTTGAATACCTGTCTACAACCTCTTGATATTGGACAAGAAGTTCTTGATCAACACTTTGAAAGGATAACCTGTGTTGCACCTGCTGAGGAAAATAATCCTGTCCGAGTATTGACAGACGAAACCAATGAAGCGAGATCATTTCCAGTATTGTTCCCTTCAGGGTCATCTACCTTCCATGATGATCGTGAAGAGAGAATAACACTTGCACGCTACCTGCACACACGCCTAATGAATGCTGATCGTCGATTTGCTCAAAACACTGACTACATATTTTATGCTCAGTATCTTTCAGAAATTCAACAAGTTTTGTCAAATGTTTCCATTGCAATGCGAAAGGGATCACAGTCATATTGTAGAAATGTTACCGCTGAAAATCTTACAGATTCTGATTCCCTAAGGGGAATATTAAAATCTGATGAAGGATACAGATTCTTGAAACCCATAAGAGGAACTCCACCATTTTGGCAATCTGCTCAAAAAGATTTATTTGCAATGTTGAGGCAACTGGGTGTGCCAACTTGGTTCTGTTCATTCTCATCGGCTGATATGAGGTGGCCCGAAATGATCGAAACAATACTTAGAGCAGAGGGAGATAAACGCAAAGCCTATGAACTTGACTGGTCAGAAAAATGTTTTGTACTGAGAAAGAACCCTGTGACAGCAGCACGAATGTTTGACCAAAGATTTCATTGCTTCTTGAAAGAGGTTATCATGTCTCCTGCAGAACCAATTGGAAAGATAAAAGATTACTTCTATCGTGTAGAATTCCAGCACCGTGGTTCCCCACACACTCATTGCCTTTTCTGGGTTGAGAATGCGCCAAAGATTGATAAAGACACTGATGAAGCAGTAAAATCCTTCATTGACAAATACGTCACATGTGAAATGCCTTCAGTTGAGATTGATGAAGAAATGTACAATATTGTCAACAGTGTGCAGAAACATAGCGCAAGACATTCAAAGTCATGTAAGAAAAATGGCACAACATGCAGGTTCAATTTCCCTCGTCCACCAAGCAGTGAAACTTTCATTTCACGACCAAGTGGTCAAGATATCAATGGAAAAAATAAAGATGAGCCAAACACCTTGGAACAAACATGTGAATCTGTCAAACTGATGACCAACATTGATGCAAAAGCAATTTTGAAACTGATTTGGCAAGCACTAACAAATGATGAGCAAACATTTGAGTCAGTCGATGCATTATTTACTGCTGTCGGTATTTCACAAGATATGTTTGAAATAGCATGTGCAATTCTATCCACAAAAACAAATGTTGTGTTGAAACGCAAGCCAAATGATGTATGGGTGAATCAGTACAATGCAGATCTCCTGAGATGCTGGAACGCAAACATGGACATTCAGTATGTAGTTGATGCCTACTCTTGTGTTGTGTACATTATTTCGTATATCTCAAAGGCAGAAAGAGAAATGGGATTACTGTTGAATCAAGCACAAAAGGAAGCAAATAAGGATAATACTGATGCAAAATCTGCTCTGAAGAAAATTGGTGCTGTATACTTACACAATCGAGAAGTGAGTGCTCAGGAAGCTGTGTTTCGAGTTTGCAATTTGAGATTGAAGGAAGGGTCACGTAAAGTACAATTCATACCAACCGTAGACCCTGTCAGAATGAGTTTGCCTCTTGAAACTTTGAAAAACAAACAACAGAGTGGTGAACTAGATGAAGATGAAATGTGGATGACAAGCATTGTTGATCGATACAAGAGCAGACCCAAAGGTGATGAGTTCAATAGCATGTGTCTTGCTACTTTTTGCTCAGAATACAGAGTGGTGTCAAAATCTGAAGTAACAAGGGTGTCTGATGAAAAACGGCATAGTCCACTTGTAACATTGCAAAATGGCCTTGGTCATGTGAAAAAACGTACTCGAACTGATGCAGCAATTATCAGATATGCCAGATTTTCTCGTACAAAGGATCCTGAGAAATACTATCACAGTATGCTGCAGCTATTCTTGCCATATACATTTGATACTCAGTTAAAACCAGCCGCCTTCAATTCATATGAAGAATTTTATCAAACTGGTGCTGTCCAGATTGCAAACTGTCCTGTAGAAACTGTGAAAGACATTGTTGACAGAAACAAAGCCATGTTTGAGCAGGATGCCGAAGTCATTGATGACGCAAAGGAATTGTTTGAACAATCTGGTCAATTGGAAGATGCTTGGGCTCAAATTTGTCCAGAGACTGAATCTGAAAGACTAGAATGTGAAGATGCACATACATGTATGTCCGATGAGGAAACAGAATCTGTTAGAAACATGCCTGATTTGCTCCAGACTGATAAAACACTATCTAAAACAGAGTTACTTCAGAGTACAGTGTCAAGACAAGAAGCAGAAACTATTCTGAGATCAATGAATGAGGAACAAGCTGATGTTTTCTACAAAATAAGACAATGGTGTTTGGATAAAAAGAATGGCAAAAATCCTGATGCATTTAAGCTATTTCTGACTGGTGGAGCTGGTACTGGAAAAAGCCATTTGATCAAGGCAATTTGCTATGAATCTACACGACTTCTAGCCCCCATCCAAAGCAATCCAGATGATATCTCTGTACTTTTGGTAGCTCCAACTGGTGTTGCAGCATTTAACATTAATGCATCCACAATACACAGTGCACTCTCAATTGGAATTGATGCAAAACTGCCATACCAGCCACTTGGTGAGGAAAAGGTCAATAGCCTTCGATCAAAGTTGCAAAGTATTCACATACTTATCATCGATGAAATATCAATGGTTGATCACAAGCTGTTATCATACATTCATGGTAGACTGAGACAGATCAAACAAACTTCTGATTATTCACCATTTGGAAATGTATCTGTAATTGCTGTTGGAGACTTTTATCAGTTACCACCCGTTAAGGGTACACCTTTATATGTTGGCACAAATGGATATGACCTGTGGAATGACAATTTCTCTGTCACTGAATTGACCACGATCATGAGACAAAAAGACCCTGCATTTGCACAACTTCTGAATCGGTTACGAACACGAAAAAGATCACAGCCTCTTGTAACAAGTGATATCAATATGCTGAAGCGACAAGAAACTGGTGAAGACGATGCCGATTGCATTCACATTTTTGCGACAAACGCTCAGGTTGATGAATTCAATGTCACTGCCCTTCATTCTAAATGCACAGATCCAATTTCCATTCAAGCACAAGATTTCTCAAGAAACCTAAAAACAGGAAAACTTGAAAAGAGAGAAAACCCTCATGTGAAAGTTTATAACTCAGTCTTACAAAAAAGTCTATTTGTAGCAATTGGTGCTCGTGTGATGATCACAAAAAATATTGATACATCAGATGGCCTTGTGAATGGAGTCTTTGGAACTATTAGCCACATATCTTTGACTGATGGTGAAGCGTTTCCTTCGAGAATATATGTTGTGTTTGACAATGATAAAGTTGGTCACAAACTACGAAACCTGAAAGAGACTGCATCTGCATTACAAACAAACAGTACTCCCATCGCACCACTTGAAGAAACTGTTTCAAACAATGGAGGCATTAGACGACAATTTCCACTCAAACTAGCCTGGGCTTGCACCATACACAAAGTACAAGGGATAACAGTGAACAAAGCTGTCGTTTCATTGGGCAAGATCTTTGCAGCAGGACAAGCTTATGTGGCATTAAGTCGAGTATCCTCTCTTGGAGGTCTTATCATTGATAATTTCAAAGAGTCGGTCATATACAGCAGTGAAAAAGTCGAGGCAGCAGTGTCTAGTATGCCAAAGTTTATGAATGCAAATCAGAAACTACATGATGGTCATGCTACATGTACATTCATTATGCAAAACATTGAGGGCCTTCAATCACATATTCAAGATTTGCAGAATGACCGTAGGTTTTTAGAGGCCGATTTCATTTGCTTGACAGAAACATGGTTATCTGATACACATCCACTTGATGAACCAAAACTTGATGGATTTACATTGCATCATAAACCCAGAGCACAGTCCTATGAATCGTCTGAACCAATACTGATGGAATTAAAGAATCAAAGTCATGGTGGCGTTGGAGTTTATTGTAGTGAAGACAAAGCCTGTGAATTTCCTCAGTTTCCAGTATCCAATTTGGAGTATCTGTCATTTTATGTCATGGAACTGCAAGCTCATGTTGTTATCGTCTACAGGCCGACCTCATTCAAAGCTGATATTTTCAGAAAGCATTTATTGCAACTTGTTCAGGAACTTGAAAAACATTCTGCTCGATCGATTATCATGGGTGATTTCAATGAGAATGTCTTTTCATCATCTTCCATACAGACTTTGATGGAATCGAATGGTTTCACACAAATCGTTTCAGAATCTACCACTGAAAGTGGAACGCTTATTGACCATGTATATGTCCGAGGACTTGAGAATGTATCTGTGCATATTCTTCCAACTTATTATGGTTACCATGAAGCTATTGAAATCAAACTATGAATCAAACTGTACAAATGATGAAAACAATTTGTCACGTAATAATGATAATCAAAGCCAGGCGTGTAGGGAGTAAGGGTGTGGCATTGAGCTGGAAGGGCCCCCTGTAGATTGTAAATGTGTACAAAACAACTGATTTATGAATAATCTGATGTCAATTAGGTGAGCTGGTTATGCCTATTGATGTACTGTTTTCCCGTTTCATGAAAGATTGACATTTTTACATGTGTCTATTTCAGTGTACGACTTGACGATTATAATTATGCCCCATATCAACAAAGTTGGCGAGGGATATTGTAATGGATTCCGTCCGTCCGTGCGTGTGTATGACTCAGAAACCCTTTAATATTTATCTATGAAACTTTGCATGTCTATCAGACTCATGCTGAACTGGTGCATTTACTATTTAGGAATTTTAGAAATTTTTATTTTTTACATTTAGGACTTCATTCTATGAGGGTGGTGTTCATTTCCGGAGCGTAACTCAAAAACTGTTTAATAGTTTCTTACAAAACTTTGCATGTCTACCAGTCACATACTGAACTGGTGCCTTTTGCTATTTAAGAAATTTAGAAAAAAAATTGTTTTTGTTTCCATGGCAACAAGTAGGACTTCGGTTCTATAGGGTAGAGTTTGTTTCCGGAGTATAACTCAAAATCCATTCAATGCTTTCTAACAAAACTTTGCAATGTTTACCAGCCACATACTAAACTGGTGCCTTTTGCTATTTAGGATTTTTTTATTTTTTTTATTTTTTACGTTTCTATGGTAACAAGTTGGACTTCATTACTGGAGCATAACTCAAAACTTGTTAAGTACTTTCTTACAAAACTTTGCATGTTTACCAGTCACATACTGAACTGGTGCCATGGAAACAAGATGGACTATGGTTCTACAGGGTAGAGTTCGTTTCCGGAGCATAACTCAAAACCCATTCAATTCGTTCTAACAAAACTTTACATGTTTACCAGACACATATTGAATTGGTGCCTTTTGCTATTTAGGAATTTTATACATTTTTTTATGTTTCCAGGGCATACGCTTGTTATGATTGTGTAATGCTCCTCTTAGCCATGTGTTCTTGCTGTGTGATGCTCGAAAGAAATTAGGGAATACTTATCATGCTAATATTTAAAAAGAGTTCAGTAGAAGTCTTTTATCTCGGCAACAATCTCCTGTTGTATTATTGAATGAACAGGTGGTTATGAAGAAAACATCACTGATTTCTCCACATTGTTACCGGGTCGATCTGAATTGGAACTGATTGGTTCTGCTTCAACATGTCCAATGAACTGTAAACAAAATATGTTGTGATGACAAGTGTCTTGACTGAAAACTGAATGGGTTACCTTGTATTTGAAAACATTTCTCAAATACAGTATATGACAGTTGAAGAGACATCATTTTACTAGTAAATAAAGAAGATGCACGAAGTTACCTGCTGACTCAACGAGAGTTTAACAGATGATGAATCACCTGAGGACGACCAGTACCTTAAATTGTCATCTATTACCAAGTACATCTTCTATCAACGAAAACTGTTATCTTTCTGATGCAACCAGAGGACATCAGATGGTACATATGGAAACTGAACAAGAACTGTTGACTTGTGTGAGAGTAACAGAATGTCGTGACCTTTACCTTCACTGATGACAGGTGCCAGATATATGACAACGCTTGTATTGTGTGCTCACTCAACCTTAAAAGGGATTCCTGACTGTGAACAATTGAATTTGTCTCCAATTTGATTGGACCAATGTTTGAAATTGTACTCCAAAGTCAACATGCCACATCATAAAGTGTTGTCAGTAACTAGTCCAGCACTAGTATAACAGTTGTGATTTCAGAGACATCCTTCCAAATCCATCAGAGTTCATCATTTCAAGCTCCAGTTCTTCATTCATGTTATGAGCTGACCCATGATCAATTCTTATAATCAGAAATCGACCCCTTTCACAATTTTATGTAAAAGCGAAGTTTTCGTAGTTTCAGTGTTCCCTAATTTCTTCCTAAGAGGGTATATAGCGCACAGAAATACCATTGAGTATTTCATCATCTTATTTTTCAAGAGCAATTTTTGTGCAGAAACTTAAACCTTAAACCTTTATCAACCCATACTTTCCTGTTCTTAAGAGTGGGTTGTACACCAAAACATGCTACTTGCATCAACTGATCAATCTTGTGGAACATTTTACGATCAGAACAGAGCGCATTTGCTCTCCTTGGCTAAATTTGTAGACTGTAAGGGGTATGGGGCTATTTCAGTCCATCCCCTAAAATGATAGCTTTTTTTAAATAACTTTTTTTATGTTAAGCACAACAAAGTTACACAGTGGCTAAATGTTTTCAATAACAATGTTCCATTTTCAGTTATGTATCATGTTACTTGAAATATTAAAAAGATATGTATCATTCAGCCTGGTGTTATTTCTTTGAATAATCAATCAGAAGCGAAATCCTATTTGTTGTCCACCAAAAGACATTTTCATTATTCGTTCATTATTCAAATAATAGGTTTGGTGTGGGATACATTGAAACTATATAGAACATTAGAATACATTTCAATATGTACGTTCATCGGAGAACATTCTGGAAAACGGACCCTCAATCATGTGACACTTATAATGTTTAATAAAAAGTGGCTGCCACACTAGATCACCTATGACGTCAAAGAATAAAAGGTGACCGGCATCTCATGATTGTAAAAATAAAAGTTTGACAGTTATTGGATGAGCGGGTGATGAACAAAAGGTTAAATAGCATGTTTGAAACAAATTGTTATATCTGAGTAGTACTCCCAAGAAAGAGTCCCTTCCTCATCAGGATATCGCTCCTTTGTATCAGCCACGTTCGCACGTACTAACGTATGCACGGAATCGCCAATAAACGCACGGGCAAACGCAAAGTTTCTCACACATGCACAAACTTATGCACGTAATAGACTCGGACACGCAAAGAAACAAGCACACACAAAATGCACGCACTTACACAAACAGAGACGTAAGCAGGTAGGAGCCCACAAAAGCATGCACAAACAGACCTACACACTGATACACCGTACATACGTATGTCCACGCGCTTAAATGTACACACAAGCGTCCTCTCTCACAAACGGGTGTGCCCACAATTGTACGCTACACAAATGTTCGAATCCTCAAACGGTTAGCCAACAACGTCATAGGTTAGGCTCTGCAACATTGGCGTGTGTCGGAATGTTCCAGGGTGCTCTGAACCCATTTCCGACCTCAACCATGTTCGAATAAAAAAAATGGTTTCCTTGTACCATTGCTTTCTAAAGTAATGCTCTGCTTGCAGCGTATCACCAATACGAATGACGTGTACCAGAGTGTTCCAAACCCATTAATGATCTTGACTATGTTTGAATCCACAAATGGTTTGCTTGTACTAACGCCGTCAAAAGCTTTCGAGATATTGCCACTACGACATTGCATGTGCTGGGAAGTGACAGCATGTTCTAAACCCATTTCAGACCGCGACCATGTTCGAATCCTCAAAGGGTTTGCTTGTAGCATCACCGTCAAAAGCTAGCAGCATATCGCCTATTCCAAACTGATTTGTGCCGGAGTGTCCCAGAGTGTTTTAAGCCAATTTCAGACCCCAACCATGTACAAATCCACAAATGATTTGTTTGTACTAACGCAAAAGTAAGGTAACGCTTGCGGCATATAACCTTTATTAAATCAGCGTATCCCATAGTGTCGGGGAGTGTTCTAAACCCATGTCCGAACTCGTCTCTGTTCGAATGTTCAAAGGGTTTGTTTGTAACAACGCCGTCAAAACTTAGGCAACGCTCGAAATTGGCGTGTCCCAGAATGTACCGGGATGTTTTAAACCTATTTCAGACCTCGTTCATGTTCGAAAGGGTTTGCGTGTACCACCTCCGTCACCACTACGAAATTGGCATGTGTTAGGGTGTCCCAGGATGTTCTAAATCCATTTCCAACTTGACCTTGACCCAAATGGTTTGGTTGTACCAACGCCATCAAATGTAGGCAACGCTTGCGGGACATTGTCGCTAAGAAATTTGCGTGCTGATGAGTGACGCATGGTGTTCGTAATTATTTTCTGACTACGTTCTAATTTTCAAAGGGTTTGCTTGTACCAACTCCGTCAAAAGATAGTTACAATTTGCAGGACATCGCCGCTACTAAACTGGCGTGTTCAAGAGTAGTCCCAAATATTAATCAAATATTACCACCAAGCGGTGTTACTTTTAATATGCAACCAAGAACAAAAGATGAGATGCATATGGCACACTAACTTCATGGACACTTGCAATAGTTTCTGTCAACAACCTTACAAGATATGATCTTTAAAGTAAAATTTCAGAGAAAAAAATGATCAAATTCAAAATCCAAAATTGCCGCAACCTAAAAAATATCCAAAAACGGCTTACAGAGTTTGTTGTGTCGTGTGTGTAGACAATTCGCAGAAGGTTTGGAAGCATTTCATGCAGTGGATTCAGAGGAAATAGGATTTGAAGACACGTACCCCAAAATCCCTGTGAAAACCTTGAATCCAATATGGCTGACAAGCCACGTGACCAATGACCAAAGTAAAAGAACAAAAATTATCAAGCAACTGAAGCAGTAGATACATGCAAGGTTTGAAAGTAACCGGACAAGCGGTTATGGAGCAACAGGGCAAAATATATCTTTAAAAAATGCTTGTTTTCAGTTATCTGCCCTTGGCCTTTGGGCCTACGGCCTTGGGATTTTGGCGGGCACTAGTACTCAACGGTCTACATACTCATACACAATTTGAACAAAATCGAGCCAGTGGTTATTTTGCTAGCTCTGCTACAAAAATCGGCGGAATAATAATATACTACTCAAAAGAAGTTAAAGAACACCCGATTCTTTCATATTACTATAGTTAATCTGTCTCGGCATGTGAGATTAACTGTAGTAATATGAAAGAACTGGGCGTTCTGTAACTTCTTTTGAGTAGTATAATATTAAATCAAACGATAACACTGGGGCTCTTCAGCCTTTCGGCTTGGTGACTCTTTTACAGGCTGTAACTTCTTTGTCAGTTGGGCTCCAGTCAAACGGATTAGCGTTCTGCGTTCGTCCGGGCCCCGGGTTCCTGTCGCACTGCTGAGATTAAGTGCTAAACTTGTTTCCGACCTCGTTCATATTCGAATCCTGAAAGGGTTTACCTGTACCAACGCCGTCAAATGTAAGGAACCTCTTGTGAGACATCACCTCTACTAAATTGACATGTGCCTTGGTGTCCCATGATGTTTAAACCAATTTCCAACGTCGACCATGTTCGAATCCTCAAATGGTTTGCTTGTACCAACGCCATTAAATGTAATGAACCGCTTGTGAGACATCACCACACGTGTCCCAGTGTGTTCTTAACCCATGTATGACTTCGACCACGTTCGAATCCGCATATGGTTTTCTTGTACCAACGCAATCAAATGTAATGAATTGCTTGTGAGACATCGCCACACGTGTCCCTGTGTGTTCTTAACCCATGTTTGACTCCGACCATGTTCGAATCCCCAAATGGTTTGGTTGTACCAACGCCGTTAAATGTAATAAACCGCTTGTGCGACATCATGAGATGTGTCCCAGTGTATTCTTTACCCATGTTTGACTTCGACCATGTTCGAATCCGTACATGGTTTGCTTGTACCAACTCCGTCAAAAGATAGTCACCGTTTGCAGGACACGCTACCAAATTGGCGTGTGCCACAGTTTCCCAGTGTGGACTAAATGCCGACCTCCATATTCTAATCCGCAAATGGTTTGCGAATGGTTTGCTTTTAACAACGCTGTCAAAAATAAGGAACCGTAGCAATTGGCAATTGAGAAATGAAGAATCAAGTCAGCGAGTCTGACCACTCGCTTGTACCAACTCCGTCAAAAGATAGTTACCGTTTGCAGGACATCGCCGCTACTAAATTGGCGTGTTCAAGAGTAGTCCCAAATATTAATCAAATATTACCACCAAGCGGTGTTACTTTTAACATACAACCAAGAACAAAAGCTGAGATGCATATGGCACACTAACTTCATGGAAACTTGCAATAGTTTCTGTCAACAACCCTACAAGATATGATCTTTAAAGTAAATTTCAGAGAAAAAAATGATCAAAATCAAAATCCAAAATTGCCGCAACCTTAAAAATATATCCAAAGACGGCTTACAGAGTTTGTTGTGTCGTGTGTGTAGACAATTCGCAGAAGGTTTGGAAGCATTTCATGCAGTGGATTCAGAGGAGATAGGATTTGAAGACACATACCCCAAAATCCCTGTGAAAACCTTGAATCCAATATGGCTGACAAGTCACGTGGCCAATGACCAAAGTCAAAGAACAAAAAATATCAAGCAACTGAAGCAGTAGATACATGCAAGGTTTGAAAGTAATCGGACAAGATGATGTTTAAACCAATTTCCAACTTCGACCATGTTCGAATCCTCAAATGGTTTGCTTGTACCAACGCCATCAAATGTAATGAACCGCTTGTGAGACATCACCACACGTGTCCCAGTGTGTTCTTAACCCATGTATGACTTCGACCACGTTCGAATCCGCACATGGTTTTCTTGTACCAACGCCATCAAATGTAATGAACCGCTTGTGAGACATCACCACACGTGTCCCAGTGTGTTCTTAACCCACGTTTGATTCCAACCATGTTCGAATCCCCAAATGGTTTGGTTGTACCAACGCCGTTAAATGTAATAAACCGCTTGTGAGACATCATGACATGTGTCCCAATGTATTCTTAACCCGTGTATGACTTCGACCATGTTCGAATCCGTACATGGTTTGCTTGTACCAACTCCGTCTAAAGATAGTCACCGTTTGCAGGACACGCTACCAAATTGGCGTGTGCCACAGTTTCCCAGAGTGGACTAAATGCCGACCTCCATATTCTTATCCGCAAATGGTTTGCAAATGGTTTGCTTTCAACAACGCTGTCAAAAATAAGGTACCGTAGCAATTGGCAATTGAGAAATGAAGAATCAAGTCAGCGAATCTGACCACCCGATCCGATTAGTCGCCTCCTGTGACAAGCATAGTGGCCTCTTGAGACAAGCATCGGTTGAAAAAGGCCAATTCTAATTTTGGTCGTCAAGGGTAGTACACATAATATTGAACAAGGCTGTGGAGAACGCTAGGGTATCTGCAAAGCCAGTGAATGGGGGTTTATAGTAGATTTATGAGGCGCTTCCTTCAGTATTTGTACTTGGGTGAAAAGATTTATCAAAATCAAAATCCAATATGGCCGCAACTAAAAAAGATATCGAAAAACGGCTATGCTTATTTGTTGTGTTCTGTATGGAGACAATTCACAGAAAGTTTGAAATCATTTCATGCAGTGGATTCAGAGGAGATAGTATTTGAAGACAGGTGCCCAAAAAACCCTTGGAAAACCTTGAATCCAATATGGCTGCCAAACCACGTGACCAATGACCAAAGTCAAAGAACAAAACTTATCAAGCAACTGAAGCAGTAGATACATGCAAGGTTTGAAAGTAAACGGGCAAACGGTTGTGGAGCAACAGGGCAAAATATATCGTCAAAAAATACTTGTTTTTCAGTTATCTACCCTTGGCCTTTGGGCCTACGGCCTTGGGATTTTGGCGGGCACTAGTACCCAACGGTCTACAAACACACACAACATTTGAACAAAATCGAGTTAGTGGTTATTTTGCTAGGGCAGGTACAAAAATCGGCGGAATAATAAATAATAATAATAATAATAATAATAATAATAATAAATAATAATAATAATAATAATAATAATAATAAATCGAACGATTACAATAGGGCTCTACAGCCTTTCGGCTTGGAGCCCTAATTATGCACCAACTGAAATGTCGAATCGAGAGTTGCGCTTCACCTTGATTTAATGATGTTGGTAGACCCCACTTACTGTTATAGTCAGGCTGAGTTTCGGGACTGTGGACAGGGTCCTCAAATCAAAGGGGTTGAAGTAAGCCTCCCTCATGCACGGGGGCTTCAACACGTATCCACACCTGCAGTGTAAGAGTTGAAGTCGGTCAGTGAGTGTGTAAGTGGGTGAGTGAAATTGGTCAAACGCTGCTTTGAACACTATTTCAATGTTTATCACGGATGTCAGCTTGGTGTGGGTGGAAAACCAGAATCTATGTAGTTCTTAGACGTTGACCACTTTGGTAAAATCAACGAGAAGGGGTTAGCCCTGTGAAGCTTTAAAACATAATCAGCGCGAACCGAAAATCGTACCCACGATCATAGGTTTCTGACACGTCTAAGGGAAGCAACTCTGCACATCGAATTGTAGCACCTAAGACGGACTAGGTCACCCATGCTTGTCGTTTCTACAACACCAATGAGAAAGCGGCGTTTTCGGTTCCAAATTCAATTTAGCGGGGTTAAATCTACAGGTAACCTAGCTCTACATTGAAAACACAGTATGTTTATCAACTAATTTTTCAGAACATTCACGAAAATTATCTTTGTTCGCAATCTTTTCTGCAACAAATTATTATTTTTAAAACAGCCGAATAAATTGAATTAAAGAATTGTCCGAGAAATTGCTTTATGTTTTAGAATTCACGATGTCTCGGGTAGCATGAATATCTCCAGTTTTGCGAGTAAACCAAAGATGGCCTTACTTTCCATTTTGTCGGAACCAGCCCTGGTTGAGCTGCATGGGTTTGTCAGGGGTCTGGTAGTTCAGGGCAACCATCTGGCAACCACTTGTCCACATCGGGACAGGATCGTAATTATCCGACGTGATTCGTAAGGCTTTCGGGTAGATTCTACTGAGCTGATAACAGTTGTAACTTGTACCGTTAAGGAAATATATGGACACAGACTGTTATATTATACATGACGATAAAATGATCGTGTGTAATAGCTATCGCATTTTAGCGATGCTCAACGCTGATTGGTCAACTAATGACGTCACAGCGCTTTAAACATCCGATATGGCGTTCGGCATTGTTCATGACGTACACATTGATTACATTACGTCATCTGAACAATAGGTTGCCTTCGGTGAAGTTTCAGACCCGTGAAGATCCGGGGTAGAATAGGTCTTCAGAAACCCATGCTTGCCGTAAAAGGTGACTATGCTTGTCGTAGAAAGCCGACTAACCTGATCGGCTGGTCAGGCTCGCTGACATGGTTGATGCATGGCATTGATCCTAATTGCGTGGATCGATGCTCATGATATTAATGACTGGATTATCTGGTCCAGACTCGATTATTTACAGACCGCCGTCATAGAGCTGGATTGTTGCTGAGTGCGGCGTTAAACAAGAAACCAACCAACCAATCAGTAAAGTTTCTCAGTTGTTTTTTTTCGTTTTTTTCTCTCTGAATATATCAATGAGTCATTTTTTTAATAAGCTCGAGGAAACTGGGAACTACCAAGTATATGTTTGTTTGTTTGTTGTTTACGGCAGCAAACGTCCAGCTATATGACGGCGGTCTGTAATTAATCGAGACTGAACCAGACAATCCAGCAATTGGGATATGATGACATGCATTAAGCATGTTAGCGAGTCTGACCACCCGATCCCGTTAGTCGCCTCTTACGACAAACATAGTCGCCTTTTACGGCAAGCATGGGTTGCTGAATACCTATTCTACTCCAGATCTTCACGGGGCTTGTAGTACCTCGCCAAAGTCTTGAGATGAACTCGGGACAGGTAATCCATTAATTCCCGTAAGGCCTTTGAAAGGATACTTTGTTATCGTTGTCATTCTGTCTGTGGTGAGAAACGGTGCAATCTTTGATTCGGACAGAGATGACATTTCCGAATGCCTGCCAGGAATAGCTACAAAAATAGAAAGAACTCATTTAATTATATAGAAATTAACACCCAGGATACACGTATATGTGTTGTTCAACGTCGCACTCGGTAATATTCCAACCATATGACGGTCTGTAAATAATCTGGACCATACCATCCAGTGATTTACATCATGAGCATCGATCCACGGAATTTGGATACGAGTATATGCAATTACCGAGCCTGACCAGCCGATTCATTAAGTTGCCTCTGACGGCAAACATGCATATGCACCTCGGAATGCTGGAACATATCCAGAATCCCCCACGGGTTTAAAGTCAGGCTTAAGGAAAGAGTTTTTGAGGAGGAAATCCCACGTGAGATACCCTATCGCCTCTTCCAATCAGCATATGTTGTTTTTTGTTGTTGTTTTTTTGGGTTTTTTGGGAGGTTTTTTTTTGGAGGGGTATAGTAGAATCCCCATGGGTTCCAGAATGCACGGACAAATATTGAAATGAAGCAATTTCTGTTATTTTCGTACTGGTACCTGCCAGGCGTCTAGCATATTTACGTATAGTATTTCATTGTGAACGTCATAGCTAGAATTGGAATACACATGTAGATTTGAAGTAGAAAATATGTAAAAGCGTCCCAAATGGTTTGAATAGTGTTTGTTATAATCGACGGTTCGACTTAATTCATCTTTTTTGATGGAAAAGGGCTGAGTGCCTCTTAATTATGCAACAATAAGAGCAACCTACTCTTTGTGTCGAAGGCCACAGCTCGACAGTAGACGACGAGGTCCGACAATTCTACAGCTCTATTGTCTATACCCTCCTGTGCAGAGCGCTTACGATCCTAAAGAAAAAATATGCATAGTGAGCGAGAGAGTGAATATATACGCCACTATTCCAGCATTAACTCGTAGCCTGTAACTGTTCTGGGCCGGACAAACTAGTGGTTAAAAGCAGGAGCAACGATCCATGTCACAGAGCCCGACCACCTGATCCCAACTTCAGTCAGGTCCTACGACAGACAGACACACTGACGGAACCCCCGTCATGTTACCCCTGTGTGAAATCTTGGAGGCGTCAGCTCGAACTATTTAGTAACTATACGTTATTGTAAGCTGTATCCAATTAAGGAGCATGATGATTAATATTCAAAATAAATTGATACATTTACTGTCACTCATGATCACCCTCAGCATCAGCAGCCCCCAATTACCTCCTCCAACTCTCCCATCACCTCCTCCCCACCCACCCATCACCTCCTCCCCACCCATCCATCATCCCCTCACCACCCACCCATCACCACCCCCACCACCCGTCACCTCCTCACCACCTACCCATCACCTCCTCCCCTCCTTCCCACCCACCCATCACCTCCTCCAACACTCCCATCACCTCCTCGCCACCCACCCATCACCTCCTCACCACCCACCCATCACCTCCTCACCACCCACCCATCACCTCCTCACAACCCACCCCTCAGCATCAGCAGCCCCCAATTACCTCAGCCCCCAATTACCTCCTCCAACACTCCTATCACCTCCTCCCCACCCACCCATCACCTCCTCACAACCCACCCATCACCTCCTCAACACCCACCCATCACCTCCTCCCCACCCATCCATCACCTCCTCAACACCCACCCATCACCTCCTCGCCACCCTCCCATCACCTCCTCCCCACCCACCCATCACCTCCTCCAACTCTCCCGTCACCTCCTCACCACTTACCCGTCACCTCCTCACCACCCACTCATCCCCTTCTCACCACCCACCCATCACCTTCTCACCACCCAACCACCACCTCCTCCCTACCCTTCCATCATCACCTCCTCCCAACCCACCCATCACCTCCTCACAACCCCCCCATCACCTCCTCAACACCCACCCATCAACTCCTCAACACCCTCCCATCACCTCCTCACCACCCACCCATCACCTCCTCGCCACCCTCCCATCACCTCCTCACCACCCACTCATCCCCTTCTCACCACCCACCCATCACCTCCTCACCACCCACCCGTCACCTTCTCACCATCCACCCATCGACTCCTCCCCTCCCTCCCATCATCACCTCCTCCCCATCCACCAATCATCACCTCCTCCCCGCCCACCAATTATCACCTCCTCACCACCCACCCATCACCTCCTCACCACCCACTCATCACCTCCTCACCACACACCCGTCACATCCTCCCCACCCACTCATCACCTCATCACCACACACCCGTCACCTCCTCCCCACCCTCCCATCATCACCTCCTCACCACCCACCAATCATCACCTCCTCACCACCCCCACCACCCGTCACCTCCTTACCAGCTACCCATCACCTTCTCACCACCCACCCATCATCTCATCCTCATCCTCCCATCACCTCTCCCCATCCACCAATCATCAACTCCTCACCACCCCCATCCCCCGTCACCTCCTCACCACCTACCCATCACCTTCTCACCCCCCCCCCCGCCCATCATCTCATCCCTATCCTCCCATCCCCTCCTCCCCACCCACCCATCACCTCCACCCCACCTACTCATCACCCCCACCCCATCCATCATCACCTTCTTCCCACCCTCCCATCACCTCCACCCCACCCCATTTTGAGAGGGCATACATCTGGCCAGGGGTGTAATTTTGTAGTACATCATCAAATTCATTTTCTAATAAAACTATCAACATAATATAAAATGATGATAATGATAATGTACGTACTCTGTTTTCTAGTGCAGCAACATTGCTTCTTATAGCGTCACCCCAGTCCGTCATTTCTCGATGGTGATCGAAGCCAATGACGAAAGGCTTGGCTGTCTTGTTGCTGAATATATTGAGAACATTCTTTTTGCCTTCAACCTCCCGTGATATTTCTGAAAAACACCCATAATGTTTGGCATAAAAGAAATACGTTTTGTATCCAAACATTGAATTATTGATCCATTGCTTTGGAAATGACAGTAGTGGAATGTTGTGAAGAGACATATAGAAGCCAAAAAGACCAAAAAAAAGGACTGAAATATCTGGTTTAAGGACCTTTCAAAATAAACAAGCATCCGGCGTTCTTTCAAGGAAATATAAGCAGAAATGTATACCACAATACGTGAGATTTCAACTAAATATACTTTTAAATATTTCGTGTTGGTCTTCAATATGTGATACGGATTATGCAAGAACACCGTCCTTGCTGGTGGGAGTATGAACTTATACCAGAGCAGCCAGATCAGCATTGGTTTAATTGGCTGGGCCCTCGTCATCCGTTAACCATAGAATATACAGCCAAACTCCGTTTGACCTCGGATGTGTCCAATCTCCGTTTGTGTCGAACTCACCATCCGGTCCCAAGTTAAACTATTTGTCTGTTCCCGAGGATTCGAGACAACGGGGTTCGACTGCACATCCATATTGGGTAATGATACAACACATGTAGCCTCATCGGTAAAGTGTTCGCTCGTAACGCCGAAGGTCCGAGTTCGAGCCCCAATATGTATACAATGTGTAAAGCTCTTCTTGTGATCGAGGGGTGGTCGGGTAGCCTATTGGTTAAAGCGTTCGCTCGTCACGCCGCAGACCCGGGTTCGATTCCCGACATGGGTACAATGTGTGAAGCTCATTTCTGGTGTCCCCCGCCGTGATATTACTGGAATATTGCTAAAAGCGGCGTAAAACATACTCACTCTTGTGCAGCTGCAATATTGCTGCAAATGGCGTTAAACCACGCTCATGTTACCTGCAGTGGGTGTACCTACCAACGATGCCGCCTGCGAGGTCAATAATGCCGCTCTCCTTCTCGAGGTCTGTCTTATCGTCTTCCTTCTCCGGAATGACCTCCACGTAATTGGCCGGAAACAGAAGCTGTCGCATGTCTCCGAGGTCCCCCCTCCACCTGATGGGGGTAATCACTACGATCACAATACACTCTTACTTTGTTTGATTCTCACACTGCTTGACTCTCACACTATTATACGTTTATCTCTCTTGAAACATTAAAACAACCTCCGTGGTCAAGTGGGTAGTGCATCTGTCTGGAAAGCGGAAGGTCGGTGGTTCGATCCCCGGTCGCGTCATACAAAAGAAGTTTAAAGTTCGTAAGTGATGTGGCCATGCCTGGCGCTCGGCATTTAGGGGCTTAACGAAGGACTGGGTGGCTCGGAGTCAGTATACTGTGTCTGGGTGGGGTATCCATGTTAAAATGCGACATTGCTTCTCCGTGGGCTAGCACTATGAAATCGGCATAAGTCTGGACAAATACAAGCACCCACACACACCCACACACACATGCATGCACGTCGCTATGTAAGTACAATAATCTTTAACGCAACGTTAAACCCCATTTCACCTCACCTTGAAGCATTAATATGTCCCGCCACTCGATGATTTTACCATAAAAGTTGGCGTTTGTATCAATGTCCTAAATGGCAAATTACCCACTGTGTTATATCTCTGTATATTTTTATTAATGGCCTGGACCAATTCGCCATCGGATGATGATGATTATTATTATCATAAGGACTGGATTCAGTTTAAATTAACTAACCATGGACAATCCTCCTCCTTGACATTCCTAATGAGCGCCCCCCTGCGGAAGGTCATCTGGTCACACTGGTTGCCCCGGAAATCGTACAGGGCCTTCACGTTCACCTGGTAACCATGGTAACGTCAATAAATCGGACAGGGTTCTGACAAACCATGCTCATTTTCGGGTGTATCTAGGATTCAAACTTGTAGCTGAGATACACCTTACACTACTTGGCTACCCATGGCCATGTCCTCATGGTAGAAACACTTCAACTATATATTTACATCAGCATATATATGTGTGTGTGTGTGTGTGTGTGTGTGTGTGTGTGTGTGTGTGTGTGTGTGTGTGTGTGTAAATAGTATGACATATACATGTATGATAGTCACGTGAACGAAATTACTTTATCACATGAATGGATATAAGAGGTACTTTATATATTTATTAGTTTTCAGATATGTAAATATGGGATATAACTTTCATACTCACTGTTAATCAAATATTACTTTTTTTATGAAACATAACCCTGTTTATGATTTATTTCCCCTTCTAACAGAAAATGAGGATGCATAGAGTGATAAATTAACATACAAGTGGTAGTTAATTTAATGTTTTAAGCAGAGTGGTGTACGTTAACCAACCCTCCAAACCAGAGGCTGCTGCTGTTGTTCTTTGTATTCCATTTGTCTTATTATAGAATGACCTTGACCTTGTGTGGTTTGTTATATAAAATGAAGAGAAACATGATCGGGATGCGACTGATTGATGCCAGAGGTGTTGAAAACAGTAATGTGCATATTTGGTGAATAATTATGTGGATTTCTAAAATGCGCCAAATCTATGCCCTAAAGGGTTATCAAAGAGCTACATTATTACGCCGATCCATGGATCAGCACTCGATTTTCAACCCAAGCTGTCTATGAGGCGCTAGATTTGTTTGTTTGTTTGTTGTTTAAGGCCGCAATCAGCAATATTCCAGCTATATGACGGCGGTCTGTAAAATAATCGAGTCTGGGTCAGACAATCCAGTGTTTGACATCATGTGCATCGATCCACGCAATTGGGATCGATGACATGTATCAACCAAGTCAGCGAGCCTGACCACCCGATCCCGTTAGTCGCCTTTTACGACAAGCATAGTCGCCTTTTACGACAAGCATAGTCGCCTTTTACGGCAAGTATGGGTTGCTGAAGACCTATTCTACCCCGGAATCTCCACGGGTATGAGGCGCTAGAAGGTTAACAGCCACATGACCATATCAAAATAATAATTTACCATGCTGAGGCCTTCGGGGCTGTTGGGGTCGCTGTAGATGCTGCAGCCGTAGATGTCGCAGTCGTCAGCCTGAAATAGAGTCTGTGTTACTAAATTACAGCCCACCGTCGTATTGCTCGCATATTGCGGAGTGCAGCGTTAAACTGCCTGACCTCCCGATTCATTCTTACGACCAGCACATGTTGCTGGGGGCCAATTCTAAGGCCAGGTTCACACAGTGCCGACACGAAAAGTGAAAAAGTCGGATTACTATCCTTAATGATCTTGAATGTCCTGTCATTGTCTGAACGCAGTCGTAAACGTTCGCATAAGAGTCCTACGGATCGGGAAAGGTCCAGAGAGGTCGGCCAAGCACTCCCGACAGCATGGTGCTTCCCGTAACATTCGGGAAACTCGATTTTGTCTAGTCGGATTACAATCGTGACTATGTAGTGACAGATTCTGCTGTATCGGATCAAACTCGTGACAACGTCTTGTGTTGTCTGGACGGTGTTCTGTGGATCGGGACGCTGTCGTGATGAACGGGCATGAATTGTTCATTTACGTTTTGCGTCCAGATCTTGCCGAATGCGAACCGTCTTTGTCGGTTCACTCTCCGGTCACTGTCTGATCTCTGTCGCATCGCATTCGGGAGAATCGGGACGCTGTCAGGACAGATTCGGTCGATTGTTACCATGCGGAGGATGCAAATCGGATCAGATTCGGATTGAGAACGGGAGAATCGGAAGGAATTCCGCTCGAAACGGCTGAATCGAGACGCTTCCTGAACAATATCTGATTGTTTGTGAATTTCCCGCCACGAATCACAGGATTTTGATCAGACGTTTGACAAATTTTAATCGGGAATGGTCCTATCAAGGACGGCAGTAAAAGTCCTGACTGAGCTCTAACACGGATTTCCAGGTTTTTCGGGGCGGTTAGAATAACAAGACCCTTAATGAATAATAATCTAACGAACAAGTTCACATGAAACCGTCAGCCCTCAAAGAATTCTTCCACATAAATATAATTTGATTTAAACCTTATATATGCTTGTTTGGTACATTTGCATTTTTTTCGGCACAAAATTACAGTATTTTAAACAAGGTAGTGGTTATATTACCGCAAATTCATTTCTCACCCCGTATTCATTGAACCAATTTATTTTTACACAAAACTACCCAGCCACAGATTACATACTTCAAACTATTACAGGAATGAGTGATGGTTAAACAGATATTCACAACACGTCTTTCAATTGTCATGTACATAAAAACAAGAAACTTTCTTTTGTCCCTCAGCATATATTGATTGATTTACAATTTTATTGTTAACAATCTAGTCTATATAACTGACCATATCAGCCGACAACCTAGTCTGTATGGCTAATGTTTCCTGTTGACAATCTAGTCTACACAACCATATTTACCTATTGACAATGTAGTCTATATAACTAACTTTATAAGCCAGTAATCTAATCTGTATAAACATATTTACCTTTTGACAATGCAGTCTGTATTACCATATTTACCTGTTGACAATGTACTCTGTATAACCATATTTACCTGTTGACAATGTAGCCTGTATAACCATATTTACCTGTTGACAATGTAGTCTTTATCACTTACTTCATAAACTAGTATTCTAGTCTGTATAACCACATTTACCTTTTGACAATGTAGTCTTTATAACTAACTTTATAAGCCAATAATCTTGTCTGTATAACCATATTTACCTGTTGACAATATACTCTGTATAACCATATTTACCTGTTGACATTGTAGACTGTATAACCACATTTACCTGTTGACAATATACTCTGTATAACCATATTTACCTGTTGACAATATACTCTGTATAACCATATTTACCTGTTGACAATGTAGTCTGTATTACCATATTTACCTGTTGACATTGTAGACTGTATAACCACATTTACCTTTTGACAATGTAGTCTTTATAACTCTTTATAAGCCAGTAAGCTAGTCTGTATAACCATATTTACCTGTTGATCAGTCGTCGACCCCACTGCCGGTTTCCCAAGTTTCATCTTTCTGTACAGTGGGGACTTCTTGAAGAAATCCACCAGCTTCACCAGACTGGAAAACCGGTAGAGGCCAAGAACGTATGGCCCGCAATGCTTGCTGATACGAAAATGACGAATTTTGCCGTGATATCTGAAAAATCAAAAATGATTTGCAGACTCTCATTGATGAGAATGATGAAATATACCTTTACTAGATTCAATATGAGTACATCCAACGGCCTATTCATTATCTATAGTGCGCGGTTAGCCCAGTCGTCTTCGGCACCGGAGTTTGCTAATGCAGAGTTGCGTCCCTTAGGCGTTCCAGAATCCTATACTGTGGGTTCGAATCCCAGTCTTGACTTGTGTTTTAGCAACTATGACCCGCATAACTTTCCTCCCGCATGAAGCTGACACGCCGTTATATATTAGTAACTGAAATACTGTTCAAAGCAGCGTAAAACCAAACTCGTTTCACTCTCGTTCACACATATGGGCTTTTGACCATTTACATTAAGTCAACAAAATATTAATAGACTACATGCGCATGATATTATCTATCACCACATGTCCATATAATAGTTTCATTATATGGTATCATATTATTCAGTCTTATAATAACAATATACATGTGAAGATCCGGGGTAGAATATGTCTTCAGCAAGCCATGCTTGCCGTAAAAGGCGTAAGTCGCGACTTGTGGGATTGGGGGATCAGACTCGCTGACTTGGTTGATGCATGTCATCATATCCCAATTGATAGATACTTCTGATGTCAATCACTGGATTGTCTGGTCCAGATTGGATTATTTGCCGACCGCCGTCATAAAGCTGGAATATTGCTACGTGTGGCGTTAAACAACGAACAAACAAACATAACAACAATAGAACCAAGACAGTAATGTCCCTGCATACCTAAACGAAAGTGCAAAGCTGTCCTTGGCTGATCCTGGTCTTACAAGAAAGCGACCATCCTCAGGATTTCTTCTGAGCATTTCCTCAGCAGCCCTCCTGTTCACACTGCTGAAGTACCATCTGTAAAACAAGAAGGATTGACCAGCTGAAGTACCATGTGTAAAACAAGAAGGCCTGATCAGCTGAAGTACCATATGTAAAACAAAGGGCCTGACCAGCTGAAGTATCATCTGTAAAACAAGAAAGGTTAAACAGCTGAAGTACCCCCTGTTAAACAAGAAAGGTTAAACAGCTGAAGTACCATCTGTTAAACAAGAAAGGTTAACCAGCTGAAGTACCATGTGTAAAACAAGAAAGTTTAACCAGCTGAAGTACCATGTGTTAAACAAGAAAGGTTAACCAGCTGAAGTACCATCCGTAAAACAAGAAGGATTGACTAGCTGAAGTACCATCTGTAAAACAAGACGGGTTGACCAGTTGAAGTACCATCTGTAAAACAAGAAAGTTTAACCAGCTGAAGTACCATGTGTAAAACAAGACGGGTTGACCAGTTGAAGTACCATCTGTAAAACAAGAAAGTTTAACCAGCTGAAGTACCATGTGTAAAACAAGACGGGTTGACCAGTTGAAGTACCATCTGTAAAACAAGAAGGCCTGACCAGCTGAAGTATCATCCGTAAAACAAGAAGGACTGACTAGATGAAGTACCATCTGTAAAACAATAAGGATTGGCTAGCAGCTGAAGTACCATCCGTAAAACAAGAAAGGTTGACTAGCTGAAGTACCATATGTAAAACAAGTAGGATTGACAAGCTGAAGTACCATCTGTGGCGAAACCGCATTATTGGTGGTTTGAGAAGGGAGCTAACTCCGTTAGCCTAATCGAAAGTTCGAGGTGGGCCCACATTCGAAACTAAACGCACAATGTACAATGTCAACTAACCCGCATTACGAACTGCTATTTTGTCTATTTAAAATAAGTATTATGACTTATAATTGGATTAGAATGTACAAATGCGATGACAATACAGCAGGACTCACTTCTACGAACATCGCCAAACTAGGTCGTGGGGTCATTAATATTCATGAGTTATTCCTTTTATGGAACAAGTTCTCGGAAAAGTTTGAGGCTTGTATCATGACTGTCATGTCCGAGATCAATTCAAGTGTAGACATATTTCCAGCGGCAAACTTATGATCAGATTGATGTGATATACTGGAAAAAGTAGAATGAGTGGTATTGCCTCTGTAAATTTAATTTGAAGTAGATCTAATTTTATTGCTTTGTTACTATTTTTGCAAAACTAGTGTGGTCAGCTATGATGACGTTATTCAAACTTCAAAGACTTTGTGTGCATTTATAATTATAAAGATATTTCCCATCAATATTACAAAATGAGAATAATATATAATGTCACATACCCATGCAAATGTGAGACCACAAGTCTAAATGACTCAGTCAACCCAATGAAGCCCAGCGATTTACAAATGTGGGCCCACCTGTTTCGATCACTATAAGACTAGTCCAGTAATTAAAAGGACCAGGTTCAACAAAATTGACGGAAAAGGTTTATTGCTGGATCTTGGTGCCTTGGCACCTATACATTAAAATAAAAAATAGTTTACCAAAATCGGACATGGGGAACCATCCGAAAATAGGTCAAATCCAAGATGGCCGCCAACAAAAGTAATAATAGTCATAAACGTGGAACCAATAACAAAAAAAACATTTATGATGAGTGTATCTATATTAGCTTGCCAGGATAAATGCAAAAGAATGTATATTTAACAATTTTGAAAGGAAAATTCACATAGAAATTTAAAATAATGCTTCAAAATGACGAAAAAGTACATAAATTTGTTAATATCAGTAATTCTTGCAGAACATGAACCGATTTATTATAATGTTGACGTTTTGCATATAAAATCATGCAGTTTATTGTCTTCACGTAAATAATCAAGTTAGAAACAAATATAATTGAAAAAACCCAAAGTATTCCCTTCTTCAAAATGGCGGCCGAGCATACAATATCTTAAAGATAGACCTCAAGAACATAAAGGTATGTATAAGCTATTTTTCTTTTATAGCTAAAATGAAAACTTGTATAATATATAGTTGATTGGCTCTAGAGAGGAATAACTGATGAAAATATGAACAAATATAAATATAAAATTTGAAACAGAGCCTTAAAATTAACATCAACATTTGTTTAAAGGAAAATCAAGGGAGATAATCCAAACTCCGGGAAGCAGTTATTTTTCTCAAATGGTATTAGCTTCTCAGAAACTTTATTAAAAGTTAATTCAGAAGATATAATCAAGACATTTAGCACAAAAATCATTTGCTATAATCGGAAAAGCAACATTTGTATCTGGACACATGTCAACCATATTTCTATCAACTATTACTATTCGCAGGTGACTATTCTCAACTGAAGGTGTCCTATGTAGATCACAGATGGCGACTTGTTTGCTATGTATGGAACCAGTTAACCTGGACAAACCCCAGGATTATGTGAAGTTGATTGCAAAATGCTGCTGTAAATTCGATGCACCAGACATCATATACAACTGTAGCCTGTTGGTACACAGACAGTGTCGAAGTATGCATAAAAATCCAAAGGCAATCAAAGTAGCTGAAACCTTTTGATCATATGTTAAAGCCTTAAATTTTAAAACTCACTGTTTTCTATGTGGTACTTGTACAAACATCCATATAGAAGTGTACTTCAGCCCTGCGATGGCTCTTCAGTTACTCAACATATGTCTGCAACATACTGTGTCAACAGGCAAGATGATTGGACCAAGATGGTACAGTCAAGTATTGTGCCCATATACAATCTACCAGCTGAAGAAGCTATCCATCACCATGCTTGTGATAAGAATTTTCGGAGAGGGACAAGTATACCTGCAGCTTGTATTGAACATGGGGAGGCTCCACCAAAGAAACGGAGACTTGGTCGACCGAAGTGTATGTCCTAGATGACAGCATTTGAGATTGCCATTTATTACTTGGAAGAGAATGATGATGAAACGATTCCTTTGGACAATTTGCATCACATTATGAAGTCAATGAGTGCACTGAGTGATGATCAACTACACACTACTTCTCAGCTGAAAAGGGAATTCATGAATCACTATGGGAACAAGGTATTCATAACAAATCAGGCAACAACCTAACATTGCATCTCTTACGGCATATGAAAATGTTGCAAAGGTGGACAAATCTGACATGGACAGTTTGATTAAAGTTGGAGGAGGATACATTCATACGCAGGTAGAGAGCATGTCGAAACATGTTGATGTGTATCTCGACAATGAGCAGATGGCATTGATTGACACCAATCTTGATTACCTCCCACATGCATTACTCATCCTCCTTCAAACTATCATCAAGAGCTGAGCTGCGTCATTGGGTCAGGCAATAATGCATTCGAAATGTCCCCATCATTTCTGCCTCCTCGACAAGTTTGACAAAGTATCACACTATAACACATATATGGTCATCGTAATTTAGTGGATATGATAAGCCAACTCGGTTTCAGCTCCTCGTAAATTTAGAAAATTCTCGGTGACCACTCATGGTGTTCACCTAATTAGAGACATTGCAGATACATTCGTGCAATACCAGGCTGGTTATATAGATCATGCCAGCAAAAAGTTTGATGGGACTGGCTCAATCCATACTATGAGCGAGATGGTGAGACGGAGGGTACCAAGAGTTAAGGTGGACTTGGATGATGTTAAAAAAATCAACAGTGTCAAACCATTCTCACAAAGAAATCCAAAGGCAGTGCTGGCGAACATTATCTATTCACCAATTGGTGACTTCTGTCTTGATGAAAAGAATAGCAAACTAGATAGTTTGTGGAGTGCGCCACTTCTATGTGTGTTGACCACTGTGTTCCGGTTGCACGCAATTGCTCCATTCTGACATTCCATACCCCAGGAAGAGCTCTGAGATATTGTTGATTATCAACTTGACACCATGTGACGAATCCTGTGTCAGATCAACGCTGGAGTATATTTCAAAATATGCCAGACGACATGGAATCACACCGGTTATTACAATCGACCAGCAACTTTGGTGAATTGCATACATGATCATCGAATCACGGCCAGCTGAGAGCCCCTTGCATCGAATAGCCCTGGTCTTGGGGGGATTCCATACTTAGATGAGTTTTGTGGGTACAGTTGGGAATCTGATGGCTGGATCTGTGTTAAAGGAGATCATCACTCAAGTATATTCAGAGGGTAGTACAGATCAGATGTTGTCCGGCAAATCTGTGTCACAAGCTGTGCGGGCTCATTTCTTGAGGAACCACTTCTGCAATGCTCTTATCGTGTTGATGGTTATTGTGGTGTTTTTTTTACCAAGGATGAGACCCATCAGAGAATAACTGGAGGCCATCTTTCTTCAGACAAGTACAAAGATCACTGACATCTTCATCCTACAGATGATCCTTGATCCTAATCTCAGCCATTCTTTGCTCTTTGTACATGCATTGTCAGGGACCGACACAACATTGAGGCCATATGGCATAGGGATGGTCTCAGGAATATTCAAAGGTTTTCATGGTGACAGGTGGAAACCATGCAGAAATCGAGCAGGCTGGTAATCAGGCACTTGCAATCCTCTGCGGCTGTATGCCTGGCTTGGATTTGAATTCTGAACGTGTGACAAAATTCACTGAGAAGGTATGTATCAAGCTCAAATTACCTACCCCTTCGACACCTTCCACCGACATCAGATGCTGCCAGATTGCCCAGCCAACGAGTCTGACTCCAAGTGCAGACCTGGCTAGGCAACAATATGGATGCGACAGAATGGGGCTGGACGTTTCACAAGAGCAACAAGGGCACTATATTGAAACCAATCACAAGGCACCAAGCTGTCACTCCTAAATTTCTGTTGAAAATAATCAGATACAATTGCACTGGAAAGTGTGATGAAAACACATGCTCATGCAGAATTATTTTGTCTACAATGTACCTCAGCATGTGGACAATGCAAAGGGATGACATTTTCAAATGGACCAAGTCATGACTTCTCTGACATTACTGAATAATCGTCTCTTCATGTCCAATATATGAGTGCGACTGTCTTGAACTTTAGACATTTAAATTGATAGTAAGTTTGACTTGTAAACTGTAGTATTGCAGGGTTATTCCCTCTTTATAAGCCTGTGTTAAGTATTTTGTAGTCCGATATGGAACAATTGCATTTTTTTCACATTTCGGGCAGCCGTAATTTATTTCTGTGTAAGATTTCACTTTAAAATTGTTAAATATATATTCCCCTGTCTTAATCTTATGAAGTTGATTATAAATAGAGTCATCATCCATTTTTAGATTTTGATTGATTCTTTTTTTTTTACTTTTTCGATTTTCGTTTGTATTGATGGCGGCCATCTTGGATTTGACCTATTTTGGGTGTTTCCCCAAGTCAAATTTTGGTAAACTATTTTTTTTTTTAAAGTAGACCTATCAAGGCAGTGAAATGTGTTAAAAAACCTTTTCCGTCAATTTTGTTGAACCTTCATGAAAAATAAACCTTTAATTACCGGACTAGACGGGAACAATGTGGGCCCACATTTTAGAAAATGGTTACAAGTAAGCCAGGCTAATTAAGCTTGGCGATTTATAAATGTGGTTCCTCCTGTTGCAATCACTATGACGGAAGAACGTCTACCCACTAAGCGATATACAAATGTGGGCCCACTTGTTTCGAACACCATATATGACGGGAACAATGTGGGCCCACATTTTAGAAAATGGTTATCAGCACTAAACCAATCTAAGAAGATGTACGGATGGAAACATAAACATATAATGCATTCAAACATTTAATTAAAAAATACGTTTTACCCTAGGGATAAGCTGGGCATTTAATAACTGGACCAACAGGGTACAGCGTCTCTGACGCCATTTCTCGCAAATACGAAAACAACGGAAAACAAGCTCCCGTTTGAATTTAGAGTGACCTCCCTTTCCCAATATGAACCACTAATAATGCGGTTTCTCCCCATATGTAAAACAAGGAGGATTGACAAGCTGAAGTACCATCTGTAGAACATGACGGGTTGACTAGCTGAAGTACCATCTGTAAAACAATAAGGATTGACTAGCTCAAAAACCATATGTAAAACAAGAAGGATTGACTAGCTGAAGTATCATCTGTAAAACAATAAGGATTGACTAGGTCAAAAACCATATGTAAAACAAGAAGGATTGACTAGCTGAAGTACCATCTGTAAAACAATAAGGATTGACTAGCTCAAAAACCATATGTAAAACAAGGAGGATTGACTAGCTGAAGTACCATCCGTAAAACAACAAGGATTGACTAGCTAAAGTACCATCTGTAAAACAATAAGGATTGGCTAGCTGAAGATATACAGATTCATACCGTTTGCACATCTTTTTTTCCGATTCAATGAACCGAACAAAATATACAGTCAATCCTTGTATTTCAATTCGACAACGAAAATATCTACAACAATTTAACCAAAAACAGTTGCCCATATCAAAGCCAACAAATATGACGAGAGTGGTAAACATTTCATGTGAAGGAAGACAAATTGTGGCGTGACATGAATCAGGTGATTGTTTAATTCATGCACAAAAGTTGAGACGTCCGCAAAGTCAGTAGCCAATCAACGGAGAGTAGGATAAAAACAAAGTTCATAAGATATGTCAATCAAGGCAAGAGGCGAGAACAACTGCAATAGTCACACTAATATGTACAAATACAAATATGTCCGGGATAAGGCGATTGTTTCAGATGACATGGTCAGCTACCGTCAGATCCAAACATTAGTTCCCTGTGAACGGGAGGACACACATGTACTTGGAAAAAGGCTGGTTAGAAATGAAACGGAAGACATGAAATTTGTGAAACCCAGGAAAGAAAAACAGGCAAACGAGCCTGCACTATTGCTGTTTCATTCTATTTCGGCTTTCGGTCTAAAATGGTAGTTTGGACGATGAATGTCATGTGCATGACGATGCACGTGAGCTGAAAGGGAATTACTCGACTCTATTGGGATTCTACTACATTCCGTAGTGATAAAAGTAGCACGCGTAGTGGGCGTGGCTTATTTTTTTTTACATTCATTAGGAAATGATTGCAATAACAGGTGACCTATTCAGCTAATCAGAATGCAGGTATAACATTGAACACCAAAACATTCTTTTGACCGGCAGCGTACGAAAGAATCTGGACTCACGGCTGTGTGATGTAATCGGGCGGGTGGTAGATGGACTCATTGAGGAGGACTGACTTGTTGGTGGCGAGGTATAATGGGTTTTCTCTGTAGTAGTCGAGCAGTTCCTTCACTGTCGTCTTACACGTGCTGTCGTTGAAGTAGTAGATCTTTGTTCCGTCGTCTTCAACTCGCGATTGAATCCGACAGTGGTTGGCTTTCCCGCTCAGCCTGAAACACACAGTCAGAAACTCACACATGCAGCCAAATACTGAAAAACAGACGTACACTGAAACGTGTCGCCATATACCATAACACGCGGCCATTAAATGTAACATGCCGCCAATAACTGAAATATGCCGGCATACACTGTAACATTCCACCATTCACTGAAACATGCCGCCATTAACTGTAATATGCCTCCTTTAACTGAAACATGCCTCCATTAACTGAAACATGCCGCCATTTACTGAAACATGCCGCCATTAACTGAAACATGCCTCCATTTACTGAAACATGCCGGCATACACTGTAACGTGCCGCCATTAACTGTAACATGCCACCATTCACTGAAACATGCCGCCATTAACTGTAACATGCCTCCTTTAACTGAAACATGCCTCCATTAACTGAAACAAGCCGCCATTTACTGAAACATGCCGCCATTAACTGAAACATGCCTCCATTTACTGAAACATGCCGGCATACACTGTAACATGCCACCATTAACTGTAACATGCCTCCATTACCTGAAACATGCCGGCATACACTGTAACATTCCACCATTCACTGAAACATGCCGCCATTAACTGTAACATGCCTCCTTTAACTGAAACATGCCTCCATTAACTGAAACATGCCGCCATTTACTGAAACATGCCGCCATTAACTGAAACATGCCTCCATTTACTGAAACATGCCGGCATACACTGTAACGTGCCGCCATTAACTGTAACATGCCACCATTAACTGTAACATGCCTCCATTAACTGAAACATGCCGCCATTAACTGTAACATGCCGGCATATCCTGTAACATTCTACCATTAACTGAAACATACCGCCATTGACTGAAACATGCCGCCATTAACTGAAACATGCCTCCATTTACTGAAACATGCCGGCATACACTGTAACGTGCCGCCATTAACTGTAACATGCCACCATTACCTGTAACATGCCTCCATTAACTGAAACATGCCGCCATTAACTGTAACATGCCGGCATACCCTGTAACATTCCACCATTAACTGCCACCATGAAACAACCATGAAGTCTTACAACGATTTCACATTATAGCACAAATAATAAATTATTCCTTTCTGGGCTAGAAAAGCAACTAATACAAAAAGCACATTTTAATGATATTTCATCACGTTTGTGTTAATTTCTTTTTAGCAAATTGGACAATTCTGGCGAAAGTCTGACATTGGTCGTTCAAGGACCTACGTCGGACGACAGACTGATGCCACAGTGCAGGCTCCATATCAACCACCAAGGTCTATACAGGACACTGCTTAACTGTTCTTTTAATGTGTTTCATTTAAACACAACAGGCTTTGACAAAGTTTGTGAGAAACATGTGACGTATATTTACCAAAATGATATTGAGTATCCTGATCCGTTGTCGCGTTCCCTGACTAGGTAGGTGCCATCACCATGAGATTTCTTCTCCTTCAGGAGCTCCTCCGCTTCCCGTCGTCCCCGAGAAAGTTTACCATGAAACCATGGCTCCATCTCAATATTCTCGTCCTCGCTGTCGTAGTCCTGAGAAGATGTGTGAGTGAGTGGGTGAGTTTTATTTAATGATGCTTTAGTTCAGGTGTGTCAAGACAGAGGGAAGTGACGAAGGTCTAGAACCGAGGGAGTGAGTGAGTATGGTTTTAGGCCGCCTTTAGCAATATTCCTGCAATATCACAAGGGTCACCAGAAATGGGCTTCACTCATTGTACCCATGTCGGTAATCGAACCCGGGGCTTCGGCGTGACGAGCGAAAGCTTTAACCACGAGGCTACTCGACCGCCCCGTCTAGAAATGAATCCACGAGCACGGATATCGTGCTGACAAAACTAATTTAGAAACATAATCAGGGTGACTTTCGGATTCGAACTCACGACCATAGGTTTCAGCGGCTG